>NC_090448.1:26240282-26840282 GCF_031143425.1 Pleurodeles waltl | reverse complement strand
GATAAATATTTTTTTCAGATTATATGTATATTTCTATTTATTTATAGTTTCTTTGGAAAATATGTATTGCTACTATGTCATAACAATAAAATACACACACACTCTTTAAACCTGTCTGACTAAGTATTTTTTACCCATGATTCTAATTATGTATTGTATGTGCATATGTGTGTGTATTCATGTGTGTGTGTGTGTGTGTGTATATATATATGTATGTGTATATGTTGTTTCTGTGCTTGGCATGTTCGTGGATCATTGCATGGCTCCTGGTTCTTTGGGTTGTTATACTAGATATCTATGAATTCCTGCTCTGATCTTATCACACTTTTCTACTCATCACTCTTATGTCATGTCTCTATCAAACTATCCTCCATTCTCACTCTGACTCATCCCAAATCCCTTCTACCACTTTCATCTCCTAAATATCTCTGCCTAAGCTCTTCCCTCGACCTCCACATCTAACTCACCAAACCTCACTCTACCTCTGTGACCTCCCACACAACCCTACTAAATTCTCCTGCATTCATCTCACCCTGCTACTATGCTCTCCCTAACCCTTCCACATACTCTTCCCTCTCCGCCCCCCTTTACTCATCCCAAGCCTTTGGGTTGAGTAAATGAAGGATATACTCCTAATTAACACTTCTGGATTTCTTTCCTCCTCCACCCCTCCATTACTCCAGTCAATCTAACTAACAAACTCTCATATCCGCGGCTCAAATTAACTCATAATAATACTAAAACTGTACTCATTATTTAATGATACTAATCCATCACTAATTCTTGTTGGGTTCCAGAGTAGCGTGCTACTCATCGAAAAGCGCTTTGACGCCTCGTCAGGGGTAGTAAGCGCTATATAAATACGATTACAATACAATACAATAAGTAACGCTGTAAACACTGAAAAGGTCAACTATAAAGACAACAGTTAAGCAGGCATGGACATCATTTAGGGGTCACCACGGGTCGCAGCTGTGTCCCCTGGCTTGCCCTTTGCGACCCCTGCTGGCACAACCTCTGCGACCCCTTTCCTCAGAGGTGATAAAATCAGTGCCAGGGGCACAGTGGCACCTGCTCCTTATACAGGACTTTATTTGTTTTCTGTCATTTTTTTTAACATACTGATAGCGAATAATAAAATAATATATTACTCATTATTAGTGTAGTAAAAATGGGGTACAATTTGCTGGAATATGCCCCTCCATGGCAGCTGCGGCAAGTAAGAGATGCGTTTAAGTGTATGTTGTGTGCGTGCTTGTGGGTGAGGGTGTGTCTATGTGAGAGAGTGTGTTAGTATAAATTTGTGTGTATGTCAAGTATGTGTGTGAGTGAAAGTGAAGGTCAAAGGGCGTGTGATGTCACTTCCGCTACCCTTGGCATTTCGGTGAATTGACGGCCATGTATAGGACACGTTTAAAGGGCGGGGTAGTCAGTCACGGCAATTAACTTGCACGCGAGAGGTGAACTCGCTCACTGTCAGTGCACAGGACTACTGGGGGCCAGGTGACCCCGAAAATGGCTTCTTGTCAGGGAAACAGGCTTCTAAGTAGCAAATAAATCGGTTTGCCTGCGGTCCTTGCAACTGGTGCAATGCCTGTTTCCTACTGAGGCCCAAAGACGCACCTGAAGGGAAACTGACTGCCACATAGGGTACGTGACGTAAGGCGACTGACTCTGCCCCCGCCCCTCCGGCCTTTCAGGTGCCTCGCCTTGCTTGGAAAGATCAGCTCCCACCTGCGGATGGTAAAAATGAAAATGAAAGGGCGCCCCCGCCCCTTGTGTACAAGAGTGGGGTGCGTGCCAAAACGTGGCGTATAAACAGAAATGCCTTGTCTCATTGGTGCAGAGGTGGGGGGTGCTCTGGGGGTTGCCTAGGGCTGGCAGTGGGGCAGTGCTCCGCAGGCCTGTGCTGGAGCCCCCCCCCCCCCTCACTGGGGGGTCCGGCAGGTGAAGCGTTACCTGCAGTCATGCCCTTACCTGCACAGAGGGCTGTGCGTCAGAGCTCTGCTATGCCAGGAATGTCGGGGCCTGGATACAGGCTGAACATCGGAGGTAAATATTACCTGACAGTGCCCTCAGTGGAGGGAGGGAGTGCCCCGTGGTCCATGGGGAGGGAGAGATGGAGAAGGGAAGACTGCACAGTGCCCCCTCAGTGGAGGGAGGGAGTGCCCCGTGGTCCATGGAGAGGAAGAGATGGGAAAGTGAAGACTGCACAGTGCCCCCTCAGTGGAGGGAGGGAGTGCCCCGTGGTCCATGGAGAAGGAGAGAATGGAAGACTGCACAGTGTACCCTCAGTGGAGGGAGGGAGTGACCCGTGGTCCATGGAGAGGAAGAGATGGGAAAGTGAAGACTGCACAGTGCCCCCTCAGTGGAGGGAGGGAGTGCCCCGTGGTCCATGGAGAAGGAGAGAATGGAAGACTGCACAGTGTACCCTCAGTGGAGGGAGGGAGTGACCCGTGGTCCATGGAGAGGTAGAGATGGAGAAGGGAAGGGAAGACTGCACAGTGCCCCCTCAGTGGAGGGAGGGAGTGCCCCGTGGTCCATGGAGAAGGAGAGAATGGAAGACTGCACAGTGTACCCTCAGTGGAGGGAGGGAGTGCCCCGTGGTCCATGGAGAGGGAGAAGGGAAGGGAAGACTGCACTGTGCCCCCTCAGTGGAGGGAGGGAGTGCCCCGTGGTCCATGGAGAGGTAGAGGTGGAGAAGGGAAGACTGCACAGTGCCCTCAGTGGAGGGAGGGAGTGCCCCGTGGTCCATGGAGAGGAAGAGATGGGAAAGTGAAGACTGCACAGTGCCCCCTCAGTGGAGGGAGGGAGTGCCCCGTGGTCCATGGAGAAGGAGAGAATGGAAGACTGCACAGTGTACCCTCAGTGGAGGGAGGGAGGGAGTGACCCATAGTCCATTGAGAGATGGAGGAGGGAAGACTGCACAGTGCCCCCTCAATGGAGGGAGGGAGTGACCCATGGTCCATGGAGAGATGGAGGAGGGAAGACTGCACAGTGCCCCCTCAGAGGAGGGAGGGACGGAGTGCCCCATGGAGAGGGAGGGGAAGATGGAGAGAAAACTAGAAAAAGGGAGGCAGGGACGAAAGAGAGGAGAACCGGGGGGACGGGAAGAGAAGACAAGAGAAAGTGGGGCTTTAAGTGGGCTGAAAAAACTGTGGGGTTTCTGAAAGGGGCGTGGCCGGTGTAATTTAGGGCGTGGCTTAAAAATACAAACTAGAAATCTGTGTTTAGCATAGCGAGCCGTCGACTGATATTTTGTTATCTGTTTCTGTTTTTGCATCAAGATATATAATACAACAAATATCATTACACAAACAACACGCCAGGACTATTGGCTTTGTCAATAGAGTTGTTAGTTGCATAAGATAAATAACAACAATGGCTTCGGTGCATATAATATTGAAAATGCTTCACTTGTGAGATGATGAGACTGTGAAAGAGCTCTGACGCGTGTGAGGGCATTAATAGCCCGATAGGGACTCGTCTCTGCACCTGCTTGTTAGAACTGCACCGGCAGGACCCGGCCCGCTTAAAGCCCCGGAGAAAGAAAAATGAAAAGGAGAGCGAGGAAGTGGAGAATGAAATTAGAGAGCAGTCGGGGGGGGGGTGGGGTGGGGGGCAATTAATAACCCGGGGCATTTTGCACAGCGCTACAAAAACACCTTTGAACCATTAGCGCCTACTCCCCAGAATATCAGGTGTAGCGGAAGTGACATCACTCTGGTGGCTGCTGACATTATCTGTTTGACCCTCCTCCCGCCCTTTGACCTTCAATGACTTCCTGTATGCTGATGAGGGCTCATGGGAATGCAAGGAACGAAAAATCTAGAAAACAAACAAGGCTGTTGGAGATCTGTTTACTTTCTGTCCCTGACGCTGATCCTGGAGACCAGGGCTAGCAGGGACAGTACCAGGGCTACAAAATGATAGGCCTGGGATAGAGACTGCTACCCCCAGCTATCCCTAATGGACATCTATGTGCTTCGAAGCAATCGCAGAGCACTAGCCAGTAAACGTATATAGTGGGGGGTGGGAGGGAGTGTCTGAGGGAGAGGGATAGAAAGATAGAGGGAGCAGGACATGGAAGGACAGAGAAAGGGAAGGGAGTGGTTGATCGTTCCTACTGGACCCAAAAGAAGAATCGCTCACCGCACATTATGGCCTGTAGTGTCTAGTTATGGAGGATAGACGCATGGATGTTATGTTATCTTATCTTATGTTATGCAGATCTGTAGATCGCACTATCACCAGGGAGGGTATCCTGGCGCTGACCAGGTGTGACTCTAGCCAAACCTAGGGCCTAGTGGGACTACTCAAAAAAACATGTCTTCAGCTTCTTTCGGAATTCAAGACGTGAGGAGGAGGCTCTTATGCGTAGCAGCAGGTCGTAACACGCATTAGGAGTGATGTAGGAGAAGGCTTACGATATGCAGATTTGTAGAGCGCACTATCACCCGCGAGGGTATCCTGGCACTGACCAGATGTGACTCTAGCTAAAGCTAGGGAATACTAAAAAAACAGGTCTTCAGCTTCTTGCAGAATTCAAGACGTGAGGAGGAGGCTCTTATGCGTAGCAGCAGGTCGTACTACGCGTTAGGAGCGATGTAGGAGAAGGCTTAAGTTATGCAGATTTGTAGAGTGCACTATCACCCGGGAGGGTATCCTGGCACTGGCCAGGTGTGACTCTAGCCAAACCTAGGGCCTAGTGGGACTACTAAAAAACCAGGACTTCAGCTTCTTGCGGAATTCAAGACGTGAGGAGGAAGCGTTTATGAATAGCAGCAGGTCGTACTACAAGTTAGAAGCGATGTAGGAGAAGGCTTACGTTATGCAGATTTGTAGAGCGCACTATCACCAAGGAGGGTATCTTGGCACTGGCCAGGTGTGACTCTAGCCAAACCTAGAGCCTAGTGGGACTACTCATAAACCAGGATTTCAGCTTCTTGCGGAATTCAAGATGTGAAGAGGAGGCTCTTATGCGTAGCAGCAGGTCGTACCGCGCGTTAGCAGCGATGTAGGAGGATGCTCGACCTCCAGTTCTGTTTTTCCATTTGCGTGGGAGGTGCGCAAGTAGGAGTCCGGACCAGCGGCGGTGTCTGGAAGGTCTGTGAAAAATGGATGTGATTGTTGAGGTATGCTGGGCCGGTGTTATGTAGCACCTGGATTGTGGGTGAGGAGTTTGAATTGTGCTCGTTTGTGAATTAAGAGCCAGTGGAGCTCCTGCAGGTATGATGTGATTTGAGTGAGTTTATTAATTATGACCAATGGCTTTACAAGGCACTATGACACATATGCCATAACATTGCTAACATGTAGTTATCAGCTTGGTGAGTGTGACTCTACAAGAGTGGCAAGCAGGATTAATTGCTGTAGAGAGGATGTCGCCAACCCCACGTGCAGAGTGATGGGGTTTGTCAACCTGCACGTTAAAGCCCCACCCTCTAACAGTTGTTTGACTGACATGCCAGCTCTCTGAATATGACGAACAGGCCTCATCCTGCCAAAAGCCACTAAACTCACCAATAATCTAGGGTAGCATGCTACTCCCCATAAATCGCTTCAGTGCCTCGTCAGGGTAGTAGGTGCAACGTAAATAAAGTGATAACAATTATTAGAATGGGTGGCAGAGCGGCAGCTTCAAAGAGCACCCAGGGTGAGGCAGAGGAAGACAGGATGAATACCAGGGTTAGAGTGATGGATAGCAAACAGGAAGAGGGAAAGAAACATGGCCAAAAAGTAGGAGATGAAGGGGAATAAAGAGAGGAAAGGAAGAGAGAGACAGAGAAAGAAAGAGTGGAAAACACAAATGGAGAACTAGAAAGCTATGGAGAGAGAAAGAGGACTGAAGCAGGTTAAGCCAAATTGAATGTGTGACAAAAAGGAAGGCAGGCACAAACTGAAAGGGAAAGAAACAGTAGAATGGAAATGTAATTATGAGGAAACTTAGAGCAAGCGAGTGGGTGAGCGACAGGGTACAAGTGAGCGCAAGAGAGAGGCACAGAAAGAAAGGTAGAGGCAAACAGAGTGGCTGTGAGTTCATTGGCGAGATAGCAAGAGGGTTAACACTTTAGAAGAGATGAAATGTCTGAGGTTGAAAATAGAGAGAGGAAAGAGAACACTAAATAAGGACTATAAAGAGAGAAAGCTCTGCAGTAAATGTCAGAGTGTGAGCACATAGAGGTATCTATCCAAGCTGCACAATTATGATCATCATCCGCAGAATAAAGACCAGGCAGAGAGGAACAATGACATCTTTGTTGAATTCTTTCTTCAGTAACTGACATATAATTTGTGAAATTATTTCAGTGATGATCAAATTGCTTTTTTTTTTTACAGAAGAAGCTCAGTCAGACAGGAGAAAAAGAATCACGGAAGAAGAAAGTCTGAGGGGGAGAGAGGAGTGGCATGAATAAGAGGAAGGAAAGCAAGACAAAGTGTGAGAAAAATATGAAAGGATAGGGTCAGAAGGACAGGTGGTAGAATGTGATGCCTTTCTGTGTTCATCAGTAAAAACAATGTCAATTGGAACAACAAAAATAAAAACAACCCAGTTAATATTGGCACATGGATAATACACTTTTAATGTGGATTATGTTCTCTTGTCACACTCAACGTGTTCTCTAAGGACTAAATATGTTTCATTATATCCTGTACTCTTTCAATATATGTCCAGGAATGATATATGAGAATTAAATGGAAAAACTAAAAATGAGAAACCACATTGGAGGAAACCAAATCATGAAAAAAAAAACAATTAAGGAAAGACAATCTTAAAAAAATGCAAAAAAGTGAAAATTAAAGAAGACATTTCAAAAGAAAGATCATTTTCAGGACACATCCAAAATCGCACGCTTGGGTGAAGTTTAGTGCTAGTGAGGGTTTTTGGGTCCAGGTATCGGTGATGTTTAAAGGCAATGAGGGATTTTTAGGGTTCAGGGATGGGTGGAGATTAGGGGTAGTGAGGGTTTTTGAGGTTTCACAGATGAGTGGAGTGTAGGGGTAGTGAAGGTATATTAGGTTTCAGGGATGGGTGGAGTGATGGGGTGTTGAGGGTTTTGGGGTTTTACGGATGGGTGCAGTTTAGTGCTGATGAGTGTTTTTAAGTTTCAGTGATGGGTTGAGTTCTGGGATGGTAAAGAGTTTTTAGTGTTCAGGAATGGGTGGAGTTTAGTGTGGTGTAGGGTATTAAGGGTTCCGGAATAGGTGGCGTGTATTTTTAGAAAGGGTTTTTAAGGTTGAGAGATGGGTGGAGTTTAGGGGTAGCGAGGGGTATTTACGTTAAGAGATGGGTAGAAATTAGGAGTAAAAAGGCTTTAAGGATTCAGGGATGAGTGGAGTTTAGGGGGGTCGGGGATGGGTGGCGGTTAGCTGCGGTGTAGGTTTTTCTTTAGTTCAGGGATGGGTGGAATTTAGGGTTAAAAGGGGATTTTAGGATTCAGGGATCATTGGAGTTTAGGGGTCAGAGATGGGTGAAGTTCATGCATGACGAAGCATTTTTAGATGGCAGATATGGATGGTGTTTAAGAGTGGTGAGGGTTCAATTAATTAAAAGCATCCAAAGTAATTGTTAGACAATGTAAAATATATAAATCAAAAATAATGTGCTCTGTAATGTTCCCAACAACAAAAATGTTTCTGAAAGTAATACATGCAAACATTTAATCTACACTTTAAAAAATAAGTATGCTGAAGCCAACTTTGGAAACAAATGACATTTTATGAATTCATTTCTATGAAATGGTAAAGTCCATAAGATGAAATGTTTTCTCACTAATGGTATTTCATTAAATTGTTTTTCTATGAAATCACAAGCAGCCATTGAGGAAGCAGTAGAAGGCAGAGGTCACTTAATTGCTGTTAGTAAAGTGTTTATTTGACCCGAGAGTAGATGAGTGAGGATGACTGTGTTTCTTCAGAAAATTATTAAAAACTTGCCCTTTCGGTGATTAAGACTTAATGAGTGATCTGGTGAACTACTGGTGGGAGGGTTCTGGAGGGCAGCCATGCTCTATACAAGCACGTTTGAACTGAACTGAACTGAACTGAAGAGTAACAAATTGTTAAACACAGTAACACAGAATATGATGGCAAATCCTTTGAGCAAGAGCAATTTTAATTTGGCTTGCCTAACCCTGTCATTGTGAGGTCATAAATGAGATAAAATAATCTGCTTTCTTGATAACAAAAAGGTCTTGGACATCAATATATGCAGTGCACATATCACTACAACCTGAGCATATAATCAAAGATGCCAAAGATACAAGAATATCTGACAGCTTGACTGGGAGATAGAGGTAGGCAGTTAATTTAAGACAGAATTCTGAAACACATTTAGTTTACATTTAAAAAACAACAAACTCTGCATATGTCATAGTAACTTTTTTCTTAATTAATGCATTTTTAAGGACTTCAAAGCGTTTCAATTAACCCTATCGTGGGTTCGTAATAATGCTGGAATTGTTAAACCCACAATGGTACATCAGTACATATTCTGGTTTATTGGCCCTAAAATGTAGTTCCTTGCTGCCAGGCTTTCCTGACAAAATGAATCTTAGAAAGACTTATTTTTAAACCCTGGGATATCCCTTTTCCCTGGTCCTCTCTGTCTCTTGATAGTTCTGTATGTAGTCTGCAGTTTCTTGATCCCACCTCAATTTCCTTATTCCACCATCTGCATGTCCATCTTCAGTATCTATGGGTGTGAAGTTTCTGATTTACCTTCCTGTTGAAGTCTGTAAAGATTTCCATTTTACCCTTTCAGATTTTGGCGCAGCAAAAACATACAGTGGGCTTTGAGCCCGCCCATTGTTTCCCATTGGTTGATATAATCGTCAGCTCATTTGCTCGCTTTTTACTCCATCACTTGTCTTTCTCTTCTTGTATTTTTCCCTCCCCTGGAGCACAGCCTGTAAACTGGCTTACTGATATCCTTCCACTGCTCTCATTTACAGAACTACTTGTTCTTTTTAGTTTAGCACACCACAAGAGTGCATTTATTTTCTGTCTCTTTTTCTCTTGTGTGTGCTGCTTATTCCCCCCCCCAATAAACCCTCAGGCTCCATGTCGCTTCCTCTACCCCCACTTGCTCTCTGCCTCGACTGCTGCTTTGCCCGTTGGATACCTGCCCCCACCCCACATACACTGTGTTGCTCTCTTTACCAATCACCCTGACTTTTTTAAATTTCAATTTATTCCCCCACAACATCTGTTGCTCCCACACTTACTTCCCATAACTTTCACCCATATTCTCCCCAACCACATCTTTATTGCTCCCCCAGCCCCCCACAGTCCTTCATATACTCATTTTAAATTTTTTGGGGGGCTGCTGCCAGGTCACTTCACTTCCAGAAATATGCTTTTTCATAAGTGACCATTTATATTTTTTATTTACTGCTCATGTTATGTCATGTTATGCTATGCCATGACATGTCATTTCACATCGTGTGTCCTTGTGCTGAAGAAGACAATTCAAACAATGCTCAGCCTACCAAACTTCCCCAACAAGTCACCAATGTGACATTAAGGTGAGCTGTGTGGACGCGCTCCTGCCTGCTTGATACAAGCTTTGCGTATGCAGCGCATCTAAAGGCTAAAAAATTCTGTGTGTGATAAGTCTGTGTAACTTTGAGATGTAAAATAGACCCCCATGTGTTTAAAACAAGCATTCCATAGAACAGGAATGATACAGCAAACATCCAACTGCATGAGGCGAGAGGGTACTAATCCTCTAGGTCAGTGGTTCCCAACCTTTTGACTTCTGTGGACCCCCACTTTATCATTAGTGGAACCCGGGGACCCCCACTGAGTCAATATTGGAGTCTGTGGACAGCCCTACTGAGTCATTACTTAAAGCTGGGGACGTAATCTGTTAATATAATTTAATTTTCTAAGCAGTCGCGGACCCCTTGTGGTGGCTTCGCGGACCCCCTGTGGTGGCTTCGCGGACCCCCAGGGGTCCCCGTACCACAGGGTGGGAACCACTGCTCTAGGTGAAACCAAAGGTCACTCCCTATAGATTTTAGTCAAACAGTTTTTATTGAGTTTTCAAGTTATAACAGTGGCAGTGTTATCATGCATCACATACAAACATTAGCATCTCTTTCCGAGTGCTAGTATAGCTTACAGTTTCAACAGGACACCCTGTTTATCAAATGAGTTGATAGTACATTTCTAATTCACTGCCTTTTCTCGCCCCCCCCACCAAATCCAAATAAACAAAATTAACACACGTAACCAAACCCATGAGTGAAGAGTATATGGGTGCATATTGTGTGTAGTGTGAGGGTACCCCAATCAAACTTGCTCCCCCCTAGGCGCGGACTCTCCCGGGCCAAACTCCGCCTCCACAGTGGAGTTATATTTGAAAGAGGTGAGCGCTCTGGTGCACGTGGGACAGGTAGTAAGTGCGAGCCTACTGGACATGAAAAACCCCAGGTGTATTCAAAATGTATAAATTGGTCCTGGAATATATCCTCCAGGCGTTCAATAGTCAGAGCATGCCAGAGCATGGCATGACATTGAGCTATCGAGGGAGCAGCAGGCTTCTTCCATGCTGCCACTAGTCCCAATGTTGCCACTCCCAGGCATAACCAGAGGATGGAACGATCGCTCGAGGTTTGATGTTTAAGGGACTTGTCTCTTAATCCCAAGCGAACACATCCTGGAGTTGCCAGTATCAATCAATCAATCAATCATTAAACTTGTAAAGCGCACTACATACCCGCAAGGGTCCCAAGGCGCTGGGTAAAAAAGGGAGGTGGGGGTGCTGCCACTGCTCAAAGAGCCAGGTCTTGAGGTGTCTTCTGAAGGTGAGCAGGTCTTGGATCTTTCTTAGGTCGGGAGGGAGGGTGTTCCAGGTCTTGGCGGCGAGGTAGGAGAAAGATCTGCTGCCAGAGGATTTTCGTTGGATGCGGGGGATGGAGGTGAGGGCGAGGTTGGAAGAGCGGAGCTGTCGCGTGGGGGTGTAGAAGCTGAGTCTGTTGTTCAGGTAGGCTGGTCCGGTGTTGTGGAGTGCTTTGTGTGCGTGGGTGAGGAGCTTGAAGGTGATCCTCTTGTCGACGGGGAGCCTGTGTAGGTCTCATAGGTGGGGGGTGATGTGGCTGTGGCGAGGGATGTTGAGGATGAGTCGGGCGGAGGCGTTTTGGATGCGTTGGAGGCGTTGCAGGTGCTTGGACGGGATGCCTGGGAGAGTACGTTGCCGTAGTCGAGCCTGCTGCTGACGAGGGCCTGTGTTACTGTTTTTCTTGTTTCGGTTGGGATCCATTTGTAGATCCTGCGAAGCATGCGGAGAGTGTTGTAGCAGGAGGAGGAGATGGCGTTGACCTGTTTTGACATGGAGAGGGATGAGTCGAGGATGAAGCCACGGTTGCGTGCGTGGTCAGTTGGTGTCGGTGGGGTCCCCCAGCGAGGCTGGCAACCACGAGTCGTCCCAGGCGGAGGGGGTGGGCCCAAGAATGAGGACCTCCGTCTTGTCAGAGTTCAGTTTCAGCCGGCTGCCTCTCATCGAGTTGGCGACTGCCTTCATGCCCTCGTGGAGGTTGGTTTTGGCGGTGTGTGGGTCCTTGGTGAGGAAGAGGATGAGTTGGGTGTCGTCGGTGTAGGAGATGATGTTGAGGTTGTGTTGGCGGGCCACTTGTGCAAGGGGGGCCATGTAGATATTGAACAGCGTCGGGCTGAGGGTTGAACCTTGGGGTACGCCGCAGATGATGTTGGTGGCTTTGGATTGGAAGGGGGGGAGGCGGACTCTCTGGGTTCTGCCGGAGAGGAAGGATGTGGTCCAGTCGAAGGCTTTCTCTTGGATCCCAGCTTCGTGGAGGCAGATTTTCAGAGTGTGGTGGCAGACTGTGTCGAAGGCGGCTGACAGGTCTAGGAGGATGAGGGCTGATGTTTCTCCGTTGTCGAGTTGGCTTCTGATGTCGTCTGTGGCGGCGAGGAGGGCGGTCTTGGTGCTGTGGTGCCGTCTGAATCTGGACTGGGAGGGGTCGAGGATGTTGTTGTCTTAGAGGAAGCGGGTCAGTTGTGTTTTAACAATTTTCTCAATGACCTTTGCCGGGAATGGGAGCAGGGAGATGGGCCGGAAATTCTTGAGGTCCTTGGGGTCCGCTTCGGTTTCTTGAGAAGGGTGTTGATTTCAGCGTGTTTCCAGCTTTCCGGGAATCTTGCTGTTTCAAAGGAGATGTTGATGACCTTCCATAGGTGGGTGCGATGGCTGTGTCTGTTTTGTTGTATATGTGGTGTGGGCACGGGTCTGACGGTGATCCTGAGTGGATGGAATTCATGGTCTTGCGTGTCTCATCGTCATTGATGCTGGTCCATGAGGTCAGGCGGTTGGTGCGGGTGGAGTTCGTGGAGGAGGAGATTGGCGTGGTTGAGGTAGTTGGGGTGTTGAAGCTGTCGTGGATGTCGGCGATCTTTTGGTGGAAAGCGGTGGCTAGTGCGGCGCACAGTTCTTGGGAGGGTGGGATGTCGTTGACGGTGGTTCTGGGGTTGGAGAGTTCCTTCACGATGTTGAAGAGTTCTTTGCTGTCGTGAGCGTTGTTTTCCAGGCGAGTTTTGAAGGAGGATCTCTTTGCTAGCCTGAGGAGTTGGTGATGTCTGTGTGTGGCGTTCTTGAGAGCTGTGTGGCTGTCGGGTGTGCTTTCGTGGAGCCATTTCTTCTTGAGGTTGCGGCAATTGCGCTTGGAGGTCGTTGGTGAACCAGGTGGCTTTCTTGCTGGTTTGGTTGTTGGTGGGCTTTTGGAGTGGTGCGAGGCGGTTGGCGCAGTCGTTGATCCATAGCCTGAGGTTGTGGGCGGCAATGTCAGGGTCGGTGGGGTCGGTGGGCGGGTTCTGCGATAGGGCGTTGGTCAGCTGATCTTCGGTGACTTTGCTCCAGCCTCTACGGGGTGGTCGCTTGGTGTGGTGGTGTTTGGTTTGTTTCTTGAAGGTGAAGTGGATGCAGTGGTGGTCGGTCCAGTAGTGGGTGGGTGCGTTGACAAGATGTCTGAGACCGAAGTTGGCAAGGTTGTCAATCAGGGTGGTGGAGTTGACGTCGTTATTGTTTTCGAGGTGGAAGTTTAGGTCCCCAAGGAGGATGTAATCCGTGGAGGCGAGTGCGTGGGTGCTGGCGAGGTCGGCGATGGCGTTGCTGAACAGTGCCCTGGGTCCGGGGGGTCTGTAGACGAGCGTTCCGCTGAGGGTGGTGTTGGGGTCGGTGTGGATTTGGAAGTGTAGGAGTTCGGCGGAGTTGAGGGTGTCGTCCAGGTGGTGTGAACTTCGAGGTTGGCCTTGTGGACTATGGTTATGCCTCCTCCGAATCCGCTGATGCGGTCTCTTCAGGAGATCTTGTACCCGTCCGGAAAGGCTATGGCGATGTCAGGAGCCGAGGAGTCGTTCCACCAGGTTTCGGTCAGGAAGGCTACGTCGGGGGTGGTGGTGTCGAGCAGGTCCCAGAGCTCAATGGCATGCTTGTGTGCGGAGCAAGTGTTGAGGAGTATGCAGTGGAGGTGGTGAACGGAGAGGGAGAGCGGGAAGAAAGGCGCAATAACGAAATAAAGGAAATAAACAGGAGAGCAGCAGGCAGAAATAAAAGTGAAAAGGCAAAGAGACCAGAACAAAGAATGCAAGAAAGACAGGAAAAGAACAAAGAAATAGAAAAGCACTCTAGCACTTACCACTAGGCACCAGGGAGGATCGGGTCCAGGAGGGCCTCGATCCCTTGGAGCAGCGAGGGTGGGGAGGGGGAGACACGGGCACGGCTCGCTGGTGCTGTGGGCGCGGGGAGTGTTCACCTGGCCAAAACAGGTCAGGGGACACTCACCTTAGCGCGCAGTGACTGCCATTAAGAAGGAGAGGGGGGAGGGAGGAGCAGCTGGGAGGCGTGGGCGATTGGGGGTGCGGCGGCGGGGAGAACGGAGAGAGAGAGCAGAGAAAAAAGGCGCAATAACGAAATAAAGGAAATAAACAGGAGAGCAGCAGGCAGAAATAACAGGTCAGGGGACACAGTATGGGGTAGCCCAGAATTTCTTTAATTTGCTCCAAAATCTCAGCCCAATATGGATGGATCATGGGACAGTCCCACCATATATGGCGAAAATCTCCCAGCAACCTGCATCCCTCCAGCATACATCTGACATGTTAGGGAATATTCTCTTGAGTTTCGTGGGGTAAAGATACCAGTCAGATAGTGGGCCTCTCTCATCCCCATGGAATGATTGAACCCTGGGATATCTCTCCACAGTGGTCGCCGTTGATCAACAGAAAGGTCCTCCCCCAGTTGCGTGGACCAGAATCCTATATGCCGAGGGGGGGCATAAAGAGAGGTATCCATTAATAGTGCACATAAAGAAGAAATAACCCCCTTCGTTCTCCTTGGGTTTTTTAACAAACTTTTCAATGAAGGAATGATCCCTCATGGCCGCCTCCTGCATCTCAGGTTGGAGTACTGAATGTCTTCGTTGTGTGTAATGGTATCTCTCTGTTGTTGATAGCCCAAAATTCCTTTGACATTTGTCAAAGGTGCGGATGTCCCACCCGTGAAACAAATCAGATACCATTAGGCAGCCCCCTCCCCTCCAACGATCAAAGGGTCCTAGGGTAACTGCCAGTGGAAAGGCCAGTTTAAAGTTGATGGGTGTGAATGGAGATGGAAACTTGGCCCAGGCCATGGAGCGATTCATGCCATCCCATATATTGAGAGTCATTTTTATAGGCATGCTTAAGTACGCGTTTATAGGCTGATCGGCCTTGGGTTCCCATAAAAGATCCCAGGTGTAGTGGGCGACCACTGCACAATCCATATGGAGCCAGTGTTCATCTGACTTGCGGAGCGACCACTCCATGATCACTCTCAATTGTGCTGCCTTGCAGTCGGAGGGGAAATCCAGAAGGACTAGTCCTCCTGCTTCTTTCCGCAGCCCGAGCACTCTCTATGGGAGTCAGGCTCGGTGTTTTTCCAGATGAATTTAATCAGGAGAATGCGCAATGCTGAGAAGAAGGCTCTCTCCACTGGAATAGGAAGGCCTTGAAATATATATAAGAAACAAGGTAATACAGTCTTCTTTATGGTGTGGATACGCCCTAAGCACGATAGATTAAGGGGAGACCAGCGCTTACGGTTTTCCATGAGTTGCTGTATTAGCGGGGATAGTTGGCTTTATAGAGATCGGAAGTTGTTGGGGTGATCCTGATGCCCAGGTAAGTTCTTTCTTGAACCAGAGGAAGTGGTATGGGCGAGCGCCTCCATCTCAGTTGGTGGGAAAATTAGATTAAGAAGGTATGATTTGGAAAGATCGGTGCAGTATTCTGCCACCCTCTCAAACCTGACCAGTTCCACCTGCAAAGTCACAAGGGAAGTTGTCGGAGATGTCATGGACAGTAGCACGTCATCTGCGAACAATGAGATCTTGTGGGCATGAAACCCAAAGGGGATTCCCTGGATCTCCCCATCCTGCCGCACCCTTGCTGCTAAGGGTTCTATGCTGACAGCAAAAATAAGCGGGGAGAGCGGGCACCCCTGGCGTGTGCCTCTCTCTAAGTGAAAATGATCAGTGAAAATGATCTGAGCTGACTCCATTTACCAAGGCTCGTGACCCGGGGCTGATGTAATTGGCTTGGACCATGGTGTTAAATTGGTCACTTATTCTGAAACTTTTCATGGTCGGGAAAAGGAAAGACCAATCCACTCAGTCAAACAACTTTTCGATGTCCAGTGCTACTAAAACTGGCAGTAACTGCTTTTTAGTGACTTTTTCCACTAAGTGAATCACCCAATGTAAATTGTTGTGAGTTTGCCTCCCCTTGATAAACCCAGACTGATCCGGGTGGATCAAGTCCAGTAGGATGTCCTCCAGTCTGCTGGCTAATATCTTAATGTACAGTTTGACACCTAAATGTAGAAGGGCATTGGGTCTAAAGGAAGGACAGTAATTTGGGTCTTTCCCTGGTTTAGGGAGAACAGATATCAAGGCTTCACTCATAGACCCACCCATCCCATTGCTAAGTGATTATACAGTTAAGTGGGGTACCAAGTCTGAGCTAAGGGTTTTGTAGAATTCAGCCATGAGGCCATCTGGGCCTGGTGATTTGTGAAGTGTGAGGGGGGTTATGGCTACCTGACTTTATCTTCTGTTAAGGGGCCACTTAAGGTTTCATTTTGGTCATCAGTGACTTGTGAAAGGTGGACTTCCTCGAGGTAGTGTAGGTGATCTGCTGCTACTGACTTATCGGCTGTGTAGAGTCATTTATAAACTTTTTTGAAGGCATTTGCTTTATCTGCTCCTGTCCTTGCCACTCGCCCCCTTCTATATCTGTGTGGGTTATATAGTCTTTTTTTTGCTTTATTCTCAGCTGGCATGCTAAATGTGTTCCTATCTTGTTACCTTGGGTGGACGCCCCATGTTTAAGTCACAGCATAGCAAACTCCGCCCTATTAGTGTGAAGGGCGTTCAATGTCCCCCTGAGGGCTGTTACCTTTCCTTGGCCTTGTAAAGTAGGAGATTCTTTATGCGCCTGTACTGCTAGCTTAAAGTCTCTCTCTAATGTCAGTCGTTCTTGGGTTTTTTGCTTAGATACGGTGGACATAAGGGAAATGCATTTCCCCTATTACCCGCCTTGAAGGTGTCACAATTGTTGGAGATATCAGTGTCCTGGGAATTGTTAAAGTTAAAATATTACCTAATGGTTTTGCGCATCTTGTCCCTAAATAGCCGGTCTCTGACTCTGACCACAGGACTGGGGAAATCCATCTATAGTATTTAGACTTGAGCAAAGACCAGTCAAGTGTCAACCCTATAGGGGCATGGTCGGAAAGAGTGAAAGGGAGAACTCCAATGCCAGGATGGAGTGTGTGAGAGACTGACTGACAAATATGTAATCAAGCCTGGAATAGGTTTGATGGGAGTGTGAAAGAAAGGTGTAATATCATGTTTCTGGCTGTACGCGTCTCCGTGCATCTACAAGCCCTATCTCTCATACTGATCTTTTCAGGGCCCTAGAGAAGTTCCCGGTGTACGCCCGTGACGGGTGTGAGCTGTCAATGTTTGGGTCCCAGGTAAGACAAAAATCCCCCATCAGAATGATCTCTCCTTCAGCAAATTCCCCTACTTGAGTAAGACATGATTGTACGGAGATCGCCTGCGCTGTGTTTGGGGCGTAGACATTTGCTACAGTGCAAGTGCATCCTCCTATGGCCCCCTTGACTATTAGAAATCTGCCTTCTTTCTCTGATTTATAACCTGATGGTTGGAACTTGAGGGAAGAATGAACGAGCAGGGCCACCCCGTTGTGTTTAGTGGTGCGTGAGGTTTTGTAGATCGTGGAGTAGGAATTATGACACAATCTATGATCTTCACTATGTTCAAGATGAGTCTCTTGTAGTGCCACTATATGGTACCTGGCATCCATCACATATTTCCATAGTTTATGATGCTTGGCAGGTGAGTACAAGCCTCTCACATTCCATCTCAATGTTGTCAACAAGATAGTGCACAGCTGTTGTATCTCCCATTCTTTGACATCTCCCTCTAGGCCTGCTCGCCTGCCCCCCAAATCACTATAGACCGGGGAGGGTGTTACCCCCCCTAACAAATGTATCTTGTGATAAATAGTTGGGTACAAGGGCTTTTTTTCAGGTATGGTGAGGTGTCATGTTGGATTTGCCCAGGAATTTTACACACACAAACCCACACACACTCTCCCTCAGTCTGTTTGGGAATACTTTAAAACTGTTGGTTATTTTACTAAATAAAGTGTTTCTTTCACTTAGTGCACATACCAATCTGCATTCCTCTCCCTTTCCCCTGCTCCTAAACCCCTCTTGTGCGCAAGCTTGTCGTATAATGTATTTCAACATATATTGTTGGGAAATCTGGAGCTCACACCCCCCAATCTTACAGGCGAAGCTACGCCCCTGACTATAGACATCAGACTTCACCCTCCACCATTCCATTCTCAAACGCTCCCTTGAAGGGACACTCATGGATAATAACTGCAAATAATAAGGTTGAACTGATGGGGATTCCAGTTCCCTAAAATGATATACCTGGTCATAATGTTGTATTATTGCAGGTGATCAGGTCAATTCCCTCCAAAGCATTCGTAACAAAAGCTATTACAGTTGAGGCTTCATTGTGGCACCCTGTGAGCAAGACCTGTCTAGACCCAGTTCCACCTAGCAATAGGCTGTCTCACAGTGCATTTTAAATATATGGTAGGGGTCCCCAAGCCTGGGAGAAACCCCTACATTATTCATAGCTTAAGAGGCCCATGCGGGCAAGTTCTGTAAAGGATATTATAAGAATACACGGGTAGTGGGAGTCAGTCACAAGTTATTTAGAGGGGCCAGATTTTCCCCGGACACATTTCTTTCCCTGCTTCCTTGGACGCCCCTGAGGGATCCATGATCCTTTGTCTGATCCCCCTGAGGTTCCATCGCCAAAGGACTCCTGGGGCCCACACGCACCACTACAGGCTGAAGGTGATAGACCCAAAATGTTTGCTGCTTCCTTCATATCCGTAAAGTGGTGCAGCTTATTCTGGTAGGTGAAGGCAAGGCCAAATGAAAAGTCCATCTGTATTTGACTTTGTCCTTTCGAAGTTTGTCCGTGATTGGTCTGAACTGAAGTTGTCTTTCTAATGTGGCAGTTGCAATGTCCTGGTAAAGAGAACCAGTTGCCCACTGAAGGAGACTGTGTCAGCTTACCGAGCTGCTTGAAAGATGGCATCTTTGAACTCAAGATTGCAGCTTCACCAGGACATCTTGGGGCCACCGTCCTTTGTTCAGCACTTGTGGGCCCACAAGATGAGCCCGCTGTAATTTAATATTAACCTGCTGGACTCCCAAAAGTTCCGCAAATAGCCCAATCACAAATGTGTCAAGATCGTTTCCCTCGGCTGCCTCCTCCAGATTCTGGATGCAAATATTGTATTGTCTAGACTGATTTTCGAGATCTTCACGATTGTAGCTTGAAGATTCCTCCAATGTCCCTCAACGTTGTTCTAGGGATTGGTATTTTGATTCCAGATCTAACATGCATCCTCCCACTGAGTCCACATCTTGCTGTAGTGTCGTAGGTCTGGTCGTGAGATCCAATCGAAGGGCATCCAAAGAGGTGGACATGTCAGATTTCAATTTTTCCCTAAGTTCCTTTTTGAAGTCCTGTAACAATGTTAGGAGATCCTCCTTCGTCAGTGCCATAGTGCCATCTGTTGGGTGGTCGTTTCGTGTTTCCCTAGGTTCCGCAGGTTGAAAGTAGCTGGATACCCTGTTATGTTGCGTTTATTTGGGTGACATGTAGGGCACAAGCAGAGGTTCGAGTGCAGACTATCGGGCATAATGAGGTGGTGGGAGGAAAGATATGGGACGTTGTATAAAGATCACAAGTGCCGTCCTTGCCGCTTCGACACTATGTCAGGTAGGCTCTTGTCATCCCAAATGCCTGTTACCTTCAATTTCCAGGGGAAACCACTGCTTTGCGTGGGTGGTCAGCTGTTTCTTATGGCATCAGTAGGAGCGGGCCGGGGCACTACTGTAATGGAGTCTGCATAGGTGTTTGTACCCCATCTCCCAGGAGACTCTTCTCAGACTTAAATGTAGAGGCATTACCAGCCTCCCTAAAACCAAGAAGGCTCTATTTTATTTGGTGTCATCTTTTGAGGGAGATACGGACATTACGATTGCCACAGGGTTTCGGGCAGAGCAGGCGTCGGAGGCATCGTAAGGATAACTAAAAGCCTGGTGGTTTATCATCCTGACAGGCACCCCTGAGGAGCCCTAGTGGGGTTCTGAATGGAGCTTGACCTGGGATTTGTTGAAGCAGACAGACTCATTCAGCCTCCCTTGGCCAGAACGTACCCGTCCCCGCCATCTTAACGTCGGGAACATTTTCAAGAGTTGCCAGTGAGACCTGGAAGGGGATCAGCGCGAGCGCGCCACACCCTGGGGGCACAGCCACTCCCTCGATGTCTAACGAGGATGGGGGGAGCACCTCTCACGTCAGCCGTCCCTCTGCACTCCCACTCACGGGGTGCCGCAAAGAGTGAGTAACGGCGGTTGCCACTCGGTGCCCTGTGCTCCACAGGCCTCAGTCAGATCTGACAGCTTCCACTCACCACTCGGCCTAGTTCAGGCTACTCCCCCAGGTCCCATGTGAGCTCCGGCCCCACCGCATCCTCAATCCAGTGCCTCAGGTGGCTGGCATGTCCTGCTGCCCTGATTTTCAAAAATCATGCGGCGGAGCTCGGGTGGATTAGTTCCGCACAGCCATGATGGCTGGCCACCTCTATATACATTTTAAAGGCATTGTAATTGTGGGTGGCAGACAGCTGCTCTGCCAAGTAGGGCCTAATAGAAAGGAATATGATGAACCATTGGGCCCAATTAATTTTTGGATTACTGTATGCTCAGCTTACGGACATGTTACCCAGGTGGAGACCACAAAGTGTAGAATGGGTCATCCATTATGGGTAAAAAGAACTTGACGATTTAACATCTCTAAGGGCCTTTGGTCTTTCTTTTCTACTTTCTCACATGGTGTCACACAGAACACTCTTCAGTTTACAAGCACGCCAGGAAGGACGAAAATAGAAACCAGGACAGCCGCTAATGAGCATAAACGAAATAATGGTCTAAGTGCTCCCCAAGCGTACCTTCAATAAAACGTCCACGGGCTGTGGTTGCTCTGACGCACGCTAACAGTGTTAGATTGGAGAAGGTAGTAATTGTGACTGCCTTAGAAGGCTCTTTAAAGCACCACCTATTGGCAGATCGGGGATCCTGGGTGTGGAGACAGGGTCAAAGACACACCCACCTCTGAACTGCCAGAGACTGTAGGCGTGAGCAGGCACCCACGAGCTCCCACAACAGTGGAGAAGGACATCTGAGTCTACCCTGTTCGAATAGGAAAAAATTCTAGCTTTATAATGAAAAATACCTCTCCTTGAAATATCCCATTTACTTCACACATCCATTTCTCTATCTTGAATATATTCAAATTTATTAGACCGTGAACTGAAGTTGTCATGCATCTATTTCCTTAAAAGGATTCTCTGTGGCACTGTACAATACTTGTTTGCAATTTCTGCCTGTGTCATGCAAAAGATGACACACATAGGGCCCGATTTAGAGTTTGGCGGATGGGGTTACTTCATCACAAATGTGACGGATATCCCATCCACCGTTTAATGATTCCATAAAATGCTATAGAAATTGTAATACGGCGGACAGAATATCCGTCATGTTTGTGACAGAGTAACCTGTCCACCAAACTCTAAATAAGGTTTGGAGTCACTCTTGCTGAGTAACCATACTTGCTTTGTGTTTGTCACTCTTCAAATCAGCTCACATGCACATTCATCTTTGACTAGGTGTGTTACCAAATTAACATTCCTGAAAAACGACTTCCCTCAAAGGGGCCATCCAGTGAAGACAAAAGAACAATGCTCCTTTCCCAGTCCAGCATCACTAAGTTCACCAGTATCATTCCAGAATATTCCTTTGTTTGATGAGGGCAGCTTGAGTTATTTTGAGTCCTAATAAAGGTTGCATAAGTGCAACTTTTTTCTGCAAAATTGCCTGTTTTTTTTTTTTTTAAATCCCCTTTGGCGCCAGAAGCTCTGAATAATATAAATGCTTGCATTACCCCCCACTACATTTTTCTGCCTTCCTGTTTTGCCCCAGTAAAGAAACAGGAGTCTTTTCTTGCACCCTTGTCACTAAGGGCATTCGACACAGACATAAAAAAACAAAAACTAATCACAAAGCCCTCCAAAGCAAAACCCCCTTATTAAGGGCAAGCAGATACAACACTCTACCCTGTACTGTATGAAAGTCTGGGGCATTCCTTTCTAAGTAGCAGACAGGTAATAGAGGTACCTTCCATTATATTTACTGATCCAATATGGATTTGTAAAAAAAAAAAAAAAAAGTAGTGGAAATTTACTTTATTTAAATGATGCCCAAAAGCATTTCTTTAAAATGTAGCCCAAAAGTGTTTTTAAAAGTAATGAAAGTGGATGAGTGGATTGCGGAAGGTGTTGGGATAAAGCAACATGTGGGTGGGGGAGGGACAAGAACATGGGGCAGAGGGGCAACACACAAGTGAAAAAGAGCAAAGTGGAGCGTGAGGGGGGAGTACATGGGTGTGAGAGAGCAACCCGAGTGCAGGTGGAGGGAAAGAAACACAGGCAAAGGAGAGTAATGTGGAGGGGGGAGAAAAACACAAACACTGACGGTGGCTAAATAATTTTTTTAAAGCCTTTTGACAGGGTTGGCCACATAATTTTGTAGTTGCAAGCACCACACATGTCAGCGCCTACAAAATGACACAGATATTTTTTTACGTTTTTTTTTAGTTACCAATTCCAGTTGCACCTGTAACAGAAAATAAAAAACACCAGAGAAGGAAGGAAAACGGAGTACGCAAAAGGGGGCACACAGATGGTGGTGAAGCACCATAGGGTATGGAAATAACATGGAGGGCAGAGAAGCACATGTTGAGATAGAACCTCATACACAGAGGGCTAGGAGATGGGGAGCACAGAAGCACACGGTGTGACAGAGAAACATAGAGATGGCGCTGCGAAGCTAACAGCAAGACCGAGCAGAGTAGTGCTCAGGGGAGACAGCTGGAAAACACATGTACTCCTGTAGTGTACTTAGCTAAAAAAGAAAAAGTAACACCAAAAAAGCGAGCATTATAAGGACACAGTAATGAATCCATGTTCCAGGGCAGAGACAAACTCATGACAAGGAAGTAAAGCCTGCATTAACCATCCAATAAGAAACAAGCAAATGAGAATGAAAACGAGGTCAACCAATGGTAAGCAATGGGTGGGCTCTAAGCCCACTTTAAGCTAACAAAATGTCTCACCACAGACAGTGCACGCACTGCCTTGGGCTGGAGCTAAAAAGTAGTTCCCTAAAATTGAACAGTGAAAGAATAGAAATCAGCGAGAGTGACAGTACAGAGGCTGTGCTCCATGCGAGGGACAAACATAAGATTGTCATGCCGAGACACGAGAAACTATCCAATAAGAAGCAGGCAAATGAGAGTGACAATAGAGTCAACCAGTGCTAATCAATGGGCTGGCTGCAAGGCCCTGTATGATCTTGGAAGGCCTACAGTATGTCTTTTGCAACCACTAAGATGGACCTAAAAAATTAAGATGGTAAGGGCTGCCTTCCCGGGATCTATCCCCCTCTCACTCAGACTCCTAAGAAAGTTTTTGGGGACCAACACCTATTATGTTTTTTTTTTACAAATTAAGCAGGGCCTCACTATATCAGGAAAGTATGATGTGTCAAAAACCATTTGCACAAAAACCGTTCTGTTTTTTGCCACAAAATTTGATTATTCGCCAATCCTGGTTTCCCTCAGTGGGAACACGGAACGGGTATGGATGAGAAGAGCCCTAAGGGGAAAACTTGTGCAGCAATCAGGATTTCAAAGGGGAAAGTATTAGGAATTACAGATCTTGGCCAATCAGACAAGCAGCAAAGATGTAATACTTCTGCCTTGACTACGAAGGTGCTGGGAGTCTGAAAAGCAGGAGAGCATTTGAAAATATTTTATGAAAGATCAAATTAAAACAAAAAGAAACAACTAAAAAAGATTGAAGGCCCCGGGTCTCGAAGAGACGTGAAAGGCAGAGCCGGAGGGTGAGAATCTAAGAGTGAGTCCATGTTGGTTCTTTTTCAGTCTGATAAGCATCGCTCGACCCGACCGCGCCTTCTTGTGAGTGTTTTGTCCTTTTTCCCTCAGATTCTGGAGCTGGGCGGACCCTGCTCGATCCCTGGACCAGGGCCAGGCACTCTAGGTGTTGTGTTTTGAGTTTCTCTGTTGACTGTGTCCAGGTACAGCTCTGTGTCTGTGAATTATTAACCTTACAGTGTGTTCTGCAGCCCAGGCTGAGCTGTGAGCCAACCTCCCACATTCCAGGTGCACCTGGCCCGGCCTCTCCCGCCTCCTCGTAGCTCCTCGAAGCCAAGGCAGCCTCCTTTCATTCTAGGAGCTTCCAGACTACTTGTCGTCAACGAGCCGCAGACGGTCAGACACACCCGGAAGGGATATCCGAGGTTAAGCATCACCCAATGTCCTGCGCACAAACAGGATACTGACACCTACGAGTTTTGTGACCAGGGAGAGGCTGCCATGCAAGATGTGGGCGCCCTGGTTTTTTTGGGAAGGTGGGGGCAGTTCAGTCCTTATGGTGCGCTGAGAGGAGGGAAGACATGAAAAATTGACTATCTATACCTTGACAATTTTATTTTAAAATGACTGGCAACCCGAAGATTTTCACGAAGTTTTGAAAGTTTAAAAAGTCTAAAAGCAATTGAAGAAAACAGTACACAATACACAGTATTTGCAACTTCGTGAAATGCAAAAGTTGTGTAGTATGCACAGTTTAGCAGCCAAAGTGACAACCTACCTAGCCACCCAGCCAAAAATATTGTTTAGGATCATGGTGGCCTGCTCGCCACCCAGTTCCCAACCAAAACATATCTAGCATTGAGCATCCCACTCCACACTCAAAATACACCTGGTGCCTCTATTCCACTCAAAACCAAAACATCCCTTGTATTCTGCCACCCACTCCACACTCAAAATATACCTAGCATTGAGCCTCCCACTCCACACTCAAAATATACCTAGCATTGAGCCTCCCACTCCACACTCAAAATATACCTAGCATTGAGCCTCCCACTCCACACTCAAAATATACCTAGCATTGAGCCTCCCACTCCACACCCAAAACATACATAGCATTGAGCCTCCCACTCCACACCCAAAACATACCTAGCATTGAGCCCCCCACTCCACACCCAAAACATACCTAGCATTGAGCCACCCACTCCACACCCAAAACATAGCTAGCATTGAGCCACCCACTCCACACTCAAAATATACCTAGCATTGAGCCACCCACTCCACACTCAAAACATACCTAGCATTGAGCCACCCACTCCACACTCAAAATATACCTAGCATTGAGCCACCCACTCCACACCCAAAACATACCTAGCATTGAGCCTCCCACTCCACACCCAAAACATACCTAGCATTGAGCCACCCACTCCACACCCAAAACATACCTAGCATTGAGCCACCCACTCCACACCCAAAACATACCTAGCATTGAGCCACCCACTCCACACCCAAAACATAGCTAGCATTGGCCACCCACTCCACACTCAAAATATACCTAGCATTGAGCCACCCACTCCACACTCAAAATATACCTAGCATTGAGCCTCCCACTCCACACCCAAAACATACCTAGCATTGAGCCTCCCACTCCACACCCAAAACATACCTAGCATTGAGCCACCCACTCCACACCCAAAACATAGCTAGCATTGAGCCACCCACTCCACACTCAAAATATACCTAGCATTGAGCCTCCCACTCCACACCCAAAACATACCTAGCATTGAGCCTCCCACTCCACACCCAAAACATACCTAGCATTGAGCCACCCACTCCACACCCAAAACATACCTAGCATTGAGCCACCCACTCCACACCCAAAACATACCTAGCATTGAGCCACCCACTCCACACCCAAAACATAGCTAGCATTGAGCCACCCACTCCACACCCAAAACATACCTAGCATTGAGCCACCCACTCCACCCCAAAACATAGCTAGCATTGAGCCTCCCACTCCACACCAAAAACATACCTAGCATTGAGCCTCCCACTCCACACCCAAAACATAGCTAGCATTGAGCCACCCACTCCACACCCAAAACATACCTAGCATTGAGCCTCCCACTCCACACCCAAAACATAGCTAGCATTGAGCCTCCCACTCCACACTCAAAATATACCTTGTGCCCTGACTGATCTCAAAACCAAAACAAACCTTGTATCCTGCCACCTAATCCACACCCAAAACATACTTGGCATGCATCCACCCAAAACATGCCAAGCATCCTGCCGCTCACTCTCATCCCCACCCAAAACATACCTGACACCTTGACCCCCACCCAAAATATTCCTCGTGCACCGCCTCCCTTGCCCCACCAATAACATACCTCACTTCTAAACCCCCATGTCTGCCCAAAATATTCCTCGTGCACCGCCTCCCTCTCCCCACCAAAAGCATACCTGACTTCTCACTTCACCCAAAATATGCCAGGAGCCCTGCCACGCCCACAACACAACACACCACACCATGTGTCGAGGTTTTGTGCACTCAGGATCAACAAGCCACCAGGACTCACCTCACCCCTGTTTAGTCACAGGGTCTGATTTAGAGTTTGGTGAACGGGTTACTCAGTCACAAGCGTGAGGAATATCCCCCGCCCGTCGTATTGTGACGGAGGAACCCCATCCGCGAAACTCTAAATCTGGTCCATCATCTTAGCTGCATCATTAAAGGAAGTGAGCAGCCAATGGAAGTGCAGTGCAGTGGGAATATGCCATTAAAGCACACAGAATGGCACCAGTAACCAGTACCACCATATCCCACCAGCATGGCTGCATCCAGACACCAGTGCCACCATATCCCACCAGCATGGCTGCATCCAGACACCAGTACCACCATATCCCACCAGCATGGCTGCATCCAGACACCAGTACCACCATATCCCACCAGCACGGCTGCATCCAGACACCAGTGCCACCACATCCCACCAGCATAGCTGCATCCAGACACCAGTGCCACCATATCCCACCAGCACGGCTGCATCCAGACACCAGTGCCACCATATCCCACCAGCATGGCTGCATCCAGACACCAGTACCACCATATCCCACCAGCACGGCTGCATCCAGACACCAGTGCCACCACATCCCACCAGCATAGCTGCATCCAGACACCAGTGCCACCATATCCCACCAGCACGGCTGCATCCAGACACCAGTGCCACCATATCCCACCAGCATGGCTGCATCCAGACACCAGTGCCACCATATCCCACCAGCATAGCTGCATCCAGACACCAGTGCCACCATATCCCACCAGCACGGCTGCATCCAGACACCAGTACCACCACATCCCACCAGCACGGCTGCATCCAGACACCAGTGCCACCACATCCCACCAGCACGGCTGCATCCAGACACCAGTGCCACCACATCCCACCAGCATGGCTGCATCCAGACACCGTGCCACCATATCCCACCAGCATAGCTGCATCCAGACACCGTGCCACCATATCCCACCAGCATAGCTGCATCCAGACACCAGTGCCACCACATCCCACCAGCACGGCTGCATCCAGACACCAGTGCCACCACATCCCACCAGCACGGCTGCATCCAGACACCGTGCCACCACATCCCACCAGCATGGCTGCATCCAGACACCGTGCCACCATATCCCACCAGCATAGCTGCATCCAGACACCGTGCCACCATATCCCACCAGCACAGCTGCATCCAGACACCAGTGCCAACACATCCCACCAGCACGGCTGCATCCAGACACCGGTACCACCATATCCCACCAGCACGGCTGCATCCAGACACCAGTGCCACCACATCCCACCAGCACGGCTGCATCCAGACACCAGTGCCACCACATCCCACCAGCACGGCTGCATCCAGACACCAGTACCACCACATCCCACCAGCACGGCTGCATCCAGACACCAGTGCCACCACATCCCACCAGCACAGCTGCATCCAGACACCAGTGCCACCACATCCCACCAGCAGAGCTGCATCCAGACACCAGTGCCACCACATCCCACCAGCACGGCTGCATCCAGACACCAGTGCCACCACATCCCACCAGCACGGCTGCATCCAGACACCAGTGCCACCACATCCCACCAGCATGGCTGCATCCAGACACCAGTGCCACCATATCCCACCAGCATGGCTGCATCCAGACACCAGTACCACCATATCCCACCAGCATGGCTGCATCCAGACACCAGTACCACCACATCCCACCAGCATGGCTGCATCCAGACACCAGACACCAGTGCCACCATGGGAAATGGGAAGTCGAATTTAGGAGCAAACAGCAGGGACGCGGAATGCTTAGGTGTATCAACGAGATGCCGCCTTCAGAGTAAGTGTGACTATAAGGGGCAACTCCCCTCTGCACGTTCCCAGACATGAGGCTAACCGCGTTGTCTCCATAGGGCCCTACCTCTACTCTAACCAGGTAGGCCTCGTGTGCCTTTTAAATTATCTGCTCACTGTCTAGCATATCTATCTAGCCCCTTATATATTCGGGATTCTAGACCCTGAAGAATGCCCCAGACCGCTTTGGCTCTTAGAGAGGGCAGAAATATGTTGGTCCCCATTTTATGTCAGACATTTTGAATCATTATATTCAAATTTGTCCCTACTGTTCTTTTAATCCTACCTACAAACACCTCCATTAAAATATTATATGTAATAGGTGATTTGTAAGGTAATTTTATTATCTATCTCACTTTTCAATTGGATCACTTGACTTATCCAGGAAGATAAAATGTCCGCACTCCCTCAGAGTTCATTTAACAACCCGGTTGAGTCCGCCCAGGTAGTATTATCTTACCTGGGTGGGGCTACGTGGTCATATGATGAAGCATGACACTATAATGTGTGTGAGACCACCTAGTCCGTAAAGGGAACTCCCTCATACACCTAACTGCCACTTTCACTTCCCATGCTCATGAAGGAGATCGCCTAACTGGCGAACTCTCAGCCTAAATAGGCCACAAGAGACCTGTCCTTGATATCCCCCACACACTTTGTGTTCTAGTAAGACAAATTTGATCATCAATTGAAACAAAGAAATGCTTAAAGCATCACTTTCAAGAATATTTAGAAACAAGGACTAAACATCAACAAAAATATCATTCCTTGGACCCGTTTATGTCTCTCCTACTAGACACTGCATGTGCTGTTTGTTGCAAAACATACTGTGGGCTTTCCACGAACATACAGGGGATTGGAGCCTGTCTGTTGCTTACCTTCAGTTGGATTTCTTGTCACTTTTCTTTGCCTGCTTATTATTTGTGTACCAACCTGTCAATCTTGTGTTTGTCCCTCCCATGGAGCATGACATATTCACCATCTCTTTTGATTGGCTGGCTATTATGCTTCCACTGCTTACTTTTCAAGCACTTTTTTCCCTTATTGGTTAAACACTCTACAAGACTGCATATGTTTTCCAGTTGTCTTCCTCATGTACTTCTTTCCCCCTGTACTATGTGTTGGTGTCTGTCACTCATGTGCTTCTCCCTGCCCCCTCCATGTTGTGCTCCCTCTTGTGCCCTCCCCCCTGTTTTCTCACCCATGTGTTTCTTCTCCACCGCTCCACGTTACTCTCTCACCTGTTGCTTCTCTTACCCCACCCCATTCTTGGCATTGCTTCTCCACATCCACGCCCTCTTCCCTCACCTGTTGCTTCTCCTCCCAACCCATTCTCTCCTTATTTCTTCGCCCCCACCTGTGCCCTCCTCTCTCGCCTGTTGCTTCTGCATCCCTCCTCTGCCCTCTGTGTTTCTTCTGTGCCTCCCTGTGCTCACCACTCAGTGTTGTTTCCCCCCACCCGCACCTTCTGTGTTGCTTCCTCCCACCCTGGTATATTTTACATAAAAAATTGTGTGTATCATTTTGTAGGCATGCATGTTGTGATCAACTACAAAAACGCATGACTGCTATGTCATAAAGCCTTTTTTTTTTGCCATGCAGCATTGGGGATGCTGTATAGCAGAGGTTCCCAATCTGTGGTCGGGGAACCCGTGGGGGTCCGCAAAGCCTCTTCAGGGTGTCCGTGACTGCTTAGGAAATTAAATAATATTAATAGATTAGGTCCCAAACCTTCAGTAATGACTCAATGGGGGGTCCCCGGATTCCAGTAATGATTCAGTGGGGGTCTCTGGGTTCCACTAATGATAAAGTGGGGGTTCACAGAAGTCAAAAGGTTGGGAACCACTACTGTATAGCATGCTTTAAAAGCATACACAAAGCCAACAGTTTCCAACAGGAAGGCCTGTTGGCTTTGCAAATGCTTGTTTTATTTTAGTTTGGGATCAGATTTGCTCAGTTTCCTGTAAATGTTCCTGACCGCATTGCATGCAGAGTGACAAATTGCCACACAGCGCATTGGCATGATGTCACAACTCCAAGGAACCCCCCACATATCCTTCCCCACCCATCCTGGGCAGGAGAATTCAGGGCGTTGCAGGGACTGGTGAGGCCATGCACCCAGGTACACCGCTTATGGGAGGGGATGGTGGGAGGGCGGATAGTTGAACCCTGAGCCACTTGCCTCTTTTGGCACATACTTAACAAACACACCTACTTCTAACCCTTATCTAATCTGTTGTACAAAGAATGCAACGTTGATGCATGTGGCTTGTATAATGCCTCATTACGCTTATTCTGAAAGTTTCATGCGGAGTCACCGGGCGATCCAAAGGACTTTGGCGCAGAAGGTATACAGAAGAAACCCAGAAAAGGGAAGTGCAAGCCAATACCCTGTGTGCCCCTACGGCAAGACCAGGGATGAATGTGATGAAGCCCCTTATTCCGCAAGGCAGTTGGTTGCATTTCTGTGGGCTACGGGTCTAGAAGTTGGATGAACCCTAAAATGTTTCAGTGCCGGATAATAGGCACTCCACATGAGTGTTGGTGGGCAGTCAGTTCGGAGCTTATCATCGCTCTCTGTCCTTGGATCGCCTGTAAATTAATCAGTTACCATGGACATCATTTAGGGATAGTCTGCAGTGCCCCCCCCACCCCTACCCTCCCCTGCCAGCAGCAGAACCTGCAAACCTTTCACAAGGAAGAGACAATAAACTATGTTTTTTGTCCCTTCCTTGTGAAAAGGGCGGGGCCATGGGGTGACGAGCAGTGAGGGGAGTGCACTGTGCACTCCCCTCACTGCGCATGTCTATTTGGCTGGCCGACACGGGCCGTCCAAACACACATGCGCAGTGCTGGAGAGAGCCTGCACAGGCTCCCAGTCTGCCTGGGAGCGCCCTGGCTGTGCGTTCCCAGCCAATCCTGATGCTGCTTTGAGCAGCGTCAGGATTGGCGCAGGGCAGGTTGGGAGCCTGTGCCTTCACTGCAGGATGGAAGAGAGCAGTGGTGTGGCAAGGAGCGGTGCAGAGGTAAGTTTATTATTATTTTTTTTTAATTAAAATTTAATTCTACGGGCTTTGCGGTGGATGTTCCTACGCAACACCCATGGATTTTGACGCATCCCCAGATTTACAAGACATTGAAAACCTCGGAATACCTCAAAATCTTGAACCTCCCCAGGGCAGGCGCAACAAGGAGAAATATTCTCATTTCTCCTTGTTTTTTAGCTCTTTCTGTGTGTGCTGCGTTATGCAGCACACAAAGAAAGAGGAAAAAGCCTCCCAGGATTGTTTTTGTGCAGGAAGGTGCCCCTTCCTGCACAGACACAATCCTGCATGCAACAAACGCGCCCTTGCACCATGGTGCAAGGATGCCTGCGTTGGCTCTAGGCAGCAAATTGTGCATCAGTGCAGGGGGAAAGGACAGAAATGCACCCTATCCTGTAACTACAGTGCATTCTGCCTGTGGCGCAGGGCAGTGCCGCAAGGTCATTGGCTGCACTGCCCTGTGCCACTTTCTTGTAAATATGCCCCAGAGTAAGTAACTTAAAGACCTGCAAACAGTTTTGCTATCAATCAACTAATGAGTTTCACAGTCCAGGGGATAAGACATTGTTATCACACTGGCCATCAGACCCAAAAGATTGGACAAGCATTGACAAAGGCAGTAGGTTTGGTTTTTGTAGAGTGAATGTCCACTTTGACACGCAACATTCATGCACACGTAGTTCCTCTGACCTGCACATACCTATACATAGACAAACAGATCTGCAGGCACCTACTATACACAGAGACCAACAGATGCAGAGACGCTCATTCACACATCCCAAGAGGAACACAGCTGCCTAGGCAGAGAGGCCATCAGACATAAAGGCATCATTGAACACAGAGCATCAGACAATAAGATATGTGCGCATAGAAAAACACGTACAATAATCCAGGCACACATAAACAACACTATATTTGCACATATAGAGGTGTTCACATGGACATCATTCCAAGACAACAAACATGCAGACATACGCATGGTGAGGCAGATAGATGGACAGTGGGCAGGACATGATGGGCAAATGGATGTGAGATAAATGCATGGGTGCATAATTGGTGCAGTGATAATGCAAGTACATGCCCACCAACTGCATACACACTCTGTTGAGTAAATCACATTTGATTTGGGGAACCGTATGGAATGTCAATTACTATGGAATTTTAGGCCTCTTGATAAGGTGATGGAATACTTCTGACCCCGCTGGAATGATCACATAGAGGCAGGGTGACTGGGAATCATGCGGCAGGGTTGAGTAAATTATGCGGCAACAAAAGGCAAATTATGCTGCATATTGCGGCAGATTTTGTAATAGTATTACTTCATTATTTCACCATTTTTAAACTGGGTAAAACTGTCTAGGCATTATTTGCACCTCATTAGTACCAGTATAACACCCAAAGATAGCAATAAGTGATAGAAAGGTAACCAGTCCAGTTTTGCAAAGGGCCTTCCACCGCACCACAATATGTGCTGCTGCATTTTTCGTAACTTTTTAACAGTTTGTGCTAGAGGCAATTTTTGTTTGTTAAAATCTGCGGATTATTGGCAGGTGATGGATTATGTAGCACATCTATAATTATATGAAAATTGCTGCAGCCACACAATCACATAATTCCAGTGACTCTGCCTATAGGTCACAACACATCACACTCCTCCATTCACATATGTGCTGTAATCATGAGTACACAGCAAAGCAATTACAGATCTGTATCTGCATTTCTGAAGTGCTGACATATAATAAACGCAGGCGTGTCTGACTGCCCCATGTCAACTGAGCACGTTCTCAGTCGTGGACTTTCGCTTTAGGAATCACTGATGTGGGACACAGTCCAGCTGCTTCAACTAAATCAGTGGTTCTTAACCTTTTGACTTCTGTGGACCCCCACTTTATCACAACTGGCACCTTGGGACCCCCACTGAGTCATTACTGGAAGCCGTGAACCCTGGCCTAACAATTGTTGATGATTTTGAACCGCAAAACAATACACAAAAAATACAGAAACAAGCATTTATCAAACACATACACAAATGATAACACATTATTTAATTTGCAAACAAATATAAATGGGGAAAAAAAAAAATAATAGGACGGTTGGAGTTTTTCTAAATTTATTTGAAGCCAAATACTGTCCATATTCTATTTGGTTTGATGCACCCGCACTGCTCCCATAAGTCAATCTGAGGATACTAATTTAATTTTTAGCCTCCAATTTAAAATTCTAAGACATTTGTAGTACGTTTTAAAATGTTCAATTGTACCTTTAGCCACTTTATTTAAATACACTTTGTTAATCTATTAATATTATTTATTTTCTATGCAGCCGCGGACCCCCAGGGTACCCAAACTTCAGGTTGGGAACCACTGAACTTAGGCAAACGAAGACTGCATCTTCCAGGATGCACAGCTTTAATAAGGGAAAGCCCAGGATTAGAAGCATTCAGTTTGCAGAGACTGTGGAGTGCTCCAGCCCTGCCTGGGGCCTGTGGTTTCTGTGTGTTTGTACCAGGATCTCCCAGCCTCTGGCTGCCTTCTTAAAAGCACTGCACGGCTTTCCTCTGGCCACAAAGCACTGTACTTAGTTGAAATAAAGACATAATCCCTGTTTGCCCAGCTCTTACTGTAATGTTTGTTATTCGAAAGCAGGCACTTCCTTGTGCCGAAGCGTAAATAGTGTTTAGTGCTAATTGTTGGTGTATTGTATTGTGTTTGTCCTTTTGTATTGTGTGCCAACTGGAAATGCAGTCAGTGTATCTATCACGAGATGGTGCAAACCAAGCGGGTGGAAAGAAGTAATGCCTCGGCGACCTTGCACCACGGCAAGCTCTGTGTGGAAAGGTTTTACTCTGGGAACCCATAAATTGGGGGTTAAGGTGTGGCAGAGGAAAGGGGGTGGAGTCACGAGGGGTGGAGCTTGAAAAGCAGAGTATGACAGTCAACTTATACATTTATCTAAAGAAAATCTGTTGCAAAGAAATTGGCAACAAGGAGATGTGAGACAGTAAATTTGTTCTTGATTCCTTAATTGGTCACACAGTTGCTGCATATTACAATATCCTACAGGGTTAAGACACCTGCCACAGAGGTCATTGTGTGCCCAGCAATTGTGAGGGGATTGTAATAGAGGTGAGATTACTCTAGTGGTTAACACAGTTCTGGGAGTTTTCTGTGTTTTGTCTAATCATAGTTTTAACTCATAAAGTTGCATGTAGGGTTAATATGCCTGATGCAAAGCACATCATGTAACATGCAGATCAAAGATTTGTTTTCTTAAGAGAGACTACTGCTTTTGACACTGAGATCATTTTGCTATTTCCAGTTCCTGAACTGTAATCTTTCTAATATACCACAGTGATCTATTTACCAGAATCAAGGAGTTGCATGCAAACTGTAAGTCATCATGAGTTTAGATCCTTAGGGGCACCACCACTTGTCTTAAATCTGGCCCTTATTGTTTTCTTTATCAATCCTTTTTTATTCTGAGATTGCAAAGAAGGCTCCTTTGTGAAGTTATCAATCTCTTGTTAGTACAGACAACCACAATCACTGCATTAAGCTTTACATCCTAACATTGTTTTTCTCCTGACTAGTCACTCTTAACATATAATGACATATAACATTTACAAAAATGGAGGATATGTGATTCCTAGACTTATAATAATCATTGTCTTATGTGACATGTCCTATACATTGTTTTATACGCTAGCAGGATATATTGCACCTGTGTTTATGATGTAAAGCGCTGTGGCATCCTACTCTGGGATGAGTAGCGCCATGAAAGAATTAAATATAAAAAAATAGTAGCTGCCTTTAAAATCAAAATGTGTGTAATTACTTATACTGACAACTACATCTTGCTTATAGTATAAGCACATCTCTAGATCAGGAAGTGACCAAAGTTAAGCACCCGCCTCCAATAGTTTCTCTAAAGCACTTCGAAGTGATAACAAGCTGTGCACCTTGGATGGTTCCTACCTTGGATCATACACGACACTTGAACAAAGGAGGGCTGATGAACCTTTAAATTAGGGGTGTGCAGGGAGCTCCGCTCTGTTGGCGGAGCTGACGGAGTTTTTGGAACTCCATGCTCCGCCTGGAGCACAAAGTTAACCAAAAACTCTGCAAGCCCCGCCAGCAGGCGGAGCTCATCCGGTGCGCGCTGCATCCCAGGATGGGCTGCACAGTGCAAGCGCAGACAGTCTGCACTTGTGCTGTGTGGCCCATAACTGGCCTGCAGTGTGCACCGGAGCAGAGGAGAGAGGCATCCACTGGAGAAGACTCGTCGTCGGATGACGAGGAGAGGAGGATCCCCAGGAAGACCCAGGTAAGTCTTCATCTCTTTCTTTGTTTTGTCATTGTTTGTGCACACCTGTACACAAACAAGGGCAGAAACGGCAGCTTTTGCTGCCTACGGCCTTGGACTGAATTCATGGGACATGGGACAGGCTGGTGCACAAGAGGCCTGGAACTGCAGCTTTCACTGCCTACGGCTCTGGACTGAATTCATGGGACGTGGGACAGGCTGGTGCACAAGAGGCCTGAAACGGCAGCTTTCACTGCCTAGGGCCCTGGACTGAATTCATGGGACATGGGACAGGCCGGTGCACAAGAGGCCTGAAACAGCAGCTTTAACTGCCTAAGGCCCTGGACTGAATTCATGGGACATGGGACAGGCCGGTGCACAAGAGGCCTGAAAATGCAGCTTTCACTGCCTAGGGCCCTGGCCTGAATTCATGGACATGGGACAGGCCGGTGCACAAGAGGCCTGAAACGGCAGCTTTCACTGCCTAGGGCCCTGGCCGGAATTCATGGGACATGGGACAGGCCGGTGCACAAGAGGCCTGAAACTGCAGCTTTCACTGCCTAGGGCCCTGGACTGAATTCATGGGACATGGGACAGGCCGGTGCACAAGAGGCCTGATGGCAGCTTTCACTGCCTAAGGCCCTCCTGAATGCGCCCATCTCGGAAGCGCAAAGGAGGGTCCCTGCTTAGTGCTTCCAAGATGGGCGCATTCAGGAGGACTCCACGGGGCACAGAACTCCAGCTTCACGGAATTCCAGAGTTGTTTTTTTAACTCCGGAATTCCGTGAAGCTGGACTCCGTTCACTCCACCCAGGCCTACTTTAAATCAGGCCATTGTGCCTGGCTGGATGTTAAAATAAGAAAGGCGCCTGGTCTAGTGGTGTAGCAAAGGCCCACACAACCCCCACAGTGCGGATGGGGGCCTGAACTCCAGGGGTGCCCTCAGCACAGTGCCCTAACCTGAGGGGTCCTGAGTGGGTCCAGAGGGGCCCCTCTATGTACTTTAGAGGGGTCCCCTCAAGTTTTGTTACGCCACTGCCATGGCCCATGCAGGTTGCTACTCCAGACTGAATGTAGACAACATGTGGGCGTTGCTGAATTAAATCCCAATGTCTGAAAATGACACCAGGAATTTAGCATGTTTTTCTGGGTTGGCTGGATCACACATCCAGCCCAGAAATAGCTGCTGGACCTGGGATCTGGTGGGACCCCGATACTTTCCAGCACCGCAGGTAAGGGCTGTCAATCCTGGCCAGGCTGCTCATGTCATGCGTGACACGGATGAGCCCAGTGAAGTTACCTCCAGCATAGAAAAATGTTATATTTGTAGGCCTGGGCAAAATTTTAATTATGCCGGATTAATTGGAGTAAATTTAGCAATTATGCAGTACTCTTGTAAATTACCAAAATTATGCCAGTTTGAGTAATGCTGGATTACAGTTCTCACATAACTGCACATAATTACGAGTAATTCTGTTGTAAGTGTGAGTAATTAGCCTAGAGAGAATTACGCCAATTAACGCCCACCCCTCGTTTTTAAGGGTTTTATAGCGCACAGAATAAACCACTGTGCACCGGAGCGCTTTAGAGAAAGGCCCCCAGCTAGGATAAATGCAGAAATACATATGGCAGGGCAGAGGCCAACAAACCACTCTCATAGGTAAAGAAGCGTTTCCTCTTCCAGAATGAGCCGGTTGCTTCACAAGAAAGACTGATGGACCCAATTGCTCACATGAACCTTCAGAAACGAGACCTCGAAAAGATGCCCCGTCGCATCAGCCCTGCAGCCACAGAAGCAGTGAGAGACGCCGGGTTTCAACTCACCAGAGAGCAGAAGGCAGAGAAACAGCTTCATCTCCGGTATCTGGGTCCAGCCGCGCCTGGTCACACCTGGAAACAGCAAGGGAAGAGCCGTGAGCACAGGGCACGCAGCAGACACACCCCTTCCCGTCAACGTGCAGTTATTTACATAGTGCTGGTGTTACACTGCTCCAAGCAGACCTGCTGCTGAGAGATGAGAACTGAGGCACAGACACACACCTGTGTATCTCCACGCTGGAGACCAGAAAATACAGGAAGGAGACAACAAGAGGACAGGCCTGGGCTGCTATGAAAGGAGACAAGAGGAAAGGCCTGAGGACGGGCCTTGTGCTGCTATGACAGGAGACAGGACAGCCCTTGTGCTGCTATGACAGGAGACAAGAGGACAGGCCTGGTGCTGCTAGGAAAGGAGACAAGAGGACAGGCCTTGTGCTGCTATGAAAGGAGACAAGAGGAAAGGCCTGAGGACGGGCCTTGTGCTGCTATGACAGGAGGCAAGAGGACAGGCCTTGTGCTGCTAGGAAAGGAGACAAGAGGACAGGCCTTGTGCTGCTATGAAAGGAGACAAGAGGAAAGGCCGGAGGACGGGCCTTGTGCTGCTATGAAAGGAGGCAAGAGGACAGGCCTTGTGCTGCTATGACCTATCGATTTACAACTATGCAGCCCTGAATAGTTTGCCAGGTCCATGCGTGATGTGCTGCTCCAGTCCAGGTCTTTCCTTTGAATTCTGAGACTTGTAGTCTATTATGAAAACAGGACTACAAGACCCAGAATTCAAAGGGGACCCCCTGGACTGGAGCAGCACATCATGCTTGGACCTGGGAAACTTGGCAGCTATGATTGCTGTCTATTGAGAGCTCTGCAGCCCCAAGCGTGGTGGTGTGCAGTTTGTTACAATCACAGATTAGACAGCATTTACATTAAACCTATCGCCCTTGCAGTAAAGTGACTGCCATTTGGTCTCCAATCACTCGTTTCTTGGATCAAAGTGCACTCACTTGCCCAGCAGGCGTTCTTAAAGCCCCCCTGACTTCCCCACGTTCATAAATAGCAGTACTTTATATGCATTTATGCTGCTTTCCATATTTTATTTAGCATTTTTGTGTTTTATATAAATTGACAAACTTATTCTATATACTCTTCCTTTTAGAAATATTTCCTTTAGAAATAATCTCTATTTAGAAATATTTTTATCCCATGTTTTATAACCCCACCCCTTTCTCCCTCACCCTTTCTTACTTTACAGTTTAATTGTATATTGATATAGTCGTTTTTTCGTTGTTTTCCATTATGCCATGTAGTGTTATTTTTCAATGGTTGTGTTTTAACGTGAATAAACTCTTTCTTAAACTGAAAGCTCTTCAGCAGCTTTCGAGCATCTCCCCTTTCTATAGTTCTCTTCCACAGGGACATTTTAAGGATTTTTGGGGCCTGGGACCAAATTTTAAGGGCCCTTGTTCAGAACAGCTTTGCATTTATGATCCAGTTCCAGCTCTTTCATGCCCTCTTTGGTCAGGTCGCTGACAGTGACAGACACATGGGTCCGAACTCTAAGGCCCATATTTATACTTTTTTTTGCACCACATTTGCGTCATTTTTTGACGCGAAAGCGGCGCAAACTTACAAAATACAATTATGTGTTCATGTTTAATGCAACATCCATAAAAAAGTTTCACATTAGTTCAAAACAGGGAATCTCACAGAGGAGAAACTGAAGGGTGTCACAGAGATTATTTGCAGTAATACTAGTGATCTGCTGCTGTGCTACAATATTAATGTCACACGTCACTTTCCCTGAATATTAGATGTGAACACATTTAGAATTTGTCAGTGACCTGGACAAAGAGGGCATCAAACAGCTAAAATTGGATCATAAATTCAAAGCTGTTGGGAACAAAGGCCCCCAAAACACCTTTGGCCCAGGGCCCACAAAATCCTTAAACTGTCCCTGTGTGTTAGTGAATGACTCAGTGAGCGCAGAGTGAGCCCCCGAGTCAGTGTGTATGGGTGACCAGGTGTGGGTGAGTGGGTTGTGCAGCTCACGAGTGAGTGGTCGGATGAACAGGAGAGTGCGTCCCTGGAAGAGCCTCTTTGGAGAGGGCGGTACTCATGTTTCTGGGGAGGAGTACAGGCTGTAGGTGTTTGTTACCGCCCTGGTAGGTGTGTTTTTACTCTGCATGGTTCGTGCTCCATTAACCATGAGTGTTCAACAGGGCCAGAGAGCAACAACACACCTGGGCCAGCAGGGGTGGCCACTTCTTACCCACGCGAGAAAGGTGTGTGCAAACTTCTGAGAGAACACAGCCACTGGGATTCAGTGTCCTCCCTCCTACTGGGCTCTCCGGCAAACAAACACACCTCTATATCTGTTTCTCTATTTCATATCTGGTATGTACCAAAGAGTGCTGCCAATGTATAATGTGACCAGAGACGTTTTAAGGCATGGGTAAAGTGGGCTCTGGAGATTTGCAATAATATTAGTGAGCTGTTGCTGTGTTATAATATTGAAAACACACATCACTATCCCTGAATATTAGATGTGAACACATTTAGAATTTGGCCCAGTGTCCTGTGCACTGTCAGTGACCTCCAAAGAAGACATGAAAGAGCTGAAACTGAGCATAAATTTAAAGCTGTTTCGAACAGGGGCCCCTAAATACGTATGGCCCAGGGCCCCCCAAATCCTTAAAGGGTCCCTGAATATGACATGAAAGGGGGAAAAGGGTGCTCTTTTTATAGAGCACTCACTGAGCTAAATATCACCTCAGCACTTGAACTTCAATGTCCAGGAGTGATGAGGACTCGAGGAAGGGTCAGGTAAAACTCCTCCCAGGTGGCGAGAGACCCTCAGACACCCTCACCCTCTGCTCGCACCTCCTCATACCCACTGTCCCTGTGCCAACGCCCTACATGGGTGCCTCGTGAGTTGTAATACTCGCACTCTTTGTCCCACCTCTTCACTCTTTCCACAAGCCCCGCTCCCTACACTTTCATGCCATCCGTGTGCCTCAAGATCCTCAGATAGACTGCCCTAGTACCACAAAACTGGTACATGGTCGGGCATGGTGCCCTTCCAGCACCAGCAACTGGCTGTATAAACAAGAAGTCCTTGTCTTTGGGTCATGTGCCCTGAGCTCCTCACATTGTCCATGTGCCCAACTCTTCACACTGGCTCTCCAAGTAACCAAACCCTTCACACTGTCTGTCCAGGTGCCCAAACTCTTCACACTGGATGCCCATATGCCCAAGCTAATTACTCACACTGTGGCTGTCCATGTGCCCAAGCTAACTCTTCACACTGTCTGTCCAGGCATCCAAACTCTTCACACTGGATGCCCATGTGCTCAAATTAACTCTTCACATTTGCTGCCCAAGTGCCCAGACTAACTCTTCACACTGGTTGTCAAGGAACCCAAACTGTACACTCTATGTTCAGCTGCCCAAATTCTTCTCACTGCCTTTCCGGGTGCTCAGACTGTTCACACTGGCTGTCCATGTGCAAAAACTAACTCTTCACGCTGGTTGTCCAGGTGCCCAAACTAACTTTTCACACTGTCTGTCCCGGTGCCCAAACTCTTCACACTCTCAGTCCCGGTGCCCAAACTAACTCTTCACACTGTCTGTCCATGTGCCTCAACTCTTCACACTGGCTGCCAAGGTGCCCAAACTAACTCCTCACACTGGTTGTCCAGGTGCCCAAACTCTTCACACTCTCTGTCCCGGTGCCCAAACTCTTCACACTCTCAGTCCTGGTGCCCAAACTCTTCTCATTGGCTGTCGAGGTGATTACACTCCTCACACTGTCTGTCCATGTGCCCAAACTCTTCACACTGGCTGACCATGTGCCCAAACTAACTCTTCACACTGTCTGTCCAGGAGCCCAAACTATCTCTTCACACTGCTTGTCCAAGTGGCCCAACTCTTACACTGTCTGTCTATGTACCCAAACTCTTCACACTCTCTTTCCCGGTGCCCAAACTAACTCTTCACACTGTCTGTCCAGGTGCTCAGACTCTTCACACTGGTTGCCCAGGTGCCCATACTCTTCACACAGTGGCTGACCAGGTGGCCACACTCTTCACACTGGTTGTGCAGGTGCCCACACTCTTCTCACTGTCTGTCCCGGTGCCCAAACTAACTCTTCACACTGGCTGTCCAAGTGCCCAGACTCTTCACACTGACTGTCCAAGTGCCTAGACTAACTATTCACACTGTCTGTCATTGTGCCCAGACTCTTCACACCATCTGCCCAGGTGCCTTAACTCTTCACACTGTCTGTCCAGGTGCTCAGACGTTTCACACTGGTTGCCCATGTGCCCAGACTCTTCACACAGAGGCTGTCCAGGTGCCAACACTCTTCACACTGGTTGTGCAGGTGCCCACACTCTTCTCACTGTCTGTCCAGGAGCCCAAACTACCTCTTCACACTGCTTGTACAAGTGGCCCAACTCTTACACTGGCTGTCCATGTGCCCAAAGTCTTCACACCCTCTTTCCCGGTGCCCAAATTAACTCTTCACACAGAGGCTGTCCAGGTGCTCAAACTCTTCACACTGGCTGTCCATGTGCCCAGACTCTTCACACTGGCTGTCCATGTGCCCAAACTAACTATTCACACTGGCTGTCATTGTGCCCAGACTCTTCACACTGTCTGTCCAAGTGCCCAAACTCACTGTTCACAACAGCTGCCCAGGTGCCCTAACTCTTCACACTGTCTGTCCAGGTGCTCAGACGTTTCACACTGGTTGCCCATGTGCCCAGACTCTTCACACAGAGGCTGTCCAGGTGCCCACACTCTTCACACTGGTTGTGCAGTTGCCCACACTCTTCTCACTGTCTGCCAATGTGCGCAAACTAACTCTTCATACTGTATGTTCAGGAGCCCAGACTCTACACTCTGTCCAAGTGCCCAGACTCTTCACACTGTCTGTCCATGTGCCAAGACTCTTCAAAACTGTCTGTCCAGGTGCCCAGACTAACTCTTCACACTGGTTGCCCAAGTGCCCAGACTCTTCTCACTGTCTGTCCAGTTGCCCAGACTAACTCTTCACACTGGCTGCCCATGTGCCCAAACTAACTCTTCATACTGTCTGTCCAGGACTCTGTCCAAGTGCCCAGACTCTTCACACTGGCTGTCCAGGTGCCTAGACTAACTCTTCACACTGTCTGTCCAGGTGCCCAGACTAACTCTTCACACTGTCTGTCCAGGTGCCCAAACTAACTCTTCACACTTTCTGTCCAGGTGCCCAAACTAACTCTTCACACTGGTTGCCCATGTGCCCAACTCTTCACACTGGATGCCCATGTGCTCAGCTCTTCACACTGGCTGCCCATGTGCCCAACTCTTCACGCTGGCTGCCCTTGTGCCCAAACTCTTCACACTGGCTGTCCATGTGCCCAACTCTTCACACTGGATACCCATGTGCTCAGCTCTTCACACTGGCTGTCCATGTGCCCAACTCTTCACGCTGGCTGCCCTTGTGCCCAAACTCTTCACGCTGGCTGCCCATGTGCCCAACTCTTCACACTGGATGCCCATGTGCCCAGCTCTTCACACTGGCTGTCCAAGTGCCCAACTCTTCACACTGGATGCCCATGTGCCCAAACTAACTCTTCACACTGGCTGCCCATGTGCAAAAACTAACTCTTCATACTGTCTGTCCAGGACTCTGTCCAGGTGCCCAGACTCTTCACATGCTCAGTCCCGATGCCCAAACTAACTCTTCACACTGGCTGCCCATGTGCCCAGACTCTTCACACTCTCTGTCCAGGTTCCCAAACTTATCACACTGTCTGTCCGGGAGCACAAACTCTTCACATCTTGCCCCTTGCCCACCCAGGGTCTTATATATCATGTCTGCCCCTATACACCGTATACGTTAAGGCCCAGCCTCCCAGCGCTTCGGAGACAGTGCTGTGAGATAACGCCCCTGATGCACCTACAGCCCCCCCACCAAAAAAAACTTACAGACAGTAAGTGAAAAGTCCTCTAGAATTCAGTAGCAACGGCGGCGAGGGGTTCTTACCACTTAGCACATTATAACTCAAAAACACACTAGCCTCAAGGCGCTAGTGGGGATCTAGGGCAGCGATGCCCGTGAACTGCATTGGAGTGACAGCTCTGGGCAGGTAGTACTGAAGCCAGACTCACTCTGTCCACCACAGCAATTCTCAAACACTGAAGACTAAAGAGGGGGGGGGGGGAGGGCGAGCGTATCAGGGGGTCGACAACCCTTCGGGGGTCCCATTCTGCCAAGACTAATGAATATCTGTGAGATATAGGGAAATCAGGGGTCCTTGTTACATACTGCACAAGTTCAGTCATCTTGCGTTATGGCGTTGCTCTGCCCACAGCTGTACTCTCCTACTTTGCCCACCAGTGCCAGCTCCTCACACTGCCCACCAGTGCCAGCTCCTCACACTGCCCAACCAGTACCAGCTACACACACTGACCACCAGTGCCAGCTACACACACTGACCACCAGTGCCAGCTCCTCACATTGCTCACCGGTGCCTGCTTCTCCCACCAGTGCCAGCTCCTCACAGTGCCCACCAGGGCCAACTCCACACACTGCCCACCAGAACCAGCTCCTCACACTGCCCACCAGTGCCAGCTCCTCCCATTGCCCACTAGTGCCTGCTTCTCCCACCAGTGCCAGCTCCTCACACTGCCTACAAATGCCAGCTCCACACACTACCTACCAGTGCCAGCTCCACACACTGTCCACCAGTGCCAGCTCCACACTCTACACCAGTGCCAGCTAAACACACTGCCCACCAGTGCCAGCTATGCCCACTGCCCACCAGTGCCAGCTATGCCCACTGCCCACCAGTGCCAGCTCCTCGCACTGCCCATAACAGCCAGCTCCTCGCACTGCCCACCAGCTCCACGCACTGCCCACCAGTGCCTGCTCATCGCAAAGCCCACCAGTGCCAGCTCCACACACCACCCACCAGTGCCAGCTTCACACACCGACCACCAGTGCCAGATCCAGAAGCAGTCGACCAGTGCCAGCTTCTCACACTGCCCACCAGTGCCAGCTATGCCCACTGCCCATCAGTGCCAGCTCCTCGCACTGCCCATCACAGCCAGCTCCTCGCACTGCCCACCAGCTCCACGCACTGCCCACCAGTGCCTGCTCATCGCACAGCCCACCAGTGCCAGCTCCACACACCACCAACCAGTGCCAGCTTCACACACTGCCCACCAGTGCCAGCTTCACACACAGCCTACCCGTACCAGGCACAGACGCAGTTCACCAGTGCTAGATTTTCACGCTGCCTCCAGTGCCAGCTTGTGTCTAATTCGTGACAGAAGAAGTGCCAGATCCCATCGCTTTGCTCAGGAGCCCGCGGCTGGCACAGTTGAACCGCGGGATGCCAATCCCAAGGCTGTGTGGTCTTGATTCCACCTCAGGCCTCTTCCATTCACCAGACACTCCCTGCCCTTTCATCTCACTCTTTCAGGTTCTTTCCAGCCCGTTTTTTTTCTTTGCCGCAATGTTTCACTTTTCCTTCTTCCCCGCCGTTTGTGTTGTCTCACTTCTGGTCTGGGTCAGTCTAATGAGAAAAGTATGTGCCACTGGGCCCCACCTGCAACCACCGGACAGAAGTGTCCTCCGCAGCAGGTGCTCTGCCCACCAGGCTGCACCTGATACTTCTGCGTGGAGGCGGAGTGGGCTGGTAGCGTTCGGGGTCACAAGCTTTAGGTCTCTCCTGGTCATCACTACAGCTCCAAGAAGCCTTGCCGCTGCCAGCTAGCGCCTCGGCGCGCCCTCCATCAGCGAGCGCTCTTACCTCTGAGGTCCCAGTCGTCGAACTTCTAATAAGGATGAAAAGCAGGAATATGCCCTAAAATCGGCTGCTTTCCATACTCGGCTCCTGCAGCTCGGCTCCGGGGAGATGGTGCGACCACTCGGTGCCAACCCAAAGCCTGAGAACTCTGGGCGCGTAAAGCTGGCAGCTGGAGGGGTAAAACTAACAGGGCTGCGCCCCCTCCCTCCGTCCCAGGCCCCGGAGGAGAGCCCGAGCGATTCTTATTCAAATGCGGCCGTCAATCCGCGGAGCCGAGCATGAAAGGCGCACGGGGGTCTCCAGGCTGCCGGAATGTGGGGGCCGATTCTCTGTGCTCCGTGGGGCGAGCGCTGAACAAGCAGCCCGGGGCCTGGGGGCCGGCAGAGGGTGCTGGGAGCCGGCCGGTGGTCACGTGCCTGGGTGGGGGCAGGAGCTGCGGGGCTGGGGTCATAGGAGGCACTGGCACTGCCCAGGGCAGACCTGGTCTCGTGGAGGTCACTGGGCACTGCCCTCGCCACTACTGGTGCCATGGAGGTCACCGGGCACTGCCCTCATCATCACTGGTCTCATGCAGGTCACTGGGCACTGCCCTCGCCTGCCATGGTCTCACGGAGGTCACCGGCACTGCCCTCGCCTGCCATGGTCTCACGGAGGTCACCGGCACTGCCCTTCTCATCACTGGTCTCATGGAGGTCACTGGGCACTGCCCTCATCATCACTGGTCTCATGGAGGTCACTGGGCACTGCCCTCGCCACTACTGGTCCCATGGAGGTCACCGGGCACTGCCCTCATCATCACTGGTCTCATGGAGGTCACTGGGCACTGCCCTCGCCTGCCATGGTCTCACGGAGGTCACCGGGCACTGCCCTTCTCATCACTGGTCTCATGGAGGTCACTGGGCACTGCCCTCGTCACTACTGGTCCCATGGAGGTCACCGGGCACTGCCCTCATCATCACTGGTCTCATGGAGGTCACTGGGCACTGCCCTCGCCTGCCATGGTCTCACGGAGGTCACCGGGCACTGCCCTTCTCATCACTGGTCTCATGGAGGTCACTGGGCACTGCCCTCGTCACTACTGGTCCCATGGAGGTCACCGGGCACTGCCCTCATCATCACTGGTCTCATGGAGGTCACTGGGCACTGCCCTCGCCTGCCATGGTCTCACGGAGGTCACCGGGCACTGCCCTTCTCATCACTGGTCTCATGGAGGTCACCAGCACTGCCCTCGTCACTACTGGTCTCATGGAGGTCACCAGCACTGCCCTCGTCACTACTGGTCTCACGGAGATCACTGGTCTCATGGAGGTCACTGGGCACTGCCCTTGTCACTACTGGTCTCACGGAGGTCACCGGGCACTGCCCTCATCATCACTGGTCTCATGGAGGGCACTGGCACCGTCCTCGCCATCCCTGGTCTCATGGAGGTCACCAGCACTGCCCTCGCCTGCCATGGTCTCACGGAGGTCACCGGGCACTGCCCTTCTCATCACTGGTCTCATGGAGGTCACTGGGCACTGCCCTCGTCACTACTGGTCTCACGGAGGTCACCGGGCACTGCCCTCATCATCACTGGTCTCATGGAGGGCACTGGCACCGTCCTCGCCATCCCTGGTCTCATGGAGGTCACCAGCACTGCCCTCGCCTGCCATGGTCTCACGGAGGTCACTGGGCACTGCCCTCATCATCACTGGTCTCATGGAAGTCACTGGCACTGCTCACATGAGGATCCCTGGCACTGCCCTCACCACCCCAGGTCTCCTGGGGGTCACTGGCACCGTCCTTAGCACCACCCCTTTTCTCACAGAGGTCACTGGCATTGCCATCTGCACCCCTGCTCTCACGGGAGTTAGTGGCAGTGACCTAGCCACTCCTGGTCTCATGGTCACATGCACTGCCCTCTCCACCCCTGTTCCTTGGAGGTCACTGGCACCGCCCTCGCCATCCCTGTTTCATGGGTGTTACTGGCACTGCCCTCATCTCACCTAGTTTCTAGGAGGTGACAGGCACTGCGCTCACCCCCCTTGGCCTCAAGGGAGTCACTCAACACTGTCATCACCATCCCTGGTTTCCCAGGTCACTGGCACTGCTCTTGCCGCCCTGGTCCCACAGGTGACTGGCACTGCCCTCACCACCCCTGCTCTCTTAGGACGTGCAGTGCCTTTGTAGCCCTCGTCTCCGGATTCACCTGGTAAACGTGGCCCTTGAGGGCTGAGTGTGAGTAGGGACTCGATTGATACACAGAGCTGTGTGAGATGCTCCTGGAGTGGGAGACACAGAACCGGAGTCAGGCGTGATGGAGTGAGCTGCGAGAGGTGGGCACACTGGGACATGGGGCTGGAGTGAGACATGGGACTGGTATGAGACCTGGTGCTGGAGTGAGGTGCGAGAGGTGGGCACACTGGGACATGGGGCTGGAGTGAGACATGGGACTAGTATGAGACCTGGTGCTGGAGTGAGGTGGGCACACTGGGCCATGGGGCTGGAGTGAGACATGGAACTGGTATGAGACATAGGGCTGGAGTGAGACGTGGGGCTGGAGTGAGACCTAGCCCTGGTGATAGACATGGAGCTGGGGTCAGACAGCTCTAGTTTGAGACATGGGGAAGGCATGAGCCAGGAGGCTGGAGTGAGACGTGGGGCTGGAGTGAGACATAGGTCTGGTGAGTGACAGTGAGCTGGTGTCAGACAGTGCTAGTCTGAGACATGGGGAAGGAGGCAGGAGTGAGACATGGGCCTGGGGGAGACATAGGCCTGACCATAGACAGTGAGCTGGTGTCAGGCAGTACTAGTCTGAGACATGGGGAAGGCGTGAGACAGGAGTGAGACATGTTGCTTCAGAGGACTGGGGTCTAGAATCAGGAATGTGCCAGCAGGAGTGGGATATGTCTCTGGATGGTGCCACGGGACAGGCATGAGATACTGGGCTGGGGGGAGACGTGGGCATGCTGTGAAGTGTTCGAGAAATGGGGTAGGTGTGAGACGCGCTGTGTGAGTGATGGAAGGTGCGTTGAAACTGGGAGGCGTGGCCACAGCCACAGGACAGTAGGACACACTCGCCCGACTGGCTGGTGGACCTAAGGTTGGCACAGCCTCGTGTCACAGCACCCTTCAGGCAGTGTGGGCTCGCTGCCAGCCGTGCGCTAGACGTGGGCATTAAACTCTGCTGCGCTGGCGGAGTTTGAGGAACTTTGGCCACTCGGTGTTACGCATGCAATGCAGACTTCCGTCCAGTTTCCGCTGACTGGCACGTGGCAGAGTTTTTCTCCAGCGTGGCTCGCCAATGGGCAGTTGGAGAGCGCAAGCGAGAATTGGCGTCCCCTAGCACGATTTTTGGGTGCTAGGAGGGCACCCGGCGAGATTTTCACAACACGGGCAGTGGCAAAACCAACTTGAGCAGCCGTGCCCTCTGGCACCCCGTGTGGTGCTGTTCACGCTGTTTTCTCAGCGCGGAACAAGTTCCTGGTGCTAAAAGTCAGCACGGGCAGCACCACATACCAATTTCTACCCGGTCGCGGAACTCTGTGGAATCTTGCAGTATTTATGTAACTCTGGGGAGCTCCACAGAGTAAAACTCTGCGAGTTCTGCCCACCCTACTCTGCCCACCTTACCGTGTCCCGGTAGCCTCTTACCATAAAACCCAGGAACAGTCAAATTCCACCCCTTGTATAAGGACCCACAAAACCAACCAGGAAAACGACTGCAAAGATTTTAGGATAAACCCAAAGACTTCTGATGCCACTCTCCACAAACCCTACAACATGCACGACACAAACACAAAGGTCTTTAAAAAGGGTGGTGCACACCACGTGAGAGAGAATAGTGCATTTGCTTATGAAGCTTCACGGTGACACACACCCTCCTGCCCCGAATTGCACCCAGCAGCCCCCACTACTGGGACCTTAGCTGCTGGCTCCATAGTGGAACCACAACAACAACACAAGGCTTCACACAAAGGTCCTTCAAGATGCAACCCTTCTGCACCACTCCAGGTAGTCAACATAAAAGCAGAGCAAGCAGGAGTACACAAAATGTGTGCAACATTTTCATTTGGAGATTTGACTGGTCACCAAGTGGACAGGCAAATCTGAGGAAAAGCACTTGAGGTCTGAGGAGCCCCAAATACTATGTGCAACCAGTAGCGGTCTACTAGCCCAACCTGAGGAGAAGGCTGGATGTCCTCAAGCTTCACATGTCCCTCATCTGTACATATGCTGTCCTCCTGCTGTCCTCTGCAGGCACCTCCTTTGTCCACCTCTCACCTGGACCTTCTTGTTCATGTCCACCACTGTCCATCACTCCCACAGACCGCGCCCACCCAGCCTGGATGACCACACAAACCGCACCTGCGTTCTTTAACCAATGGACCTGACCACCCACACCACCGTCTCCTTCACTCACATTCTAGCCTTATTGTCTCTTAGTTTCAGTTTGGTCATTAACTATTTGCAAGTACCAGACCTCATATTTATATTTTAGCCATAGGCTCTACCATGTGGGCCTCCTTTAAAATCAAGAAAAAATACTTCTCTTAAAAAGTATTAGGAGCAGTATTCAGCCCAAGAGTAGGTTCATTAATCACAATGCAAAGCCTCACCCACTCCCCAAACCTAGAAACTTTGGAAATTGCGGGAAAGTTTTTTTTTGTGAAAAAAATCCTGAAAATGAGGACAGCAATTGATATTAGTATTATGTGCCCATCCACACCATTGGCCCCCACACAATACAACAACGGCAAACCATGTCAGGTTTGAGTTCAAGCCAGAGCATCCTGACTATGGCCTGCCCTTCTTCAAGGGCCCTGGACTAGGAAAAGAAGCAGAGGACCCCTGACCCTATTGCGACCACCCACATGGGTTTAATACCTACCTAAGTGACCATCAGCCTCACCGACGGCAAAGACACGAGTGGTCTCAAACATTGCTCATGACCACCTCTCAAGAAAGCCGACTCTAAGCCCCATAGACCCTACTGCCCTGTTTCAGATCATCTATGGATCTCTAAACTACTAGAAAAATAATTGTGCTACTGAATATCGACCCACAGAAAACTGTGCTAAAAGAAAATCGAGGACAGAATATCGAGAGACAAGATGTCGAAAAGTAAGTGCATATAAGGAAGTATATATCTCCTATTCATAGCTCAACATCTCCATTCCTTGATGCTATATATATATATATATATATATATATATATATAGACAACATTTCAATATTAATTTTTTCACTATTTTGTCCTCAATATTGTGTCCCATAGATATTCTGGGATCAATATTCAGAATGCACAACTAGAAAAGCTAGTTATCAGCCAACTCCAACAATGCATGGAGTCTTTTAATATCCTTGATACACACCGACTTGGGTTCAGGCCAAAAAGAACACAGAGACAGCAGTGGTGAATGAGTGGGACAATCTAGTCCAGCTTGTGGTCCAGGGATCACTCATGATCCCATTAGATCTCCCATGCATATTCTAAACTCTAGGGGCCAGATGTAGGTAGGTTTCATATTGCGACTTGCAATTTGCGAGTCATAGCGACTCGCAAATTGCAACTCGCAATATGAAATGCAAAAAGGTGTCTCAGACACCTTCTGCGACTCGCTATGGGGTCGCAAAGACCCACCTCATGAATATTTATGAGGTGGGTCGCAGTTTGCGACCCCATAGCGAGTCTAGGCACTCACAGGGATGGTGGCCTGCTGGAGACAGCAGACCACCATGTCTGTGACTGCTTTTAAATAAAGCAGTTTTTTTTTTCTTTTTGCAGCCCGTTTTCCTTAAAGGAAAACGAGCTGCAGAAAGAAAAAATACCGAAACCATTTAGTGCGTTTTTTTCAGAGCAGGCAGTGGTCCATAGGACCACTGCCTGCTCTGAAAAATATTTTTTGTGGCATTCACAAAGGGGAAGGGGTCCCATTGGGACCCCTTTCCTTTTGCGAATGAGTTACCATCCACTTCAAGTTTTCGCGGTCAAAAAGCAACTCAACATCGCGATGCGGTCGCAAATAGGAAGGGAACACCCCTTCCTATTTGCGAGTCGGAATCACATTTTGCGAGTCGGTACCGACTCGCAAAATGTGACTCTGCATCGCGTAAGGCCTTTTGCGCCTCGCAAACTGCGTTTTTCGCCGTTTGCGAGGCGCAAAAGCCTTCCTACATCTGGCCCTAGGTCACAATACCCCTCCCCAAAGACTCAAAACAGTGGCCAACAAATCAACAGAAGCCAATAGATGGGTTACGTCATTTCTTGACGAACGCAATAAAGTGTGTGGGAGGACTCCTCTCCCCAACTCACAAAGACTTCTGCAGACTCTAGCAAGGTCCCTTCTTATTTTCCCTCCTTTTAACATATACATAAAGCTCCTTATGGACCAGCTCCACACCCCTTACCACTTCCTTCCCTAAGCAGATGCCTAACAATTATTCTCCAAAGTCACTGGCCTTCCCAAGCAATCTCAATCCATGAACAGAGACCTCAAGAGCTTTGAGGTGTAGATGGAACACAACAGTCTGGTAAAATGAGTGAATTACAGCAATCATGGTCACAGGCCCAGCATACTTCCTCAAAAACCTTATCACCATCTTCCAACTGCCTATGTTATTCAGAGAGTGTACCTCAATCCACACCAAAGTATGAAACCTGGGGGTGCTATAGGATGCTGATTTCAGTTTGAATTTACAAGTTGGAGTAATAATCAAAGCATCCATCCATCAAAATAAGGCCCTGATTTAGATATTGGTGGATGGGTTACTCCTTCACAACAATGACGGATATCCCATCCCCCGAAATGTAAATCCCATAGAAAATAATGGAATTTAGATTTCAGCGGATCGGGTATCCGTCACTGTTGTAGTGGAATATATTGTCCACCCAGATCTAAATCAGACCCTATATTTCTAAGTACAACTCACTCCTTCTATATCCAGCCAACACCACCGGATAGTGAAAAGGGTGGTAGCGAACTCAAGATCTGACGATATTACCTCTTTGCATCTAGAGCCATAGCCTGCAGAATAAGAGGCTACAAAAATGTGAAATGTAGCAGGAGGACTACCATTTGGAGTAAAAATAAATTAATAAATAGCAACCCATCTTATTGGCTCCCAGTAAAAGAGAGAATCATATACAGGATCCTGTGCCTCACATGTGAGAGTTTTAAGCCACATCACTCAAATGCCTGCAAAAAGCAAATATTCAAACACAGTACAAGGCCACATGCAATACTTGACTTACAATTGCACTGAGCCCTTAGTACCCAAATACCTGCAAAATATTGTCCAATATAACCCCACGAAACATACGTTCATCAAAAGAACATCTACAAGTTATTCCCAGAACCACATGCAAACACAGGGATAACCAATGCTTCTCGGTGGAAGCTCTGCGCTTCTGGAATAATTTGCCTAGGGAAATGTGACAGGGCACATCACTGATGCAGTTCAGAACAAACGTAACATATTATGGGCCTGATTTACAAGAAACTAACACAGCGCGGTGCTGCGCCATAATTAGCAGCTCCGTGCCAGTTTCAAAAAGTTTCAATTATTTACAAGAATACAGTGCACCCCTGCGTTCCCCCCTGTGCCTGCATTAAATTAAGCATGCTGCGCCAATGCAAGCATCCTTAAACCATATTGCAAGGGTGTCTGTGTTGAGTTGTGTGATTATGTGCAGGAAGGTGTCCCTTCCTGCACATACACAATCAGCCATGACATTTTGCTTCTTCTATTTGTGCTGCAGAATGCAGCACACATAGAAAAAGCAAAATATGAGAAGGAATAAAAGTATTTCTCCTCAGTGTGCTATGCTAACGCCACCCCTGGTGTGGCGTTATATTTTGGTGCTGCCTCAGATTTACACCTACGTATAAATCTGGGGCAGCGTTAAAAGCAATGAGTGTTGGGGTGGAACGCCCACTGCAACACCCACTGCACACCCCTCTAAAGCCGAAAACTGCATTGGAGGGGCTCACATTTAGAAGGAGGCGTAAAGCCACAAAAAGTGGTGTTACGCCTCCTTGTAAATACGGAGAAGTGGTTAGCGCCACTGTAGTGTCACAAAAAGTGAGGCTTCGGTGGCACTAGGGCCTTGGATATCCGGCCCTGTGTTCTTATCCCTGTAATATGTACTGTCTATGGTTGTGGTCCAGAAGAATATTACGGTTGTGGTAGTCTGCAATGTGCACACCCATTCTTGAGCCTGATACTCTCACTTCTATACATCCCCACAGGTTGTGCCATGCTAGGTATGTCTACAGAGATAGGGATCTACCCCGTACCCCTTAACATCATTCTGCACAGCAGGCCCTGGAATAAGAATGCATCATGTCAAGAACATGGAGATTACACATAACACTAATTAAGCTTTTCTACAGATGTTGGGAACATGGACAAAAATTAGAGGCATTTGTGCACAGTGGTCTGCGAGGGGACTACAAGTAGTACAGAACTTCACGATTAAATCAACACACACAAGTCCTCAATTCCAAGCATCATGAAACTCTCTCAGGCCAAAGCATACCAATGTGATTGCAGTGTGCCCCTTGAAAAACTTGCCCCAATATTCAAAATGCCGTGAAATGCTCCCTGGACAGTTTTATGCAATTCTTCCATGAACAAAAGACAGAAAAATATGTTCGACCTGGCTTGTTGTGCTTGATACAAATGCTAGTATGTTAAGAAACAGTGGCTCACGAGGAGATGAATTCCATATCAATTTACCACAGCAATGGAGAAACAGGCACATCACCTATAATGTATAGCAATTTGTTTATTCATTGAATACTTTCATTAATCTAATGATTTTTTAAAGTGTTATAATGAAGATCCCGGGCTCAGACGAGGGGTGAGGATAGATGATAGAAGAAAATGTGCACCAAACATAAAAATTATGACTCCTTAAGGTTTAATTTCTATAATATAAGAGGAGTCTGTATAGTTCTATTGTCGACGGGATTTTTGACCACTGACACTGTGAGCCATCATCAGGGCGGGGCTTGAGCACCTATCTCTAGAATGTGGAATCAATCCAGATGAATGAAAATATGCAATGAATAATTGCTATACATTATTGGTTACCTGCCTCTTTCTCCCTTGCCATGGTAAACTGATAATGTTATGTCTTCAGTTTCTGAAGACATATCATTGATCTTTTGGAATTCTTACCCTTGTGTACCATTGTTTTTCTTAATATATTTTACTATCCCAAGTTCTCTAAAGTTTTGGGGCTATCCTTGTTCGTAATACACTGATACAAATGCCAGAGCGTACTTGTGGTCCTTGTCAGGTGGAGGCAATACTACGTCTAAAACCACAGGGCACCAACATCTGTTCACTACATACCATTGAGGTATATGGAACAAATGCAGTGTACAAGTCCAAGTATTACAAGCCAGAATCAAATAACATCTACCTTCGATCACCTGCTAACGGTTACTTCCTTCTTAACTAACTCCTTTAATTGTCTTGTTTTTGTGACTAATCTCTGTTAAAACCTCATGCAACACTTTCCACATAGCCTAAAAGAAATTAATTGATCTCTGGATTCTGACCACCACACCTGGTTCGGGAAGCAGGTTGACAATGGTGATCAAGTAGTCAGGGTACTCAGTTTGTCTGCATACAAAACGCACAGATCTTGTCTGACAGTTCAGCTCTCACTGAACAAAATCTGACAAACACTAAGTAAGGCTTCATTGTATCCTTTATCACCATAGAATACCTACCACCACATTCACAACAAAATGTGCATATTCTGCTGAAAGATAGTCGAGAGAGATGCAAGATCAAATGGCACTTCCTGCAAGGCAACACCCTCATTTTGAGATTATGAATATTTTGAGGGTCTGTAACTCCTGATGCAGCTCGATGTAATGGCCAGCAGGCTTAAGATCTAATGCAAAAAAAATCCTGACCTTTTAAACTTCACACTTTCTTGTGGATGTACACAAGTGGATAGCACTGTACCAAATATGAGGAACAAGTCAGCATAAGTCTACACAAAACCATATCTCTTCATTGCATTTCCACACAATTATCATAGGGGAACCCAAAAAACTTGTTCATTGTGGTCAATGATACAATTTTGAAAGGATAAACGGTTTCCCACTTTGCCCTTTACAAAAATAATTATTGCCTTTCTGGTACCTACCAAGTACAGTTACCTGTCTCATGCTGGCTTTAGACTGGAAACCCATGGGATTTCAGGGCAGCATGAACACAACCTCATACCTTTTAAACGTAACACGAACATCTTGATTTTCCCCAATGCATACAACTTTGTGTGGCAGAGTCAGTTGATGCCTCAATCGTAGGATATCTATGACAGTACATACTAGGTAGAATTTACCTTTTCTATGACTGCTGTTAAATGCCATATGCCCCAAAATACCCATTTTATTTTAAATAAGTTGTAGTGAGAACTGTGTCTGTTCACTCAATTAAGGAAGATACCTGTGAAACAATTGTTATGCATGAAACCAGATCTGCTAAGTAAGAAGCTTCATGGCACTGTTACACAAACGTGTGTCAGTTTGGCTGTCATCTGCTACCAAAACCAAACTAACTTGATGGACACAACTGATTCATTTTTTTAACATTACCCAATTATGTTTGTTACCTCTGCAAACTCTCGAGAAATGTCCCCTTTTGCCACTCTCGAGAAATGTCCCCTTTTGCCATTCTGCAGACAAAGAACCACATTTGTTAAATCTTTTCTTTTTGGTCACCAATAGACATCTGTAACAAGAATACCTGGCAGATGCGATGCGGTATTCAGAGCATCCTGCAAACAACTTTTCTGGTAACCTTCCATTCTCGGTGCCTTTAAGTAGCTCCCACAATGCACCATCACATCCCTTCACGCACCCTCACTTGCATCTGGACTGCCCAGAACATTAGGAGGTTCATGTGTTTGCTCATTCTTAGAGCTATAGACACACATCGGTCCAATGAAAGATTTGTGCTGCACAATATAATGCCCTCAATGTTTTAGCTGCAGCAAGGCAAAATTAATTAGCCCCTTATGTACTCATCAGCGCCTTGCCAAAACTCACTTTACTCTGCCAACATCTGAAAGTTGATGCAGATGAGCCAAGAAATTGCTGTTGATGTTTCCGGTGCTATTGAGCGCTTACAATGAACAGATGGTGGGGCCACGTGGCTATCTCAGCAGCACCATAGGGTAGACCTGGATTTACCTGGACATCTCTTCTATCAGGGGCACAATGGACACACTATCTAAAGTGTCCTTACCTACCTCCGGGAGCGGGTGGGAACACGTACCTGAGCTCTAGACACTCAAGGACAGATGTTCTCGTGATTCCCCCAAAATTAACCTTTCCTTTGACAACTTACTCTCTGAACCTTAAGCTAATGGCTTCCCCACATCACCAAACATCCAGATAAGTATTTCTGACTTGATGCATTACTTTTGTCATCATGTATGTTCTGCAGCACACACAGCACTACCCTCTGGCTCTGCATCTTTGCCCAGTCCTTACTCTCTGTCATCCATTAAGGACCCTGATGGGTAAGGGTAGGATTTGGAGGAATGGAAGGTGCCAGTAAGTAATTGAAAAACTAAGTTGGCCCAACACCACCTCCGCCTGTTCTGAAGAGTCAAGCCCCTCACTTCAGCACTACACCGGAGAACCACAGACCTTGTGATCTCTAAATAGAACAAGAACCATGCTTCATAATTTAAGTCTTTCATCATTCCAGTGTGGTACTCCTGCTGCTTCAATCTCACCATGCCCACCCTTATCAGGGTCCAGTCCCCCATTTATAAAGGTGGTCATCAGATACAAGGTATAGCAGAGCCAACAGCCAACGTCCCTGTTCATAAACTGCTACAGACATTGCTTCATTTGCACCGGGTGTTGCAGGTGGTGGGCATTTTTTACCGGATGGGACTTAATTTGGAGTATGAGACTTTGATCTAGAGCAAGAAAGAGAAAGTCAGAAAAGTACAAAAAACGGGAGACGAGAAAGGTGGGAAGTCCATGTCAAAAGGAGAAAGTATGGATGCCAAAAGAACTGCAAAACTTTGAAAAAGAGATCGGAAGTGTAGGGCAGTTGTAGAAAGAGGCATGAGATAGAATCAACTCTAGACAAGCCTCAGAATTCATGAGATAAAGATATGTGATGTGTAGGGTGGTGGAAGAGGATGAGGCATGAGATGGAACCGCTCATAGGCAGCTATTCATAAGATAAACAGACAGGAATTGTAGGACGGTGGAAGAAAGAGACATGAGATGGAATCAACTCTAGTCAAGCCTCTGTAGTCATGAGATAAAGATACCTGAAGCATAGGCTGGTGGAAGAGAAAAAGGCATGAGATGGAATCACACATACGCAGCTGTTCATGAGATAAAGTAAAAGAAATTGAAGGGCGATGGAAGAAAGAGACATGAGATGGAATCAACTTTAGACAAGCCTCTGTATTCATGAGATAAAGATACCTGAAGTGTAGGGTGGTGAAAGAGGACAAGGCATGAGATAGAATCAAGACTAGCCACCAAGTGGTACAGGAACAAATGGTGCTGCCATTCATGTTAAGTTACTGAAGTTATAGGGATTCTGAACAATCAAAGCATTACAAAGAACAAGTGTAACAAATGAGCCACGCCCATTCAGCAGCGAGTGGTGATGCTGAGGAATGTAGTTGGTGGTGTATGTTAGAGCACACTGTCACAAATACTTCACTAAAGCATGGTGTGGTAGCGCACCGTCATTTACAGGCAGCACATTTTCCATCGAAGTGGCCACTAAATTTGCACGGACATAAACCTTTACTGATAAAACTGTATAGCAGGCAAATGATAATATGTGGAAACTGGGTTTCAGTGAATATTTGTAATTTCCGCATCACTAAGTAAAGTCTTTTGATTTGTTTTCATCCTGTCAAAATCTTTGTTTCCATCAGACTTTAGGATTATGTAAAAGTGCTTAATTTGTGCTTTTCGAACCACTGATACATTTTGAAATATTTGTACGGCTAATTTGTATGTATTTAAATTCTGTTGCATGTTTGAAAAATGACGTCCTGCAGCCTTTCCTTTCATGCCAGCAAGATTGTCGCTAAGTTTACTTTACAAAATCCTTCCACTTTGCAATCAGAAAAAAAAAGTAAACAGCAATCCACGTTAAAGAATAAGCAGCAATTTGTAAGAAGACTTAACATGACATTTGGCCTCTGCGTTGGAACAGGCCAGATAAAAATGTGTACAGGCATCTCTATTACTCATGCGCCTTCATTACTCCCGCATGGTTAGTCCAGGAGAGACTGCAGCAGCCCTCGCACCGCTAATTACAGCGCCTATGTATAAGTACCCTTAGGCCCATATTTATGGGCTTTTGGAGCAGGCCAGCGCTCCTGTGTCAAAGGGAAAGGGCAGGAACGCACTGTATTTAAGCAATACGGTGCAAACCTGTCCTTTCCCCCTGCGCTGGTGCCGTTTCGGCAGCCTAGCACCAACGTAGGCACCCTTGAGCCACGGTGTAAGGGGCTCTGTATTGTAGGAGGAATTTTCTGCACAAAAACAATCCCCTGAAGATGTTTTTTTTGTGTGCTGCAGAATGCAGCACACATAGGAAGAGGAAAAACATACTACAGATATTTTTCTTTGTTGCACCTCCACTAGGGAGGCATAAGGTTTTGACGCATCCCCAGGTTTACAAGGTCTTGTAAATCTGGGGATGCGTCAAAATCCACAGGGGTTGTGTGGGAACACAGAGAGCAACTCCCATGGGACGCCTCCCTAATGCAGAGTAAGGCAACGCAGCGATTTGCACTGCGTTGCCCTACTCCATATCTTTGAGCCTACTCAAAGCCACGCAAAGTGGTTTAGCGTGGCCTCATAGATATGGTTGAGAGGCTTACGCCACTAGAGCGTCACAAAACGTGATGCAACGATGGCGCAAGGGGCTTGTAAATATTCAACTTAGTTTTGGCAACACCAGCTGCAGGCTCTTAAGAAAGCCTCTGCACTTATGATGTTTTCAGACTAAGCACTGCACATGGGAATACTGCCCACCAGATGGGAGGTGAGCCCAGATCGGCCACTTACCACAAGCACTTCATCAGTCCAGCACACAGAAGCCGCCAGCTCCTAGACTCACAGACCCATCAAACACTTTACCACCCACTGTGCCCCAACTCAGGGCACATCCTCCACCTCCCCCACATACCCTCCTGATCAGCCCACATGGTCGTGGTCACCGAGACTGACCGCCCCCCCCCTACCCGGGGCCTGCTACAGCAAATTAAACTACCGTCTCCTGTACGCTGCCTCAAAATAGTTTAGTGCCGCGATGCCTTTCTGCTCCGCCCACCACAAGGTCTGCTCAGGTGCTTCAATCCCACCTGCCCCACTGGGGACCCACAGCACAGGGAAGCGCCTTCTGGCTGCCACCACTATCACAAGCGCTACATTTATCAGTGGAGGTGACCGTGCCCTTGAAATGACGCTCGTTCCCTCCTCCCTGTCAGTATCCTTCTGCTCAGGTTACTATGCCTACCCGTAGATTTCGGAGTTATTGCTCTTTTGTTGCCAATAAAAACTGTTCACAGGATTGGGGGGGGGTTTGGGCACTTTTCAAACATTCCCAGGGGAAGCGTCTCTGTCCTGCAGCCCCAATGTTGTCTCCCAGCGCCCCTTTCCCCCTCAGGTGTCATCAGAGGCACACCAAGAAATGTTTTGAAGTTATTCGAGTTATTTCTCCGATGATGGCCATCGGTGCGTTTCTTCCTCACTTGTCTTATTGCTCCAGTGCTTAATTTGTGTTTGTTGTTTCCGGTGCGGAGCATCGGCACTTATTTTTCTGCCTCAAGCATTTACTGCGAGCAAAAGACAGAAATGGGAAACACAGAGGAAGAGAAAAACGAAAAAGGCTCACATTGGGAGAAAGCAGAAAGCTGCAAGAGTGAGCTGACGGGGCAGGGAGTGGCTGTAAATGGATTAAAGAGGCCCGAGATGGCTTCAGGATTACGCTGCCTCAGTATCCCCTGCTCGCACATTTTTCAAGTGCAGTAGCCGCGTGTTTCAGAGGAGAGCTTTAGGCACCGGCACCTTTTTATTTACAAATTAAGCACTGTGATGCTAACAATAGGGCCAACTGTATAAAAGAGGGTGGGTGAGTGGGCTGGACTCTCAAGTAGATCCCTGGCTCACATGCACTGGAGTGGGGCGCTACACACAACCACTGCCTGCTTTATCCAACATGGCACATTTTTGTCCTTTTCCCCTGCCAGGAGGCATAGCACTAGTGTGCATGCAGGACTGTTTTTGTGCAGGAGGGGAAACCTTCCTGCACAAAAGCAATCCTGACTTTTTCCTCTTTATATGTGTGCTGCAGAATGCAGAAACAGGAAAAAATGAGGAGAAACATAGATATTATTCCTTGTTACGCCTCTCCTGGGGAGGCGTATATTTTTGGCGCATTCCCACATTTACCAGCTTTAGTAAATCTGGAAAGGCATCAAAAACCATGGGAGTTGCATGGGTGGGAACACCCAAGAAACGACCATGGAACGCCTCCTTGTTGCAGAGTAATGCAACGCAGCAATTTGCAAAGCAGCTTTGCGTGGCTTCAATAATCTGATTTAAGGTTTGCGTCGCTCTTCCACGACATTGCATGGTGCAAGAATGCCGCAAACCGGGGCATAAATATGCCCTGAATTCTGCAGTAGATGAGGCTCTTGCACGTGCCCAAGGGTCCTCGTCACCCTGGATGTTTACCATATACATACGACCTCTGGACAGGGTTTTGGGTGAACCCACATTGAGATTCTGATGCCCATGAAGGTGTGTGCCAGGGGTAAGGCGGGGGGGGGCTGCAGACCAATCTAATACTCGAAAATGATCCCCGGATTCCTGGTGCTGGTGGGACGGTGATGAATAAGACATGTCCAAGCAGATGGACCTTGGCTTGAGAGCAGCTCCCGTCCCTTCTCTGGAAGGTGAGTGTGATCTCTGACTCCAGAATAAGCTTCTTCCCTCCAACAAGCACTTCTCAAAGCACCTCTACCTGACTGTGCGCCCCAAGATCAAGCTACTAACTCAAACGAACCACCGGACCACCAACTGTGGCAGCTCAGAGGTCTGTGATGTCAATTCACAAAAGTAACAGGGGTAATAGAACTTTGATCACTCACCCTTTGACCTCAATGACATCACATGGTAGGCCCATTGCCCCTCCCTTGATTCCATCAACAGCATCCTGTTTGGTGCTGAAGGGCTGAAGGAAAGGCTTGGAGTAGAAATTGAAAAGTAAACGTATTGCTGCCTTCAGAACTGCTGAGACCAGGAGTAGTAAGGGCAGTGCCAGGGTAACCAGCGGGCATGATAGCAGTGGCAGCAGCTACCCTGGCTACTCGTAATTGACACCCCAAGCACCAGTACTCCCCTGAAACTGTCATCTAAATAACACAAGTGTGAACTCAAGGTACATCCCTTACAGAGAAGGTCTTTAAACTGTGGTGGGGGGGCTAAAAAGGGGGGCACAAATGCCTTTGCAAGTACTTGTAAATAAAAATGGCCACAAGGCAAGACTTTGTTTATTTGTCACATTTGTAGGTGTGGGGTTTTCATCCCTTTTTTTTTCTTTTCTACAGAAAGGGGCAGGCAGACGGCTTTGGGCCAGCAGAGTGGACAAAGTGCATGTTACCCAGCTCTCGGCAAGAGGTCCTGCCCCTTCCAAAGCCCTGTCCTCTCTTCACAATGTGACATTTATTTATAAGTTGACAGGCCTGTTTGCATGCTGGGATTTTTTAACCTACACCTCCAAAGCTAATATGAAACACACAATTTCCAGAATATAGGACCACATGTATCAAGCGTTTTTGTATTCGCTAATGGTGCGAATCGCAAAATTCGGCCGTTTGCGAATGCAAAAATGCCTTTCACAATGTATGAAAGGCATTCGCTGTGCAATTTTAAGGAATCGCTAAAATACTGATTCCTTAAAATTGCGACCCCATTCAGAGAATCGCAAATTGTGATTCTCTAAATAGGAAATCGCAAATAGAGAATTTCTATTTGCGATTTCCAAAGCACATGTATCAAGCGTTTCCTAAATGCGAATTGGGCATTTAGGAAATGCAATTACCACCAATTTGGTGGTTAGCATTTGCAAATTTTAAAAATGCATCATAAATGAAAAAAATAATTGGGGGTGCATCAAAGGGGGCCTTAGGCCCTCAGCACCCTGGGATTTGCATTTCCTAATTAGAAAATTTCTAACTGGAATTCGCAAATTGGGAAATGCAAAACCATTCGCACATATGGGCCTACAGGCCCATAGGGTTGAATGGGGTCGCATTCTCTATTTGCAATTTGGTAATAGCATTTGCGAATTTTAAGAAATCGCTATTACCAAATCGCAAAATTCATACATACCATTTTGCATTTCTTAAATTCGCTATTTAAGAAATGCAAATCGTTTTTTTGATACATCTGGCCCATAGTTTTCTCATACGACATAGCCCAACATGGCAACCATGGAGACTGCGTCTTCGTCCTCTCCAGCTGGGCATCTGTGGAGTTCGCCTTTTAGGGTGTATTAATGAACCTGCAGGTTCTAGAGAGTGGAAGTGGCCTGCAGTATAATGGGAGGTTCTGCAGCTCTCCCTAAACTGGAACTGGGCTGGCACAGGCCTGATGGATCCATTCCAGACCCTCCTGGCTACTCCACCTCTTGTCTACAGATATCCAGTTCCATCTCTTCCTGCACACAGAGACGTTTTAAGGCATGGGCAAAGTGGTCAATGGCCCAGGGCTCCCACCTTCCAAGTGGCCTCCTGGGAAAGTAAACTTTCTTCTTATCTAGCTGACCTCTGCAGATTTCCATATCTCAGACTCTCTCCTCTCTGCCCTCCCCTACCTGAGAGTGTCTCTCTCTCTGCCCAAAGGCATCTGAAGTACTTATGGAGGGCCTGGAAAGACACATTTCAACTGTCTGTATGTGAGGTCTGTGTCTCTCAGTTTGTCACTATGGGGAGTTCAAGTTGCAGAAAATTGGCATTAAAATGATGAACAGGGAGCCTCAAAATATGTGTTGCTCAGGGCCCAAAAAATCCTTCAGAAGACACTGCATGCACTCAGACCCAGGTAGTCACCATCAACAGCAACCACCATGAAGGCTGATCTCTCTCTCTCTTCCCTGGCAGGCAAGAACCTGGAGTCCTGCAACCTGTGCTCTGCCTCCGAGGACCACTTCACCCCTCTGACATCCCCCCCCCCCCCGTACCCACCAGGAGTAAACAAGAGAGCAGGAATTTATTCCATATCATCAGGCCCTTGTGAGGCAGATTACAAGGTCACATGGATGTGTCTGCTCTGGGAAACGAGCGGTTTGTTTCTATTTCTTGGCCCACAGTGACCGATGGTGAAAAGTTTTAGAGTGAGAAATATTGTTTGTGGCACACTGTGTTTCCATCTTCGTTCCAGCTCTCCCCAGCAATGTCACCAGTCAGAGCCCGGGGGTAAAGGTACGTTCATCTCTCAAAACATCCATCTCCGAGGTCTAGAAACTTCCACGCAAGCTCTTCTCGTCACACCACTTCCGATCTACCCACAGGCGGCGGTCACTGTTACCCGGGGTGACTGGAATGATGCGATTGTGAGGCTGCAACGTTTCCCACATAATGATAGATTCCCCGCACTTGCCACATAAGCCATCGTCTGCCGCATGATCTCCAGACTTTAACAAAAAAATTGTTCCTGGCTCAAACGGTTCAAAAGTGACGAAAAATGCAGCAACACTAGTTGCTGCACACTGTGAGCCCTTTTGCAAAGATTAAAAGGTCATCTTTCAGTTGTTTATTCCTATATTTTGGTGTTAATCTGGTACTAATGAGGTGCAGCAAATGCACCAGCTAATGTTCACAAATGTAAAAATAACAAAACAGTGAGGTAAATCTATCGCAAAATGCGCCGCATTACGCCGCATGATTTGCCTAATTACTCAACTCCGACACATAAATTGGCCCTCCCATGCCGCACGATTCCAGTGGCCCTGCTGTTACCCCACAGAGCCAGTCAGTCCAGTGACACTGGTGAGCATGAAATCTGCTCCATAAGGACCTGATGGAGTCCTTTGCTGTCAGGGCATCTGCTGCCTCCATGGGAATACCCGTTTGCCCCCAGAATTCTGCTCTTGTACTCAATTTCAAATCCGTGAGTTCGGAGATGGTCTGAGCGGAGGCCTCAAAGTGGGTTCAGCACTGTCCAGGAAATGGCACTCTTCCATGACAGGAGTCGGTATAACACATGGTCTTGATTTCTTTCCTTTACATTCCACTACATAAAGTTGGCCATTTTTAATGAAAAAGCAAAACTACAAGTATGAAAATTTAAATAAAAAGCTACGGCTTGAGAATCAACTCAGGGGCTAGCCACATATATTTCATCCTTGTTTTCGGTGAGTTTCGAGGCAGAAAAGGAACTTAAAAGCAAAATACCTCAATATTGAAAAAAGAGAAGCTGAACAAGTGCACACAAAAATCGGAGTTGCAACACGGATGACGAAAAAAGAAATTGCAACCAGCCTATGTTTCCATAAACATGCATTCCTGGTTTTCCCTGAGCAAATGCTTGTCTGATCTGTTGCACCAAGGTGCATATTTAGCCTTAGCGCCACCTTGAATCATTTGTTTACGCTAATGTGGCATTAAGGAGGCAGTTTTCCCGTGCCATATTTACAAAGTGGCGCAATGAATGCATTGCACCACTTTGTAAACCTTTGCACCACATTACATCTGCGCCAGGCATACTGTATGCAAGGGGGGCGTTACTACGCAAGGAGGCCTAAATAAATTGGTGCAGTGAAATGTACTAGATTTCACTGTGCCATTTTTGGCATCATTTTTAATGCCTTCTCAGGAGCAGGCGTTAAAATGACACACCCATTGTAAATACGGTGCACCCATGGTGCCATTAGGCAGGGTGCGGGGGGGGTCAAAAAAAGTGGTGCATCAATGCTAATGCGCCACTTTCTTGTAAATATGTCGCAAAGTATTTCCCTCCCTTTGCTACCCTTATACGGGGTTGCATTCTGATAATTCGCAACTGCTGTAATGTTCTGCCCAAGGGCCAGCTTCAGTGCTGGTGGCCTCCGGTGCGACAGTCTATTTTGGTTGCCCCCCCATCATGCAGTGGCATAACAAATCTTGAGGGCCCCCCCCCCTGCAAAGTACCTGGAGGTGGGCCTCTCCCCCATGGATCCAGTCAGAGGCCTGCTGCCCTTGCACAGTGTACTGTGCTGAGGGGGCCCCCGGAAGATCGCTCCCCCGTACTGTGGGGGCCTTTGTTATGCCACTGCCCCCATGACCTCCTCCTCAGATTCCCTCACTACCACCCAACAAATAGCCCCCCATCTCTCCATAGCCCCTCGCTCACATACATTTAATTTGTCCCAAAGCACTGGTAAAGGCTGGCTTTACTAATGCACTCAGCTAGCCATATAAAATACAGATCAGTTCTTTGTAGCAGGCACATTAACCCTCTGTGCTACTTTATGGCGAGTCAAAGCTGCCACTGAACAGAACTCTGATCGCTCTTTCTCTAGCAGGAACATTAAACACAAGAGTTATCTGACATTTTTTATTGCAACCAGAAAGCTGGATGCACAAGGAACTCTGCAGCAGGTGTTTTAAGATCTTATGTTATTGCTAAACACAGTGCCCCGCCCAGAGTCAGTGTCCTCCTTTCCAGTCATCGCCCTAACGCTGGCCCTGTTCTGCCCTTAGTTCATCTATTAAAAAGTCACAGAATGCAAAGAGTTGTTGTCTAAAAAGCCAGGTGTGGCTAACAATGCCACATGTGCAGGCTCAGAGGTAGTCCACGCCATGGGCAGATTTAAGAGCCTTCTAACGACACATTAGCATAATTCTTTTTTCTAACGCTAATGTGGCATTGGCCAAAAATGCCACGCCAGATTTACAAAGTGGCGCAATGCATGCAATGTGCCATTTTGTAACCTTTTCCGCTACATCATGCATGCGCCATGGATAATGTATGCAAAGGGGGCGTTCCCCCATTAGCGGGGCTGAGAAAATGGTGCAAAGAAATCTAAGTGATTTCTTTGCATCATTTTTTTGGGCACTTTTAATGACTGCTCAGAGCCGGCATTAGAAGGAGGCGCACCATTATAAATAATGGGCCTCAATGGGCTTTGCAGGATTAGCGCCCACTTTTTTGACGCTAATCCTGCAAAGCTCCGAACCAGCTTCAACAATTTTGACACTAGTTCCCTAACTAACGCCATGGTGCGCCATATCTTAAATACGGCGCACACATGGTGGTGTTAGGAGGGCGCAAGAAAAGTGCGGTCCACTGGGGGCAGCGCCACTTTTCTTGAATCTGCCCCCAAGTGTTTTAACTGAAGCAAACAAGGCAATGATAACGATAGCTCGTTGAGTTGATTTCTTGTTGCTGAACTCGGCTTGCAGGTTCGGATTCTTGCAAGGCTTACTCAGCTTTTCATCCTTCACTGGTAGATACAATGAGCATCAAATAAGAGTATTTACTATTAATTGTACATAAGATGTTCTACTATTGTGTGCTGTATTCCAAATATTAGTACTTACTGCATGTTGCTGAACTGTTTCTGTGTTTGTTCTAGTCTTCAAATGGATTAAAAAACACTCAGCAACTGAAAAGTGCTGACAGCGCAACATAAATAACGGGTAGTTATTATAACGAGACGGGATTTGTCATTGACCCCATTTCACGAAGAACACGTGCCTTGCACGAGGGGAGCGTGGTTTATTATTTCCAAACTTCTCGTTCTATGTAGCGTCTACATGCCCCAGAAAGGAGAGAGGCGCTCTGCTCTGTGCTTCCCACAGTGCAGCGACGCTTTACAGGAAGGCCCACGCCTGGAAATGTGGAGCGGCCACATCTGAAGGGTCCTGGGATGAGGAGATGCTCCGTGGATGTGTAAGATGCGCAGATCTCCATGGCAACGACGGCCGCCATTGCTGTGTGAAAGAAAACCCGGAAACAATGGAGGTTAAAGACTGAAAGAGGGTAGTTAACGCAACAATACCCCCTGTTAGGGTAATTAGGGGTGGCTGCAAAGGGCGGGTAGCCAGGGTTCAGAAACAGGGCCATTTGACCTTGTGACTTAGTGACCTCCCTGGGAAGAGGCCCATCCCTGACTGGGACGAGAGAGGGCCCCAGTGAAAGGGCTCGCACAAAGGAGCAGCTGACACACAGCTCGGCACACACACATGCACCGCTCCCTGAGCACAGGTCTCGGCCGGGGGTGGGGTGGGCCACATTGTCTGAGGCCACCCTCCCTGAAACAACACGCCATCGGCTGCCTCTGTGAGCAGAGCTCGGCCCCAGCCAGGCCTGTGGCTCTGGGAGAGGCACAAAGCGCCCTTTGTTGTGGGCCTCTCGGCGCCTCACTTATTCTGCAGGTGCAGCACAATTGCATCCAGTGGTCCCCCCTCCCACCCCCCTCTCCGAGACAGTTCCTGCACCACTCTCATGCCTGTATCCTGCAGAAAAGTGTCACCTGCTCGTGCCCCCTGGAACCAACCACACCAGTTTACACATGAGGGCTTATTTCCAAGGCCTATATGCCACCGGTGACTCGTTGTGACACACCGTGGCGCATAGTGCAGGACCGCATCTACAGAGTCAGGTAAAGCCACTCTGTGACGCTTTTCACGGCCTTGTAGATATGGTGTAAGGCAGCGCAGTGCAAGTCGTTGTGTTGTCTTCCACTGCATCAGGGAGGCGTTCCATGGGTGTGGGGTGGGTTTTCCCAAGCAACATCCATGGATTTTGATGTATTCCCAGATCTCCAAGAATCTCTAAACCTGGTTATGCGTCAAAATCTTGGCATTCCATGGGGGTGAGGTGGGTTTTCCCAAGCAACATCCATGGATTTTGATGTACTCCTAGATTTACAAAATCTTGGCGTTCCATGGGTGTGCAGTGGGTTTTCCCAAGCAACATCCATGGATTTTGATGTATTCCCAGATTTCCAAGAATCTCTAAACCTGGTTATGTGTCAAAATCTTGGCATTCCATGGGGGTGCGGTGGGTTTTCCCAAGCAACATCCATGGAATTTTATGTACTCCCAGATTTTGAAAATCTTGGCATTCCATGGGTGTGCAGTGGGTTTTCCCAAGCAACATCCATGGATTTTGGTGTATTCCCAGATTTACAAGAATCTCTATACCTGGTAATGTGTCAAAATCTTACGCCCCCCCACGGGACTGGCAACAAGGGGAATGAACGCCTCCATGGATTGTTTGTTTGTAGGAATGTGTCCCTTCCTGCACAGAAACAATCCTGCATGCCTAACAGGCCCCCTAGTACCGCAGTGCAAGGGTGCCTGCATCGGCGCTAGACAGCCCATTGTGCGCCAGCACAGGGGGAGAGGACAGAAATGCATTGTATCTTGTAAATACAACGCATTTCTGCCCTTTCGCTGTGGCGCGAGGCAGCGCAGCACATCACTTGCTGCCCTGCCCTGAGCCACGGGCCTCGTAAGCAAGCCCCCGTGGTTTCTACCGGATCCATGTGAGATTTGGACCATGTGCAACGAAATAAAATAGGAACATTCTATTGCTAAATGTATCAACTTAGACAATAGACACTAATAACCGGTTTCAAGACTCCACATCATTTTCACCATTGCTCACCAGGACAATCAAGAGTGAGTTTGCCAGCAACTGGATCCAGTACAAACCATTTCTAACTTGCCAGCTGATGTTACCCAACCTGCCTTTCTCTTTTCAGCTACTGCTTTTTTTTTGTTGCTGTACACACCTATTCTGCTAAATTCTTTTTTCAGACTGTTTTCTTGTCTCTTTCCATTTGGTTCACCTTAAGAGGCCTGGACCACTTCCAGCCCTTAGGGCCTTAACTCTAGATTTATCAAATGACAAAAAGCAAGAGTCTAAATCCGAGCTCCCCACCCTCCTTTGAACTTGTTTGAGACCCAGGGCAAATAATACAGCCCTACTGGGCCAAACAACAAATGGGTTGTGGTCTGCCTCCTGCCCCCTGATTTGAAGTCCCCAGATGTTAGAGGTTAATCAAAACGGACTTTAGTGCTCTCTGCTCTTTTATGTAAATTTAATCGAGACATACTTGCAGGAGCTGTTGTGAAGGTTGCCGCCCGGTGCAGTATAGCACTACGAGTGGGCGAAAAATTCTGCTCCGCTGGCAGATAAGGCGGAATTTTGTCCACTTCGCGTTACGCTTGTAATGTGGAGTTCCGGCTAAATTCTGGCAATCGCCACATGCAGAGTTTTTTCTCTCACGTGGCTCGCAAGCGATAAGTTGGTGTGTGAGAATTAGCGTACCCTAGCTTGATTTTCGGGTGCTAGGAGCACACCAAGCGAGATTTATCTAATGTGGGAGGTCGTGGGTGGTTGTGACCATTCCTGGTGAGAAAGCTGCTGCTTAAGTAGAAAACCTACTCAAGTTGCAGCAAAATCAATTCGAGCAGTAGCACCCTCTGACGCCCCGTGTTGTGTTATTCATGCTAGTTTTTCAGTGCAGAACAAGCTCCTGGTTCTAAAAATCAAGATGAGCAGAGCGATGTGCCGATATCCCCCATTTGCAGAACTCAGCGGAATCCCGTGGAGTTTTCATGTCATGCAGGGTGAAACTCCGCAAGTTCTGCCCACCCCTATATAACGCCTAAATTATATCAATAAAGGCGTTATCCACCCAATTGAGCTTCTTTTCAGCATAACATGCTTTTAATATACACATCGATGGATTTAGCAGTAAAAATTAAAACAATTATGAAAAACCAGCTGTCTCCAACCCTTTGGATTGTAGCAAACATGGAGGCTACGACTTAGGACACTACTGGGATAATTCAAACCTAGGTGCTGGCTCTAGTGTCTTGTTGGTATGTTATGTGTATTTGTAAAGCACACTATCACCCGCAAGGGTGTGCCTAGCCTTGGGTAGGTTGGTTAACTGAAAAGCCAGGCCTTCGGCTTCTTGTGGAATTCAGTAAGGGAGAGGAGGCCCTGATGTGGAGTGGAAGGTCGTTCCACGCTTAAGGAGCGATGTGACAGAACTCCTGGCCTCTGATCTGGTTCTGTATATGTGTGTGAGTAGGAATCCTATGGAGTGGAGGTGTCTGGTTGGTTGGTGGAAGGATGTGCAACTGTTCAGGTCAGTCAGTAGTGCATTGAATATGTGACGAGTTGGAATTGAGCTTGTTTTTGTATCAGTAGCCAGTGTATTTCCCTGAGGTATGGTGTGATGTGAGTTCTGTGTGTGAGGTTGAGTCTGGCAGCTGAGTTCTCGATGGTTTTAATCATCTAGTGAGTTACTTGGTGATTCCAGTGTAGGGGGTGTCCCTGCAGTCCAACTTGTTGGTGGCAAGAGTGAAAGTTTTTCTTGTGTTGCTTTGGAGCCATATGAAGATCTTCCTTAGCTTGCTGAGAGTGAGGAAGTAGAATGCAGTGACAACGTTGACTTGTGCGGTCATGTCCGGTTTGCAGCAATGATTATTAAGAGATTACTGGCGTGGGTTTGGGTGTCAGCCTGAGTTCAGCTGGCCACCAGCTGGATTCCCATGGTGAGGTGGTCTTGCCAGTGATCACTGCTTCTGTCTTGTCAGCGTTAAAATTGAGAGAGTTGGTTTTCATTCAGTTAGAACTTCGGCCAGGCAGGCAGTGAACTTGTTTCTTGTGTTGGGGGTCTTGTCCGAGAGGGAGAATATGAGTTGCACGTCATCTTTGTAGCAGAGGACGTTGATGTTATGTGCGTGGATGACGGTGGCCAGAGGGATCATGTACGCACTGAAGAGGGTTGGGCTGAGCATGAGCCTTGACGCACTCTGCAGGTGAGTATGCAGGCTTCCGAGGAGTAAGGTGCTATGCTAACAGTTTGTGTTCTGTTTAAAAGGAGCAGATCCAGGGTAGTGAGGGTGTCTGCATGTCAATTTCGTGCAGGAGCCTGGTGAGGATGGGGTGTGAGACCATGTCAAATGCTTCACAGAAGTTCAGGAGAATGAGGGCTGCCATGTCTCTTCTGTCAAAGATCATCGGATGTCTTCTGTGGAGGCAATAAGTGTTGTTTCTGTAATGTGGCTGGGCCAGAATCTGGACTATGTGGCATAGAGAGGCTGGTGGTTGCTGAGGTGGTTAGTAAAGCATTGGTTGATTATTTTCCCCAAGACTTTTGGGTGGTACGGTTGGAGATAGATGGGGTTGTAGTTGGAAAGCGTGGTTGGGTCAGCAGATGGTTTCTTGAGCATGGGCATGACAGTGACATGTTTCCAGGTGTCAAGAAATGTGGCTGAGTCAATGGATGCACTGACGATGGGTGTTAGTGCTTCACTGATTGGTAGGAGTCCTTTTGTGAAGGTATGGTGAGGGCAAGGACCAGATGGAGCCGCTGAATGGATGGTCTTTATGGTAGCAGCGATTTTGACAGAGGTGATGGCAAGCCAGAAAGTCAGGATATGTTCATTGGACCTAATGGGAGGGGAGTTGTGACAGAGACAGGATCCATTTGAAGGTCAAAGTTGCTGTTAATGTAGGTAATTTTGTTACAGAAGAATTCAGAGAGTTTGTTGCACAAGTTCTGTGAGGGCGGTGATGTTGCTGGAAGCAGCAGGAGTTTCAGTGAAATATTTGATGATGGTGAAAGTTTCCCTACTGCTGGCATCGATGCGATCCGCAGGAGCTGTGTGTTTGGTGTTTCGTATATCTGCTGGTTGTATCGTCTTAGGGCTGATTTGAACATGTCTTTATTTGTGGTGTCTTGACTTGTACTCCGTTTGCACTTCAATTGCTTGCAGTGGCGTTTCGTCTTTCTTAGTTCCTCTGTGTACCAGCTGGCCTATGGTCAGGCTTTTGCCGTTGATCTGTGCTTGAGGTGAGCCAGGTGTTGTTGTGATCTTTAATGGCCTTCAGTAAGTAGTTGGTGTGCTTGGGCCAGTGCTGGGAAAGGCTTGTCGACTGTGATGTTGCTGATTGAGGAGAAAATTGGGGCCAAAAGGTATCTGGCGGTGTGGTTGGGTTCGCTAATGTACTAGGTGAGGCCAAGGTTTCTGCGGTTTTCTAGGGGGGTCACAGAATATGGATCGGTGAGGTCTTCTAGGTGAAAGTTAAAGTCTCTGAGAAGGACGAAGGTACTGGTGTTGAATATGAGGGGTGCGACAAAGTCTGTGATGTTGCTGGCAAAATTACTGTGGGGTCCAGAAGGTCTGTATACGAGGGTCCCAACCAGGGAGAAGTTGTCTGTGATGCATTTCTCGAATGTGAGGTGTTCCATGTAACTGGTGGGAGTGTCCATGTAGATGGTGCAGCTGACTGTGCCTTTGAATATGATGGCAACTCCACCTCGGGGCTTCTGCTGACAACCTTACCTAATGGATCTTGTAGCCGGCAGGGATGGCCGTAGCGAAGTCTGATGCAGAGGTTGGGTTTAGCCATGTTTCCACGAGAAAGAGCAGGTCCAGAGCACGCTCGTGTAGTAGGTCCAATATCTCCGTGGGGGTGTTTGGTGAACGAGCGGGTGTTGAGGACGTGCATGCAAGCGTGGCATGTTCTATGGGTGGTGTTTGCCCTGTGTGAGTGCGAGGTGGTGGCTGGATTGTGAGTTTGAATGAATGGGTTGCTTGGTGCTATTGGTGCATGAATGGTAGATGTAGGGTCTGGGGAAGTGTACAAGTACTTGCAGGAGGTGCATGCGAACCCTCCTGCGTTGTGTGGCAGAAGAGCAGCGAACAGTGGCTGAGGTAAGCAGCATGGAGGAGCGCAGTAGAGTATCGATGGGTAGGTGGAGAAACAGAGTGCCTGGTGCTTAATACAGTTCAGGTGTGGACAGGCACAGATGGGCTTGATTTTGTGCTGCGGTCACCATTAAATATGTCCTTAGAGGTGGGAGGAGTGCAGGGTATCATGGGCAGGAAAACTGTGATGTCACTTCCTGTGCAGATGGATGACGGGAACTCCAGTGATGTCCTTTCCTGTGCAGATAGATGATGGAAAATCCAGTGATGTCACTTCCCGTGAAGATGGATGACAGGAAGTCCAATGATGTCACTTCCTGTGCAAGTGGATGATGGAAAATCCACTGTCACTTCCAGTACATGTAGGTAATGGCAAGTCCAGTGATGTCATTTCTTGTGCAAATGGGCAATGGGAAAAAACACCCCAGTCTTCGGATAGATTACTGCTGATTCTAGGTAGACTGGTAACAAGTCAGAGTTTCAATGGGGAAACAGAAGAGGACATGAGACGCAATCAGTCTATCACAAATGTGACACTGGCTGAACTAATGAGTGCTATTAAGTGGTAGCCTTGGGCAGTTGCCCCTGGCTGTCCTTACTGTCTCAGAAGTCGTGAAAGCAATTGCACACAGTGATTATTTCTAAAACTTGTCTTCCTCCAAGTTCTTCACTAGTAATTATGTGATTATAGAATGGACTCTGGTGTCCTGGGATGAAAGTCCTCTGCACAGCTTGGAGAAGCTCAGCCAACCTGCACAGTCACTTTTAATGATTAGCTCTCTGTCTTTGGCACGCCTTGGTGGTGCAGCTGTCCGTGAGACCTATAGTTACCAGTTCTTCAAAATGTACATATTGCTTTGACTCTGCCCAAAGGAGTATTACTCTTTCATACTACTAGATGGTGTATAATGGGACCATTTTACACCTCAAAAGTACACTGAATCATTACACAACAAAACTTTACGTCATAGACACTTTGAATAGAGAAATCAATTGTTTTTAGGTTGAACCAACTGGTAATGTATGTTTGTACTCGGTTTGGAGGTTGCCAGGCTGCATATGTTTGCACTTGGTGGGTGGTTGAAGGTTGCCAGGCTGCATATGTTTGCACTTGGTGGGTGGTTGAAGGTTGCCAGGCTGTGTGTGTTTGTGCTTGGAGGGTGGGTGGAGGTTGCTGGGCTATGTATGTTTTCACTTGGTGGGTGGATGGGGGTTGCCAGTCTGCATATGTTTGTAGTTGGAATGTTAGGGGAGGCCATCAGGATGTGTATGTTAATACATGGTAGGTAGATGGAGGCTGCCGGGTTGTGGAAGTTTGTACTTGACAGGAGGATGGAGGCTGCCTGGTTGCATATGTTTCTTCTTGGTGGGTTATTGGAGTCTGCTTGACTGTGTATGTTTGTACTTGGAGGGTGGGGAGATGCTGCCAGTCTGGGAATGTTTGTACTTGGTGAGGTAAGAGAGGCTGCCAAGCTGTGTATGTTTGTGCTGTGTGGGTGAAAGGAGGTTGCGAATGTTTGTACTTGGTGGTATAAGGGAGGTTCCCTGGCTTGCTGTGTTTGTGCTTGACGGGCTAAAGGAGAATGGCAGGCTGTTTGTGCTAGGTGGGTTGGGGTGAAGGGGATGCCAGGCCTTGTATGTTTGTACTTGGTGGGTTGGGGGTGGGTTGGGGGTGGAGGGGCTGCCAGGCTGTGTATGTTTGTACTTGGTGGGTGAAGGGAGGCTGCATTGGTGTGTATTTAGTTGGTGAGTAGAGGCTGCTAGGCTGTGTATGTTTGTATTTGGTGGGTGGGTAGAGGCTGCCAGGCTGTGTATGTTTGTGCTTGGTGGGTGAAAGGAGTCTGCATACGTTTGTACTTGGTGGGATAAGGGAGGTTGCCCGGCTTTCTGTGTTTGTGCTTGGTGGGTTAAAGGAGAATGCCCGGCTGTGTATGTTTGTGCTTGGTGGGTTGGGGGTGGAGGGGATGCCAGGATGTGTATGTTTGTACTTGGTGGGTTGGGGGGTGGAGGGGATGCCAGGCTGTGTATGTTTGTACTAGGTGGGTGAAGGGAGGCTGCATTGATGTGTATTTAGTGGGTGAGTAGAGGCTGCTAGGCTGTGTATGTTTGTATTTGGTGGGTGGGTAGAGGCTGCCAGGCTGTGTATGTTTGCGCTTGGTGGGTGAAAGGAGTCTGCCTGTGTTTGTACTTGGTGGGATAAGGGAGGTTGCCTGGCTCGCTGTGTTTGTGCTTGACGGGTTAAAGGAGAATGCCCGGCTGTGTATGTTTGTGCTAGGTGGGTTGGGGTGAAGGGGATGCCAGGCCTTGTATGTTTGTACTTGGTGGGTTGGGGGTGGAGGGGCTGCCAGGCTGTGTATGTTTGTACTTGGTGGGTGAAGGGAGGCTGCATTGGTGTGTGTTTGGTGGGTGGGTAGAGGCTGCCAGGCTGCATATGTTTGTATTTGGTGGGTGGGTAGAGGCTGCCAGGCTGTGTATGTTTGTACTTGGTAGGTGAAGGGAGGCTGCATTGCTGTGTGTTTGGTGGGTGGGTAGAGGCTGCCAGGCTGTGTATGTTTGCACTTGGTGGGTGAAGGGAGGCTACATTGGTGTTTGTTTGGTGGGTGGGTAGAGGCTGCCAGGCTGTGTTTGTTTGTACTTCGTAGGTGAAGGGAGGCTGTATATGTGTGTATTTATTTGGTGGGTGGATAAAGGCTGTCTGGCTGCATACTTGGTGGATGTTTAGTGGCTGCCAGCTCATTCCCTTTCTTAGTACCACAACAGGAAGTTGCTTGTTCCAGGCATGAAGGAGTGTTGGAATATTTGAAACACAGGCAGGTCTCTGGTTGGCTCTGCCTTGACCACCAGAGGAGGCTCTTATGAAGTCCTCATGTGAGTAATTCTTAGATCACTTGTACTCTGTGGAACCCCTGTCACCAGTGTCAGGTTCTTGTGGGGACAACTGGAAGGTGTTTCCCCCAGGGCAAATTTGCCCCACATGAATAATAAGCTTCATCTTGTGATGTTAATTTTGTCAGATATGTACACATGCACAATTTTCCTCATGGCAGTACTCCAGGAGATTTAACCTGTGCCAGAGTTTGAGACCAGTATTTGTTCAAATATATGGTGTCCAACTGGCCTATTGGGCAACCAGGCAGTGCCTGACAAGCTGGTCTGAGAGGTCAGTGTGTGGGCCATAGTTCTGGCTCTTTCTGGGACTGTTTTATGGCCTGCCAGGCCGATTTGTACAGTTGATTCTCCTGATCTAAAACAAACATTGCATGCAGCAACCTCAAATTCATGCAGTCTTCAATATCTAGCAAAACCATTATCCAGCGTGTCTTTACAGGTTCAGAACTGCCTCAATTTGCATACATGGGCCACATTTTTAGCTATCTAATCCATTAATGAAGGGAAATTTTCTTTTGGTGCCTGGGACTATTTTCTGTCCCAGTCTGACCCTGCGAACATGTAAGTAACTGCGGGAGCAGAGTTCCAACTTTTCTTGACACAGAACACACATTAACAATTGTTGCCACAGTAAAAGACTTAAGTGTCACCTGGCCAGACCCAAAAGCTCTGACTCCACTCCCTAGTGTCACAGAGGCCTGCACGAGGACCATACCTCATTAACAGTCACAACCCCTACCTGACCAATTGTGGAACCACAAAATGCTAACCCTTGAAGGAGTCAGATTTCAGTGTAAACCGGGACTGTGACTTGTCCATAAGGTGGCATGCCGGTGGTATTCAAAACATGGTTAATAAGTACAGTCCAGGAGCAGGGGTCTGTGACATTTTCGTAATTTGCTTTTGTATAATTATGGGAAATTTCAGAAAAGTCTGTCAAATGTAAAACAGGCATTTGGCACTATATTTGTGTGCGAAATGTGTTGTCTCCCTCATTTGGAAAACAAGGATGCATTTCACACTAAAAAATAGCACAAAAAACACAAGTGCTGCCGCTAGCGTTCTGGTTGCTTGAGGTGTTTCTGTGCACGTGCTAAACATTTGCTTTGAATGGTGCATAACTATGCAATGCAGATTAATAGTGTAGTTTTGGAAATCTCGCCTAACAATGCCGATTATACTGGATTAACAGAAATTACAATATTGAATGTTATGTAACCAAATAATACATTTATTTACACAAAACAAACTTTTTAAAATAAACATAAATGATGGTGGTGTAGGTGAAAAACATACTCCGTGCTCTTTAATTAGTGATATTCCATTGCACAATAGTGACCACAATGCGTACCTAAACAGAAGAATAGCATGGCCTACTACTCAATTATAACCAATGTGGAGACGGTCCATGGTTAAAGTTGGTGTTTCGATCCCAAAACCAATACCTTGATCTTCATCAGGACTCTAGACATAACCGAGCCCAAAATCATAATTTGTACAAGGGTCTTGGAAGGAACTCTAGGAAGAATTACACTCTGTGTCTGTGTAATAATGAAGGGTTTCCACGGGTGTGTAATCTGAATATGAATTTGTCTTTGTAAAATTACTCAACAGCTGTTGAGTGTACCAGGAGTAGTGTCCACACTGAACAGAACCTCAAAGGCCGGGAGAATCATGTCAACCCACGTTGCAGTGGTGGGACCTACATAGAAGGAGCGCTTCCAGCGTATGCGCAGATTCCCAGCGATTGACTCGTAAGCTTACGACCCAGCGATGATTCCTTGCTGGAGGGTAAACCGTGTCACCTCATGCGTCAAAACTTCACGGTTTTGGTTTTTGGCTCGAAACGTTGACTTTAACCGTGGGCCTCGCTATTCTTGTTTTTATAGATATGCACACTGATCACTATTGTCACATGTGTGTATCCCTCATGAGAGAGCACCAAGCATGTTTTTCACCTACACTGACCACGCAGTCATTTATGCTTATTGTGAAAAGTGTTTTTGTTTAGTGTAAATAAATGTATTATTTGGTTACAATATTATTATAAAATTTGCTTAACAGCATCAGGGTGCCAAGGCGTGGTCCTATTCTGTTGGTAATATTGGTTATGGATGAGCGTATAGTTTAGAGTGTATAATTTAGGTGATGAAGAGGGAGTCTGGTTCCTTCACATTGAGGATGATCCCTAAGGTGTGAGTAGGGCTGGCTTTAGGAAGGTGCGACTGGTGTTGCAGCACTGGACACTGACCTGGAGGGGGGCAGTCACCTCAAGGGGATGCTGTGCTTAGCAATAACTTACCATTGCACCTGCTCCAGAGTTGCTTGAGTATCCAGTTTTCAGGCAGCAATAAAAATGTCAAGATAATAACTCTTGTGATTCGTGTTCCTGCTAGAGAGAGAGATGGAGTTTTGTCCAGTAGCAGTTTTGACTCGCCATAAAGTAGCACAGAGGGTTAATGTGCCTGCTGCACACAACAGATCTGTATTGTATGTCGATAGCCAAGTGGATTAGTAAAGCCAGCCTTTACAAAGGCTTTAAAACAAATGAAATGTATGTGAAAGAGGGGCTATGGAGAGATGAGGAGCACTTTTGCCAGGTGGTAGTGAGGGAATCCGAGGAGGAGGTCCTATGGTAAGGTGGGGGTGGGGCAAAACAAGTTTGTCGCACCAGGCGTCCCTACTTCTAAAGCCGGCCCTGAGTGTGAGTGAGTAGGGCGCCTCCTGTGATTAGACCCCGTAGACCTGAACCAACTGTAAACCCCAGCTACTCTGTTACATGCAATGCTGATTAGGTATTTGGAAAGCCTCAAAGAGTTCCCTTCATAAACTTGATTTCTTTTGCATAATTTGCAGGAAAAAAATCTTAGTCATCCAAGAATTAAAATGTGCACAAAATGATTTTTTTTGCAGGAATGTCATTTCACGTAAAAATTTTGTGGGATCTTTTATGCATCATGTAATCTCTGAGAGCTCTGTTAAAGTCAACGCAGAGCCACGTGAGGATTGTGGAACAGATAAACTACCCCTATAACCGTGAGTTGGTTTGGGATCTGTCTGGGTCTTTGTGGGATTCTGCAAGTGAAGGCCCTATTCCAGGTCATTATAAAATGCTGATTAATCGTAGTGACTAAATCGCCTATGTAGATCCTTCAGTGTTTGCCGGTATACTATTCTCTGGGGTAGAAAGAGCTGGGGAAGTGTAATTTGCATACCACTGACCCTACACCACACATCCAGATTTTCAGAGTTTCCAGCATTTTAGGAATTTTCCAATAGCTGGTCTGCCTGTGCTCTAATGCATACATTTTAGAGCAAGCACGTGGGAGATTTTAAAAAAATAGTCGGGAGAATGTATTTTCCCCACTGATTTACATTAAAGCAGAGGCAATCTGCCTGAATCGGGTCTAATGGTACATTTGGTAACAGACAGTCAGCATTTTTTGCATTTCAATAGCATAGGGCAAACAAAAACAGAGTTCTGAATTTTCTTTTGTTTGAAATGGCCGAAGGTAAAATGTTGAAGTCTGTCACATGCTCTAATCCTCCAGGAATAAATGACAACGAATTAACCTTTGATGTCAGAGGTAATTCTTGGAGGGGGAGATTGGGGCCTGCGTGACAAACATTGTATTTTTGACAGTTTCACAAAACTCTGAATCGGGTTTCCGCATGCAGGGATCGGGAGGCCAGCCGGCAGTCTCCCGCCTGAATCGGGCATGCATTGATGTGTAAAATTTAACTACAAAATGCTGTCCTCAGATCCCCTTCATTCTGGTTTCCAAGGGCTACCTTGGCTCTGAGCTGCAGTTGCTGGTCCACCTCTGTCGGCCGGGTTCTTGCAGTACAGAAACTTCCCGCTTCACGAGCGCCTGCCTGCAAATCTCGCGAGAGTTTATCAATGTGAGCCTTGACTCCAAGGCCTTCTTTCCTGCCCCCGGGACCTTGTATCTCAGCGCCTACAAGACATATAATTTACTTCTATAGTTTCCATAAGCTGAGCTTTAATTATGGGACCTAATTACACATAAAATGGTTAATTGATCATGGCTGACATACAATAGGATATCAGCTTTCTGGTGGGTTACTGACTACAAAAGGGAGGCTTTTGTATGTACTGCTACCTGTACAGGGTAAACCTGTTCGGAAAGCAATAGAAATCCTGCATGATACGTATAAGGGGTCAACAAGCTGGTTATGCTGTTGAGATTGGGGGGGAGGGTGGAAAGGGGGTGCACATAGGGTCGCACACTGAGCACTCCAAGTTGTGGAGTTCCTAGCACCTATGTTTATCCCCAACCATAGCATGTCCTCGGCATGTTGTTATGTTATGTTATTCATCATTCTACAGTAGTGGTTCCCAACCTGTGGTCCGGGGATCCCTGGGGGTCCACAAAGCCTCCTCAGGCGGTCCGTGACTAATATTAACAGATTAAGATGGCGTATATAAAGTGGTTAAATGTACAACTGAAAATTTTAAAACATACTGTAAATGTCAAAGAATTTTAAATTGGAGCCTACTCATTAAATTCCTATCCTCAGAAAGATTTGTGGGAGCACTGCAGGTGCATCAAACAGAATATAGTGTGGACGATGTGTGGCTTCAATTTAATTTAGAAAAGCTCCAACCTTCCTATTACTTTTTAATTTGTTTTTAATTTATTTGTTTGCAAATTAAATAAAATGTGTTATCATTTGTGTATGTGTTCGATGGAATGCTTGTTTATTTTTGTGTGTATTGTTTTGTGGTTTCAGTAATGACTCAGTAGGTGGTCTGGATTCCAATAATAATTCAGTGGGGGTCCCCAGGTTACAGTAATGATAAAGGTGGGGTCCACAGATGTCAGAAGGTTGGGAACCACTGATCTACAGAATGCAGTTGGAATTACTGTTGCTTCGTGTCATCTGAGTGTTCGAGCCAGAACAAGAGGTCAGGTGTGCTGGGGAGGTATGTGGTTATACTATCACCTATGTAGCAAGGTTGGGGCGAGGGGTGCGTAAGTGGTCTAGTTGTTTTGAGGCAAAAATGACTTTGGCGGTATGTGTGGAAATGTTTATCAATGTATGTGAGATGATTTTGGGAATAATTCATGCAACATTTGCTGTACATCTCCGATTGAACAATATTGTAATGAACTCATGAGTTGGTCCAGGCACAATTTAAATGGTTACGTGAAATTCTCGAAATTGTGCCATTTTGCAAATCACGTAATTAAGCCGCTGTTCACAGTAAAAATATAATGTGAGGTGCAGGACCAACATAAACAACCAGAAAGTAAGAGCCTATTGTTTGCAGCAAAATTGACACAATCACATAATATAACCTTAAATATTCAAATAATTATGTGTAATTTCATGTAATTTCCTGAAAATGTCACGTAATTACGCAAAAACAAAGTACTCAAATTTCACACCTGCTCGTTAATGGCTGCTAGAACATATATATAGGAGAAGTTTGTTGAATGTAGATGATAAAAAGAATGACTGGTATGAAAGATTTTTCAAAACAAATGTTGAGTGTTCAAAAGTAAAAAAGGAAACAATTTTGTTATTTTTATAAAAAAATGACCTTTCTTTTTCGAATTAACCCATAAACATATTATTAATCAAATATCATTTATTATGCAGACAAAAATAAAATCAACCTTGACTTTTTACACATTTGAAGCATTTAAAAATATAAAAAGTTACTATCCTCATAGATTTATGTAAAAGCATATTTCTAGTTCCCTAACTGTGAGGGACCTGTGATTCTCCCACATTTAAAGAAAATAGCTAAAAGCAGTGCAGAGAGGTACGTTTCTGTGTGATTACCTCTGTGTTTATGTTAGTTGGGAGTAGGGTTCCTTTGCTAAAAAGTGGCCTGAACAGAACAAAGGCATCTTACGAAAAGGAGTCAGAAGATGAAGTTTGCATTGTAATTCGTGAACTTAAAAAGTACTTACAACATTATATTGCATAGTAGATATTTTCACACAAAGATGGTATTTTTGTTGCATCTTTAAGAAAACCTATGCGCAGATACATCTTTACCCCCAGACAAAAATATAAATCTAATAACATGTTCTCATGACAGCAAAGTAAGCAAATAAAAATGTCAGAGTGATTAGTGAATACAACTGTCTCCTTATGACAGGTTAAGGCATCCAAACTGCACTCAGTTCCTAAACAAAAGTGGTCATGTCAGCAAAGTACATAAATCAAACCCTACATGCTTTTACTCGCCCAACAAAAGGACTTGGTGATGCCTGGCAACCAAAATTGAATTGGAACTCAAATGGAACAATGCAACCACCCAGTAAAAACTATGGCCATCATGCCTAGCCCATACGAACCATTCAAAACCATGAAAAAATGGAAGCCAGTGGCTGACTGAAGAGGACAAAGGCTCACTGTCAACATTTCATCTTGGACGTCTTTGAAGAACTAATGAATTGATATCTTCCACACAGGTAAAGCTCTCTGTAACCAGAATTAGGACTGAGACAGAAAAAAACATACCCGAAGCCATTCAACATTTTGCAGTCACTCACAGGTTGTAATGTATCCATTGCAGGTATTTTTTTGCGCTTTGGTCAGCCTTCAGGGGTCTCACTTTCACTGCTTCACTGGGTACATTACAAATTCAATATAGAGCGGGGAGCCGGTGCCAAGTGGGTCCCACAAGAGACACGTGGTAGAGCCCGGCATCACAAGGGGGGGGTCACTATACAAATGTGAGGGAAATGTCAGAGGAGAGAAATAGCATAGTGTAGACTAGCACAGAAGGGGGTGCACTCGATGACACTGTAGGAGTTCACTGCGGGTGAATTCTAGTATTTGTAGCAGGACACTTATACACTACGAGTACCAGAATGCAATGTTTTGAGTGGGCCCAGCTGTGATTGCTTTTAAAAAACATCGACCTTGGGATGATAACACATCAAGCAGAGGACGGCATTCAGAGCTACCCTCCCCTTCACGATGGGCAATATCCCATTGCTGTGCAAGCCCATTAGAAATACAAACAAACAAAACTACATTTCACCTAAAAGATAGACTTAAAAAAATTACCATAAAAATAAGACTTAACAGTTTTAAACAAATGTAAACAATTTGTTAATTCACACATTCTACTGTTCCACTGAAGACAGGTTAAAAGCTAATTTACAAAAATCAGGTGTTACAGACACATATGAGAGGAGACTCCAGAAGTCGAAAGTTGAAAAGGCAGAGAATCCCATAGTCAAGGTAATGCTACAGAGAGTTGATGGGAGAATGTTTTGCAATAAGAGTAAGAACGTTTAAGCAGAGAATGGCCCTGCTACCTGTAACTGGAAGGGCTATTTCCTATGAAAGGTTTTTGCATTAAATCGACATTAACATGTAAACACACAAATGTTATTAACTGCGTTTTATTCATTTACAGCGACCATAGCTAATGCTGTCCCGCATTTTAATATGGCTAAGTAGGTTGGCATCTTCCTCCATGACTCGTGAACTTTTACTTCTAAGGGAAGCTGAAGTCCACATTAAGAAACTCAGGGGTATATTTACTAACATTTTACGCTGTGTTTCCGTCACAAAAGTGATGCAAATAGACACAAAATCTTTTTTTACCTATTTACTTTCGAGCGCAAAAGTTGTTTTGTGCTGGAAAGTACCCTAAAAGTAGCACAAAGCAACGCGAAGCACTGCTTTGCGTTACTTAGCACCAAGGGGGCATTACATGGGTGATGATACTAACCCATCACTAATTCTTGTTGGGTTCCAGAGTAGCGTGCTACTCATCGAAAAGCGCTTCGACGCCTCATCAGGGGTAGTAAGCGCTATATAAATATGATTACAGTACAGTACAGTACATGGGCGTTGCCATGTAACTACCTATCTACTAACATTAGTACACAGATTTTAGCACCAAAAATTACCGGCAGTGAAAAGCAAGCTTTAAAAGGAGAAATGTTTTCATTTCTCTTTTCTTCTCCTACTTTGCATGTGTGCGGCACTGTGCAGCACTATACAATGTAGGAAACGTTTTCAAGTGTGTCTACGCATAGTATTTTGTATTGGAATGGTGCCCTTCCAGTACACAACCTATGGTAGACTCACGCACATACCCCAGCACTAAGCGGTACGGATGCCACTTTAGCCCTGGCGGTCTCAGACCGCCAGGGTCGTAATGACCACCATAGTATTTTGTATTGGAATGGTGCCCTTCCAGTACACAACCTATGCTAGACTCACGCACATACCCCAGCACTAAGGTGTGTATGCGGTGCTCAGCAGCTAAAACCAGCAAAGGCGCTAGGGAGAGGGGCGGAGCGAACCATATTTCTGTAAATATGACGCTGTCCTGCTCTCCCCTTTTCAAAACAGCGCAGATTTTTTGGCTGCTGCACAGGAATCTGGTAAATAGGGGCCTCAATGTTCTTTTGCTTTCTTTCCTCAGTGAAATGTTTTCCTTCACCGTGATCCTCATGGAATGTTATAATTGGTTGCAACAATACACCTGCAGGGTACATTCTGGTGCGATCTAGCTCATTTTGTTTCGGGTAAATGTAAGTTGGAATGATGCTAAGAGAGCTTTGTGCTGGAGGATCCCGAGAAGCTAGCGAGCCCAAGACTGTCTCTATTCACTCTAACCTGATTGGGTTGTTTTATGGGAACTATGTGTATCACATGTCAGAAGTGTGTGATTTAAGCTAGTGCAGCGTAGATTTCTGTTCAGGAATGCTTTGTCCACTTCCGAGACAGCTTAGTGCAGAGTAGGCCTGGGTGGAGTTCATGGAGTCCAACGCCGCAGAATTCTGCGGAGTAAAAAAAAAAAAAAACTCAGTGATATTCCGCGGAGGCAGAGTTCCATGACCCACGGGGTCCTGACTGCGCCCAATCTCTGAAGTGCTAAACAGGGTCGGGCCTGGTCAGCTTCTGAGATCAGGCGCATTCAGGAGAGGGCCTCGGCAGTGAAAACTGCAGTTTCAGACCTCTTGTGCACTGGCCTAACGGCAGCTTTCTTTCTCTAGCTCAGGCCAGGACCGTAGGCAGTGAAAGCTGCCAGGACTTTTGTGCACCAGCCTGCCCCCTGTGCACTGCACACAGGACTGGCCGGTGCAAAAGAGGCCTCAAACATTAGCTTTCACTGCCTACGGCCCTGATTTGAATTCAGGCCAGGGCCATAGTCAGCGAAATCTGCTGTTTCAGTCCTTTGTGCACAGTGTGCACAAACAACAACAAAAAAAGAGTAGAGGACTTAGCTGGGTCTTCTCTTGGGGGGGGGGGTCCTCGTCTCCGATGAGTCCTCCTCAGCTTGGCTGCCTCTCGCTTCTGCTCCTGTGCACGCTGTAGCCCGGTTATAGGCTGCTCAGCACAAGCGCAGTCTGTCTGTGCTTGCGCTGTGCAGCCCATACTGACCTGCAGCGCGCACCGGGTGCGCTCTGCTCCGCTGGTGGGGCTAACGCAGCGCAGAGTTCCAAAACGTCCGTTAGCTCCGCCAGCGGAGCGGAGCTCCCTGCACACCCCTAGTGCAGAGTAGGTTACTCTCTTTACTGGAGGTCTGATTTTCTAAACCTTTCCCTTTTGAGGCAACTCTGTGTTAGCTCATCCTCCTGTTTCATAACTTTGATTTTTCATATTGATTGATGCATTCATATATTCACTATTGATTGAAACTAATTTGATGATTTTGCTCTCTGTAAACATTGTAACCTTTAATAAACCATTACAGAATGAAAGTGTAATCATTCTCTGCCTTCCTTGTGGAGTCTAATGTGCTTTGCGTTATTTGAATGTACTGACTTGTTGACCAGCCTCAGTTATGAACTTCGATTCATCAGATAGCGCTTTATAGACCCAAAATTTACACTAAGAAAAGCGCTAACACAACCCTGACACTGCGGTCTACCAGATAGTTCCGATTAGGGACACTGGATTGGACAGGAGTCTTGCAGGTTATGCCACAGACCCTTTAATCAATTGTATAATGAAGGGGTAAAATCAATTGTATAATGAAGGGGTAAGCAGTATTTTTTATACTAAATAGTGGTAACGTGGCCCTATTTGTGTGCACCAACCACCAATCGTGGTCCAGAATGAACAATTATCTTAGTGGCCCGGAGTGGAGATGCAGTAAAAAGATTAAAACATCCTCATTGGCTGGACTCACAGATTGGGCCCTAATACGTTGTTATGTTAAGTTACATTACGTTATGTTGCATTATGTTGTAAGGTTTTTATAAATCACTCACAAACACATTGGGGGAAGATTTATGAAAGGTGGCGCTGCACCTTGTGCAGTGCCAATTTTCTTGCGCCCCTTAGCACCCTCCCCTAATGCCACCATGCGTGCGCTGTATTTAAAATATAGCGCAACATGCAGGTAGTCAGGGGTACTAGCGTCGTCATTTTTTACACTAGTCCGGTGCTTTGCAGGATTAGTGTCAAACATTTTGCTGCTAATCCTGCAAAGCACCCAGAGGCCCATTGAAACCAATGGAAGCATCATTTTAACGCCTGGTCTTAGATTTATTTGCGCCATTTTTTAGGCCCCCGTAATGGGGGAACGCCCCCTTTGTATACATTATGTCTGGCGCAGGCATAATGTGGCGCAAAGGGATACAAAGTGGCGCAATGCATGCACTGCACCACTTTGTAAATATGGCGCAGCATTTTTGGCCTTCTAACGCCACATTAGCATTAAAAAAATGACGCTAAAGTGGCGTTAGAATGGCGCAAGGCCCTCTTAAATCTGGGCCACAGAGTTTCTTGGGACTGGCGGAAGTAAGGGACTCAGCAAAGGTCAGGGCTTCCCAGTAAAGAGTCTTCCAAATGGTCAAGAAGTCAGTGCTAGGATGCAAACGCAGGACAGGCTATTTGTAGGAAAGTATCATCTTGCCTGGCATTTTACCCCCATTTTTCACTGTATATATGTTGTTTTAGTTGTATGTGTCACTGGGACCCTGCCAGCCAGGGCCCCAGTGCTCATAAGTGTGCCCTGTATGTTTTCCCTGTGTGATGACTAACTGTCTCACTGAGGCCCTGCTAACCAGAACCTCAGTGGTTATGCTCTCTCTGCTTTCTAAATTGTCACTAACAGGCTAGTGACCAATTTTACCAATTTACATTGGCATACTGGAACACCCTTATAATTCCCTAGTATATGGTACTGAGGTACCCAGGGTATTGGGGTTCCAGGAGATCCCTATGGGCTGCAGCATTTCTTTTGCCACCCATAGGGAGCTCTGACAATTCGTACACAGGCCTGCCACTGCAAGGTGCAAGTACCCCTAGGTACTCACTACAAGCCAGTCCAGCCTTCTACACTATTCCACGAGAAAGGGACAAGCGGACGAAGGGTCCGCCTCCTTTTTGTTGTCTGCAAAAGGGAGGAGCCTTGAGTATGTAGTGAGGGGCACCACAGGTTAGCAGAATGTCCACCGTCCATGAAGGAATGTGGCCAAACCTTCCTTCAGACCCATGACAGATGATGGGAGTGTTTCATGCTTTAACCAGCTCCCTTGATCTAAAATAGAAAACATCAAAGCAATTTGTAGCTCAGAAATATGAGGACTGTACATTGTCAAATGATTATTAGAGAAAATCAAACTGAAAAGCTGTGCTATGCTGACAACTGCAATGGCACTGAAAAGACAACAACTTTGCTGTTGTTTACAACCTGAACTTTGACACTTGTAGGCAATTTTATTATTTTATTGATTTAGATTTTTTTCCATTTGTACATTTAGAAACTCTCATAGATCCATAAGATTTCTGCAGATGAGTGGATCTGCTCTAGTATTCACGACTGGCCGTAGGTGAGTGAAAATGCCAACTGTAAAGAACAGGAGATTTCAGACACCGATAACCATCTCCATGGTGCAACTGGAATCAACTGGATTTTTTTCAGAATTTGCCCAAAACCCCTCTTCCAGCTGCCGTAGTCAGCAGACCGCCTTCCTAACTTCCAAAGGGAAGTTGCACCGAGGCTTCCTTAATAATCAATTTCGGGAACTCATTCCAGTATGGCTATAAGTTTCCTCAAATGTTTCATCCTGGAAGGAAAACACCAAGGAAATCAAATTACTTGTCCCCTTCGAAATGTAGCAAGATTAGGGAAAACAGGAGGTCAGAACCGATCAATTCTCCTTCATTCAAAATGCAGAATTTGAACTTGAAATAGGATGTATGAAGCGCTACTTATGCCCCTGACAGGGCTTTAAGGAGCTAATATTGCAGGCAGCCATAAAAAAAGACAAATTAGCTGGAAGGACGAGCAGAGATTAGTTGATCAGGTGAAGCCAACCTAAGTCTCAGGGTTCTCAGAGAACCGGGCTCTCTTGGATTGACAAAGGAGAGGTAAAGGAAGTGAATTCCAGAGTTTAGCTCCCACAACTATTTCAGAGCCGCCTCCTAGCCACGAAGAGCGGTATCTAGGGGGAAGAATCAAAAAAGTATTAGAGGGTCTAAGAGATTGGGACAGAACACACTTTAAACGATCCCTAGAGGCTAATAGGACCAGACCGATAGATAACGCCATGGAACCAATTAGCCACTCTAGTGCCTTGAGACTCTCATGGGTGATTTGCTGCGCTTTATAAATCTTTGAATGATATGTATGTGTGTCAGAATTTTGATGTAGTGGAGAGGATTTAATGCCAAAGACATTGAAAACGGTCCAGGAAGATGGCGGAGAATCCTCGCGGCAGCATTTTGAGCATGCTGAAGTTTTATTGAGTTTTTTAGTAAGGCCCAGGTATAAAGCTTTGGATTAATCCAGCCGAGACATTATCAGCACAAAGTCTTTCTTGCCTAAAGAGGAAGAAACCCTGACACCTTACTCAGAGCTTTAAATAGTCCAAAACAAGTGGCTGAGACTGAGAAGATTTAAAAAAAAATTACACCGAGCCACTGGTGTAACAAAATGTGCAGTACCGTGAGGGGTCGCTTCTGAACCCAATCAGGGGCCTGCCGCCTGTGCACACTGTACTCTGCAGCTTAGGCCCCCCTCCCCCGCACGGCTGCGGGGGCCTTTGTTACACCTCTGTACCCAGGGGTTTCTTCAAGTGCATGCAAATTAAGGACCTTTTCAACTCTAAGACCCAGTTTAATAGACGTTCATCCATTATTTCATATAATTATAGGCTCCACCATACTATCAATTTCCTACTTGTAAACTCTGGGCCAGATTTATTAAAGTTTTGAGTCTAAGTAATAGTTATCAAACCACTCAAGGTCACTTTGTGTAGTCCTGCGTGGCTTGATAAATCTAGAGTAATGCAAGGCAGCGCAAATCACTGCCTTGTGGCACTGTGCCCCAGGGAGGTGTTCTATGGGTGCAGCGTGAGTGCTCCCGCGCATCTACCCATGCGTTTTGGGGCATTCCAAGATTTACCATTAGTGGTAGGCCTGGGAATGCATCAAAATCCTACGCCTCCTCTGGGGAGGAGTATTGAGGAGAAATAGGTTTATTTCTGCTAGTTTTTTACTCTTTCCACCTGCGCTTATATAGTGCAACGATGCCTGCATTGGCGCTAGACAGTCAAAAGTGCGCCAGCACTAGAAAAGGCGCACTAGAAAAGGACAGGAATGATGTTAAATTTGGAACTTTCCTGCCCTTTCACGCAGGGCAGCAAGATAGTTGTGCGTCAAAGTAAGATAAATACGTCCCTTTATTTTTGGGGAATACAAGAGGATGGTTTGAATAACTGACCTGACAAACGTTCTTGCTGCACTGAGGGCCTGATTAGGATCTTGGCGGATGGGATACTCGGTCACGAATGTGACGGATATCCCGCCCGACGTTTTACAAGTTCCATAGGATATAATGAAACTTGTATTATGGCTGACGTTACTTTTGTGACAAACTACCCAATCCGCCAAGGTCGTAATCAGGCCCTGAGTCTTGAATAATCCTGGGAGTTATCACCCAATACTTAATAGGCCCGCGTGTCCTCTCTCCTCCCCCCTGGCCTACTCCCCCCACCGAATCCCCATACCCCAGGTCCCCCTCCCCATTATGGAATTTTTAAAGAAGGACATCTTATTCGAACTCTCTTAGTGCTGCTTGGAAACCACATCAGTGATGTTGTGCACTTATGCACCGCCAGAAACTGAAATTCCAGGTTGCAGGATGACGAGTAGTTACCTGCAGCCAAAACAAGATTTACTCTCAAATTAGAATAAAGACCTGGGTGATTGACAGATGCCAAATTTGGTGATACTGGGCAGACATGCAATCTGAAAGGATGTTGTTCTGCATGAGCTTTTTCCACTGAAACTACTGTCAAATCCACACCATATGTGGAAAAAGGTGTCTGCAGCTGACACTCACCTGACAGATCTGTCTCACTGAAAGACTGGAACCTGAGGAAACACTGGGGGTCTCTCAGACTGCTTTGGCTGATCTTGTAATTGTCTTCATTGTGCTGCTGGCCTCTCCTGAAATATTTTTGGTGTTAAGATAAATACCATATTTTCCCTTTGCACCATTGAGAAGAGCACAGGTGCACTTTAATCTAGTTAACACCCTAGATTGCTTATAACTTCCAAATATTCATTTTCCTTTCAGACTTAATCATGTTGACTTTTTTCTTCAAGTACTTTAATAATATCACAGAGCTCTAGCAAGGGAGGCTGGTGACCTTTAAAAGTGGTGGGGCGCAATCCTTGGCTCGAACGCCAATTAGCTTCTTCTTGCAGGGTCCTCTCACACTTTCTTGCACTAAGGGCCTCATTTACAAAGATTTGGCGTAGGGCAGCGCTGTAAGTCTTTTTGTTGCACCGGCGCACAATTTGGCGCTTAGCGCCATCACAGGCACCCCTACACCATGGTGCAAGGGTGTCTGTGTTGTTGGCAGGATTGTTTTCATTCAAATACGAAGGGTCACCTTCCTGCACAAAAACAATCCATGGAGGCGCTTTTCTCATTCTACGTGTGCTGCAGACAGAGAAAGAGGAAGTAACGCCACCAGCGGCCTCAGTTTGTTACTGGACCTGACGCGGGTCTGCATTTTATTTTTATTATATCAGGAGTGAGTAATTACTCTCTCTTAATACAATAAAAGTGGAGCACAAAACAAGAGGGTGTAGTGTAGCTGTAGAGGCCAAAGAGGGTAGCCACTACCGGTCCAGTGACACCCATCCACAAAACCAATCCATCCATTCAATCATCCATCCTTTCACTTACCCACCCTCCTTTCATTCATCCATTAATCCGTCCTTTCACTCCATCCATCTATCATCCTCCCTCTGGCTCATCCATCTATCCACCCTTTCAATCAGCCATCCATCCTTACACCCATCCATCCAAACTTCATCAAATCCATCAATCCATCAACTCATACATACCTCCATTTACACTTTCACTCAGCAATCCATACTTTCACTCACTCATCCATCTATCCATCTATTCATCCATCCATCAATTCACTCTTACTCATCCATCCATCCTATCCTCCCTTTCACTCATCCATCCATTGTTTTACTCATCCATCTTTACATACATCCGTTTATACATCCATCATTTTGCTCAACCATCCATCTTTTCACTCCATCCACTTATCAACTCATTCATCCTTTTACACTTCCACTCACCCATCCATCCGTTCACTGATTAATCATTCCATCCATCCATTCTTTCTCTCATCATCCATCCTTTCACTCCTCGATCCATTCACCCTTCCATCCATTCATTCATCCATCATTCCATCCATCCACCTTACCTTTCACTCAAAGACCCTCTCTCCGTTTCACTGTTCCATTCTTACATTAATCCTTTCACCCATCCATCGATCCATCCATTCATCCATCAATCCACCCACCCATCCTTACTTTCACTCACTCACCCTCCAAAGTTAATTATGAGCTGTTGTCTGTCCATCCGCAGACAGAAGAGGCTCATCAAGAACCCCATCCTTTCCCGTAGCTGCTACTGCAGAGAGTGGAATGGGGTGAGGTGCTGGGGGAGGGTGACGATACCCCTGATGCAGAAAGGTATCTGCACACTTATCTCCTAGTCCACTAGTGCAGTTGTTGTCGGCAGCTGGTTCCTTCCTTCTCCTGGGCCTCTACATAGTGGAGATAAGGAGCCCTCCCTCATGCTCAGCTCCATTCAAAGTGAAACCAAATGCAGCACTAAACAGGTGTTACTGCCAGGAGAGGAGCCCCTGCATCCTTCCTACAGCTGCCCCTCTGTGATGATCAACAAGTTGTTGCCACCCACTCCCACCTTCTCCTCATCGGCCTGCCCCACCCCCAGCCATTGGAGTGAATACAGCTTTGTAACTCCTCCCAGGGCCACTGTTCATGCGCCCCAAAAGGAACCGGATCCGTGGCTTTCTAATTCAGCCCTCCCTCCCTCTCCTGTGATTTCACTGCTTTAGCTTGTGCTGCAGGTCTAAGAAAACCTGGGCCAGCTGGTGCTTGTGTGGCAGGACATCAACAGATTCAGCACTGTCTTGGAGCATGATTTCTTTTCTGTTGCTCCGTGTTTGTTTCCCTGTTCTTGCCTCTCCCCTGAGAGTAGCAGGGCAGCGCCCCTTCTGCCCATGAATACCACTTGCCCCTGGCTGTAGCATGGGCATAATTTCACCAAAATGCCAGGGGTAGCGGAAGTGACATCACAGGTCACACCATTTGACCTTTACACTGACTCACACACACATACTTACACATACACACACATTCACACACACACTCTGTCTCTCACATAAGCACACACTCACCCTCAAGAATGCATACCACATATATTTGAAAGCATTTTTTACTTACCTTAGCTGCCAGATAGGGTCATATTCCAGTTAACAGTTCTCCATTTTTCATTACACAAATAGTGAATAATATTCACTATTTGGGTAATAAAAATCTAGCAGAAAACCAGGAAAGTGGAGACCCCACCAGTGTCCATGAGGACCAGCTGTCTCTTATGTAGACACTCATTTTGCCACCTCTGAGAACAGGGGTCGCAAAGGCAGTGCCAGGGGTCACAGCTGGAACCCCTAAATGACGTCCCCTAAAGGACGTCCTCTACAGCTCATAACCACAGGTATCTGCAGTGTTGTGCTGCACAAATGGGTAAGAGCTGTGAGGAGCACAGTATATTGTGCGTATTGTGCGCCAATGAGGTCATTGGCCACACTCACTCTCATAAAATGCCTTGTGCTTTTTGTTTAAGATGGTAAACTTGATTTAGTGATGTGCCATGGCACAGAGAAAAGTGACTGGTGATTAATCTGTTTTAAAAAAAATGAGTGCCAGGAGCCAAGATATTTCTGAGGAAGTCACTGCAGTTTGCAAGACCTACAGTCCTTGACAGCACTGACAAGTACCAGTACTATCATCACCTACTAACCATCACACTCCTACAAATGTGACACTTTGGATAATACCAGGTGACCCAAAGATATAAGAGTGGGCTGGGCGTGCTGGTATGATTTATTTTTATTGCGAATAATTAAACACTCTGCTCATGTGCTCTTTTAAAAATAGATTCACAGTGCCACCATGTGGTGGACTGCTATAAATATGTGCTGGTGTTAAAAAAAAAATGTGCTGGTCACTGGCAAACACCAGCACAAATTAAGCACTGCTATGAGAGATTTGTACTTAAGGCACACCGCCATTCCAACTTTCTGCATACAGATTTATGAGAAAGGGCACATATTACATATACAAACATCACAAAATATACTTTTGCCCATTGTCTGCACCTATTTTCATTTGATGCTAGTATTTCCTGCAACACCAGGTTGGGTTCTTTGTGGTCTTCAGCTGATCTGGATTCGTGTGAAATTCTAGGGGGAGCTTGTTATGCCCAGTTGGCATAGATTACCAGGAGTTTTGCTCTATGTAGCAATATTCTGCTTTGGTGCTGCAGTTGCAAGTTTTGGCATGAAATAGTGATTGACTGTGGCACGGGTGCCACTTTGCATGCTGTATCACCACCTTTGTAATGCGCAAGCACACGCGCAAAACTTTAGTAAATCTGAGCCTGCATTAGTACTTGAAATGCAGTTAAATTAAAAGCATTGTGTTTTTTGTAGGTGAACTGGAGAGAGAAGGAGACATTGTCCATTGGCTGCATTACACACTGTGGTACCAGAAAACCTGGCTACAATCCTTATGCGTCGTTTGTTATCATAGCTGAGCATGGGGGTACGGAGAGGGTGATCCACATCTGTGGTTTGTGCCATGCTGTACTGTCACATGTGCCAGTTATAAACAAAATTATTTATGCAGAAGCAGGACACAAGGGGTTAAAGATGTGCAGTAACATAAAAACCACTTAACAGACCTTCTGAGTATTGGCCCAATTATGTTTGAAGTGTAAGGGGAATGAGACATTGAGTTGTGAGGCATTAAGCAGCGTTTTCACAAGACAGTTGAACTGTAGTGAATTAATAAAATGGAATTAATTTGGCGTTTACACAGTTATAATAAACATGTGAGCATACTTTAAACAGTACACGTCTTTCAAGTCATGTGTTTTATTTGCCCGTCACATTTATTGTCACTGGTATGGTATAAGTTCATGTATGCACACACAGAGATACTCGCACATTCCAAAACTGAATTGTCTCATCACTCATGGCAATGGAAGTGGCATTTGTGAGGTGGGACTCTTGTAATTTAAATAAAAAATCACACACACACATATATACACTAACCAGCCAGCCAGGGCAAAAATCTGGATCCCAAAGGATACGATGAGTCAGCAAAAAAATGAAATATCCAAGAAAGAAGTGACTCAAACATATGGTCTCGCCAAAGAACAAAAATATATTTCCACTATAGCGTTTCAGCTTCCGTCTTCGAAATGTTATAGTGGAAATATATTTTTGTTCTTTGGCGAGACCATCTGTTTGAGTCACTTCTTTCACATATATATATATAGACATAAGAGATAGATAGATCATGGCAGAACTAGAATCTTTTAAACTAAAACTCAGGTAAAGCTTCTGAGCTCTAAGGAACCTTTCAATATTTTGACATCATCTTGATTATGATTCACATCACCGGTCTTTCAATTGCTTACTTATTCCTGTTGGCCAGACCTAAGGCCCGTCTCTGTTTATGCTGGCCAGACCTAGGCAGCTATCTCTGTGCTAGTCAGTCCTATAGCCCGGTTCTCCCTATGCTGGCTTTTCCATGGCCCGGCTCCCCCTATGCTAGCCAGACCCACTGCCTGGCTCTCCCTAATCTGGCCAGACCCACTGCCTGGCTCTCCCTAATCTGGCCAGACACCTGGCCCGGCTCTCTCTATGCTGGCCAGACCCATGGGCCGGCTCTCTCTATGCTGGCCAGACCCATGGCCCGACTCTCCCTTTGCTGGCCAGACCCATGGCCCAACTCTCCCTGTGCCAGCCAGACCCATGGCCCGGCTCTCCCTGTGCTGGCCAGACCCATGGCCCAGCTCTCCCTGTGCCTGCCAGACTCATTGCCCGGCTCTCCCTATGCTGGCCAGACTCACTGCCCGGCTCTCCCTATGCTGGCCAGACCCATGGCCCGGCTCTCCCTATGCTGGCCAGACTCACTGCCCGGCTCTCCCTATGCTGGCCAGACCCATGGCCCGCCTCTCCCTATGCTAGCCAGACCCATGTCCCAGCTCTCCCTATGCAGGCTTACAATGGCCCGGCTCTCCCTGTGCTAGCCAGACCCATGGCCCGGCTCTCCCTATGGTGGCCTGACCCATGGCCCGGCTCTCCCTATGGTGGTGGCCTGACCCATGGCCCGGCTCTCCCTATGCTGGCCAGACTCATTGCCCGGCTCTCCCTATGCTGGCCAGACCCAGTGCCTGGCTCTCCCTAATCTGGCCAGACACATGGCCCGGCTCTCTCTATGATGGCCAGACCCATGGGCCGGCTCTCTCTATGCTGGCCAGACCCATGGCCCGACTCTCCCTTTTCTGGCCAGACCCTTGGCCCAACTCTCGCTGTGCCGGCCAGACCCATGGCCCTGCTCTCCCTGTGCTGGCCAGACCCATGGCCCAGCTCTCCCTGTGCCGGCCAGACTCATTGCCCGGCTCTCCCTATGCTGGCCAGACTCACTGCCCGGCTCTCCCTATGCTGGCCAGACCCATGGCCCGGCTCTCCCTATGCTGGCCAGACTCACTGCCCGGCTCTCCCTATGCTGGCCAGGCCCATGGCCCGGCTCTCCCTATGCTGGCCAGACCCATGGCCCGGCTCTCTCTATGCTGGCCAGACCCATTGGCCGGCTCTCTCTATGCTGGCCAGACCCATGGCCCCACCTTCCCTATGCTGGCTTACTCACCATGATGTACAAAGAGCTTGAGCAGCCCCCTCGCCAGCCCCGCTTACTACCTGCACCCACCTGCCTCTGCACTCTCACCCGTGCAGCTCCTCGTAGTGATACCTATTCATTCAACCATTACTTAATCATTCACTCAAACCATTACCACACCCACCCAATCCAATCCCACCCCCTACCTGCCCAGCGCATGTGTCCTTCTGCCCACTCCTACTGGTTACTCACCCCTCCACCCCCTCATCTGGCTACCCACACCCACATCACACCTGTACCCTGTCACCTGCCTAGCGTCCTTCCTCTCTACCTGCCAGTCACCCCCACAGCTGTTTACCTTCTGCCCACTTCTAATGGTACCTCACCCCTCTACCCCCCTCCCCTGGCCACCCACACCAGCATCACACCTATACCTGCCACCTGCCCAGCTTCCTTCCTCTCTGCCTGCCAGCCTCCCCAGCTGTTTACCTTCTGACCTCACCGCTGGGTCACATCCTCATGTGCCCACCTGAGCAGTGCCCTGGCTCTCTGCCTCTGCCCGCATGCCTCCCTCCCTGCCCTTCCCACCTCCTTCCCACTCGCCTCGGAGCATCCCCAAGGGTCTCCAAACAAACCCGAACTTCATGCTGTTGTATTAACAGCGAATCACACAACCCAAGGCTTTACGCTGCATGTAACTGCACTGTACGAAACTGCGCTGCACTGCATCCAACTGTGCTTCTAGAAACTGCACTGCATGTAAATGCACTGCATGTAACTGCACTGTACGAAACTGCGCTGCACTGCATCCAACTGTGCTTCTAGAAACTGCACTGCATGTAAATGCACTGCATGTAACTGCACTGTACGAACTGCGCTGCACTGCATCCAACTGTGCTTCTAGAAGCTGCACTGCATGTAACTGCTCTGCATGCAACTGTGCTGCATGTAACTGTGCTGCATGTAACTGCGCTGTACAAAACTGTGCTGCACTGTATCCCAATGTGCTTCTTGAAACTGCACTGCATGTAACTGCTCTGCATGTAACTGCACTGCGTGAAACTGTACTGCATGTAACTGCACTATACTGCACTGTGCCCAACTGTGCTTCTTGAAACTGCACTGCATGTAACTGCACTGCATATAACTGCACAGTACAAAACTTTGCTGCACTGCATCCAACTGTGCTTCTTGAAACTGCACTGCATGTAACTGCTCCACATGTAACTGTACTGCAGTGTAACTGCTCTGCATGTAACTGTACTCAGCGACAACCAACCCACCTTCTCCACCGACCCCAACGACGCAGCCCTCAGCCTCACGCATTGGATCACCAACTGCGCAGACAACCTCGCTCCCCTCAGACGCCTCCCAAGACAGACCAACACCAAAAAACCGCTCTCGTTCACTGATACCCTCAAGGAATCAAAGAAAACCTGCCGCACCCTCGAGAAAGCCTGGCGCAAGGACCACACCGCAGACAACATGACTGCCCTCAAGAACGCTACCCGCGAACACCACCAACTGATCCTCGCCACCAAAAGAAATTCCTACACAGACAGACTGGACAAAAACAGTCACAACAGCAGAGAACTCTTCAACATCGTCAAAGAGCTCTCCAACCCTAACGCCAACGCCAACGCCATCACGCCCTCACAAGACCTCTGCAACTCCCTCGCCACCTTCTTCCATCGTAAGATCACCGACCTACACGACAGCTTCGGACACCAAACCCAGCCAACCACCACAGAACCTACAACCCCAGCCATCACCCTCAACGCCTGGACTCACATCAACACGGAAGAGACCAAAGCCACCATGAACTCCATCCACTCCGGTGCCCCCTCGGACCCCTGCCCACACTTCATCTTCAACAAAGCCGACGACATCATCGCCCGCATCTCCAGACCATCATCAATAGCTCGTTTTCTTCTGCCACCTTCCCCGAGAGCTGGAAACACGCTGAAGTCAACGCCCTACTGAAGAAACCTACGGCGGACCCAAGCGACCTGAAGAACTTCCGCCCCATCTCGCTCCTCCCATTCCCTGCCAAAGTCATAGAGAAGACTGTCAACAAGCAACTTACCAACTTCCTTGAAGACAACAACCTACTCGACCCCTCTCAGTCCGGATTCCGAGCCAATCACAGCACAGAAACTGCCCCCATCTCAGTCACAGACGACATCAGAACCCTGATGGACAACAGAGAAACAGTCGCCCTCATCCTCCTCGACCTCTCGGCTGCCTTCGACACCGTCTGCCACCGCACCCTAATAACCCGCCTCCGCTCCTCCGGGATCCAAGGACAGGCCCTGGACTGGATCACCTCCTTCCTCTCCAACCGCTCCCAAAGAGTCTACCTCCCACCTTTCCGCTCAGACCCCACCGAGATCATCTGCGGCGTCCCACAAGGCTCCTCGCTCAGCCCGACTCTCTTCAATGTCTACATGAGCCCCCTCGCCGACATCTTATGCAAACACAGCATCATCATCACCTCCTACGCCGACGACACTCAGCTGATACTTTCCCTCACCAAGGACCCCACCAGTGCCAAGACCAACCTGCAAGATGGAATGAAAGACGTCGCAGATTGGATGAAACTCAGCCGTCTGAAACTGAACTCAGACAAAACGGAAGTCCTCATCCTCGGAAACACCCCGACCGCCTGGGACTACTCCTGGTGGCCCACGGCCCTTGGCACCGCACCAACCCCCTCAGACCACGCATGCAACCTCGGTGTCATCCTGGACCCACTTCTCACCATGACCAAACAAGTCAACGCCGTATCATCCTCCTGCTTCCTCACCCTCCGCATGCTCCGAAAGATCTTCCGTTGGATCCCCGCCGACACCAGAAAGACCGTGACCCACGCCCTCGTCACGAGCCGCCTGGACTACGGCAACACCCTATACGCAGGAACCACTGCTAAACTCCAGAAACGTCTGCAACGAATTCAAAACGCCTCCGCCCGCCTCATCCTCAACATACCCCGCAACAGCCACATCTCCGCCCACCTGAGACACCTGCACTGGCTTCCCGTCAACAAAAGGATCACCTTCAGACTCCTCACCCACGCACACAAAGCCCTCCACAACAAGGGACCCGAATACCTCAACCGCCGCCTCAGTTTCTACACTCCCACCCGCCAACTTCGCTCCGCCAACCTCGCTCTCGCCGCCGTCCCTCGCATCCGCCGCACTACCGCAGGTTGGAGGTCCTTTTCTACCTGGCGGCCAAGACATGGAATTCCCTCCCCACCAACCTCAGGACCACCCAGGACCACGCCGCATTCCGGAGGCAACTCAAGACCTGGCTCTTCGAGCAGCAGTAACCCCATCCCCCTAGCGCCTTGAGACCCGCATGGGTGAGTAGCGTGCTTTATAAATGTTTATGATTTGATTTACTGCATGTAACTGCGCCACATGTAACTGTACTGCATGTAACTGCACTGTACTGCACTGCATCTAACTATGCTTCTTGAAACTGCACTGCATGTAACTGCTCTGCATGTAACTGTATTGCATGTAATTGTGCTGCATGTAACTGCTCTGTACAAAACTGTGCTGCACTGCATCCAACTGTGCTACTTGAAACTGCACTGCATGTAACTGTACTGCATGTAACTGCACTGTACGAAACTTTGCAGCACTGCTTCCAACTGTGCTTCTTGAAACTGCACTGCATGTAACTGCTCTGCATGTAACTGCACTGCATGAAACTGTACTGCATGTAACTGCACTGTAGTGCACTGCATCTAACTGTGCTTCTTGAAACCGCACTGCATGTAACTTCTCTACGTGTAACTGTATTGCACATAACTGCGCTGCATGTAACTGCACTGCCAGTAACTGCTCAGTTATGTACCTGTACTGTACGTAACTGCTCTGCACTGCATCCAACTGTGCTTTATGAAACTGCACTGCAGTGCATGTAACTGCCGTGCATGTAACTGTGCTGCATATAACTGTTTTGCATGTAACTGCACTGCTTGTAAATGTATTGCATCTAAGTGCGCTGCATGTAACTGCGCCGTATGTAACTGCTTTGCATCTAACTCCTCTGCATGTAACTGCACATCATATAACATCACTATAGTACATGTAACTGCAATACATGTAAGTGTGCTGCATGTAAATGCACTGCATGTAACTGCGCTGCATGCAACTGCAATATACTGAGGGGCATATTTATTATAGGTGTTGCGTCCTATGCCATGCAAGGCGACGCAGGACAGCGAATAACCTACAATAAGATTTACCAAGCCATGCACGGTCTCCCGGCACGGCGCGGCTTGGAAAAGCTAGTGTAACGAAAGGTAGCGTACGCCGCTTCCTTGAGTTACAGTCTGTGCTGAGGTCGTTACATGAGTGAAGCGTGGGTGGTCCCATGTATTCTGCAGAGTTCCAAATTTACCAAGAGTGATAGACCTGGGAATGTGTCAGAATCGGACGCCCTCCCCGAGGTGCAACAAGGGCTCTTTCCACATGTGCTGCATTCTGTAGCACCCCTAGAAAGAGGAAATTGCCTCCAAGAATTGTTTTTGTGCAGGAAGGTGCCACCTCCTGCACCAAAACAAGCCTGCCTACAACGCAGGCACCCGTGCGCCTTGACACAAGGATGCCTGTGTTGGCGCTAGGCTGCGGGGAAGGGGCAGGCAGTGCTTGAAATGGAAAATACAAGTGCAGGGACTCGGTAACAGAGTACCTGCTTATTGGTGAGAAGTGCCGGTACTCTCGAATTAAATGTACTACGTTTTTCTTTAGAAGTGCAGGTACTCTCCCTCTCCAAATAAAATAGTGCCGGTACTCCGTACAGGCCCGTACCGGCCAGGGATCCCCATAGATACGGTGCCTTCCTGCCCTCTCCGTGCACGCAGCGCTGCGGGAAAGTTTGTTAACTACCCCTGAATGTACCTGCGCCGCACGGAGCTGCACACTGCATCGTGCATGTGAGTGACAGACAGGTGAGAGGCAAGGAGGGCGCAGAAACCCTGGACCCGGAGAGCAAACACCAGCCAGCAAGAATGTCCCAGGTACAAAGGGCGCCTGTCCCGGAAGACAATCCACCGCCTCAGGAGTAGAGCGGAGCAGCTCTGTAGAGAGTAAATGCAGGGCCGAGTGCCCACTCACCTCACACTTGTGCACCTTGTGTCAACAATGCTCCGCCTTTCAACAGCTCCTGCTGGGAGTGCCCAGTGTCAGCACCAAATAGAAATGCTCCTCATCCTTTCACCGGTGCCCAGAGAGGGCTTCTCTTTCCAGCAGTGCCCAGAGGGGACTCCCGCTGGCACTGTCGGGGCGCACTCCTTCAGCAGCGCGTGCTCAAGGCTCCCCCTTTTAGCAGAGGATCCTCCTTTCATCAGTGGCCAGTGAGGGATTCTCTTTCCAGCAATCCCTCGCGATGACTCCCTCAGGCACTGTGGGGGCGCACTCTCCCTTCAGCAGCGCGTGCTCAGGGTTCCCCCCTTTTTGCAGTTCTTGTTCAGGACTTGTTCGCACTGCAGGGTCTGGGGGTTCTCTCGTCACTTCTCCTCTGTCTAGGCACCCCTCTTCCTTCCTTCAGCAGTGAGTGCCCAGTGCGCCTCCTTTCATCACTGCCCTTTGAATTAAGTCCCGCGGTACTACCGGGTGAGGCACGCGGAGGAGCTCAGTCCTGTCACTCGCTCCATCGCAGCCTCTCAGTCCTCCCACCACCCGGCCTCCACCTCTCACCCTCCGCCTCCTCCAAGCAGCAGGAGCCGTGCCAGGGTGGGAGGGTCCGCGGAGCCTCACCCTCTGTGTGCACTCCCAGGTACACACAGGCACACACAGGTATTGTGTGTCCGTGCCCCGCTCGGCCCGGCGCCCACAGCCAGGTCGGGTTTCACCAAAGACCCTGGGCTGCCGCTCCTGGCACCAAAGTGGCAGAAATGAAAGGTGCATTGTGTTTATTCGGCTGTTTCCAAGGACAAAATGTCACACGGTGAAAAGGATTAACACGTGACTGCCCTCAGCGGTCCAACTACCATCAAGGACGGCCGTGCATGAAGCTAGTCCTGCTGGGTCATGCACCTGTCACAAGGGGTGTGAACCACGGGGATGACGTGCAATGAAGAGGTAATGTGGGAGACAAGCATTCCTACTAGAGGGATAGTATTTGTGACAGGCAATAGTGCACCAGAGAGGTAACGTGTGACTGAAGTACTGCACAGGTGATATGAATGATCACTCGTGCACCAGAGAGGTCATGTCAATTACTGAGGCCCAGATTTATACTTTTTGACGCAAAGCTGCGTTTGCGCAGGTTGCGTCAAAAAGTATAGCGCCAACTTATGCCATTCAAGGACGCCAGCTGGGTGTCAAATTTATGGAATGGCGCCAAGGGTGGGCTAACGTCATGGAAAATGGCGTTAGCTGGGTGGGGGTGGCGGTATGGGCGAATGGTGCTTTGCACCAAAAAATGGCGTTAGGCTGGTTAGAGTAAAAAAGATGACTCCAGCCAGCCTAGCGTCATTTCTTGACGCAAACCCATCCATACCACATGACTCCTGTCTTGTAGAAGACAGGAGTCATGCCGACCACCCCAATGGCCAGCACAGTGGACAAGGGTACCCTGGGCATGGCCATGCCACCCTGTGCCCTGTAGGGGGGCATTTCAGGGCCCCCAGTGTCACTTTAAAATAGTTACCTTACCTGGGATGGGGTCCCCCATCCTGTGGTGTCCCTCCGGTGTGGGTGGGGGTGTTCCTGGGGCTTTGGGAGGGCACCTGTGGGCTCTTTCCATGGTGTTTGACCATGGAAATGGGTCCACAGGTCTCCTAATGCCTGCCCAGACCCAGGTGTTAAATAATGGTGCTAAGCAGGCTTAGCACCATTATTTAGGCCCGCCTCCCTCCCGTGCACCATTTTTGCATAGGAGGATAAATAAGGCGCTAGGGCCTTAGAGTTGTTTTTTGGATGCCCACCTTGCATCTCATTGACGCAAGGTGGTTTCACACAACCAAAAAATGACTTTAACTCCAATATTTTGGCGCTAGACTAGTCTATCGGTCAAAATATAAAAATGGAGTTAAGTTTGCGTTGAATTAGCATTAAAAAAATGACACTAATTCAGCGCAAACCGAGTATAAATCTAGCCCTTAGTGTTTCCATTCTGCAGCACACACAGAAAGAGGAACGTGCCTTTCAGGATTGTTTTTATGCAAAAAAAAAAAAGTGGCCCTTACTGCACAGAAACAATCTTGCCTCTAACGTAGCCACCCTTTCACTATCTTGCAAGGGTGCCTCTGTTGGCACTAGGCAGCCACAAGGGCACCAGCACAGGCAGAGAGCTGAAGGGTGCCACATCTTGGCAGATATGGACCCAGATTTACAAACTGTTCACACTGTGTTTGTGTCACAAAAGTGACACAAACCAGCACAAAGTGCTTTTTTTTTAATTTACGTTCCAGTGCAAACCTTGTTTTGTGCAGGAAAGATGCTTGAACGTAACAGAAAGAGCTGCTCTGCATTAGTCTGCATCGAGGAGGCATTCCATGTGTGGTACATGGGCGTTCCCATAAGAGTAGACATGGTTTCGCACCATAAAATACCCCCACTTTGAAACAGATGTTAACAGGAGAAATGCTTCTATTCCTCCTAACGTTTCCCACTTTGCATGTGTTTTGCACTGTACAGCACACATCCGAAGAAGGAAAAGTTTTAAACTTAGGGCCTGATTTAGATCTTAGCAGTGTTATTGCCAATCCGCGGCGGCGGTGAGCCCCAAAAAGACCGTCAAGTCCATAGCATCCCACCCGCCATGTTTAGATGTATTGCGGCTGAGCCACTGACTGCCTCGATGGAATGCTCTTTCAAGCTGTCAGGCAGGTGGGCTATCGCTGCCCTATTTAGTTGCACAGTTGTACAGGTGGTGTACTGCTGCAGTTTGCTGACAGAGGGAGGACAACGCTGGACCCCAATAGGCATCGGACAATGGCCATGGAATACAGAGGTCACACACACACTCTACCATATGCATCCCTCTGTTTCACAAACACAACACACCACATACACACCATTATCCATTGCCATTCCACCACAACACAACACATGCAACACACATTGACGTACATCCATCACACAAAATACACAACATTCACACCATGTGCAAGTGGGACACATACTGACACAACCACATCACCCCCTACATCTTCTTCCACCTCACCCAGCCAATCACATCACACACACATACATGTACTGACTCACACAACCAACTCGAAGCATAACATAACAGGTACAGATCCCATTGCAATGTGCACCTATGGGCACAGTTGACAAGTGTGATTGTACCGTCATTGTGGTGCCAGCATTCAGTTGGCAATGAATACTGGCACCCTAATGACGGTTGTGTATGTGTTCGATATGTGTTGTATACCAGTGTCCCCCCATCCATGTCTGGCGCACTTGTGTCCCCAACATATGCATGTCGCAGTAATTAAAAAAATTACAGTGACATGTATATGTCTGTAGTGGTCCCGTGCTCATGTGCAGTGATCTCCCAACGTACACAGCCAGTGCAGGTTCCCTACCTTTGTGTCAAATGACGGGGGAGGGATCCTGTTTTCTCTGTGTTCCTGTTGCAGCAGCAAGGGAGGGTCCTGTCCAGTCGTGTCCATCCGGAAACAGAGGTTGAATCGGGAGAAAAGGTGAGTTTTCACCCCTTCTCCCCCAATCTGCCAAGTCAGAAGTGGAGGTCACGCCGCCGCTTTTTGCTTGGCGGTAAGGCACAACCAAATCTGCGCAGTGGGAAGTGTGACTCGAGTCCAGCCACTTTTTCCTATGGAGCCGTGACGCCAGATAGGAATCCCTGGCAGAGTCAGTGGGATGCCGGTGGGTTAATGTCAATATGACCACCAACATCTAAATCGGGCAGACAGACCACCAAGGCAGCCGGCGGATTTTCTGTCGGAAAACCGATGACAGGACCGTTACTGTCAAGTTCTAAATCAGTTTCTAAGTGATCTCCCGGAATCACAGGATGTTGATCCGATGCTGATCTTTTGATTCGTTTATCGCATGGGTTCAGCATCTGGATACCCTCTTGAGTGACAAGTTGTGCTCTACAAATCGACTGATTGATTAATTGATGGGTTTAGTTGATAAGTTCTCTTTATAGGATCTGGAAATTAAAAACCCTATTACAGAACTATGGCCCTCATTACAACCCTGGTGGTGAGTGATAAAGCGGCAGTAATACAACCAACAGGCCGGCGGTAAAAAAAATGGAATTATGACCACAGCGGAAACCGCCAACACAGACAGCCACTTTAACACACCGACCACCACGGCGGTAGCAACAAGCACCGCGGCGGTAACTGCCAACAGCCAGACAGAAGACAATGTTCCACCCACTGTATTACGAGACACCAATCCGCCACCTTTTCCGGGGCGGTACCAATGCCATCAAAAGCACGGTGGAAACAGTACACAGAAGGGAAACGACTCACCATTGGACACCAAGGGAACAACCACAATGCCATGGAGCCCGAACTACAGGTGCTACCCATGCTGGTCTACCTCCTCCTACACCAGGAATGCCAACACCGACAGACGACCACAGTGAGTACCGCCACTAGCACACAGTGGAGGGGGAAGAAAAAGAGAGTGACACACACAAGCAACACGCAACACCCCCACCCCCAACACCATACACACAAACAGATGCAGTAACATAACATATCCACCCCGTACCCCTCAGGAATAATGCAAGGACAAAAGGAAGTGATTGAAGTGAACGTAATAAGATCAAAATCCTGAAAAAAGTCCTTAAATTATAAACAGTATTTACAGATATACAAATGGAGGGATACTGCCCAGTCCATAGTGTCCGTGGGCCGCAGGGCCATATCACATAGGCCAAGGCCCCACTTGTCTCCTGCCTCAATATGGAGAGATCACTGCAGGGGCATCAGCTCGTAAATCCACAGGCACCTCAGGGGGATGGGGAACAGGGGGCACCTCAGCCAGAAGATGGTACTACACCACTGCTCCTGGAGGGGGCTACATGCCCATTACTCTTTCCTGGGGAGTGCAAGGCCACAGTCTCTCAAGTGGGTGGTTTGCCCACTGCTTGGTCCTGGGGAGTGCAAAGCCGCAGCCTCTCAGGTGGGTGGTTTGCCCACTGCTTGGTCCTGGGGAGTGTAGGGCTACAGTCTCTCTAGTGGATGGCTTCTCCACTGGTTCTGGAGGGGGTTTTGTGCCCAGTGTGCTTCATCCTGGCAAAGAGGGGGTGAGTGGATGGCTTTTTCCACTGGTTCTGGAGGGGGATCTGTGCCCAGTGTGCTTCATCCTGGCAAGGAGGGGGTGAGTGGATGGCTTCTTCCACTGGTTCTGGAGGGAGATCTGTGCCCAGTGGTGCAGAGCTTGGGGAGTGCAAGGTCACAGTCTCTCACCTGGGTGTCAGACCCACGAGATTTGCAGTGGGCAGGATGCATGACACTCCATGGAGGCAGGACTACAGTCCATCCGCCGGCGGTGACGGCTTCACAGTGGTGGCAGTGCCGGTGCTGGTGGCGGTGCTGTCAGTGGTGGGGGGAGGCTCCAGCCCTTCCCCAGCAGCCTCGTACAGCTGCCCACTGGGGCTGCTGCCAGTGATGCTGGTGGCGGTGCTATCAGTGGTGGGGGGAGGCTCCAGCCCTACCCCTGCAGCCTCGGACGGCTGAAGTGCCATGATTGGTGTTGTTGGCTCAGATTCTGCTCCAGCACCAGGCCTACTATCCTTCCTGCCTGCAGTGGACGGCCCTTTGTCCTTGCCCTTGGCAGCTGGTGGTCCTTTCTTGCCCTTGGCAGCTGCTGGTGCCTCCTTGCCCTTGGCAGCTGCTGGTGCCTCCTTGTCCTTGTCAGCTGGTGGTCCCTTCTTGCCCTTGGCAGCTGGTGCAGACACACTGGCAGTGCTGACGGGTGTCTCATTGGAGCCTCTCACACCTGCAGTAGCTGCCGAAACTACAGTGGCTGTGGACTGGATGGCTGAGGTGCTGGCCTGGGTTCTGGCCACCCTGGCCTGAAGTGAAGGACAGGGGGTGGAAGGTGGGGGAGGGAAGAGGTCAAGGGTGGAGAGGAAAAGCTTCTTAGGGACACTGGGGCGGGAAGAGGGTGAAGGTTTGAGAGTGGAGGAAGAGGGGGTTTTGGTTGGAGGTGTCTGTCTGCTGTGTTTGGGTGCAGGTGCATGGGCTGGATGCTGTTGTGAGGTGGATGGCTGTTGGGTGTCTGAGTGCTTGCGTTTGGGTACTTTGGGAGGAGGGAGCACAGGCACAGTGGGAGAGGACACAGGGGACGTGTGCATGAGTGTGGGGGTAGTGACTGCCAGTGAGGAGTATGTACTGATAGGCGTGTCGGTGATGGAGGTAGTGGATGAGGATGTAGTGCATGCAGGTGTGAGTGGAGACGCTACTGGGAGGGAGGTGGATGACGAGGAGGAGGGGGACACAGTGGAGGCTGTGGATGTTGGCATGTCTGATTCTGGATGGTGTTTGGGTGAGTGCCTGTGTGATGATGTGTGGTGCTTGTATTTGTCTGAGCCACTCCTGTGTGTTGTCTTGGGTGTATGCTGGTCTGATGGTGTGCTTGGGATAGGTTGGGGTTGAGGGGAATAGGACTGGGTAGAGAAAGTTGGAGGGGGAGGCTAGAGACAGGAACAATGGCTTCCATCAGGGAGGAGGCCAGAGCCTGGAATGATCTCTGTTGGGCCGCCATGCCAGAGTGAATGCCCTCCAGGAATGCATTTGTTTATTTCAAATGCCCTGCCAGCCCCTGGATGGCATTCACTATGGTTGACTGCCCAACAGAGATGGATCTCAGGAGGTCAATAGACTCCTCACTCAGGGCAGCAGGGCTGAGGTGGCTGGGGCGAAGGAGTTGCCCACCCACCTGGGTGAGCGGGCACGGGAACCACGCTGAGGGGCTGCTGAGAGGGCGGTGCTGGTATGGGGGTGGCAGCTGTACCTGTAGTTGGGGTGGGCACAGAGGTGTCCGCCACCACCAGGGAGCTTCCATCGGAAGAGGTATCACTGTTAGAATTGTCCCCTCCAGTCTCCGCCGTGGTGCTCCCCTCGCCCTCCGTCCCATTGGTGCCCTCACTGTCGGTGGATTCGGCCTCATGGGCCATGTGGGATGCAGCTCCCTCCGTAGCTGGTGCCTCTGCTCCTCCGCCAGATGATGCAGAGTGACAAAACAAAAAGGGGGGAGAAGAGACAGAGGATACACTTGGTCAATGCCAGCAACACCACCACCGTTGACGTACACAACACACAGGGAACAGCCCTATGCACTAGGCAATGCACTACCAGTCACAATGCTAGTCACCAGGCCATAGAGAATAATGCCTAATGTCAATAGCAGCATATCTGAAACCCACAGATCCCTGCCCAGAATTAGATGCCCACTAGCATGTTTGGGGGTGGAGTGCAACAGACCCTGCCCAACATGGAACCTACCCTACAATGTCTGACCTGTCCTAGGGGCACCCACAGGCCCACATCCCCCACCCAGAGAACACCCCACCACGCGCAATTTGCAGAATTGGAAACTGTACTCACCCCTTTGTGGCTGCTGTGATGCCCTCAAGCGCCCATCCAACTCCGGATTGGCCACCGCCAGTATGCGGAACATCAGGGGGGTCAGGGTTCGACAGGCACCCCTTCCTCATTGGGAGGCCATCCCCAGCTGGGCCTCCGCCGTCTTCCTTGCCCAGCGTCTCAGGTCCTCCCACCGTTTGCAACAGTGGGTGCTCCGCCTGCCGTAGACCCCCAAGGTCCACACATCCTTGGCGATGGCACGCCATATACCCTTTTTCTGATGGGCGCTGGCCTGCAGAAAAAAGAACATATAAGAAGGGATCAGTCATACCGTCTGGCCTATTACACCCATGGCCCACCATACCCCTCCCATCCCGTAACGCACATACATTGACCACCATACATGGTGCACTCTGCCCAGGACCCCTCAACCACCCCCCCTTGCACGAGGCCTTCACACACAGCACTCCATGCATTCATGCCCCATGCATCGTGCACACAGTGTACACACCTGTTGGTCTGGAGGCCCATAAAGCAATCGGTACTGGGGTAGGACCCCATCCACCAGTCTCTCCAACTCTGCAGCGGTGAAGGCAGGGGCCCTTTCCCCAATGACACAAGCCATGGTCGGTTCCAGACACAGGTCACAGCAGCACTTGCAGTGTAGGTCCTGTTGAAGGTCACGTAGCAAGTGAGTGAACAGATAGAAAATGCAGTCACATCCGTGGCGGTGTGTACTGTCACCACCGGCGTACATCACCATTGGCCACTGTAACCCATAGGGCCCAATGATAACCAAGGAGGAGTTGCACAGCTGTCCTCGACCGCCTCCCGCAACGGTGCACAACTTCAGCGGAATTACCTCATTTCCACCTGTCCCTCCACACAGGACAGGCATCTGCCATTTTAGGGGGGGGCAGGCCATGGCACATAACTGCGTCACAGCAGACATGAGCACATTTAGGGACTACACGTAAACATACTGTTTTTGTCACAACATGCAATGCATTTTACTCTGAGGCTATTTATGAAAATGACTAGCTGCTCACCATTTTGCCCCCTAGATTACAACCGCTGCGGATGATTAGGAGATGGAGACATCCCCCAGTGTACAGGCCCCTGGTGGACTTGGCAACAATGGAGGACAGGCACATTATCCTCACCTACAGACTTAATAGGGCCACAATCCAAGAGCTGTGTGCCCAGTTGGAGCCAGACCTGATCTCAGCTATCAGTCAGTCCACTGGGATCCCCCCTCTTGTGCAAGTGCTATCCTTGCTACATTTCTTGGCATCTGGCTCCTTCCAAGCGACAGTGGCCATGGCGGTAGGGGTGTCACAACCAATGTTCTCAATAGTGCTGACCGGAGTGTTGTCTGCCGTGATTAAACACATGCGCAGCTACATCGTTTTCCCCCAGGTGGAGGATTTGGCCACAGTGAAAGCTGACTTCTATGCAATGGGACATATCCTCAACATCATTGGAGCAATTGATGGTACACATATTGCCTTTGTCCCCCGCAGGAGAAATGAACAGGTGTTCTGAAATCGAAAGAGTTTTCACTCCATGAATGTGCAGATAGTGTGCCTGGCAGACCAGTACATCTCCCATGTCAATGCAAATTATCCAGGGTCGGTGCATGATGCCTTTATCCTGAGGAATAGCAGCATCCCATATGTGATGGCTCAACTCCAGAGGCACCGGGTGTGGCTAATAGGTGAGCCGATGGTCCCCACCCTGTGTATGTTGGTATATGGGTGTGGGCTTGGCCCTAAGGGTGAGTGTGTGGCTAACAGAAATCCCTCGATATTTGCAGGTGACTCTGGTTACCCCAACCTCTGAGGAATGCCAGGACAAGGGCAAAGGAACGTTACAATGAGGCACATGGGCGAACAAGAAGAATTATTGAGCGCACCTTTAGCCTCCTGAAGGGCAGGTTCAGGTGCCTCCATGTGACAGGTGGATCCCTGTGCTACTCACCAAAGAAGGTGTGCCAGATAATCGTGGCATGTTGCATGTTGCACAACCTGGCCTTGAGACGCCAGGTGCCTTTTCTGCAGGAGGATGGGGCTGGTGATGGGCGTGTGGCAGCAGTGGAGTCTGTGGACAGTGACGAAGAGGAGGCAGAGGATGAGGACGTGGACAACAGAACAACTATCATTCGACAGTACATCCAGTGACACACAGGTAAGACACCGTAACTTCACCTTCCATTGCTGTTTTGTGTAGTGAATTTTCTCTGGCAGGCTGCTGTTCCCACTACTATGGCCACTTACTGTACTCTTTGACATGTCTATTCACACATATTTGTGCCCTACTCTGGCTCCTGGTGTATTGACTGCAGCACATTACAGGTCATACCTATGTATACATAACTGTACAGTCTAATTGCAATGTCTACAGATTGTTAAACAAATGCATCCTTAAATCATTTGACAGACTCCATACTTTTTTCAAAGGGTGTTTATTTAGGTGCTGAGAAGTAAATGGGGATGTGCTATGGGCTGGGGTGATGGTAGAGGAATGTCCAGTTAGAGTCCAGTCTCTGTATCACAGGTGCATTGTCCAATGGGGCATAGGAAGGGGAGCAATGGAGGTTCAAGGTGGACAGGGTGACAGAGTGGGACAGAAGGGTGACAATCAGGAGAGTCTTATTTCCTGGTGGGGGTCTTGGCAATGTTCTCTGGCTTCTGCCTGGATCGCAGGGACCGGATGTGTGGTGGTTCTCCTTCTGCAGGGGGTGGGGTGCTGGTGGCCTGTTGTTCCTGTGACGGGGCCTCCTGTCCACTAGCGTTGGTGGAGGTGGAGGGCTGTTCATCGGTGTGGCTAGTGTCAGGGGCCCAAAGTGTGCCACTGCCTCCCTCATGGTGTTCGCCATGTCTGCCAGCACCCCTGCAATGGTGACCAGGGTGGTGTTTATGTCCTTCAGGTCCTCCCTGATCCCAAGGCACTGTCCCTCCTGCAGCTGCTGGGTCTCCTGCAACGTGGCCAGTATCTGGCCCATCGTGTCCTGGGAATGGTGGTATGCTCCCAGGACCCCTGCAAGTGCCTAGTGGAGAGTCGGTTCCCTGGGCCTGTCCTCCCCTTGTCACACAGCAGTCCTCCCAGCTTCCCTGTTGTCCTGTGCCTCTGTCCCCTGAACTGTGTGCCCACTGCCACTGACCCCAGGTCCCTGCTCGTCCAGTGTTTGTGGGGTGTCCTGGGGTCCCTGTAGTGGTGGACACACTGCTGATTGACGTGTCCTGGGGACAGTGGTATAGGCCTGCTGGGGGGGTGGTGTTTCCTGAGGGGGGAGGGTCGGTGGTGGGATGGGACTGTGCCTGGGTAACCGACTGTCCGGAGGTCCCAGATGGGCCAGGTTGGTTATCCTGATCCAGGCGTGCAGAGCTGCTGTCATCACTGTGGGCCTCTTCTGTGGGGGGACTGGATGTTGCTTACACCTCCTCTCCGGTGACGTTGGGTGGGGGACCTGTGGGGATGTAAATGCAGTGTTATTGTTTCTGCGTGTGACATCTTGTGCATGGGTGTGTTGCCCTGTAAGGTTGTGCTTGCCCTGGCAGCTTAGGCTTGTGTGAGTGGTGATTTGGTTGGCTAGGTGATTGTCTCAGGTGTGCATGCTTAGGTGATGGGTGTCCATGCAGGTCTGTGATGGGTGTCCATGCATTGGTGTTGCATCCAGGGTTTGGTAGTGGGAGGGGTGGGTTGTGATGGTGGGATGTATGTGAGGTGGTGGAATGATGGGAGTGAGGGTACGGGTGGGGGTATGTGATGGCATGCAGGTAGGGGGGTGATAGTAATAGAGAGTTGACTTACCAGAGTCCAGTCCTCCTGCTACTCCTGCCAGGCCCTCAGGGTGCATGATTGCCAAGACTTGCTCCTCCCATGTTGTTAGTTGTGGGGAGAATGTGGAGGTCCACCTCCCAGTCCTCTGTATAGCTATCTGGTGTCTTGCTACCACGGAATGCACCTTCCCCCATAGGTCATTCCACCTCTCCCTGATGTCATCTCTTGTTCTTGGGTGCTGTCCCACGGCGTTGACCCTGTCCACGATTCTCCGCCATAGCTCCATCTTCCTAGCAATGGATGTCTGCTGCACCTGTGATCTGAATATCTGTGGCTCTACCCGGATGATTTCCTCCACCATGACCCTTAGCTCCTCCTCTGAGAACCTAGGGTGTTGTTGTGGTGCCATGGGTGTAGTGTGAGTGGTGTGTGTGAGGGTGTGTGGGGTGATGTGTTGGGGTGTGTGCTGTGAGGTGCGTGGATGGTGTATGGGTGATGGTGTTCTGTGGCTCTGGTTCTGTGGGTTCTCTTGGTGTCTTTCTCTCTCAGTAATAAACATTTTTTTAAGTCGTAAAGGGTTGTGGGTATTGTGTGTTTTATAGTGTTGTGGGTGTGTGGGTGTGGTGTGTGTATGTGTGTCAGGTGTGTGTAGTTTGAATTGTCCAATGTGGTGTTGTTTTGTTTGAGTGTGTGTATTTTGAGTGCAGCAGTATGTACCGCCAATGGTACCGCCATTGAATGTCCGCCGCAGTGATTCGTGGGTCATAATGCTGTGGGCATAGTTCTGTTGGCGTAACGGTGTGGATTTTGGTACCGCCAGTTTATCACTGACCTTTGGTCTGGCGGACTTGTGCGTGTGTCTGTATAGGGACGGAATTCTATGTGTGGGTCATAATACAGGTAGCAGAATACCGCCACGGTCGCGGTACGTTGGCGGCAGTCAGCATGGCGGTAAGCGGCACTTACCGCCAATGTCATAATGAGGGCCTATATTCTTTGTTTTTTCTCACTGTGATCCTACAGAGTTCATCTGCCCTATGTAGTTTAGTTTCTCTTCTAAGAGCTTGTAGAATAGTTGAGCTTATAAGTAAAAGGCCTTTTCATTGTGTTCAAGATATACAATTTAATAGTGAAGTGGGCATTCCAAAACAAGCACAAAAGGGTGAATATTTTCTAGGACTTCATCGCATCTGAAGGTGGCACCTTGGCCGTGCCTTGCCCAATGTGCCCAGACAGTGACAGGTGTAGAGCTCCTGTGTGTTCGTCTGTGGAATATGTAGTAGATTTGTTGAACTGAACCAGGAATTGAAATCTCTGTAGGGTCAGGACTTGGTAATTGATGGCACTTAAGGAAACATCACTGTTTAGACTATAAATCAACTAAAGTTAAGACTTTGCAGTCTGCCCCGATTATCAAGGTCAGCACATAATTGGTAAAATCTACTGATTTGTCACCTAGTAGCTCGAAAAACAAGTCTAATTCAACTCATGAACAGGTGTTATCCAGTTACTACAAGTTTAGTAGGACTGTGTATAATTTCAACAAGAACTTCACAATTTAGAGAGTTAGGGCCGGATTTAAATCTCGTAGATGGGTTACTCCGTCACAACAGTGATGGATAGCCCGCCCACTGAAATATAAATCCCTTAATACCCAATGGGATTTATATTTCAGAGGACGGGCTATTTGTCACCATCGTGACGGAGTTACATGTCTGCCAAAATCTAAATCAGGCCCTTATTCTACTTATATCATCAGTATATTCTACATATCTCATCAGTAAATGTTTGTTTGTTTTGTTAGGCTAGTCACAGTCCCACACACACACAGTCCTTAAACCACTAACCTGACCAGGGTAAAACATGCCATTGGTAACCGCTAACATGATGACTCTCATTCCCAAGGAATTTGTAGAAACAGATCTAACCCTTTTGTTCCTTACTTTTACATGCCCAAGGTATAAACGAGAAAGATACTAAAATGCATTTTCAAAACATTTCTTGAAAATATCGTATTCTCACAACAAAAGTATGAGCTGCGATAATTAAGCAGATGAGACACATCACTGTAATAAGCATTATTAGAATGGTGAAAAATACTAACAATTCAACCTTATTTATTGTTTCTAATGTTACTCTACTCTTATCCGTTACCAATACGTATACTTACAAGAGCATAGCGGGAGTACCCTCTGCCAGATCCATTGGGATAGTCTAACCTCCGTACCTTGGTATTATGAGTCAGGAAGCCCGTCTAAGTGTGCAGGCTATCTTCCTGCACAGAATGAAGGTCTGAGTCAGCAGGGCTGAATCTCCCTCGCCGTGCACAGTGCTTCCATGATAACCTCAGCATGAAGTGCTCCTCTCACCAGCTTAGCCTGTATGCTGTTTATATAATAAAACACTGTCCTGTTGCACTGTGGCAGAGACGCAGAACAGCTTTGTTGGTTTGTCTAGAGTAAGAGAGTTGTCTTCTGACAAGCACAGAGAAACAAAACATAGGCATTGCGTCGTCCTGTTGGAGAAAAACATGTAAAAAAAAAACATCAGAAAAATACGTGAAGCTAAAATAGAGACTAAGCCCTGGCGCTACAACACAGGAGTGTGTATACAGCGTGAATCCTGATAGGTATCTTTCATCGGAATCTTAACAGAGGCTTGGGCACAAACCATTTTCAAGGGAATCTCAGAAAATCAGCAATTCCTCATATCTTGGTAAGCTGAAACATTCTCCTCTTCTGAAAAAATGCTTACAGCAATAGTTCTTGGACAGAGAAACCTCTTGCCTCTGTCACCAACAAGATCCATAGGTTCAAGGAACAGAACTCACCCTTGTCACCGCCATAGTGGACTCTCCTCTTCCTACCTTTTGAGACATTGTGCGCCGCATAATTGTACAGCAGTCCATCGATGTACAGTGAGGGTTGCACTATTTATCCACATAAAAACACCCATACCTCATCTAAGTCACACCACATTTTATCAGTTTTTTCAACCAGAAATTATGGATGGATAGATGGTTTGAAGAAGGAAGAAAGTGTGACTGAGTCCCTTCTAAGGAGGGTTGGGCTTGCTGGCTTTGCTTGATCAGTCTGACTAGAGGTTTGGTTCAAAGTGGGGGTATTTTAGTTTTCTGGCTACTCCTTTGCGACTGGACACTATCATTGTGGGTCATGTGTGCTCCCACATGCGTCATCAAAGAGTTTTCAATGAGGGGTAAGAAAATATTGATACAGTGACAACAGATGAACTGTAATTCCATCCAGGTTGTGTACTCTTTATCCTGCCCACCTTATCTTTCATATGGAGATGGCAATAGATATGGCTAAAATGAGGATGCAGGAACACTCTAGCAGTCTAAAACTGCAGAAGGACCGCTCATCTCATATGAAGATGTCCCTCGTAGAGAAGTAAGCTGCTGGATCTTTCCTCAGCGGACTGACAAAGAACTACTTATGGCCACATGTACAAAAGGTTTCAGCGGTTGCAAACCGAGAATTGGGCTGTTTGCATTAAATAGCCTTTTAACATGCACTAACCCTATTTTATGAGTCGGTAACCTATTTCAAATTGCAAAAATAGGGTTTGCTAGTTGGTATTAGAAACCCCATGGACCACTGTATAGTATTAAAAAATGAAAAGAAAATCTTTCATTTTTGTTTTTGTAATGCACTCATTTTCCAATAGGGAAAACTAGCTGCATTACAAAAAGAAACCTTGTTTTAAATAGCAATCACAGACGTGGTGGTCTGCTGAACCCGGCAGGCCACCATCCCTGTGATTTTGGCCATGCCCAGTAGGTCTCAAATTGCGATCTGCCTTATGAATATTTATGAGGCAGGTCCATTTGCGACTCACTGGGAATCGCAAATAATGTCAAACACACTGTTGTACATCGTATTTTGCGACTTCCTAATTGCGAGTCGCAATTAGAAGCTCTCAAAATGTAGCGATCGCACATGTGGCCCTTGATGTTGCACGAGAGTTTAGCGTGTTGGGGATTTAATCCAATCCTTTTACTGACCTCTTGATGTGGTTCACCTGTTGCTTATGTGAGGTTTTCCGCTCTCCAACATCACAATTCTACCTGTTTTGAAGCTCACCTTCAGTCCTTGTTTTCTTATAAATTTCTTAAGGTGCGTTGACGTCAGTATCTTTACGCAGGGTCGTTTTTTCGATTAACGTTCCCTTTCCTTCTTCATTAAAGGACACCATTATTGGGTGAGTGCTTTTCAATATTTTTGGTATCCGCCTTTCAAATGGTAATAGTCAATATTTGTCACCAGTTTCAAGGATTAACATAGGTTCCTTGTTCCATATATAGTTTACAGATCAGATTATGTGCTGTTGCCTTCACACTGTATTTGGGGTGCATAGTTCCTCCAGGAACTTGAGTGCTTGGAATGCACAGAAAAGAACATTGTGCTAGGCATACATATTTCTCAGGGATCTAGCTGAGTTCAGGACAAGTCTAGCTAACAGAGGTTGCTTTCTCTCATCATGGAGAAGAGAACTCAGGAGAAGGAGTTTACCATACACAAGTACGAAAACATGAGGGTACAAGGATGAAAGATAGAGACTATCTTGAAAGATAGTTTGTGTGCTTCTAGGAAAGTGATCTCACTGTGAGGTGAAAGGTTCTCAGAAGGAAGCAAGGAGCAGATGAATCTCACAGAGTTCAGGGCGGCACACAGCAGCTCTCCTAGTGAAAAAGTTCTGAGTGGGCCTCTGGCACAGACCTAGGAATATGGAATAGAATTGGCACCCCGGGTAGCACTGATAATCAAGATCTTAACAGAAACACAAGAAAGGAGGGCAGGGAACAGAACAGGGAACACATGGACAGGGCTCGGGGAAAAACAGGACTGGAATCATTACCTGAAACAAAATCAGTAACAGGACTGGAATACGTAGAACTGATGCACCAGATTTCTTGCACCCCGCCCCACCACCTAACACCACCATGGGTGTGCTATATTGTAAATACGGCGGACCATGGCGCACGTTAGGCCAATAGCGTCAAAAATTTTTACTCTATTGTGGCGCTTTGATCCACTAGTGTCAAAAAGTTTGATGCTAGTGCAGCAAAGTGCAAGGAGGCCCCTTGACTTCAATGAGTGCTTTCAGCAGGTGTTACAAATGATGCCAAAAATAGCGCAATGAAATCTTGTAGATTTCATTGCACTATTTTTGTGAGCCTCCTAACGCTGGACCACCCCCCTTGCATACATTAGGCCTGGCGCAGGCATATTGTGACACAAAGGGTCGCAAAGTGGTACAATGCATGCATTGCGCCACTTTGTTAATGTGGCACAGTGATTTTTGCCCCATTGAGCCACATTAGCGTGAAATAAATTATGCTAATGTGGCACAAGGGGTTGCAAAGTGGTGCTGCAGTTTTTGCCTCATTGGGCCACATTAGCGTAAACAAAATAATAATGCTAATGTGGTGCAAGGAGGCGCTAGGGCCTTGTAAATCTGGCCCTTAATATTTCCAAGACCCATGTTGTTCTTTTGATACCCTGTTGATCATGTAGGACATTCAAACACAGGAATATTGTGTTCATTTCTACAACATTGATTCATTGGTTTTGTGATTCCATAGCGTGAAGCAGTTTTATTGCAAATTCTCCTCCTGCTTCAGAGACACCATTACTCACTAGCGGTTGTCTATTAGTTCATTAGTCTACCCTTTTTAATTAGTCACGATGAATCTGTGCTAAAATCTTTATAACAGTGGAACATATCGACCCAAATAATTCTACCCATGTGTTTTTACAATTCTCCCTTTCACCTAATGTTCTATAATGCCATGGACTGAGTTAGTTTTGAAGCCATGCACCACTTTTACTAATGCAGTACAGATAAGCACAGGGCTTTAAATGGGATGAAAAAACTGGGGGTCTCTCAAAGGGGCTTGTCCGATATAATGAAGGGCGTGGCTTAAAAACACATAAGCTAAAAACCTGTGCTTAAGATAGTGTGCCTCCGACTGGTATTTTGCTGCTTCTTTCTGTCATTGCATCCAGATATGTAAGCCAGGACTATTGAATTTGTCAATGGTTGTTAGTTGCGTAAGATAAATAACAACAATGGTTTCATTGCATAAAATACTGAAAATGCTTCAGTTCTGAAATAATGAGACTGTGTAAGAACTATGACAAGTCTCTTTGGAGTTAGACCAAAGGTGGTGAAGGGTTGTTCTGCTGCAGGTAAGATTTATTTTTCACCCTGAAGGTGAGGGCGAAAATGGAGCACCTGATAGGGACCTGTTTCAGTTCCTGCTTTTTAGCGGCAGTCCCGGCCCACTTAAAGCCCTGGATAAGCAGCACGCTTTAGATCAAGGGCAAATTCTCCCTCCATTCAGTTTGACAATTGCTCGGATTCACCAATAATGAGAAGCATGGGAGGTGTTCTTGGAGCCCCCTGTCAGTGTTCACGGGTGGTGTCTCTTACCCTTCCTCTTATTTGAGTGTTCTGCTGGTTCTGTTGTTCTATGAAGCTGATATCATGGTCAGTGATACCCCTGCAAGGTATACAATTGGAAATCTATTTTTTTATGTCATGCACTTCCCATAGAATAGGTATAGGATTAATGCAGAAGTCATTTGGGGTGTGTCTTCTCAGAATCAGTGTGTTTTTTGGAGTGCTGTTATAGGAGAGTGACCCTGGGTTTCATACTCCTCTTCCTGTTTACGTCTTGGCCACAGAGAGCCTTAGCAGTATACAGGCAGACCTACTGATTCCAAAATATAACATATACTTACAGTAGGCTTTGAGACAGCCCCTTAAGCAACACTGGATGGCATGGTTGGCTAAGTTGGCTACTCTTGATTCAGTGGCTTTCCTCCCTTTTCTTGTGTGTGTCTGGCCCAAAAACATGTTATTCTCACTGTGGTTTGATTGGATGAGTAGTTCCCTTCTGCTTGTGAAAGATAGCACCTTTTTAAAATTTGCATTTAGCACTGTGGTAGACTCCCGCTGTAGTAACGAGGCTGCTGGATTTTCAGCGGCTGACAGCCTAACCCTTCCGGCTAGCTAGCAGCACCTCACCAATACCAAAGGTAAGAGTGATTTGTGGAAGCCGTGGTGGAACAGATCGAACCCCTTTCTCTCAGTTATACAAGTCTCATACATGCAAAGACAACCAGAAGCAGGATCTTGGTTCAATATACATTTAATTGAAGCAACTGCGTTCTATGTAAAAAGGCATGTATTGCGATTATGAGGATAATCAAACACAGCGTTATCACAACAGTGACCAGGAAAGTGAAACACATGAAGAGTCCCACCATCTCGTCACAATAGTGTATCTATTATCCCTACCTACACTACTTAGGGCCTCATTTACAAGCCCCTTGTGCCACCGGAGTCACAATTAGAGATGCGCTGTGGCGCAATGCCCTGCGCCATATTTACAAGGCGTCGTTAAGCCACTTTTTGTGGCTTAACGCCAGCTTGTAAAAACGGCCCCTTCACACGCACCACTTAGAATGGAAGGGGCATGCAATCAGTGTTGCTGTGAGCGTTCCACCTCCACACTCTTAGCATTTTGACACTGTCCCAGATTTACAAGGAATCGTAAATTTGAGACAGCGGCAAAAACTGATGCCACCCCAAGGGTTGCATTAGCATGGCGCAACGAGCAGAAATACTTTTATTTCTCCTCGTTTTTGCTTTTTCTATGTGTGCTGCATTTTGCAGCACACACAGAAAGAGGAATACACCATTAATGATTGTTTGCATGCAGGAAGTTGTCCATTCCTGCACATAAACAATCATTAAATAATGACGATTTGCTACTTCTATATCTGCTGCTATTGATTGTTTATGTGCAGGAAGGGACTCCTTCCTGCACATAAACAATCATTCCCTGCAACTGTTGTGCAAGGGTGCCTCCATTGGTGCTAGGCACCTAATTTTAGCGCCAGCACCAGGGAGAACACAGGGGTGTGCCGTATTTTCATAAATTCAGTGCATCCCTGTGTTTCTGAAGTGACGCAGCGTGGCACTGCCAATTTGGCTCAGTGCCACGCAGTGCCACTTCCTCGTAAATGAGGCCGTTAGTTTCTACATCAGAGCAATTAGCAGTGTTAGCCCTAATCTGCCCTTCTGGTCTTGGGAAGGAACCCCAACCCGCATACCTGCGTTCAGAGGTGAAGAACAGGTCAGTTAGTCTGCTGGGGGATCCTACCACGTAGATGAAGAGGAACTAAAAGATTTCGGCAGAAACTGCAACGACGTGCAGCATGAGATGGCAAGCTGGCTGGAATGTCCCCTCTACCATGCTGTGGGCTGTGTGATGTATTCTAATAACATACATGTTATTTTAAGAGCTGCCCATATGTGACAACACATGTTCTTCCTTGTAGGGTAGACAATGTACTCTTTGGACTGGCAATACCCGGTAAACATCGTGTACAGCCTCGGGTTCAGCGCAGGATGAAAATGTCATGCAAAGAAATGAATAACAAATTCTGCGTGGAAGGGCAACTGAGAAAAGAATGAAAAACATCTCCATTAAAATGAAGCTTTGCTAAATAATAAAAGTAACAAAAGCAAAATGTAACTAGGTGAGAGGGCACAGGCCTAAGGCCCAGGACTCAATAATGTGCCTGTGTAAATGCTGAAATTACCTCATGACTGCACTCCGGGTATGCACGTGCTTCCTTCCTCACTCTCTTCCCTGGGTCATGGTGTGCTCTCTTTTTACTCCCCTTCTCCTCCCTCACTCATCGATATCCCTTCTAACTTCACATTTACCTCCCCATTTAATGTAATTTTGTTTGTATTTTTTTGATTATTTGTTCATTTTTATGAGCGGTCTAGCAGCTGCAAAATCATCTGGGCTGTTTGCTTATTTTTTATTGTGCTCACATGCACTTTTCATATTTTTTGTTTAATTTACTGTTATAAAATGGCCAACCATCATGTTAGAATGGTATTTTTTTTTTTAAATGGCTGCCTTTGTGTCACAATGCACTCAAGCACATGAGGCACGGAGCAGGCATGCACATACATTATGATCTTCACATACACAGTGGCAGCCATCTTGGAATGGGTTTTCTTATATAGGCAGAAGAACACTCTTATATTTCTTTAAAGCGAAGAACTCACCCATGCCCACTGAATGTAAAGTTAACAGGCACCACAGGTAACACCTCAGAATGGAGTCAGGCACAGCACAATTGTTTTCACAACAAAATAGCTCTTCACTGTGGTAGGAAATATTCCTTTTTCTTTTGAGCCTTAATCGATGATTACAGGTTCCGTCTATTGACTCTTAGCTGAACAAGGTACTATAGACTGCTGGTATCGCTTACAATGTGATCATATCTTTGGTCAGCTGCTTTTCCTCTAAAGAAAACTTTGAGCCAGTAAGTCTTTAATTTCTTTCATTCATTTGGTTACTTGAATTTTTGCCAGTTCTCTAATATTATTTTTAGGGTCGAGCCTTCTCGCTTGTGTTCAGTAAAGGGCTTGGAGCCCGCCTGTCGCTCACCATTTGTTGGTTTGCCTGGCACTCTTCTTTACAGCCTCTTAATTCATCAAGGCACGCCTGGCATCATTTCCGTTCCTCTGTGTGGAGCAGGGATCAACCCCTGATTGATTCAATTTAATTAGTGCCTGTCCGGTGTTTTTGACGTGATCAAGGTACTATTTTGTTCTTTTTAACTTCCAGTGCCCTGCAAACAGAAGGCTTCTGACTGGCAAAAACATGCCCAGCGGGGCAAACAAAATTGCAAAGTTTTATTTTTTAAAGCTAAATATCTTTTATTTTGCCAAGTCTTCTTTTCTCACTTTCCTCTCGTGCTTTCTTTTGTTTTTGCTCCTGGGTGCTCTTTTCAAAAGATGACAATTAACTTGTTTGGAATATTGCAAAGTGACAGTATTTCTTTATTATGTGTAATCTCCAAGGCAATCTGCCCCACTCCATTCCAAGGCAATCTGCCTCACTGCAATCCAAAACAATCAGCCCCACTCCAATCTGCCCCCCTCTAATCCAAAACATTCTGCCCATTCCCATTGGTCCCTCCAATCCAAAACAACCTGCCCCACTTCAATCTGCCCCCCTCCAATCCAAAACAGTCTGCCCCATTCTAATCCGGCCCTCTCCATTCCAAAACAATCTGCCCCACTACAATCCCAAACAACCCACTCCAGTCCAAACCAATCTGCCTCACTCCAATCCAATCCACCTCACCCCAATCCAACCCACTCCATCCCAATTCAGCCACTCCAATCATCCACAATCCACCCCGCTACAACCCAGTCTATCCCACCCATTCCAATCCACCCCAATCCAGATCAGTCCAAATTTACCCCACTCCAATCCAATACACCTCACCACAATCCACCACACCCCAATCCACTCCAGTCCAGACCAACCCACTCAAGACCACCCACTCCAGTCCACCCTACTCCAGTCCAATCCACCTCACTCCAATCCAACCCACACTACCCCACTTCACTCCAATCCAACCCACCCCAATCCAACCCACCACCCTCCAATCATCCCAGGACACTACACACATCCCACTCTACCCCAATCCAACCCAGCCTCTCTAGTGACATCCACCTCACTCCAATACCGTCCACTTTAATACACCCCAGTCAGTCCGGTCTACATTAATGCACCCTACACCGTCAAATCCACCCCACTACAAAACCACCTTAATCTACCCCACTTCAATCCAGTACATCCATCTCCAATCCAATTACCTCAAACGATAGTTAGACATCTAAGGGTGGTCCAACAGTGGTTGCCATTGACATTCAAAATTATTGGGGAACCCACTGATCTCCCAAGACAATTACTCCATTGCCATTTATATCTATAACTTTCCTGCCCAATCTTGCATTGTTGGGATTGTCTGGGAGTTCCTTTTCTGTCCCAGAAGTTGCTTTGCCACAAGAAACATATTAGTTATGACCCACTGTGTAATAATTGAATAGCTCTTCAATCCCTGGAGGCCGGGCACCCAGGATAACTTGCTGCAGGGCTAAATGCTTATAAGGTCTCAAAGGCGAGACCTGTTGGCTATGTCAATGCTTGTTAGATCTTGTCTACAGACAGCTTTAGCTGACTGGTGAGAGCTTCTGTCATCACACACACTCACAAGTACTACACACAACACACTAAGATGCAGAAAGGAGCTTTTGGATAATCCCTTTCAGCCGCTGGCTTCAGTTGGCTTTGGCCATTGGCTAATAGAGGTGTCCATCTTTGCTGGTATCAGCCCACAGCATTTTGCATATGTGAAAACTTTTAAAAATAGTTTAAAAATGCAATTATTTAATTCCATTATTTATTATTTATTATTTTATTTGTTTTGAACGTCCCCTGCCACCCATGTATTGACACGGTACTAGGCCAACCCTCTACAAGCTCTTTCTCGGCTCCCACTTGGCCTTCTCTGTCCGGTGCTTCCCTGCACTACACATTTACGTTTCGATTTACATTGGTTTTTCTTCGAAGCCTAGTAGCAAACATGCAATTATCCATGTAACAGGGGCAGTCTGCAAGGCGCCCCAAGGAGGGACAAACGTAAAGCATTTACCAATGATGATAAAGGATTTTTGAAAGGCAAGCCCATGAGCGAGTGAAAGTGAAGGGCGTGCATTGGGTGTGGCTAAAAGCCCACAATACTTACAAAATGTCAAAGTGCTTGCGCACTCGACCTAAAAATGGCCTCCAGTGCATTGTGGTGAATGTGTGCACACGTGCAAACTTGTAAATGTTTATAGAATGTCCACTGTGTGCGCATGTGTGTACATGCATCACAAGACATACACACAAATGCATCCTGATCCATGTGCCATGCATTGGAGAGACTCGGTACACTGGTAAAGCCAAAAGGTCAGCCTTCACCTTCTAGAAGTGAGACCTATTGGCTTTACCAACTGTATTTTGACTGAAAGGTTGAAGATGAAGTGAAATTGTGATAGCTGTGGAAACTAAGCAAGTTAAATATGAATATGTTTATTTTTAATTATTTGTTTTGTATAGTGCTACAGACCACGAGGTAAAAGAGGGCTTTACCAGCAGCTAGTAGACAGCATTCAGGAGGGCGAATCTTCACAAATAAACCACTGGGGCAGAACAATAGTGCGGATACAGGGATGGGAGGAAAAAACCCAAGGGCAGAAAACGGATCTATCACTAAGGGTTCTACAGAAGAAGAAACTGTTTGTCCAGAAGGAGAGTGAGGGTTGAGTGCACAGTATCAAAGCTGGGTTTTGACAGCTGCACCTGCGACTGACCTGAAACTCACTTGGGTCCAAACCTGGGATGCTGCAGTCAATGATGTCTTACCAGTGAGACCTGTACGGTCACTGTAGAGGAAGCCAGAGTGTTGGTGTGAGCGTGTTAGAGTCCTAACATGAGATGGACATTACAGGTATGATATATATTTCGAGTACTGATGTGACATCTAGAGCACTGATGTGAGATGCACAGTAATGATGTGGGATAAAAAGATCTTGCATGACTTCTAGAGTACTGATACGGGATCCATCATACTAGTGTGATGTTTAGAATACAGTCATGCGGTCTGGAATACTATTGTAACATCTGGAACACTGATGTGAGATTTAGAGTAAAGACCTGCGTTTTAGAGCCCTTGCATAAGATGTTGAGAAACAATATGAGGTGTATATGCACGTGACAGAGCTGATGCAAGATCTAGTGTACTTAAGTGACATATAGACCAGGGGTGGGTGAAATATTCCAGTCCGCCGGCGGAGTTTGAGGAGTTTTTCTCACTCCACGCTCCCCTTAGAGCGTGGAGTTCCGGCAAAAATTCCACCAACCGCCGTATGGTGGAATTTTTTCTTGCATACAGCTCACCAACGTGAAGTTGGCGAGCGAGAATTGGCATCCCCTAGTGTGATTTTTGGGTGCTCAAATGCCTCCCGGTGGCATTTCTCAATGGGGGCAGTTGCAGCAGGTTGTGACAGTTCGTTTTGAGAAAGCTGCTGCTCGAGTAGAAAATCTACTGATGTGGCAAAGAGAAGCAGCGCCCCCTTGCACCACACCCTGTGGTGCAGTTCGTGCTGATTTTACAGTGCAAAAAAAACTCCCGGAGCTAAAAATCAGCATGCATAGCCCACATTCCGCCCGCTCACAAAACTCCACAGAATCCAATGGAGTTTTTATGTAACTGAGCAGAATTCCGCGGAGTGAAACTCGAAGAGTTCCGCCCAGGCCAATATAGACTACAGATTTGAGATCTAAAGTACTTATGTGGCATCTAGAACACTGATGTGACATTTGCAGTAAATATGTGACTTCTAGATTACTGATGTAAGATTAAGATCACTCAAGTAAGATCTGGAATATGGATACGGTATCTAGAACAGTGGCGCCTGATAAACTGTACTGATGCATGATCTAGCTTACTGATGTAAGATCTAGAACACTGATGAAAATTCTAAACACCTGATTTAGAGGAAATGAATTTGCAATCATCTTATTCTCTTTCTACAGTAAGGAAATAGTGAAAATAAGACAGGGTCTCACAAAATTGCTAAAGATTTGCCTCTGGCAAATATACCCCTGATCCAGGCAATCAGGAGACCAAATGGCCAGGTGAAAACAGCAACTACTGTTCTCACTGTTACAAGCTGCTTGTGTAATATGACCAGAGGTGGTTTAACATATTTGGACTTTTACAAGCTCCTTCGCGATATTCTCTAACTTATAGATCAAGCTGCCAATAGGCCAATGAAGACTGCATTAGAAACATTTACTCTAGATATGCTATGAGAAGTAATTGCCTTCTGTATATTATCCAGCTAACGCAGAAGGTTCTCATTTTCCACAATGAACATAAAGTCAAATTTCACACCTAGACATTTGACTTTCAGGCACATTGAACTTTTTGTTTTGCCTTTTGCTTCCGGAAGGATTTTCATCACTGGGGCGTGGATTGTAGAAGGCGGTGAACAGGGGGGAGGCTCATCTTATTAGACTCCACCTCCCACGTCACGCTATTGGATGTACTGGATGTAGATGAACTAGAAATGAATAGACAGAAAAAAACTTTTGTTTTTGGAAATACTAAGAAGAATGGAAGGTAGTATCTACATAGTAGAAAATTGGAAATGGTCCACGAATATAAATACACAGGGTTACTTTCCTGAGATCTCTGAAGTAGGAGTCACATAGCAAGCAACACTTACCGAAGTGGAGCCTGCTATCTATCAAGATTTAATTAATAATATGAGGGGGTTGTTCTGACTCAGTTTTCGAGTTCATGTAGGGCAAAAACAGTGTATGTTGTGATTAATGTACGCGGGTCCTTGGTTGTGTAGAGCCTTGTGTGCGTGGGTCAGCAGATTGAATTGGCATCTCTTCTGCACGCGGAGCCAGTGAAGTTGCCTGAGGTGGGGTGTGATGTGGGATCTTCAGGGAAGGCCGAGGTTGAGTCTAGCTGTGGAGTTCTGTATGGGCTGAAGTCTCTGTAGGAGGTGTGCGGCGATTCCTACAAAGAGGGCGCTGCCGTAGTCCAGATGGCCGGTGATGAGGGCCTGTGTCACGGTGCATCTCATGTGATGGGGTAGGCACTTGAATACCTTATGAAGCATTATTATTATTTTTTTTCATCACAATGCGGCCACACGCCGCGACGCGCTCAACAGTTGGTGCAATGCGAGAAAGCTGCCCGAGCTTTCAATAGCTATGTAAAACAAGGAATTTTAGCATTGCACTCCGTTAAAGAGAATCTTCCTATTTTATTGGTACAGTGAACAAACAAAACAACGTGTTTTGACTAAACAGTCTTCATCATGGTTTAAAAGTCCTTTTTTACTGCTGTTATTTATACTTTTAAGATTAGTGAGCTTTTACAATGCATTCTGGATATTGCAGTACATTGTTTTTTTCAAAATACAACACTGTTCTTTTTATACCTCTTCATAATAATTACAAGATCTATACTATAACAGATTTCTTACATGTGCCTCAATGCATTTACTGAAATATCAAAACACTTTTTTTACAAGAAACAAACAACTCACTAAAATAATGCAAATAGGAAGATTCTCTTTAACGGAGTGCGCTGCTAAAATTCCTTGTTTTGCACATATATATATATATATATATATATATAAATATATATAAATATATATATATATATATATATATATATAAATATATATTAAGGTACATATGTGAGGACCAGAGTGCTAATGGATTTAAAGTTGTAATGTATAAATGCAGACTTTCAAGTGTAACAGTACTTAAAGGTAATTTATTTGGGTTTTGTTTATAACTGTTTTTTTATTTTTTACATTTTATCTTTTCCTCAACATTTCAATAGCAAAGTGCTTGTAGATAAGGAGTTATGATAATATTTACCTATTGTGATAGTTAGATAAAGCAGAGACCCAAAAGTATGTAATCAAACAACTTATATGAAAACTATGCAATGATCCATAAACATGTTAAGCATAGGATAATATATATATTTACAATAACAACTACAATGTGAGATGGAGAGCCCTGATTACTGATCCAGAGTGCAGATGTGAAGGTGCAGCTAGCTCCATCTGATTGAGAAGGATCACCGGTGCCAGACATCACCCATGAACTGAGTGAGACAAAGGAGAGTTGTTTCAAATGGAACGTTGTATCAGCCTTTCTCCATGACAATCCTGCAAAAAAGACGTACAGTCGTGAATTTTGTAGAAGATGCAGATAGAGTATGCGTCTATGGATTGTTTCTGTGCAGGGCCCCATCCAGCACAACAACAATCCTTTTTGAAGGGCTCTGCTACATTTTCACAGAAGGATTTCATAGAACATGAAAAAAGAGTCTCTTGTTAAGTTACAAAGCTCATTGCTACATCTCTCAGTACAGTTACTCACCGTTGACTCTACAGTGTCCCAGAGAAGAACTTGGCCGGGAAGTCCTCCTCACAGCTCTCAGGTAGAGCAGGACAGGTGTTATTGGCTATCAGGAGACTGGTCCTGTCCTGCTGCCGCTGAGCAGACCGTCCAATCAATCGTATGAGGTGTCTCCTCTCGGCCGACTTTTCCATCCATTGACTTTGGCCAACAGGATCCAGGAGAAAGGCCTTCTGGGAGAAAGAACCAGAGAAGACAGAACAGAAAGAGCTTGAACTGGGACTGCATTCAAGTTTGTCATTACTGAACACAGCCCCTGCTTGAAAGTGCCATGAGGAAGGGCTGATTGTTACCCGATGAGAAGCAATGTGTTAATATGATTTATTTTAAGTTTTTCTAAGCCCTACAAGAGTCTGGAGAGGATTCACATTTACAGTTGAACAGATAATGATAATGAGTAATGACAAATGTTCAAATCCTCTCCTATTTCTTGTAGATGAGGTTCAGAAGGATCAACACTCAGGTGTCTACCACAGTACATCCCCTTCAGACCCTGATATTCAATAGTAGCTTTGTCCAACCCTGGCACTGCTCTGGTTAGTAGAGTGTAGGCTAAGATGCTAACCACGCTCTAAATGATGTGAATGGCAGAGTAGCAGAACACAGGTAAGGGGCTTATTTATATGCCATGCCACGCTGTAACTGATTTCAATGGTGGCGTGGCAGAACACAGGTAAGGGGCTTATTTATATGCCATGCCACGCTGTAACTGATTTCAATGGTGGTGTGGCAGAACACAGGAAAGGGGCTTATTTATATGCCATACCACACTTTAAATGATTTCAATGGGGGCGTGGTATAATAGAGGTAAAGAATAGGTTTATATGCCATAACACACTATAAATGATGTCAATATAGGCGTGGTAGAATGCATGTAAAGAACAGGTTTATATACCATTCCACATTGTAAATGATTTCAATAAAGGCGTGGTAGAATGCAGGTAAAGAATAGGTTTTTATGCCACACCACACTGTGAATGATTTCAATGGAGGCGTGGTAGAATGCAAATAAACAATAGGTTTATACGAGAAGCGTGTTGTATATGCCTTGTAGAATACAATTAAAGAACAGGTTCATATGCTAATCAGATTGCAAATGATTTGAAAGAATGCATTGTAGAAAGAAGGAAAAAAATAGGTTCATATGCCATACACTGTTTTAAATTATTTGAAAGGGGGCTCAGCCGAGTGTGGAAGGGGAGTAGACAGGATACCCGCTGGAAAGCTCTGACTTGAGGAGTCAAAGGCTCCTTTAACATACACATGGCGACCATTGGGCTTCCTTCTGTGATGAGGCCTGTTCATGTGCCTCGATCCCTAAACATGACATGTGCCAGCCAAGTGACAGCACTGGTACCATAAAGAAGAACCAACCACCAACAACAATGCTAAGATTGCTTTAAGATGGTGGCAAAAATGACATCAGTCTGTTATAATTCTTGCTAAGCATCCATCCACAACATATAGAGCATTCAACATTAGTCATGATACATCCAGGGGGAAGGCACTCTGTTTGTCTATCCAGACATGGTCTTATAGGAACAGGAATACTTCTGGGGTTTTCCTGGAGTTCAAGAGGGACAGATGAAGTTCCTATTTTGAAAGGTAGCTTGACCCAGAGTTCAGTTCCTGGACACATTGCAGGAGAAGACAGTTGTTTGGTATTTGGCAGAGAGAGCACCAAGTAACTAGGGGTGGGCGAAAGATTCGACTCTGCAGGTGGATTTCGCAGAGTTTTGCCCACTTGAGTTCCAGCAAAACTTTGCCAGCCGCTGCGTGGCTGAACTTTTTCTTGTGTATGGCTCTTCAGCGTTAAGTTGGCGAGCGCAAGTGAGAATTTGTGTGCCCTAGCACGATTTTCAGGCTCTAGAATGCTTCTTGGCAAGACTTCTCTACACGCAGTCACGAGAGGTCACAACTGTTTCCGTTGAGAAAGCTGCTGCTTACGTAGAAAATCTACTCGAGCAGCAGAAAGAAGCAGCACCCTCTGGTGCACCGTGTGGTGCTGTTTGCACTGATCTTACAGCGCAGAAGGTGCTCCCGGTGCTAAAAATCAGCGCAAACAGCGCAACGTGCCCAAATCCGCCTGCTCGTGGAACCCACCGGAATCTTACAGAGTTTTGGTGTAAGTACCTGGAATTCCGTGGAGTGAAACTGCACGAGTTCCATGCAGCCTACAAGTAAGCCCTCCTTTTCCAATATTATCCACTTGGAAACACCCTCCTCTCCCCAGTTTTCTGCATGATATTGGTACAGATGAATCCACACTCCATACAGGTTGTTGAAATGTTACGCCAATCCATGATTACTGTGGGATTGTTATATTTCTTCTATCGGTTTCAGTGTCAAAAAGCTTCAGCTGACGTGTTTCGCTCAGGTCTATCTGCCAATTACTTTCTTTCGAGCCTCCCTGGAGGTGGGCTGAAGTCATGGTTCAATTAGCAATAGAAAGGGTTTCAGGCGTAATGAGCAGGTTCACCAACTGTCCTGAAAGTTAATCGCATTGTTGTGTCAGTCACCCCACAGTAAAATGGTGGTCGGAATGAAGCACAGAGTGTAAGGAGCTGCTTCGAATTAGGATGTCGTAGATAGTAAGGAACACTTCCATGAATTCTTATTGAACAGCTCACATAAGGCTGCAGCCTGGTTTCTCTTCCATGATGTTAAATATGGCGCTCTCCTGCCCTTTCCCTTTCACATAGCGCAGTAAGGTGGCTTGCTGTGTTGCACTGCGTGAAAGTATGATAAATGTGGGCACCGGTATTCCCAAGGACATGTAGTTATTCCCCAGTCTTGGGACAAAATCTGAATTATCAGGAATCGGTGTGGGAATAATAACCAGAATCTGGGGTTACAGCTTTCCGGTATCCCTGCGGCAAACTCCAGTACATGCCTCTGTGTCGTCACTTCCTTCTGAGGAACCGCTCCTATATTTAAATCGTTGGTGTTCCTTCATCTTATTTCTTCAGAGATCCACCCTTCTGCACCTGAAAGAGACCAATTTGTCCCAAAATTGACTATTACCTTCTAAAATGATCTCAGCCCATAAAAGACACTTCATCAGATATGGATTATAAATGTGGTCTTATTTTCTCAGTCTGTACTTAGCTTTGGCATTATCGACCTGATTGTGTTTATCACTGATTAATATTCAAATATATTCACAGCCAGGACTCACCTGGTCCTTTTCAGCTTTGTCTAGAACCGTGAAACCGTGTCCTCTACTCTTTAACTAAGTGATTTATACTTCTTTCCTTGGGACTGTTCTGCATCATTATTCTTTTGAGCTTCCACAGTCAAGGTTGACTGAGAGTTGGATTTAGCTGTGACTAGTACTGACTTGCGTGCACAGTTTTTCTAAGGTTGATAACCTGGATGCTCCTCTCGTTGTCTGTTGATCCAGGGACTTGTACTCACAGAGGTGGCCATTATTATCAGTGCATTTACACTCCAATCCCTGGCAACTCTCTTTAAGGGCCTGATCACAACCGCTCTGTTAAATTCTGACCACTCCGCAAATCCCTGTTTGCTCAGGTGTTGGAATTCCAAAAGGTGCAAACTTTATTGCACCCGATAATTATCATATTTAGAGGGAGGAAAGGCCCAACATTTACAGGGACATTGAGCGTTTGGTACAGTAAGCATCAACATACCACCTCCTGTTCCTCATCACTTCTCAGCCAGGTAATATTTCTCCTACTGGAGTTGCCCTGAGGTTCTTCCAGGCCACCACAAAGAACACATGCTGGGCCCTCATCTTACACTGGAGGGTCACTTTGGGTCGCTACTGGGTTGCGACTGGACTACTGCCCAACTGGTAATGGAAAACTGGAGAGTTCTTATTAAGTCCTCAGGTGCACTTCATGATCTCTGGACGTGGTTCACTCAAGGACCACCACAAGAATTTATCGATTTTTCTTGATCCTGGTTATTTTCCTATTTTGGGAACTTGTTGAGGTGCCTTTTAATTCTGTACTTATAGTCATGAGAGATTGAAGATATTTTCATCTTACAGTCCCTAGCACAGCTCAGACTGCAGTGGTGGTTCGTCCACCTGGGCGTAAGGGCACAGTCCTGTCTCCTGCAAGCCGCCACTAATTCACTCGGCACATACCAACATTTCCAAAATATGTCATTTAGCAGGGTTAATACAAACAAAATGTTTGATCAATACTGACAAAGTGGGAGTCAGGCCTTTTGGCCTGTTCAGGATCCTCATAACCGATGGAGGAGGAGGATGAGGGGCCTCAGCCACGGCCCCTTCGCAAAGTTCTGATTAAGAACATAGCACTCATCACTCATCTGACTGAGCATGTGTGAGGGTGTACTTCAGCTGCACCCCCTCACTCAGGTACAATTCTTATTATTTAGTAGACATACTGCGCATGTCCGAGGCAGAGACCAGATCTGCTAAGATGGGACTGTCAGGGCTCTAATTAATGCATCTCTGTGGCCAAGTGAAATCTACCCAGAGCTTCTGGGATATATATCGGTCCCCATCTAATTTTCCGATAGGGCTGCACCTCATCCCTTTGGAAACCCAAGAGAGAGCTAGAGGCAGGGCTTTCTCACATTTATTATGCTCCTGCTGCCCTGTCTGGGTCCTAATTTGCAGCAAAGGAATCCTGGCCTGCTGGATCCTATATACAGCAGCACCAGATTCCTGCCCTGCGGTTGTCATGGAGGAACGCAGGTCCCCTTAAATAGAAGCCACCACCAGCAGAGGATGAGGCCCAAGCGGTTGCCGGTGGCTGTGATTAATTGAAGCATTCCATCCATCAACTCGTCGTTTTTGCATTTGCCGACCTAAGTGTGCAGGGTACGCCCAGAGGTAGGTCTTGGACTAACTGTGCCACTGGATTCAAGCTAGCCTGACTGATGAGGGGTGATACTCCGAAACATCAGGATGCTTGTTTTCAGACCAGGAAGGACCTAGCCTGGCTGGACTGTTTCCTTGGGAGCAAGGTCAAGACTAATTTGCATATGGCTGGGTCCAAACTGGGGTGGTGTGGTGGGCAAAACAACGATAGATTGGGATGTGGCCCGAGCCATTGCCATTGACAGTGGCTGAGATTAATTCAAGCGTTCCATCCATCACCTTGACGTTTTTGGATGCCACCAGCAGAGGGAGCATGGTAAGTAAAAACAAAGTTCACAGTGTTGTCCTGAGTAAGTAAGAGACAGTGAGTGTGAATGAGAATTACTGAGAGTGAGTGAGAGTAAATGAGGAAGGAAGATGGTGAGTGTATTTGTATGTATGAATGAGCGACAATGAGTGAGAAAATCCGTGAGAGAGTGAAAGAGAGAGTGAATGTGAGTGAATTACAGAGTGAGAGTGTAAGTAAGGGAATTACTTTTAGAGTGTGAGTTTGAGTAAATGCCCTGGAATTATGGAGGGTATTCTTGATATTTGGGGCAACCTGAAGGATTTGGGAGCTCCCATTCCAAAATCCTGTGTCTGCCGTACTGGAGGTATTTCTTGGCATACATGTCAAAAAGTGGAGTCAACTCCTGGGGATCACAGGCTTTCCTGCACATAAAGAATCTACTGGAATATCTTCTGAGTGTCCCTTCAGAGGCTGTGGTTTATTATCAAGTTTGTATGAAAACTGTGCCTTAAAATGAACTATTTGACCTGATTTTGTTCAAACCTAGGACCCATAAACCTGCTGGAGCGAGTATAATGCCCTACCACTTTCAAAGATCACCAGCCGCCACTGTTCCAAGGGGCACCTTGTGACAGGTGAACCTTGAGCAGTGGTTTCTTGTCAATGTCTGTATATGAATGGCAGATCTTCAGGACATTCCCTGAGGGACTGCAAGCTACCCTCCATGTGTTTTACTTTATTTTTAAAAGTTTATGCATTGGCTATTAACCTTTCATCAGTAGGGCCACCAGGCTGAAGATGAAAACATGTGGCCATGTTGACCAGGCCGTATCTGGTGCTTCTTTTTCCATTTAATGCAAAGGGTCTTGTTTCAATATCTCCGCATTAAAAGTTGAACAATCACTGACCTTCTCACCCACCGGCTCAATCGCCTGCAGTCGCTGGTGAGACTCTGCACGAATTGTTGTCCAAAGGAGCTCTGCGCCAACAAAGTCTGGAAACAGGGGGAATGATGCAAAAGGAAATAAGTTTACAATTAGAATACAACACACTCCTGTACTGAGCAACAGATTCTCACATTTGAAATGTAGCTCATAATGTGGGTTTATGGACTGGGGATTGGTAGTACTAGGCCGATGGGTAAGGGGCTGGTTTCTGGCCCTATGGGGTCATGGAGCAACCTCCACGATTATTTATCACTGATCCTTGTTTCTTTCAATCCTACTCTTATCATCCTAGTCCTTTTTATAGAAGGTGGGGGGTCCCACCTCCAAGACAGGAACAATGTTTATACCATTAATTGTTGGATAATTTGTCAATATGATGCTATAAGATTGGCGGCAGATTCATTAACCTTTCTGAGAATATCCAGGGGCCATCAAACGCGAAGGGCAAGATATACCAAAGGAGGAAGACATAAGGACCATGACCAGATCAAAGAATAATGAACATTATCTGCAAGCAATCTAGGCATTTGCACTATGTCCCTCTCCTGCATTGCAAATCCCTATCACCTAGGTAATGCCTCAGTGATAGACACTCCAAAGAATAAATCGTTCAACAAATGTAGAAAGCCATGTACTGATGCTTCAGTCCATGCCATTGATGACCTGCTACATTCTAGATGGATACCAACCTCATTCCTACTATGGTCGCCCCTGCCGAGATGTAGTACACGGTGTTAACTGATACCTCTGCTACAGGGGCATTGTGCATCTAGGCCAAAGAGGATGCTATGCTCATCGAAGAAATGCCTTGAACACGGAAAGACAAAGATATATTCAATTATATGCATGGACAATAATGGATGGGATCCAACAGGTCTGTGGGAGGGCTTTGCCTTTGACCTAATTCGACAAATTGCCTGCATTGCCAACCATGCATGATGCGGGTAGTTCACGCTACAACCCATCAGTCAGATGTTAGCACGGGGTTGCATTCTGATTGGTTGAGCAGATGGCCTATCAGATTGCAGAAACAAAATGCTCTTTCAGCAGTTTTGACTCAAACAGATGTGGGTAGCTTGCATCTCCCTGGATAACATTTTAGAGTCCACAGGGGAGCGGGGCAGCCTGAAAACAAGCCGTTTTCTGTGTTCGTGTAGCCCGTTGCTTTTGTCTGCCTATGGCGTATATTTGGGTAGTTTTACCAAAAAATTTTGCTCCAAGATGGACTAAAACATAAAACTGAAAAAAGCCAGATGCATTTTGGTGTATATTCAACCCTACCAGTTAAGAAGGTTAATTTGTGAGTATTTTGTTGGAAAAGTGTGATTTGTAAAAAAAAAAAAGGATGGGACAGAAACTGTCCCAATATTTATGTTGGCTTGAAGGTGAAAAGTTTTTTGGCAACCATCACTATATATTTCTAAAAATGAACTGTCTATTAGCCCCTCTTACCTCCCATGGCCTTCATCATTTTCTGGATCTCTGGTCTCGGCCGGATCTCCAGAGGTGGGGGGTTCAGAAAATATTCTGCTGTCTCAGGACCCAACATGCTGGAGAGAAAAGAGTGCGATTAAGACACTGCCCATCAATGAAGAAGACAAAAGTGATATTGGAATGCCACATTACTTAGGTACAAGTCATGTTCCTTCAGATATGTTGTAGATAAGGAACCATACCTTGTAGTACTACTACAGTAGTAAAACTCGCGTACTACCAAATGCCATACACAAACCTACAGCAAGGACCTCCTCTGGACTTTTCTTTGTGCGGAAAACTCATTCAAGGCAGCAGGAATCTCTGGGAGGGAACCGGGGAGTGGTGGGACAATGTATACTGGAGGTGTTTAAGGAAATGTTGGGAGGGTTCTATGGATAGAGACGCTACTACAAACACACACCCACAAAAGAGAAAGACCATTGCTATTCACAAACTACGCTTTTTGCTTTACTCCAGCCCTAACAGTGCCAACACAGGTGTAAATGTATTGCAGCCCCTCCTTGGAGTTTTAGAGTAAGTCACATGGACAGCCACTGGTACTACAACACACTCCCACAGAAATCAATGGAAGCAAGAAAATAAAATAACATCCCATGGAAACTAACGCTGCAAAAATTAAATTAGTTTTACACTGAAAGAACTTGTGTAGTCTGTCAGGGCTTCATCTCATCCCTCTTAGCCAGCAAAGTTAGAAAGAGAGTGTCCCGCTCTGTAATTGATATCCCACCCACCTTTGATATTGCAAGAGTGTCATAACATTCATCTCGACAATGGCTCATTTTCCCAGTTCTTGAGGCCATTCAACAAGGTCAGGAGCCACTGGTGTCTTCAAGCGCATAGCAATATGAGTTCATGTGTCGTATCATTTTATTAGTTCAAGATTAATGATAAAAGTTTTAAAATAATTGGCATTTTGTATGTTATAATATTTATAATAACTATTTAAAGACTAATAAATGTAATTCATTTCCCCTCTTCTTTCCTTTAGGTGGAAGGTTACTTGTCGAAAGTTGAAACTTCTAAATTCTGTCTCCTGATCTGAGGATGTGCAGACATGTAAGTACACCCTTAGGTGCAAATCTCCACCCAGAAATGGTGAATAAGAAAAACATGGAGAGTTACACTTAGGTGTAGTAGTAAATATACACTTGTATATTTAAGCTTGAGAATTGGGCCCCATGAATTTAACTTTGCAAACTTGATTGTCATTATTTGAGAATTCCAAACTTAGAAGTGATTTCTCAACTGCATGATTTTCATAGCTAATAATGCATATTGAATTCCCAACTTGTGACCATCCAACACGTATGAGCCAGATTCCAGAAGAAAGTAGTAAATCTACAGTCACAGATTTAACTACGGCTGGTAAATATCTACCTTTACTAAGGTTATGCGACATTCCCAATAAGATCATGTTCCTGCTGTGCCGAAGTCTCCATAGTGGAGAACTCCACACATGTGGAATAGGATCCTTTGTGTGAACACAATTTTTTTATATCCACGTAGGAATAATTTTTTCCATAGGGAAAGCCTTTCTCTTACACCTCCACCAATCTAGGGTGATGCGTTCCTCTTCCCACTCTGGAAATGGATTTACAACAGCCCTTGGCTGGAGTTAAAATCCAACCCCTTCCAACTTCTTAAGAGGGAGGAGAAGTTTTTGTAAATGCCAACAAACAGCCATGTTTGTTAGTGTTCACCAACTTCCAAGGCTATCCATGCCTTGGAACACTAATTTTCTCACCCATTGGGTGGGATTTAAAGATGTGGAGAACTTCGCACTCTTGGCGGTAATCTCTACACATGTAAATGATATTGTGCCTAAGAATCTCCTTGTGAATGTCTTTCAGTCTTTCAAAAAGGTGAATTTGGTCATAGACATAAGTTAACAACAGAAATTCCCCTTGTAGACAGGGCTAGTTGTTGGCCATTGCCTGACTTATGGACCCCAGTGTTGAGTGAAAATTCACAGAAGAGTAAAGGGCAATTACTGGTGTTATTACCATACTACAAAGTCCTTAATGCAATTACCACTCTGATGTGCAGCATTGCTCTTCCATCCAACCCCTTCTGTTTCTCCACCAATTAGTTTGCTGTTAGAGAAAGCTTGATGAACACCAGTTCTGGTAGATAAAGTCTGAAGCGGGGTCAACCTGGCTGTACCTCCTAGTAAATGCAATAATAAAAGGCAAGAAGTACTTAGTACTTGCATAAAGCTATGCGTTCACTAACTTTAGCTGTAAATAGAATATGTAGGATTCCACAGCTAACAACATATTTGAGAAACATCCTATCTGATAAATGCACTAACCTGAAGAGGTGGACCTGACTGGAGGGACTTCATAGCCCCTTCCCGGAGTACATGAACCCATTAGAACATTCTGGTGCCGTTGTTCAATTAGCAGCAGCTCGACAGCTCATCCCTGCAGAAGTTTCCAGCCTCCTGGACACCTTGAAGTGGCAAAGTCTGTAAGGTTGTAGTCTTAAACTTGACCTGCTGTCTTTTATGGTCTTCAAAGAAGAAGTATTCTGAATGATCTGCTGATGTGTGCAGACAAGTACTGACATGCAGGTGGCCATCTTAGACTTGTTTTTATATTTTATTTCTTATTTTACCATTCCAAGATGGCCTATTGTTCTTTTGATCAGTAAATTTAAAAGTAAAGTATCTGTAAGATGTTGCACAAATATAGAGAGGAAAGTGGCTGAGTAACTAGGGGCGGCTGTCTGGCCCTCTCAAAAACACTTTACAAAATAAAAACACAAAAATAAAGAAAGCGTGAAGAGCAAAGGCAGGAGATAATTGGATGAATATGGGGCAATGGAAAGAGAAGACAAGGACAAAAAAAGTAAAACATAAAAATAAAGGGAGCAGGGCCTGGAAGAAGAGGCCCAGGAGATGATCAGACAAGCTGAGGGGATGTGAGGGACAAGGCAGAGGGGCAGTGAATGAATAAAGTGCTGTGCACCTATGGAGTGCGGTGGAGGAAGCAGATGGATAAATGTACTGCAATCTGAAACTATGACAAAAAGAAAATATGCATTGCTGATTGTTTATTCCTTGAATATGGACTCCGAATTCCATGGTTGCAATTTGTACAAGAAGGGTTTGATTGGATTGGGAAACCAGGTTTTTTTCTGTTCTTGCCTCAGGTAAATCACCTACAAAAGCTCAGTTGAAAGTTGTATTTTAATTTAGAGCCATTGAAGACAGGATTTGTTCTGAGGTATCAAAGCCCTGTGTAAATTCCTACCTTGAAATGTCTCCGTCTGTAAATATCACACCATATCTTGTATTTATAACTAACTCTCATCATAGATTTATTTTAACTTGATTTAGGAATAATCTTGTGCACTTTTAATTATATTTCCTCTGAGGTGCCAATGGAAGAATTTGCCCCATTTCCCTGTGACAATCAGTTATCACAAACAACCATTCATTTTATTTTGTTTTGTTGTTTCTATAAAGCACAAAGGAACATTTTCCAGTATTTTACGTAACAACAACCTTACATATCACAGACCTGCTTTTGTATTTTTACAACTTTCTTCAGAACTTTTGTGATTTTGAATTTGAAACATAGGGCCTTATTATGACTTTGACGGACAGAAAAGTCAGTCCGCCGAAGTCCTGATGGGTAGGTTGCCACTAGTGCGGCTGCCTCCCCGTTAGGCCCATTACGAGTTTCCCACTGGGACAGCAAGCGGAAACTCAGTTTCCGCCTACTGGCCCAGTGGAAATGGCCTACAGCATTGTCTCTGGCTCATAGTAGAGCCGGCGGCAATGCTGTAGTGCGTAGGGTGCACCAGCACCCGCCGCAATGTTCACTTTCTGCAAAGGACAAGGCTAGCCAGGGGGGCCCCTGCACTGCCTATGCACAAGGGCATTGGCAGTGCAGGGGGCTCCTAGGGAGCCCCCTGCACCCTGTATCCACCAGCTGTTTCATGGCGGTGCTACCGCCATGAAACCACTGGTGGAGAATGGAGTCGTAATCCCCAGGGCAGCACTGCCCTGGAAGATTAGGACCACGAGCACCGCCAGACCGTTGTGCAGATGAAAAGTGGCAGTGCATTGGTGGCGGTCAAACCGCCACCGCAACCCTGTCGGTCATTGATCGCTAGGGTCGTAACGAGGCCCATAATGTTCTATTTCTTGAAATGTTTTGAATTTTTGTTTTTAAATGCCAAATGGTTTTGAAATACAAGTATGTTAATGCATTTTGATATTTTAATTATATTCTTACATTTCTTGATGATACTTTCATATTTTTTGTATTTTACAGCAATTTTGGTGAATAAACACTATCTGATTGCTTGTTCGATTGAAAAATATTCCAGCAGTGGGACAAACACAGGAATATGGATTAAAGCCATTGAATAAGGATCAGGGAACTGAGACAGACAAGAAAGCCATCCAATCATGAGCCTGGGGCTGACTCCAAGCCCACGCTAAAGATATGTTAAAGTGTGGGAAACAATGCTGTCTGTCAAAGTCGTCAAATAATCAAATAAACAAACATTAATGCCATGCTGGCAATCCATAGCAGGCCTTGCCCGCTAGTATGGAATACCCCAAAGGCCCACATCCAACAAGGAGAACATCTTCTGCAGTTCCACCAGTCTCAACTGTAATATGCCTTCTCACACCTGCCCACTCCACCTGGTTCTTGCAATGCATTAAATCCCAAGTGGCACGGAAGGAGCCCTATGACGCCCCTTGGGGAAGATAGGACTTTGCAATAAAACTTCAATGAGTGAAATGATCACCAGGCTGAGTCCAGGCCTCCCCGGGCCGTCGAAGACTTCTACAATAAAAATAATATAATCGCATATTCTTTCACAGTTTGAGATTGTGCCATGGATCAAGTTGGCCTTATGAAGCATATGTATTGTGTGTGTGCACAGTGCTTAATTTGAGCCGGTGTTTTCTGATGCTCGGCACTGACATTTAACTGTCAACACAGGGACTGAGGACAGCCAGCCACATGGTGGTGCTGTTTGTCGCATTTTGTGATGAACACAACAACAGCTTGTTTAATAATTATATTAAAAATGACTACACATATAGCTTGGGTGGCATATATTAGTCATTTATACTTGTATAAAAAGTCTAAATTGTCATTAGTAGTGGTGTGGGTGGTGCAAGCTGGAGTGGTCTCTCGACAAGGGTCATGGCACTTATTTCTTTACAAATTAAGTACTGGGCATGCACCAATGCCCTGGCACAAGGTGGCATCAAGGACAGGACCTGATAAAAAGAACAAGGGTGGGGAAGGGCAGCAGGAACTGGCTTTTAGTAAACATAAGAGATCCGGAATGACAAGACGCAACACTGGGAAGTACCAGACACGAGAGACAATGTATCTTCAGGTACGAAGTCTTGAGACAACGAAAGTAGCTCAGACCCAAAAGAGGGAGGTCGCCGTTGCGTGGCAGGTCTATCATAGGGGGACACTGGGTGTGGTCTGAGTTATTGATACTTGGCAGAGCTGGCCCTAGGCAGAAACTAACGGAAACTTTGACAGGCTTCATGCCCACTGGTAGTGAAATACTGTGGACATACCAAGATCTATGATCAATGCCTTTCTGACCAAAACAGCAATATTAGTGAGTTTGCAACAGTGACATCTTAAGGATTTTGGGGTCCCAGGGCGGAACGTATTTTGGGGGCGCCTGTTCAGAACAGCTTTGAATTTATGATCCAATTTCAGGTCTTCTATGCCCTCTTTGTCCAGGTCACTGACAGTGACAGGCACGCTCTCTAAATTCTAAATGTGTTTACATCTAATATTCAGGGACAGTGATGTGTGTTTTCAATATTATAATACAGCAGCAACTCACTAACATTTTGCAAATAATATGTGTGACCCCCTCCGATTTCTCATATGTGAGGTCCTGTTTTGATCAAAGAGAAACATTTCAATGGATTTTGCATGAAACATAAACACAGCATTTCTCTGCAAAATGTCTGTAAAAGACTCTCATACATCACCCACATTACAAATAAAATAAAGAACATTATTTAGAATATTCTGTTAAGGAAGTGTTTAATGTCATTAGGGCAAGACTCTCTGCAGAACAGAGCTGGCTCTTTCAAGGGCCCCCTGTAAGGCTGGGGCCCTGGGCCAGAGCTCACTGTGCCCATGCCTTAAAGCAGCTCTGGTTTGCAAGGCTCTACAATCTGTGTTTTACATAGAATGCCTCTTGATAACAGCTTCAAAGTCAGGTGTTGTTGAGTGCACTCCCTGAGGGTTGGGCCTATAACTCCTCAAAAAATTAATACGTTAGGAGTAGAGTTCTATACACCTGTGACTAGTGTTTACAGTCTCCTTGCTTATCAATACTTATCTAGCAATGTTGGTAATTCGTATACTGTCTTTGCTTACCAATATTCAGAAAGCAGGAAAGTACATTATATTTTATTCTTGTACACCCCGAAGTGCTAAGATTTAATTGACAGGTTTTTAACTGTTTTTTCACACTGACCACGCTCTTGAAGCTTCCTTTTACTTGGAGTTGCAGCACTTCATAAGAGTGCATGTATTTGCAGGCCATTATCCAACCAATCCCGATCCACGTTTTAATTTTTTTATAGCACAAAATCCACCCAAGGGCATTGGAGTGCTTTATTTTTGCACCAGATTACATTACACAAGATCAGATTCATTTTATGTTGCATTGTTGTTTGTCCCATCCCCTGTATTGTTGCTTGCACCTGTTGCTGCTTGTCCCATCCCACCCTCCCATTGTTTTTTGTCCCATCCCCTGCATTGTTGCTTGCACCTGTTGCTGCTTGTCCCATCCCACCCTCCCATTGTTGCTTGTCCCATCCCTTGCATTGCTGCTTACACCTGTTGATGCTCGTCCCGTCCCACCCTCCCATTGTTGCTTGACCCATCCCCTGCACTGTTGCTTGCACCTGTTGCTGCTTCTCCCATCCCACCCTCCCATTGTTGCTTGACCCATCCCCTGCATTGTTGCTTGCACCTGTTGCTGCTTGCCCCATCCCACCCTCCCATTGTTGCTTGTCCCATCCGACTGTTGATTCTAACAATCCCACACTCCCTTTGTTGCACCCACCCTGCCCAAAAAAAAAGCATTGGCAAAACCATTAGTTCTTGTATAAACTACCTATTGACTTTGTCTTTTTTAAACAACTGTTATTGTTTTACAGAAAATAAAACATTGGAAAACCATTACTGTGTACAATTCACAGTAATCACATAACCGTTTAGCAGTATCGGATCTCGAGCAAATGAACCATACTTGGCAATCCCAACATTCCCAATCCACCCCTATTCACCCTGAACCCCTCCCACCATGTGCAGTTTGGTACGGTAACATGGCTCAAGTTTCCCTGCACATCAAATTAATAAACAATTTCGCCTGTAAGGTGACAAGCTCCAAGGTGTTAGATCTCCGGTGGTATTCACCCCGCACTGACTCTATGTAGAATGGGTCGGGGAACTTGTAGAAGGTGAGATTACCTGTTTAAGCTCTTCCACCAGTGCAGCCCATGCCATCGCCCCATTTGAAGGACGACCATTCCGGCAGGCTTCGTGGAATAATGTTTGCCCCTCATAATCTGCTCATCCCAGGAGTTCCTTTTGCCATGCTTTCAGCGCTCACCATGGCAAGACAGGTCAACTCCTTCGCCTTCACCTGTTTACACGCCCACCGACTCCTACTGAAGATTTTCAGATGGATCCCTAGTGACTGCTGCAAAACCGTGACACACACCGTGATCACAAGCAGACTTGAGTACGGCAATGCCCTCTATGCTGGAACCACCAAGAAGAACCTGAGCATGCTACAACAAATCCAGAACGCCTCTACCAGACTCGTCCTGAACATTCCCCGTCGAGAACACATCACAGGACACCTGGGAGATCTCCACTGGCTCCCTGTCAAGAAGAGGATCCATTTCAAGCTCCTCGTACACGCTTACTTTGCTTATCGCAGCCACCCTGAGTCGGTAAAGCCTTGCCAATTATTTCCATGAAGAAAAATTGTTAAATAGTCAAGAAGGAGATCTTGGGAATATGGATCTTTGGTTCTGGGTTTTTGCAGACATCGTTGCCAGCAATACGCCAACACGTCATGTTCCATCCTTACATGTTACCGTGGATCTCTCAGCCCCAAAATGAGACGGAGCAGCAGGGGGCCATCCGGTGTACGTAGTCTCCCGTCATAGGCCGGACTCTGGCAGTTTCTCACCGACTGCCTGAAGTATTGCAATTCAGCCGCGATATAGTAGACTTCAAAGTTCGGAGCTGCTAAGCCTCCCAGTGCGGTAGGCCTTTGCAATGTAGAAAGCGCCACTTGTTTCCGACCCGATCCGCATATAAAGGATATGGTCAGCGAGTCTAGTTCCCTAAAGAGAGCACAAGGGACATTTATGGGCAGAGCTGTGAAATAATAAAGAAGTTGGGGCAGCACAACCATTTTTACCAGTGCTACCCTCCCCATCACTGAGAGAGAGAGTGCTCCAGAAGTCCATGTTCCACTTCAGGGAAGTAACCACTCGTTGGATACTGCCCTCCAAAACGTCCGAGGGGTATGGTAAATTCTCGTCCCCAAATATGTTATGCAATTAGGTTCCCAGTATAGAGTGTCCATCTCTGGAGGAGGAGGGAGACCCCAGCAGACCGGGAACAAACTGGATTTCATCTAGTTAACCATAGCACGGTCTATATCATAGCTCTGCGAGATGTGTTTGCTAGTTTTAACTCTAGTGCCAGAGTACGCATAGAGCAATTGGATCCAGTGTAGGAACCCATCACCCAGTTGGAAATACCTATTGGCTTTGACAATGTTTGTAGAGAAGTTGCACAGTAGTGCAGCTGCTTTGAAGCATGGCTGAAAGTTTTATTTAAAAAAGGTGCTATGTTGTGCCTATCACTGGCCACCTGTAGAATTTTTTTTTGCTAGATTTGCATGTATTGCATGCCCTACCTCCCTCTGAGATGCCGCCCACCCACCCTTCTGCCAGCGCTATGACAAGACCAGCCCGAGCCTCATCACAGCTTTAAAAACATTCAGCCATACTGCACAGCAATCATGCTGCACAGAGGCTGTGCTGCTGTGCAACCTGGCTAAAACATTGACAAAGGCAATAGCTTGCATAGGCAAGACCTCATGCAAGTTAACATCATGAGTTATGAAATATATCAGGTCAGAAGCAGTACATAACCAGGAGCAAGTTGTAGCCAGATTACTAAACTACAACAATTACATTTAAGAGTTTTTTCAGTTTTTAATCATTCGTTCTCATTTCAACATCTAACTATAACAACACTAACATTTGTGTTTTTTCTGTTAATGTGTTTTTAATATATTCTAAGATGAGCATACACCTGTGCACAGAGGGGTTGGCTGCAGGGTATGGCCTCCTGCTGGTCCCTGTGCCCAACCTTCTGCAGGTGCCCAAAGTCCTGCTGCGCCTGACCTTTGGCTATGTGCAGTGAATGATGGGCCCTCAAAGGAGCCCAATCCCACCCCTGGGCACACGCTTTGACACTGTGCCCAAACTCCGCCCCCACCCATAGGCAACCAACCACTGCTGGCTCCCAACCTCCATTGGTGCTGGACGCTGCAGTGCCTCAGCCATGCACTGCACCCAGCTCCACGTAGAACCCCAACCCACAGCTGTGCACGGCTTCGGGCCTGCACAGCAGAGGTTTGTTTGGAGAACTTGGCCTCAGGCTAGGCTCTAAACCCAACTGCTGATAGGCGGCCAAAAACCAGTATGTGGCCAACTGGCCTCTACACTCAGCCTTCTACTGCACCTGCAAATAGCCTTCAGCATTGGGCAGCGGTGGGTAGACGTCACGCCCAAACCCCAGCATGCAGCCAACCCTCTCTGCACACTCCATATCGCCTGTACAATAGTAGTTGTAGTTGTATGACCAGACTCCTATCATTTTTTATTTTTAAATATTTAAATATTTGTTTCGCTTTTCTGACCTGAAATACTATTTTGAACTGTTGACCTAAGAGAAGGTCATTTTACGACTCCTCCCCCTTATGTGGCCTTCAATTACAAGAGTGACCGAGTCCTGTAATGAACTCGGGGACTTTTCCTGCAGTGGCTGCTGCAACATATTCTCCATGTTGTGGCCAGCCAATCAGAGTCCACCAATCCACTTTGAATGGGCCAGTCAGAGCATATCTGTACACCAACGACCCAGTTATCCCTAACGTTTTACCAGTATTAACCCCTTCATGTCCAAACTGAGCACTTCTTTAAATGCTAATTTCTCAAAAATGGCTGATAGGATTTACACCCTATCTCAAACAACATACTTTCTGAGTAAATTTCTAACTTTGTGTCAAAGATGGTGTAATTCTATTTTGTTGTTTTTTTCTGTAATAGAGAATAAGGTTTCCTAGGGGACTGACATGGGAAATTACACTTTTGGCCCCCTTTATACCTCTTGGTGGATCAGAGCAAAAGTTTCCATGAAGGAGCAAAAGTTGCTCATTTTATTTTAAGGTTTTGTGAAGATTTGTCAAACAGTGCCAAAGTTATTAGCAAGACAAAAAATGTATTCTAATGGAAACTCTGACCTAACTGTAACAACACAGTGGTGACAGTATTGTGTAATATATATATATGACAACTAAGACTGTCGGGCCTTCCAAAGGGATTCTAGCAAGAAGCATTACACTGCAAATCTTCAGCACCTATGGGTTATCAAATGAGGTTATCGGCATTAAAATCCTTGCCTACAAAGCTAGTTTGTGAGATTCGTGTAACAAAATGCATGTCTGAAGCCTTTAATATGGTGCAAAACCAACCCACCTTCAAAGGTCTATAGACTTTAACATATTCCATTGATGATAAATAAATAACCCTACTGTCTGTATTTTACCCTTTTATAATAAACAGAGCAGACCTGTGCCATTTGAAATGCCTTTCCCTAGTGAACCAATCAGGCTTATAGCCATGATCATTGTCTTGCCACCCCAACCAACTCAGACCTACTGTATTGAGCATACGCTTCCCTACAAGGCAACAATCAGGTATAATTAAATAGAATTTCAATTGTGTACAAAATCACAGTTGTCAAAATAGTATAAAAACCTTCTAAAACAACCTAAAAATGAATATCACAGTGCAAATTTTGCATCCTAACAGTTTGTTCAGGTCGGTCATCAACACCAGAACCCTTACCTACTCTGGTAATTTGGGAGGTTCTGTGTTACAAAATGCCTACTTACTGGCTTTAGCACAGCGTAACCGCAATCCCCCCTTAAAGGCCTGTTGCATTTAGCAAGTACTTTTCATTATAAGTAAATTAGGCCTACTGGCTTTGCCACAACGTTTCCTAATAGACAGATTAAAATAACAGAATCAGTTAAAAGGCCTCTCACCTTTACTTATGGCCTGACACCGTAATCAACAAAGGCCTACTGAAGTGCGTGTAGGCTGGCAACCATCATGCACACAGACACAAAATTAGGACTGTGTGTAAAATGACATTTGGCTAAGGAAAATACTATGTCACCTAAGAAGGCCCAAGTGGAGTTTATCACAGTGCATATCTTTGTAAGCCAAAGGTAAGCAATCCCAAAACCCTTGCCTACTACGGAATCTGTGAGATACCATGTAACAAAAAACCTCTCTGCAAGCATTATTATACAGAAGTAACAAGCCACCTCTATATCCCTATTTTGTTTAACATATGCTTTTCATATTAAATACACATAGACCTACTGCCTTTATCATATCTTTTTGTAGTAAACAGAAAAGGCCCATAGCCTTGAGCACTGACTTGCCACCAAAACCGACACAGTTCTGTTGTATCGAGCATGAGCTTTCCTCCAAGGCATAAAGTGCAAGGCAGGCACTCTTTTTTCAGGGAAGCATACAACTACTGCCCAATCAGATGCTGTATTCATTGGCGCCAACAGGTGGGCGGAGCCTGAGTCCCTCTCTCAGTGGTGCCTCTGAAAGCTCTTTTTCTGTTGATCAGGTAAAGTATAACCAAACCAGACCAAAAAAAAAAAAGTAAATCGGTCTGATGACACTTGCAGGGTCAAGGGTCATGTGCAGGGCTTTAGACCTGCGTGTCAGAGGCAAGCGGGGAAGGGGTCGTGGAGAATCGGACGGTTAGCGAGGGATGGGAACGAGTCAGTCACATGTTACTTCCAGTAGCGAGTCTCCTTTGTTTATGGGCCGTGACTATAGGGGTGAACAATAAACGCCCCCCACTCCTTCATGGTGGTGCCTGTACCAGCTGGGACTGGCCTGTTGCGAATGCACCTTTTCACACGTCACATGCTGCAGATGACATTCACTACCACTGCTTCTAATGACAGGCAAACCCCTCAGTAGGGCGCGCACGACCGGGTGATTGGTCGAGACAGTAACAAACACGGTTCCAGGATGGGCCAAAGGTGTGTTTGGGCGGCCAATGCGGGCCCAATTTATGGAAAATCTGGAGGCAACCGACAAGGCCTGGATTTGCACATGGAAGTCATTCACCAAAATGCCAGTGGTGTGGTGGAAATGACATCGCACATCTTTGGCCTTAATGACATCATAGGAAGTGACATCACATGACCTTTGACTTTCGATCTTCCTACGAAGTGATGTCACATGACCTTCATCCTGATGACATCATCACTGAAGTTATAATAAAAGCTGTAACAAAAGCATGACTATTATAATAACACATCACACAGAAATGTCTGTTTTAGATAGCACTTGTATTAGGTGGCTGACGTCATATGCGAGATCATTAATCCTTCCTGATAGTATTACATGAAGAATGATGTATTCATCTGAAGAGGATGGTCTGAGCATAGGTCGCACCTCTTTCATACAAGTTTAACACCGAAGAATAGCGAGAAGCAGCAGAAAGGTGACCCCGCAACCTTTGCAACGGGCCTTCACCTGCGGGCCAACACAAGTTGCAGCATTTTTAGTAACTTTTTATCGGTTTGAGCTACAAACATTTCTTTAATCTGCAGAGTATGCTGCGAAGCAGATGATGGATTATGTGGCAAATGTGGCAAATCCATAATTAGGTGGAAAACACCACAGAAGCAGAATTACTCAATTCCAATGGCCCTGACTACAGCCCGTGAATGTGCAACGTACTGGAATGACATATCACAATATGAAATGCTCAAATTTGTAACCCTGCTGTACTGGTGAGAGTGAATTAAGCCCAGCATAATATTTGTAATGAGATAAACCGGTTATTTAGTTTAGCACAGCATCTGGCAGAGAACAGACAGACACGCATACTCTAGCAGACATTGTAATTCCACATTTACTAATGGTCAGACGTTTATGATTCCCTTGTGGCTGCTCATGAAGAATGCACAGCCACCATTTTGGATAGTATAATGTCTGCCCCATCCTATAGTATATAACTGCATGAACACTCCCAGAACCTCCACACGGAAAGCAGGCATGATTGAGCTTCAGAAGGAGGCTCATAGCCCTGGGCCCTGGTGCCGCTGCACCTGCTGCATCCTTGGTGGGTAACACCCTGTCCCCGATCCCCTAATACCGACTGCCCATCTGCAGCTTGCCTCAGACAGGAGCTAGGGTTCCTACAGGGCCATTTGTTTCTGATGTGAAAATCACTCAAAGCTGGCATTTTTACCCTTTTCATTGCCTGGGTAAAACAGTATTTATAAAACAACGCACTTTAATACGTGATCTAGGGGTTCCTTAATGCCCCTGCCTAGGGTTACCACCTGGCCAGTTCTAACCGGAGGCTCCGCCGGTAAAAATCAGCCCTTTGTACATATTTCAATCAGAACATATAAATAGAAAATACTTTTAAATGTATCCCAGAGGTGAAAAGATTCCTGAAAAATAAACTAAATACAGACAGAAAAGACGTGTTACAAATCAAAACATTCGAGTTTATTCATCGTCCTGTTTAGTTTCATGGCCAGGCCTGGGCACACTCCTAGAACTACAACAAATGGCCGGCATCTTTCTTTTTGAAGGTGGCAACCCTAACCCTGACGACAATTGATGTAAACAGTGTGCCAAACCATCAGAAGGTTTGGCCGTCCACATGGACGGAGCACTTCGCAGGTGCGTTCACCAGGGCCTCTTCTGGCGATTGGGAGGGCCAGAGGTCATGTCTGGGTGGGCACGGCCCACCCACTAGAACCGGGCTGGGCAGGAGCCCTGGGTGGGCACAGTGATCCTTGACGGATCCCAGTCCAAGCCTCAGTCCCTTCCCCAGCCCCTCCATCCACCCCCCACCCCACCCATGCCACCCCGAACACCTTGCCCCACACCCCCTCACCTGTAGAGCTGACGCACGTATTCCGGTCTCGGCTCCTCGGTTAGCACCGTGTTCTCCTCGGCTGCCTCCGGCTCCTCTTTGATGACCTCCCACGACCCTCCAGTGGCCCGCCGAGGGCTGGCGCGTAGGTCCCCCTCACGGATGCCAGCCTTTGCATGCCCGGCCCGGGGACCCGACATTGGCAGCCTTTCACGATGGCTCTGTTTTCAACAGGTTATCCCCAGAATGGAGACAGACAGAGCACAGACAGTGAGAGGACGGGGGTTGTAGCATTTTACTCCTGTTTGCATCTTTGAAACACCCCACACTGCTCCATCTTAACATTGCAGACGGGCACACGTAACTCCAAGATCACTCATAGCGCTCGGGTGTAGCTGGGAGTGAATCTCGTTTTATCTTTACCACTCCCCCCGCCACCCCCAATCACCATTCCCTCCTCCATCCTGGCAGACACAAGATCTCAGTGGGCAAGTCTACTTTCACAAGTGAACCCCAAAATACCCCTCTCCCCTTCCCTCCCGTGACCTGTGGCACTCCCACAAACTAAGGGCCCTTTCTGGTAACATCTCCCACTCCATAGTCCCGCCTCCCCCCAGCGGTCCTTGCTCCCGTTCGGCTCCCAGGGGATGGAAAGTCTTCCTTAAATTCAACTTTGTCTTAATTCGCATTTTTGATAATATGTATTATTAATCTTGAGCCAAGTTCAGTAAAAACCTGTGAATAAAAGAAATGATCTACCTCGTCTCCCCAGATGTGTGTGCCTCCTCCGAGATCTCTTCTTCACGGTGTTTAAAGGGGGGAGGGGTTTCCAGGGAGATGCCCCCAGCTGACACGCTCGCGCATCTTTCCGGTAATTATTAATGGGACAAGTGTGGAGGTCACTGGAGAGTTCCTGGTACCGCTGTCCGTGGGAAGAAGAGGAACTGTCAAGATTGAGGCCAAAGCACTACTTCCGGTCTGCAGACCGCCGTAATATCGCCGACATGTAGTATAGCGCTCACAGCTCATGGAATTCAACCAAAGCGCTTTAATAAATTAATCAGTATTAATAATACTAATCTACCCTTAGACTGTGCTAAGTAAGCAGCGGCCCCATGCCTTGATTCATAGCTCCCAGGGAGTTTGGGGGGGACCCAAGTCACACTGTGACTATTAACACAGTGTCCAGTCCGGCTCAATGGAGTCAATAGCGCTGTAGGTGTGTGAGTAGAGCCATCTAACAGCCATACATCGTAACTGAGGTAAATCTAAGTGAAGGCTTCCTGCTGCACAGCAGAGTAAGCCAGCACTTGTTTGGTGCCATGATGAGGAAGAAGGTAGTGATAGTAACTCTGTGGCAGAGTGTGTGGGAATCCAGGTTTAGTAATGTGGACAGACATCAGCTTATGTAAGCGTTTCTAAAAACAAAACAATTGAATGTCCCGTGTGCATGCATGAGTGCTTGTAAGTGACTGTGCGTTTTCTTGTATGTGAGTGTTGTCTGCAGTGTCCAGCACAGTAACTCTATAGCTGCCAGCCCGACAAGCCCTGCATTCACACAGTTTGGCTGTGAAGCAAACGTAAAAATGTTCGATTGTAGCAAGTGCAACGTCACTCTCTCTCTCAAGTGCAAATATGTTTTTTTCTGCAGTGCCGCAACACCACTGTACTTTGTTTTTAATAGTCCGTTTTCTCTTGGGTTAATGGAGTAGCTGGGAGAGGCAGAGATGGGCACCCAACAAATTAACAAGGAGAGCCCAGTCAGAGCCGAACTAAGGGGGTCATTCTGACCGCCGCCCGCCAAAGTCCCGCCGTCAGAATACCGCTGCGCGGTCAGAAGACCGCCGCAGTAATTCTGAGTTTCCCGCTGGGCTGGCGGGCGACCGCCAGAAGGCCGCCCGCCAGCCCAGCGGGAAACACCCTTCCATGAGGATGCCGGCTCCGAATGGAGCCGGCGGAGTGGAAAGGGTGCGACGGGTGCAGTTGCACCCGTCGCGATTTTCAGTGTCTGCTTGGCAGACACTGAAAATCTTGGTGGGGCCCTGTTAGGGGGCCCCTGCAGTGCCCATGCCATAGGCATGGGCACTGCAGGGGCCCCCAGGGGCCCCACGACACCCGTTACCGCCAGCCAGGTTCTGGCGGTCAAAACCGCCAGAACTAGGCTGGCGGTAAGGGGGTTGGAATCCCCATGGCGGCGCTGCCTGCAGCGCCGCCATGGAGGATTCCCTAGGGCAGTAGGAAACCTGCGGGACACCGCCGGTTTCCTGTTACTGACCGCGGCGGTACAGAATGCCCATGGATGCACCGCCAGCCTGTTGGCGGTGCATCCGCGGTCCCCGGCCCTGGCGGTAGACAACCGCTACGGTCGGAATGACTCCCTAAGAGTCTGGCTTGGCTTTAAGAGAAGTGCAGAAGTCGAGCCTTGAAAACATTAACATTTTAAATACAATTGTAATTTTTAACATGTGGGAGCGTTTCACCTTGGTACACAGGCTTATATCCTACCATTGACAGGAGTTTATTAAAAGTGATAGTGAAGTTAGAAATGGTTGTGCTCCCATCATGATGTCAATCCCACTATTAAAATAAGAAGCAAGTCAATTTTCATGTGTACATTATATATGGCCTGTTTTATTTCCATGAATGAAACAACATTATAGTGTATTAATTCTAACACAAGATGTGATTGTACGGCGTACATCGTGAATTTGCGTATTTGAATATACCAGCATGTGTGATAATGAAGAAAAAGGAGGTTTGGTGACATGAAATATTTGCCTAGGATCACACCAATTGGGCAAGTGGGGAAGCTGGGATTGATCCCAGAATTTCTGGCTTCACACCGTGAAACTCAGTCACCAGATGGCTAGATTTGAATTACCCTCATGTTTTACAACAAAGGTCACTGTTTTGTCTTTATAGTTTACATTAAGATTAGAGTTTGAGTGGCAGGCAGGTTTTACAGTAGCTAAGGAGCTTTGAAGCAAAGAGATACCATTTAGGAGCAACTGGGTGATGTCTGCTAGGAGGCAGTGAGACAATAGGTTTTACTATAGATAAACTTTTCCAAAAAATGTTATGAAAAATAGCTTGTGCAAGTTATATGTAATGTAAGTGTTGTACCATGGGAAGCCCACTTCTATTGTGTTATGCAGCCGTAAGAAAGAAAAATATCTGGAAAATCCAAAGAAGTTCCCATAATAAGGGCCTCTGTTGCCTGCAGATTTGGGGATGTATTTGCTGACATGTATGCTTGGCTTTTTTAAAAAGATGATGGTGCTTCCTTTCATTGTAGCGCTCATTTTCATGCCCAGACAATATCGCTAAAGGATTTTTCCCTCAATAACAAAATGAACCATGTCAACATTGGGTGATGCCAAGCTTTCAAAGCTAGGATGTGGTTACATTCATGCAGTGTCCTGAGTAGGCATATCTTTGAAGGCTAAAAGTTGGCTCATGGGATCTGGAACCCGCAGGAGTGAAGGTCGGGCGTGAATTCAGTCACAGGCATGTTTTCTTTTTCAATCTGCAATCTAGAAGTAATGTAATAGGAGTTTTCATCAGGCATCCCTTTAAATGTGTACATTTCGTTGTTTAATGTCCCCTAGAAGTTCGTTCAAAACCAAGGTCTCTTTACTGGAATCTACAACTTCTATGAAAAAACATCCGTTGCCATACTTTGTCAAGGGTGTGATGCTGGTGGGTGTGCAAGAATGAAATTACATTTCATCTTAATGCCAAAAGAGAGACAATGCCACTGGCTAATGTAAGGGTCATAGAGTGGAGTAACTTGCTGAAAGACATCGTGGTTTATGTAAGGTGGTTTGAAGTTTTTGAGCACTGAGTACTATAGATCTATTATAATGCTATTAACAGATAAGGCTGTTTTTAAATAGAATGTGATTATGGAGTCTAATTTTCAAGGTTTCTTTCTTAAAAGTGACCAGTGGCGGCTGCCATGTATTTAGATTGGGGGGGACGGGCAAAATACATGTAGCATTCAAATAATAATAATAAAAAAAAAGGAAATGGCACTTACCTTCCTCACTTCCAATAAACGTCCTCCTCGCTCCGGTGTCTTTTCTCCTTGAAGCTCTGGACCCAGGAAAGTACACTACTCAGTCCTGGTGCTGCTTTCATGCTGTTAAGCAGCATGAGAGAAGTGTCAGGATTGGAGGGAGTGGCCTCTCTCAGCACTCTTAAGAGCACTGGAGGCATGTGCTTTCTCTAACTCAGCATCTTAAGGCAGCTTGATTAGAGAAGTTTAAAATGCCCATGTCAAACTGTCTGTTGCAAGATTGCCGGCCAAAGGGACATGCGCACTTTAAGCATAAGTGCAGAGCTCCCTGCTGCCACTCCGCAGCAATTGCCCTGCCCCGTCCTGAAACTCGATTCAGGATGGGTTGTTGAAAAATAAAATGTTGATAAATAAACTTTATTACCATTTTATTTTTCAGCTGCTCTGGTGCATTTTTACAGTGGGGTGACGCTCCTCCGCTTTCATGGAGGTGCCGCTCCTGAAAGTGACCATACTATACATTACTCCACATAATGTAAACATTCAAAATGTCCTTCATGTGCCTAGCACAGAAGCAATCTATCCACATGTAAAATTCTAAAGATAATATTAAATGCACCCTTTTGTATAAAAAAAAGGACAAATGAAATACTCAAAAGATACCAAAAATGCATCTGTATAATTATGCTCATCTGCACACCAAGAAAATCGCAATCAAATTAAATATGTGCTTCTGGCCACGCCCCTTAGCACCACATATAGCCCCGCCCCCAAGCCCCACCCCTAACACACAACTCAATTTGGTGAGTACCTGCACTTATTTTTTCCCATTTAAAGCACTGAGTATTATCAAAAAATTATGCGCCTGAGAGAAGGTCTGTGCTTAATGAGGGGAGAGGGCGATTAACAGCAGTTAAGGCCCACCGCCATATGGTGAAGCAGCTTATTAGGCCTCCTATTAACCACTCATCAGTCAAGGATTTATAAAGCGCAGCAAATCACCCATGAGGGTCTCAAGGCACTGAAGTAAAGAGAAGACAGGAGCAAGAGCGATGCAGCAGAGCGGGGAGAGCTGGGCCTGGGACCTGGTCTATAGGTTGCGGCCTACATTAAGTAGGTCCTGGGAGGTGGGAGGGGCATCAGGTGACGATGGGTGGGGCTAGGCGGCAGGCGCGAAATAACAGGCAGCATGTGGGAGCAGCAAGGGAAAAGCAAGGAGAAAGCAGTGAAAATGAGGGAAAAGCAAGGAGACGGCACATGAAAAACTGAGGAATACGCAAGGAAAAAGCAGTGAAAACGAGGGAAAAGCAAGGAGAAAGCACACAAAAAACCAGGGGGAAAAGCAAGGAGAAAACAATGAGAATGAAGGAAATGCAAGGAGAAGTCGCACAAAAAACAGGAGGAAGCAAGAGAAAGGCACACAAAAATTAAGGGAAAAGCAAGGAGAACACAATCAAAATACGGGAAAAAGCAAGGAGAAAGCAGTGAAAATGAGGAAAAAGCAAGGAGAAGACACAAAAAACACCAGAAAAAGCAAGGCGAAATCAGAGAAAACGTGGGAAAAGCAAGGAGAGGGCACAGAAAAAAGTGGGAAAAGCATGGAGAAAGTAGTGAGAACAAGTGAAAGTGACCCAAGGGTAGGTCGCTCCCCCTGCCGCTGCAGCTCCACCAGCCCAGGCTCCTGAGACCTCCTAGCAAGCCCAGCGAATTCACAGTAAGTACCCCCCCCACCGCCCAGCCCCTCGCCCTGCCCCGCGCTACTCACCTCCTCTCCTGCTTCTCTCCCTCATCTCTGATCTTCCTCTGTGCTCTTCTGTATTCTTCATCTGTACTCTTCTTTCTTCCCTGCTCCCCGTCTTCTGTCTTCATCTGTGTTCTTCTCCTGTGTGCTTCTTTCTCTCTCCTCTGCACCGCGACCTGCGTGTGCTTTCTTCTTCTGTGTCCCTCTTCTTGGCTCTTCTCTCTGCTGCTCGTCGCTCCTCTTCTTCTTTACCTTTTTCTGTGATCTTCCCTCTTCTGCTCCTCTTCTTCTTTACCTTCTTCTGTGATCTTCTCTCTTCTGATCTTCCACTCCTCTTCTTCTTTACCTTCTTCTGTGATCTTCCCTCTTCTGCTCCTCTTCTTCTTTACCTTCTTCTGTGATCTTCTCTCTTCTGCTCTTCTCTCTTCTGCTCTTCTTCTTCTTTCACCTTCTTCTTGGATCTTCCAGCATCTGCCCTCCTGCTCCTGACTCATCTCTCTGACCTCCCACACTCGCCACCCCCTCTGTAACGCCCCTATCTACCTATCTTTCTATCTTTCTCCCGCACTCGCCACCTCCTCTGTAACCCCCCCTATCTTCCTATCCTTTTACCCTTCTATCTCTCACCCTCACTCACCTCCACCTCCACCTCTGTAACCCCCTATCTTCTATCTCTCACCTCCACCTCTGTAACCCCCCCTCCCCTATCTTCCTAACTTTCCTCCTAAACTTTCTTCCTAAACTCCCCGCCACCCTTAACCCCCCTCCCCCATCTTTTCTCCCCTCTACCTGTCCCCCCTCCCTCCGCTTTCCCGCCACCACCTCCTGCACGCCCCCGCCCCCCCAGCTCCCATTCGTCGCCCCACTCCCTTCCCCCACCCCCAGTTGACCCCTCCCCCCTCCTCCCTCTTATGGTGGCTGCGAACGCGCCGCTGGCGCGCCAAAGGCAAGCCCATCTGCGCCCATCCGCGCTTGGCCCACACCCAGCGCCACGACCCCTGGCCCTCAGCACTCCCAAACCCCGCTGCACCGCTACGACCCCATCACCCTCCACGCCCTCAACCCAGGGCGTTCCAGCACCTGCTTCCAAGCCAATCCGAAACGTACCCACGGACCCTTCGCATGTCACACCTGCAAAGTTACCTTCCACCACGAAACCACCACGAGCACCAGCCCACGCGCCATCAACCACCTCAAATGCATCCTGATCAACGCACAATCCGTCCACAAGCACGCCATTGAACTCTGGGACCTCCTGGACTCCACCGCACCAGACGTCGCCTTCATCACTGAGACCTAGATGAACGCCTCCTCGGCCCCCGACATCACCATAGCCATCCCCGAAGGCTACAAGATTTCCAGGAAAGACCGCACCAACCAAGTAGGAGGAGGAATCGCCATCGTCTTCAAAGACTCCATCAACGTCACCACCTCCACCGAAGACACCCCCCTCGCCGCCGAACACCTGCACTGCCAGATCCGCACAGACCCCAGGACCACCCTCAGAGGATCCCTCATCTACCATCCCCCCGGACCGCGCGCCCTCTTCAGCGACTCCATCACCGACTTCATCTCCCCGCACGCCCTCGCCTCGCCGGACTACATCCTCCTCGGCGACCTCAACTTCCATCTGGAACAGAACAACGACCCCAACACCACCGCCCTGCTCGACAGCCTCGCCAACCTCGGCCTCAAGCAACTGGTGAACGCCCCCACCCACATCGCCGGACACACGCTCGACCCCATCTTCTCCTCCAGCGAACACGTATCCTTCAGCCACGCCTCCGCTCTACACTGGACCGACCACAGATGTGTCCACTTCACCTTCCGACGCGAGACTAGCCACCTCCGCACACAACTCATCCCACGTCGACAGTGGAACAAAATCCCAGAAGAACAGCTTCTCTCCACTCTCATCGACAACCAACCCACCTTCTCCGCCGACCCCAACGACGCAGCCCTCAGCCTCACGAACTGGATCACCAACTGCGCAGACAACCTCGCTCCCCTCAGACGCCCTCCAAGACAATCCAACACCAAAAAACCTCTCTGGTTCTCTGACACCCTTAAGGAATCAAAGAAAACTTGTCGCACCCTCGAGAAAGCCTGGCGTAAGGACCACACCGCAGACAACATGACTGCCCTCAAGAATGCTACCCGCGAACACCATCACCTGATCCGCGCAGCCAAAAGGAATTTCTTCACAGACAGACTGGACAAAAACAGCCACAACAGCAGAGAACTCTTCAACATCGTAAAAGAGCTCTCCAACGCCAACGCCATCACGCCCTCACAAGTCCTTTGCAACTCCTTCGCCACCTTCTTCCATCGTAAGATTACCGACCTACACAACAGCTTCGGACACCAGACCCAGCCGACCACCACAGAACCCACACCCCCAGCTACCACCCTCAACGCCTGGACCCACATCAACACAGAAGAGACCAAAGCCACCATGAACTCCATCCACTCCGGTGCCCCCTCGGACCCCTGCCCACACTTCATCTTCAATAAAGCCGACAACATCATCGCCCGCACCTCCAGACCATCATCAACACTTCGTTTTCGTCTGCTACCTTCCCCGAGAGCTGGAAACACGCTGAAGTCAACGCCCTGCTGAAAAAACCTACGGCTGACCCAAGCGACCTGAAGAACTTCTGCCCCATCTCGCTCCTCCCCTTCCCTGCCAAAGTCATAGAGAAGACCGTCAACAAGCAGCTTACCAACTTCCTTGAAGACAACAACCTTCTCGACCCCTCTCAGTCCGGATTCAGAGCCAACCACAGCACAGAAACCGCCCTCATCTCAGTCACAGACGACATCAGAACCCTGATGGACAACGGAGAAACAGTCGCCCTCATCCTCCTCGACCTCTCGGCTGCCTTCGACACCGTCTGTCACCGCACCCTAATAACCCGCCTCCGCTCCACCGGGATCCAAGGCCAGGCCCTGGACTGCATTGCCTCCTTCCTCTCCAACCGCTCTCAAAGAGTCTACCTCCCACCTTTTCGCTCAGACCCCACCGAGATCATTTGCGGCGTCCCACAAGGCTCCTCGCTCAGCCCGACACTCTTCAATGTCTACATGAGCCCCCTCGCCGACATCGTACACAAACACAGCATCATCATCACCTCCTACGCCGACGACACTCAACTGATACTTTCCCTCACCAAGGACCCCACCAGCGCCAACACCAACCTGCAAGATGGAATGAAGGACGTTGCAGATTGGATGAAACTCAGCCGTCTGAAACTGAACTCAGACAAAACGGAAGTCCTCATCCTCGGTAACACCCCGACCGCCTGGGACGACTCCTGGTGGCCCACGGCCCTGGGCACCGCACCGACCCCCTCAGACCACGCACGCAACCTCGGCTTCATCTTGGACCCTCTTCTCACCATGACAAAACAAGTCAACGCCGTATCATCCTCCTGCTTCCTCACCCTCCGCAAGCTCCGAAAGATCTTCCGCTGGATCCCCGCTGACACCAGAAAGACCGTTACCCACGCCCTCGTCACGAGCCGCCTGGACTACGGCAACACCCTTTACGCTGGAACCACCGCTAAACTCCAGAAACGTCTGCAACGAATTCAAAACGCCTCCGCCCGCCTCATCCTCAACATACCCCGCAACAACCACATCTCCGCACACCTGAGACACCTGCACTGGCTTCCCGTCAGCAAAAGGATCACCTTCTGTCTCCTCACCCACGCACACAAAGCCCTCCACAACAAGGGACCAGAATACCTCAACCGCCGCCTCAGCTTCTACGCTCCCACCCGTCTTCTCCGCTCCACCAGCCTCGCTCTCACCACCGTCCCTCGCATCCGCCGCTCCACGGCGGGTGGGAGGTCCTTCTCCTACCTGGCGGCCAAGACTTGGAACACCCTCCCCACCATCCTCAGGACCACCCAGGACCACTCCGCATTCCGGAGACTTCTCAAGACCTGGCTCTTTGAGCAGCAGTAACCCCTTCCCCCTAGCGCCTTGAGACCCGCACGGGTGAGTAGCGCGCTTTATAAATGTTAATGATTTGATTTGATAAGGGGAAGCATTCGAAAAAGGAGGGGATACAGCAAGGAGAAGACAGGAAGAAGAGCGGTGCAGCTGCACATGGAGAACTGCGGCTCATCCTCACCTGGGCATCACATCGCCACTTCACCGTATGTTACATGCACTTTCATTCAGCTAAGGAAGATATCTCCACTTCACCGTATGCTACATGCACTTTCACTCAGCTAAGGAAGATATCTCCACTTTACCATATGTTACATGCACTTTCACTTACCATATGTGTAGGAAAGTACCATCTTGCCTGGCATGTTACCCCCATTTTTCACTGTATATATGTTGTTTTAGTTGTATGTGTCACTGGGACCCTGTTCTCCAGGGCCCCAGTGCTCATAAGTGTGCCTGAATGTGTTACCTGTGTAGTGACTAACTGTCTCACTGAGGCTCTGCTAATCAGAACCTCAGTGGTTATGCTCTCTCATTTCTTTCAAATTGTCACTGACAGGCTAGTGACCAATTTTACCAATTTACATTGGCTTTCTGGAACACCCTTATAATTCCCTAGTATATGGTACTGAGGTACCCAGGGTATTGGGGTTCCAGGAGATCCCTATGGGCTGCAGCATTTCTTTTGCCACCCATAGGGAGCTCTGACAAATCTTACACAGGCCTGCCACTGCAGCCTGAGTGAAATAACGTCCACGTTATTTCACAGCCATTTTTCACTGCACTTAAGTAACTTATAAGTCACCTATATGTCTAACCTTTACCTAGTAAAGGTTGGGTGCTAAGTTAATTAGTGTGTGGGCAACCTGGCACTAGCCAAGGTGCCCCCACATTGTTCAGGGCCAATTCCCCGGACTTTGTGAGTGCGGGGACACCATTACACGCGTGCACTACATATAGGTCACTACCTATATGTAGCTTCACAATGGTAACTCCGAATATGGCCATGTAATATGTCTATGATCATGGAATTGCCCCCTCTATACCATCCTGGCATAGTTGGCACAATCCCATGATCCCAGTGGTCTGTAGCACAGACCCTGGTACTGCCAAACTGCCTTTCCCGGGGTTTCACTGCAGCTGCTGCTGCTGCCAACCCCTCAGACAGGCATCTGCCCTCCTGGGGTCCAGCCAGGCCTGGCCCAGGATGGCAGAACAAAGGACTTCCTCTGAGAGAGGGTGTTACACCCTCTCCCTTTGGAAAATGGTGTGAAGGCAGAGGAGGAGTAGCCTCCTCCAGCCTCTGGAAATGCTTTCTTGGGCACAGATGTGCCCAATTCTGCATAAGCCAGTCTACACCGGTTCAGGGGACCCCTTAGCCCTGCTCTGGCGCGAAACTGGACAAAGGAAAGGGGAATGACCACTCCCCTGACCTGTACCTCCCCTGGGAGGTGCCCAGAGCTCCTCCAGTGTGCTCTAGACCTCTGCCATCTTGGAAACAGAGGTGCTGCTGGCACACTGGACTGCTCTGAGTGGCCAGTGCCACCAGGTGACGTCAGAGACTCCTTGTGATAGGCTCCTTCAGGTGTTGCTAGCCTATCCTCTCTCCTAAGTAGCCAAACCCTCTTTTCTGGCTATTTAGGGTCTCTGTCTCTTGGGATTCCTTAGATAACGAATGCAAGAGCTCATCCGAGTTCCTCTGCATCTCTCTCTTCACCTTCTGCCAAGGAATCGACTGCTGACCGCGCTGGAAGCCTGCAAAACTGCAACATAGTAGCTAAGACGACTACTGCAACTCTGTAACGCTGATCCTGCCGCCTTCTCAACTGTTTTCCTGGTGGTGCATGCTGTGGGGGTAGTCTGCCTCCTCTCTGCACTAGAAGCTCTGAAGAAATCTCCCGTGGGTCGACGGAATCTTCCCCCTGCAACTGCAGGCACCAAAAAGCTGCATTACCGGTCCCTTGGGTCTCCTCTCAGCACGACGAGCGAGGTCCCTCGAATCCAGCAACTCTGTCCAAGTGACTCCCACAGTCCAGTGACTCTTCAGTCCAAGTTTGGTGGAGGTAAGTCCTTGCCTCACCTCGCTAAACTGCATTGCTGGGAACCGCGACTTTTGCAGCTACTCCGGCCCCTGTGCACTTCCGGCGGAAATCCTTTGTGCACAGCCAAGCCTGGGTCCACGGCACTCTAACCTGCATTGCACGACTTTCTAAGTTGGTCTCCGGCGACGTGGAACTCCTTTGTGCGACTTCGGGTGAGCACCATTTCATGCATCCTTGTAGGGCCTGTTTCTGGCACTTCTCTGGGTGCTACCTGCTGCTAAGAGGGATCCTTGTCTTGCTCGACGTCCCCTCTACCTCCTGGTCCAATTTGCGACCTCCTGGTCCCTCCTGGGCTATAGCAGCATCCAAAAACGCTGACCGCACGATTTGCAGCTAGCAAGGCTTGTTGGCGTTCTTTCGGCAGGAAAACACTTCTGCACAACTCTACAAGGCGAGAGGGATCCGTCCTCCAAAGGGGAAGTCTCTAGCCCTTTGCGTTCCTGCAGAAACCGCAGCTTCTTCTGTCCAGTAGAAGCTTCTTTGCATCCGCAGCTGGCATTTCCTGGGCATCTGCTCATCTCCGACTTGCTTGTGACTTTTGGACTTGGTCCCCTTGTTCCACAGGTACCCCAGATTGGAAATCCAGCGTTGTTGCATTGTTGGTTTGTGTCTTTCCTGCCTTATTCCCCTATCACGACTTCTTTGTCCTTTGGGGAACTTTAGTGCACTTTGCACTCACTTTTCAGGGTCTGGGGGTGGGCTATTTTTCTAACCGTCACTATTTTCTAATAGTCCCAGCGACCCTCTACAAGGTCACATAGGTTTGGGGTCCATTCGTGGTTCGCATTCCACTTCTAGAGTATATGGTTTGTGTTGCCCCTATCCCTATGTGTCCCCATTGCATCCTATTGTAACTATACATTGTTTGCACTGTTTTCTAAGACTATACTGCATATTTTTGGTATTGTGTATATATATCTTGTGTATATTTCCTATCCTCTCACTGAGGGTACACTCTGAGATACTTTGGCATATTGTCATAAAAATAAAGTACCTTTATTTTTAGTATAACTGTGTATTGTGTTTTCTTATGATATTGTGCATATGACACTAAGTGGTACTGTAGTAGCTTCACACGTCTCCTAGTTCAGCCTAAGCTGCTCTGCTAAGATACCATTATCTATCAGCCTAAGCTGCTAGACATCCTATACACTAATAAGGGATAACTGGGCCTGGTGCAAGGTACAAGTACCCCTTGGTACTCACTACAAGCCAGTCCAGCCTCCTACATTGGTTGTGCAGCGGTGGGATAAGTGCTTTGAGACTACTTACCACTCTTGTCATTGTACTTTTCATAAGAGAAAAATATACAAAACAAGTTCAGTGTATATACACATTGCCAAAAAGTTTTGCATTTCCTCTTTTCACTCTTTTCTAAGTGCTGAAAAGTACTTCTAACTTTCTAAAAAGTTCTAAAAAGTTTAAAAAGTTTTTTTTCTCTGTCTTTCAAAAAGCTCTGACAAACTTTTTTCTCTTTTTCTATCACTTTAACTCTCTCTAAAAATGTCTGGCACAGGCCAAAATGTTGATCTGTCCAAACTTGCATATGATCACCTTAGCTGGAAAGGAGCAAGGAGTCTCTGCATAGAGAGAGGTTTGAGTGTAGGGAAGAATCCTTCCTTGGAATTGTTACTTAACATGTTTAAAGAACAAGATAAGGCAAGAAGTGCCCCATCTGTTGAAAAAGTAGCTAATGGTTCCCAATCTGATCCAGGGACTCCCCCAGGAAAAGATTCAGGAAAGAAACTTCCTAGCCTGCCCATTACTAGACAGTCTAGCATAGTTGGTAATGATGTTGAGTCACACCATACAAATAGTGTTGTCTCACATCATAGCAAAAGCATTTATTCTCACCACAGTGGTACTGATGTTTCTGTTAGCCAAGCTGTTAGGGTGCCCTCTGTAAGGGACAGGTCTCCTTCTGTCCATTCTCACCATACTTCTGTTTTAAGGCATGTCCCTCCCACCCACCCTGATGACAGATTGTTAGAAAGGGAGCTCAATAGATTGAGAGTGGAACAAACCAGACTGAAGCTCAAGAAGCAACAGCTGGATTTGGATAGACAGACTTTAGAAGTAGAGAAGGAGAGACAGAAACTGGGTTTAGAAACCCATGGTGGCAGCAGCAGTATTCCCCATAGTCATCCTGCAAAAGAGCATGATTCCAGGAATCTGCATAAGATAGTTCCCCCTTATAAGGAGGGGGATGACATTAACAAGTGGTTTGCTGCACTTGAGAGGGCCTGTGCTGTACAGGATGTCCCTCAAAGGCAGTGGGCTGCTATCCTATGGCTATCATTTAGTGGAAAAGGTAGGGATAGACTCCTTACTGTAGAAGAAAATGAAGCTAATGATTACAAAGTTCTTAAGAATGCACTCCTGGATGGTTATGGCTTAACCACTGAACAATACAGGATAAAGTTCAGAGAGACCAAAAAGGAGTCTTCACAAGACTGGGTTGATTTCATTGACCATTCAGTGAAGGCCTTGGAGGGGTGGTTACATGGCAGTAAAGTTACTGATTATGACAGCCTGTATAACTTGATCCTGAGAGAGCATATTCTTAATAATTGTGTGTCTGATTTGTTGCACCAGTACTTGGTGGACTCAGATCTGACCTCTCCCCAAGAATTGGGAAAGAAGGCAGACAAATGGGTCAGAACAAGGGTGAACAGAAAAGTTTATACAGGGGGTGACAAAGATGGCAACAAGAAGAAGGATGGTAAGTCTTCTGACAAGGGTGGGGACAAATCTAAAAATGAGTCTTCATCAGGCCCACAAAAACACTCTGGTGGGGGTGGTGGGCCCAAATCCTCTTCTAATCAAAACAAGGAAATGAAACCATGGTGCTATTTATGTAAAATAAAAGGCCATTGGACAACAGATCCCAGTTGTCCAAAGAAAAGCACCAAGCCTCCTACCACTACAACCCCTACTGCTACACCTAGTGTCCCTACTAATAGCAGTGGTGGTGGGAGCAAACCTACTAATAGCCAATCCAAGGGAGTAGCTGGGCTCACTATTGGTAACTTAGTTGGGGTTGGTCTTGTTAGGGAGACCACAGAGGCTATATTAGTCTCTGAGGGGGCTATTGATTTAGCCACCTTAGTTGCTTGTCCCCTTAATATGGATAAGTACAAGCAGCTACCCCTAATAAATGGTGTTGAGGTTCAGGCCTACAGGGACACTGGAGCCAGTGTAACTATGGTCATAGAGAAACTGGTCCACCCTGAACAACACCTACTTGGTCACCAGTACCAAGTAACCGATGCTCACAACAACACACTTAGCCACCCCATGGCTGTTGTAAATCTCAACTGGGGGGGGGGGTTACTGGTCCAAAGAAAGTTGTGGTAGCTTCAGATTTACCTGTAGACTGTCTATTAGGGAATGATTTGGAGACATCAGCTTGGTCAGATGTGGAGTTGGAGGCCCATGCAGCAATGCTGGGCATCCCAGGGCATATTTTTGCTTTAACAAGGGCTCAGGCTGAAAAGCAAAAAGGACAGGGAAGCTTGGATCCTGGAACAATGGACCAAGTGCTCCCTAAAGCCAGGGCTAGTAGAAGCAAACCACTTCCTACTATCCCTCCCTCTACAGTGGATTCTACTTCTGAGGAAGAAGAATTCCCTCCCTGTGCAGAACCTACACCAGAGGAGATTCAAGCAGACACTGCTGAGCTTTTGGGTGAAGGGGGGCCTGCCAGGGAGGAGCTGAGTGTGGCACAGCAAACCTGTCCCACATTAGAGGGTCTAAGACAGCAAGCTGTCAAACAGGCTAATGGGGATGTCAGTGACTCTCACAGAGTTTACTGGGAGGACAACCTCTTGTACACTGAGGCAAGGGATCCTAAACCTGGAACTGCCAGGAGATTAGTGATCCCTCGGGAGTACAGAAAGTTCCTCCTAACTCTTGCACACGACATTCCCCTAGCTGGGCACCTGGGACAAATGAAAACTTGGGACAGACTGGTTCCCTTGTTTCATTGGCCTAGGATGTCTGAGGACACAAATTTTTTTTGTAAGTCCTGTGAAACCTGTCAAGCCAGTGGCAAGACAGGTGGCAGTCCAAAGGCACCCCTTATTCCACTGCCTGTGGTTGGGGTACCCTTTGAAAGGGTAGGGGTTGACATAGTTGGCCCCCTTGACCCTCCTACTGCTTCAGGCAATAGGTTTATCTTGGTGGTAGTAGACCATGCCACAAGATATCCTGAAGCAATTCCTTTAAGGACCACTACAGCACCTGCAGTGGCAAAGGCCCTCCTGGGAATATTTTCCAGAGTGGGCTTCCCAAAGGAAGTAGTATCAGACAGGGGAAGCAATTTCATGTCTGCATACTTAAAGGCCATGTGGAAAGAGTGTGGTGTGACTTACAAGTTCACTACACCCTATCATCCACAAACAAATGGACTGGTGGAGAGATTTAATAAAACTCTCAAAGGCATGATTATGGGTCTCCCTGAAAAACTCCGCAGGAGATGGGATATCCTGTTACCATGCCTCCTTTTTGCCTACAGGGAGGTACCCCAAAAAGGAGTGGGCTTCTGCCCCTTTGAACTTCTTTTTGGACACCCTGTTAGGGGTCCACTCACTCTTGTAAAGGAGGGTTGGGAACAACCTTTAAAAGCTCCAAAGCAAGATATTGTGGATTATGTACTTGGCCTCAGATCAAGGATGGCTGAGTATCTGAAAAAGGCCAGTAAAAACCTTCAGGCCAGCCAAGAGCTCCAGAAGCAATGGCATGATCAGAAGGCTGTTTTGGTTCAGTACAAACCAGGGCAGAAAGTGTGGGTCTTGGAGCCTGTGGCCCCAAGAGCACTCCAAGATAAATGGAGTGGACCCCACACAATTGTTGAAAAGAAGGGTGAAGTCACCTACTTAGTTGACTTAGGTACTGCCAGGAGTCCCCTTAGGGTGCTCCATGTCAATCGCCTGAAACCCTACTATGACAGGGCTGATCTCACCCTGCTCATGGCAACTGATGAGGGACAGGAAGAAGACAGTGATCCTCTACCTGATCTCTTCTCTTCCACAGAACAAGATGCTCTTGTGGAAGGTGTAGTTTTGGCTGATTGTCTTACTGCTGAGCAGAAAGACCATTGCATAAATCTCCTAGATCAATTCTCTGAACTCTTCTCTACTGTGCCAGGTACCACTTCTTGGTGTGAGCACACTATAGATACTGGAGACAGTTTACCTGTCAAAAGTAAGATCTATAGGCAGCCTGACCATGTCAGGGACTGCATAAAGCAAGAGGTGCAGAAAATGTTAGAACTAGGAGTGGTTGAGCACTCTGAAAGTCCATGGGCTTCTCCTGTGGTACTTGTACCAAAACCCCATTCCAAAGATGGAAAGAAGGAAATGCGGTTTTGTGTAGACTATAGAGGTCTCAACCTGGTAACCAAAACTGATGCTCACCCTATACCCAGGGCAGATGAGCTCATAGATACACTGGCATCTGCCAAGTATCTAAGCACTTTTGATTTGACTGCAGGGTATTGGCAGATCAAATTGTCAGAAGATGCTAAACCTAAAACTGCATTTTCAACCATTGGAGGCCATTATCAATTTACAGTAATGCCTTTTGGTTTGAAAAATGCACCTGCCACTTTTCAAAGGTTGGTGAACACAGTCCTGCAAGGGCTGGAAGCTTTCAGTGCAGCATATTTGGACGATATAGCTGTCTTTAGCTCCAGCTGGGATGATCACCTGGTCCACCTATGGAAAGTTTTAGAGGCCCTGCAAAAGGCAGGCCTCACTATCAAGGCTTCAAAGTGCCAGATAGGGCAGGGGAAGGTGGTTTATCTGGGACACCTTGTTGGTGGGGAACAGATTGCACCACTTCAGGGGAAAATCCAAACAATTATTGATTGGGTTCCCCCTACCACTCAGACTCAGGTGAGAGCCTTCCTAGGCCTCACTGGGTATTACAGGAGGTTCATTAAGAACTATGGCTCCATTGCAGCCCCTCTTAATGACCTCACATCCAAGAAAATGCCTAAAAAGGTATTATGGACAGCAAACTGTCAGAAAGCTTTTGAGGAGCTGAAGCAGGCCATGTGCTCTGCACCTGTCCTGAAAAGCCCTTGTTACTCTAAAAAATTCTATGTCCAAACTGATGCATCTGAATTAGGAGTAGGGGCAGTCCTATCACAACTTAATTCTGAGGGCCAGGATCAACCTGTTGCTTTTATTAGTAGGAGGTTGACCCCTAGAGAAAAGCGTTGGTCTGCCATTGAGAGGGAGGCCTTTGCTGTGGTCTGGGCTCTGAAGAAGTTGAGGCCATACCTGTTTGGCACTCACTTCATTGTTCAGACAGACCACAAACCTCTACTTTGGCTAAAACAAATGAAAGGTGAAAATCCTAAATTGTTGAGGTGGTCCATATCCCTACAGGGAATGAACTATACAGTGGAACATAGACCTGGGAGTAGCCACTCCAATGCAGATGGACTCTCCAGATATTTCCACTTAGACAATGAAGACTCATCAGGTCATGGCTAGTCTTATTGTCCTTTGTTTGGGGGGGGGGGGTTGTGTAGGAAAGTACCATCTTGCCTGGCATGTTACCCCCATTTTTCACTGTATACAGGGAGTGCAGAATTATTAGGCAAATGAGTATTTTGACCACATCATCCTCTTTATGCATGTTGTCTTACTCCAAGCTGTATAGGCTCGAAAGCCTACTACCAATTAAGCATATTAGGTGATGTGCATCTCTGTAATGAGAAGGGGTGTGGTCTAATGACATCAACACCCTATATCAGGTGTGCATAATTATTAGGCAACTTCCTTTCCTTTGGCAAAATGGGTCAAAAGAAGGACTTGACAGGCTCAGAAAAGTCAAAAATAGTGAGATATCTTGCAGAGGGATGCAGCACTCTTAAAATTGCAAAGCTTCTGAAGCTTGATCATCGAACAATCAAGCGTTTCATTCAAAATAGTCAACAGGGTCGCAAGAAGCGTGTGGAAAAACCAAGGCGCAAAATAACTGCCCATGAACTGAGAAAAGTCAAGCGTGCAGCTGCCACGATGCCACTTGCCACCAGTTTGGCCATATTTCAGAGCTGCAACATCACTGGAGTGCCCAAAAGCACAAGGTGTGCAATACTCAGAGACATGGCCAAGGTAAGAAAGGCTGAAAGACGACCACCACTGAACAAGACACACAAGCTGAAACGTCAAGACTGGGCCAAGAAATATCTCAAGACTGATTTTTCTAAGGTTTTATGGACTGATGAAATGAGAGTGAGTCTTGATGGGCCAGATGGATGGGCCCGTGGCTGGATTGGTAAAGGGCAGAGAGCTCCAGTCCGACTCAGACGCCAGCAAGGTGGAGGTGGAGTACTGGTTTGGGCTGGTATCATCAAAGATGAGCTTGTGGGGCCTTTTCGGGTTGAGGATGGAGTCAAGCTCAACTCCCAGTCCTACTGCCAGTTCCTGGAAGACACCTTCTTCAAGCAGTGGTACAGGAAGAAGTCTGCATCCTTCAAGAAAAACATGATTTTCATGCAGGACAATGCTCCATCACACGCGTCCAAGTACTCCACAGCGTGGCTGGCAAGAAAGGGTATAAAAGAAGGAAATCTAATGACATGGCCTCCTTGTTCACCTGATCTGAACCCCATTGAGAACCTGTGGTCCATCATCAAATGTGAGATTTACAAGGAGGGAAAACAGTACACCTCTCTGAACAGTGTCTGGGAGGCTGTGGTTGCTGCTGCACGCAATGTTGATGGTGAACAGATCAAAACACTGACAGAATCCATGGATGGCAGGCTTTTGAGTGTCCTTGCAAAGAAAGGTGGCTATATTGGTCACTGATTTGTTTTTGTTTTGTTTTTGAATGTCAGAAATGTATATTTGTGAATGTTGAGATGTTATATTGGTTTCACTGGTAATAATAAATAATTGAAATGGGTATATATTTTTTTTTGTTAATTTGCCTAATAATTATGCACAGTGATAGTCACCTGCACATACAGATATCCCCCTAACATAGCTAAAACTAAAAACAAACTAAAAACTACTTCCAAAAATATTCAGCTTTGATATTAATGAGTTTTTTGGGTTCATTGAGAACATGGTTGTTGTTCAATAATAAAATTAATCCTCAAAAATACAACTTGCCTAATAATTCTGCACTCCCTGTATATGTTGTTTTAGTTGTATGTGTCACTGGGACCCTGTTCTCCAGGGCCCCAGTGCTCATAAGTGTGCCTGAATGTGTTACCTGTGTAGTGACTAACTGTCTCACTGAGGCTCTGTTAATCAGAACCTCAGTGGTTATGCTCTCTCATTTCTTTCAAATTGTCACTGACAGGCTAGTGACCAATTTTACCAATTTACATTGGCTTTCTGGAACACCCTTATAATTCCCTAGTATATGGTACTGAGGTACCCAGGGTATTGGGGTTCCAGGAGATCCCTATGGGCTGCAGCATTTCTTTTGCCACCCATAGGGAGCTCTGACAAATCTTACATAGGCCTGCCACTGCAGCCTGAGTGAAATAACGTCCACGTTATTTCACAGCCATTTTTCACTGCACTTAAGTAACTTATAAGTCACCTATATGTCTAACCATTACCTAGAAAAGGTTGGGTGCTAAGTTACTTAGTGTGTGGGCACCCTGGCACTAGCCAAGGTGCCCCCACATTGTTCAGGGCCAATTCCCCGGACTTTGTGAGTGCGGGGACACCATTACACGCGTGCACTACATATAGGTCACTACCTATATGTAGCTTCACAATGGTAACTCTGAATATGGCCATGTAATATGTCTATGATCATGGAATTGCCCCCTCTATACCATCCTGGCATAGTTGGCACAATCCCATGATCCCAGTGGTCTGTAGCACAGACCCTGGTACTGCCAAACTGCCTTTCCCGGGGTTTCACTGCAGCTGCTGCTGCTGCCAACCCCTCAGACAGGCATCTGCCCTCCTGGGGTCCAGCCAGGCCTGGCCCAGGATGGCATAACAAAGGACTTCCTCTGAGAGAGGGTGTTACACCCTCTCCCTTTGGAAAATGGTGTGAAGGCAGAGGAGGAGTAACCTCCCCCAGCCTCTGGAAATGCTTTCTTGGGCACAGATGTGCCCAATTCTGCATAAGCCAGTCTACACCGGTTCAGGGGACCCCTTAGCCCTGCTCTGGCGCGAAACTGGACAAAGGAAAGGGGAGTGACCACTCCCCTGACCTGTACCTCCCCTGGGAGGTGCCCAGAGCTCCTCCAGTGTGCTCCAGACCTCTGCCATCTTGGAAACAGAGGTGCTGCTGGCACATTGGACTGCTCTGAATGGCCAGTGCCACCAGGTGACGTCAGAGACTCCTTGTGATAGGCTCCTTCAGGTGTTGCTAGCCTATCCTCTCTCCTAAGTAGCCAAACCCTCTTTTCTGGCTATTTAGGGTCTCTGTCTCTTGGGATTCCTTAGATAACGAATGCAAGAGCTCATCCGAGTTCCTCTGCATCTCTCTCTTCACCTTCTGCCAAGGAATCGACTGCTGACCGCGCTGGAAGCCTGCAAAACTGCAACATAGTAGCTAAGACGACTACTGTAACCCTGTAACGCTGATCCTGCCGCCTTCTCGACTGTTTTCCTGGTGGTGCATGCTGTGGGGGTAGTCTGCCTCCTCTCTGCACTAGAAGCTCCGAAGAAATCTCCCGTGGGTCGACGGAATCTTCCCCCTGCAACCGCAGGCACCAAAAAGCTGCATTACCGGTCCCTTGGGTCTCCTCTCAGCACGACGAGCGAGGTCCCTCGAATCCAGCAACTCTGTCCAAGTGACTCCCACAGTCCAGTGACTCTTCAGTCCAAGTTTGGTGGAGGTAAGTCCTTGCCTCACCTCGCTAGACTGCATTGCTGGGAACCGCGACTTTTGCAGCTACTCCGGCCCCTGTGCACTTCCGGCGGAAATCCTTCGTGCACAGCAAAGCCTGGGTCCACGGCACTCTAACCTGCATTGCACGACTTTCTAAGTTGGTCTCCGGCGACGTGGGACTCCTTTGTGCGACTTCGGGTGAGCACCATTTCACGCATCCTCGTAGTGCCTGTTTCTGGCACTTCTCCGGGTGCTACCTGCTGCTAAGAGGGCTCCTTGTCTTGCTCGACGTTCCCTCTACCTCCTGGTCCAATTTGCCACCTCCTGGTCCCTCCTGGGCTACAGCAGCATCCAAAAACTCTGACCGCACGATTTGCAACTAGCAAGGCTTGTTGGCGTTCTTTCGGCAGGAAAACACTTCTGCACGACTTTACAAGGCAAGAGGGATCCGTCCTCCAAAGGGGAAGTCTCTAGCCCTTTGCGTTCCTGCAGAAACCGCAGCTTCTTCTGTCCAGTAGAAGCTTCTGTGCACCCGCAGCTGGCATTTCCTGGGCATCTGCCCATCTCCGACTTGCTTGTGACTTTTGGACTTGGTCCCCTTGTTCCACAGGTACCCCAGATTGGAAATCCAGCGTTGTTGCATTGTTGGTTTGTGTCTTTCCTGCCTTATTCCCCTATCACGACTTCTTTGTCCTTTGGGGAACTTTAGTGCACTTTGCACTCACTTTTCAGGGTCTTGGGGTGGGCTATTTTTCTAACCCTCACTATTTTCTAATAGTCCCAGCTACCCTCTACAAGGTCACATAGGTTTGGGGTCCATTCGTGGTTCGCATTCCACTTCTAGAGTATATGGTTTGTGTTGCCCCTATCCCTATGTGTCCCCATTGCATCCTATTGTAACTATACATTGTTTGCACTGTTTTCTAAGACTATACTGCATATTTTTGGTATTGTGTATATATATCTTGTGTATATTTCCTATCCTCTCACTGAGGGTACACTCTGAGATACTTTGGCATATTGTCATAAAAATAAAGTACCTTTATTTTTAGTATAACCTTGTATTGTGTTTTCTTATGATATTGTGCATATGACACTAAGTGGTACTGTAGTAGCTTTACACATCTCCTAGTTCAGCCTATGCTGCTCTGCTAAGCTACCATTATCTATCAGCCTAAGCTGCTAGACACCCTATACACTAATAAGGGATAACTGGGCCTGGTGCAAGGTACAAGTACCCCTTGGTACTCACTACAAGCCAGTCCAGCCTCCTACATTGGTTGTGCAGCGGTGGGATAAGTGCTTTGAGACTACTTACCACTCTTGTCATTGTACTTTTCATAAGAGAAAAATATACAAAACAAGTTCAGTGTATATACACATTGCCAAAAAGTTTTGCATTTCCTCTTTTCACTCTTTTCTAAGTGCTGAAAGTACTTCTAACTTTCTAAAAAGTTCTAAAAAGTTTTTAAAGTTTTTTTTCTCTGTCTTTCAAAAAGCTCTGACAAACTTTTTTCTCTTTTTCTATCACTTTAACTCTCTCTAAAAATGTCTGGCACAGGCCAAAATGTTGATCTGTCCAAACTTGCATATGATCACCTTAGCTGGAAAGGAGCAAGGAGTCTCTGCATAGAGAGAGGTTTGAGTGTAGGGAAGAATCCTTCCTTGGAATTGTTACTTAACATGCTTAAAGAACAAGATAAGGCAAGAAGTGCCCCATCTGTTGAAAAAGTAGCTAATGGTTCCCAATCTGATCCAGGGACTCCCCCAGGAAAAGATTCAGGAAAGAAACTTCCTAGCCTGCCCATTACTAGACAGTCTAGCATAGTTGGTAATGATGTTGAGTCACACCATACAAATAGTGTTGTCTCACATCATAGCAAAAGCATTTATTCTCACCACAGTGGTACTGATGTTTCTGTTAGCCAACCTGTTAGGGTGCCCTCTGTAAGGGACAGGTCTCCTTCTGTCCATTCTCACCATACTTCTGTTTCAAGGCATGTCCCTCCCACCCACCCTGATGACAGATTGTTAGAAAGGGAGCTCAATAGATTGAGAGTGGAACAAACCAGACTGAAGCTCAAGAAGCAACAGCTGGATTTGGATAGACAGACTTTAGAAGTAGAGAAGGAGAGACAGAAACTGGGTTTAGAAACCCATGGTGGCAGCAGCAGTATTCCCCATAGTCATCCTGCAAAAGAGCATGATTCCAGGAATCTGCATAAGACAGTTCCCCCTTATAAGGAGGGGGATGACATTAACAAGTGGTTTGCTGCACTTGAGAAGGCCTGTGCTGTACAGGATGTCCCTCAAAGGCAGTGGGCTGCTATCCTATGGCTATCATTTAGTGGAAAAGGTAGGGATAGACTCCTTACTGTAGAAGAAAATGAAGCTAATGATTACAAAGTTCTTAAGAATGCACTCCTGGATGGTTATGGCTTAACCACTGAACAATACAGGATAAAGTTCAGAGAGACCAAAAAGGAGTCTTCACAAGACTGGGTTGATTTCATTGACCATTCAGTGAAGGCCTTGGAGGGGTGGTTACATGGCAGTAAAGTTACTGATTATGACAGCCTGTATAACTTGATCCTGAGAGAGCATATTCTTAATAATTGTGTGTCTGATTTGTTGCACCAGTACTTGGTGGACTCAGATCTGACCTCTCCCCAAGAATTGGGAAAGAAGGCAGACAAATGGGTCAGAACAAGGGTGAACAGAAAAGTTTATACAGGGGGTGACAAAGATGGCAACAAGAAGAAGGATGGTAAGTCTTCTGACAAGGGTGGGGACAAATCTAAAAATGAGTCTTCATCAGGCCCACAAAAACACTCTGGTGGGGGTGGTGGGCCCAAATCCTCTTCTAATCAAAACAAGGAAAAGAAACCATGGTGCTATTTATGTAAAATAAAAGGCCATTGGACAACAGATCCCAGTTGTCCAAAGAAAAGCACCAAGCCTCCTACCACTACAACCCCTACTGCTACACCTAGTGTCCCTACTAATAGCAGTGGTGGTGGGAGCAAACCTACTAATAGCCAATCCAAGGGAGTAGCTGGGCTCACTATTGGTAACTTAGTTGGGGTTGGTCTTGTTAGGGAGACCACAGAGGCTATATTAGTCTCTGAGGGGGCTATTGATTTAGCCACCTTAGTTGCTTGTCCCCTTAATATGGATAAGTACAAGCAGCTACCCCTAATAAATGGTGTTGAGGTTCAGGCCTACAGGGACACTGGAGCCAGTGTAACTATGGTCATAGAGAAACTGGTCCACCCTGAACAACACCTACTTGGTCACCAGTACCAAGTAACCGATGCTCACAACAACACACTTAGCCACCCCATGGCTGTTGTAAATCTCAACTGGGGGGGGGGGGTTACTGGTCCAAAGAAAGTTGTGGTAGCTTCAGATTTACCTATAGACTGTCTATTAGGGAATGATTTGGAGACATCAGCTTGGTCAGATGTGGAGTTGGAGGCCCATGCAGCAATGCTGGGCATCCCAGGGCATATTTTTGCTTTAACAAGGGCTCAGGCTGAAAAGCAAAAAGGACAGGGAAGCTTGGATCCTGGAACAATGGACCAAGTGCTCCCTAAAGCTAGGGCTAGTAGAAGCAAACCACTTCCTACTATCCCTCCCTCTACAGTGGATTCTACTTCTGAGGAAGAAGAATTCCCTCCCTGTGCAGAACCTACACCAGAGGAGATTCAAGCAGACACTGCTGAGCTTTTGGGTGAAGGGGGGCCTGCCAGGGAGGAGCTGAGTGTGGCACAGCAAACCTGTCCCACATTAGAGGGTCTAAGACAGCAAGCTGTCAAACAGGCTAATGGGGATGTCAGTGACTCTCACAGAGTTTACTGGGAGGACAACCTCTTGTACACTGAGGCAAGGGATCCTAAACCTGGAACTGCCAGGAGATTAGTGATCCCTCGGGAGTACAGAAAGTTCCTCCTAACTCTTGCACACGACATTCCCCTAGCTGGGCACCTGGGACAAATGAAAACTTGGGACAGACTGGTTCCCTTGTTTCATTGGCCTAGGATGTCTGAGGACACAAAACATGTTTGTAAGTCCTGTGAAACCTGTCAAGCCAGTGGCAAGACAGGTGGCACTCCAAAGGCACCCCTTATTCCACTGCCTGTGGTTGGGGTACCCTTTGAAAGGGTAGGGGTTGACATAGTTGGCCCCCTTGACCCTCCTACTGCTTCAGGCAATAGGTTTATCTTGGTGGTAGTGGACCATGCCACAAGATATCCTGAAGCAATTCCTTTAAGGACCACTACAGCACCTGCAGTGGCAAAGGCCCTCCTGGGAATATTTTCCAGAGTGGGCTTCCCAAAGGAAGTAGTATCAGACAGGGGAAGCAATTTCATGTCTGCATACTTAAAGGCCATGTGGAAAGAGTGTGGTGTGACTTACAAGTTCACTACACCCTATCATCCACAAACAAATGGACTGGTGGAGAGATTTAATAAAACTCTCAAAGGCATGATTATGGGTCTCCCTGAAAAACTCTGCAGGAGATGGGATATCCTGTTACCATGCCTCCTTTTTGCCTACAGGGAGGTTCCCCAGTAAGGAGTGGGCTTCAGCCCCTTTGAACTTCTTTTTGGACACCCTGTTAGGGGTCCACTCACTCTTGTAAAGGAGGGTTGGGAACAACCTTTAAAAGCTCCAAAGCAAGATATTGTGGATTATGTACTTGGCCCCAGATCAAGGATGGCTGAGTATATGAAAAAGGCCAGTAAAAACCTTCAGGCCAGCCAAGAGCTCCAGAAGCAATGGCATGATCAGAAGGCTGTTTTGGTTCAGTACAAACCAGGGCAGAAAGTGTGGGTCTTGGTGGACCCCACACAATTGTTGAAAAGAAGGGTGAAGTCACCTACTTAGTTGACTTAGGTACTGCCAGGAGTCCCCTTAGGGTGCTCCATGTCAATCGCCTGAAACCCTACTATGACAGGGCTGATCTCACCCTGCTCATGGCAACTGATGAGGGACAGGAAGAAGACAGTGATCCTCTACCTGATCTCTTCTCTTCCACAGAACAAGATGCTCTTGTGGAAGGTGTAGTTTTGGCTGATTGTCTTACTGCTGAGCAGAAAGACCATTGCATAAATCTCCTAGATCAATTCTCTGAACTCTTCTCTACTGTGCCAGGTACCACTTCTTGGTGTGAGCACACTATAGATACTGGAGACAGTTTACCTGTCAAAAGTAAGATCTATAGGCAGCCTGACCATGTCAGGGACTGCATAAAGCAAGAGGTGCAGAAAATGTTAGAACTAGGAGTGGTTGAGCACTCTGAAAGTCCATGGGCTTCTCCTGTGGTACTTGTACCAAAACCCCATTCCAAAGATGGAAAGAAGGAAATGCGGTTTTGTGTAGACTATAGAGGTCTCAACCTGGTAACCAAAACTGATGCTCACCCTATACCCAGGGCAGATGAGCTCATAGATACACTGGCATCTGCCAAGTATCTAAGCACCTTTGATTTGACTGCAGGGTATTGGCAGATCAAATTGTCAGAAGATGCTAAACCTAAAACTGCATTTTCAACCATTGGAGGCCATTATCAATTTACAGTAATGCCTTTTGGTTTGAAAAATGCACCTGCCACTTTTCAAAGGTTGGTGAACACAGTCCTGCAAGGGCTGGAAGCTTTCAGTGCAGCATATTTGGACGATATAGCTGTCTTTAGCTCCAGCTGGGATGATCACCTGGTCCACCTATGGAAAGTTTTAGAGGCCCTGCAAAAGGGCAGGGGAAGGTGGTTTATCTGGGACACCTTGTTGGTGGGGAACAGATTGCACCACTTCAGGGGAAAATCCAAACAATTATTGATTGGGTTCCCCCTACCACTCGGACTCAGGTGAGAGCCTTCCTAGGCCTCACTGGGTATTACAGGAGGTTTATTAAGAACTATGGCTCCATTGCAGCCCCTCTTAATGACCTCACATCCAAGAAAATGCCTAAAAAGGTATTATGGACAGCAAACTGTCAGAAAGCTTTTGAGGAGCTGAAGCAGGCCATGTGCTCTGCACCTGTCCGGAAAAGCCCTTGTTACTCTAAAAAATTCTATGTCCAAACTGATGCATCTGAATTAGGAGTAGGGGCAGTCCTATCACAACTTAATTCTGAGGGCCAGGATCAACCTGTTGCTTTTATTAGTAGGAGGTTGACCCCTAGAGAAAAGCGTTGGTCTGCCATTGAGAGGGAGGCCTTTGCTGTGGTCTGGGCTCTGAAGAAGTTGAGGCCATACCTGTTTGGCACTCACTTCATTGTTCAGACAGACCACAAACCTCTACTTTGGCTAAAACAAATGAAAGGTGAAAATCCTAAATTGTTGAGGTGGTCCATATCCCTACAGGGAATGAACTATACAGTGGAACATAGACCTGGGAGTAGCCACTCCAATGCAGATGGACTCTCCAGATATTTCCACTTAGACAATGAAGACTCATCAGGTCATGGCTAGTCTTATTGTCCTTTGTTTGGGGGGGGGGTTGTGTAGGAAAGTACCATCTTGCCTGGCATGTTACCCCCATTTTTCACTGTATATATGTTGTTTTAGTTGTATGTGTCACTGGGACCCTGTTCTCCAGGGCCCCAGTGCTCATAAGTGTGCCTGAATGTGTTACCTGTGTAGTGACTAACTGTCTCACTGAGGCTCTGCTAATCAGAACCTCAGTGGTTATGCTCTCTCATTGCTTTCAAATTGTCACTGACAGGCTAGTGACCAATTTTACCAATTTACATTGGCTTTCTGGAACACCCTTATAATTCCCTAGTATAGGGTACTGAGGTACCCAGGGTATTGGGGTTCCAGGAGATCCCTATGGGCTGCAGCATTTCTTTTGCCACCCATAGGGAGCTCTGACAAATCTTACACAGGCCTGCCACTGCAGCCTGAGTGAAATAACGTCCACGTTATTTCACAGCAATTTTTCACTGCACTTAAGTAACTTATAAGTCACCTATATGTCTAACCTTTACCTAGTAAAGGTTGGGTGCTAAGTTACTTAGTGTGTGGGCACCCTGGCACTAGCCAAGGTGCCCCCACATTGTTCAGGGCCAATTCCCCGGACTTTAAGCGTGCGGGGACACCATTACACGCGTGCACTACATATAGGTCACTACCTATATGTAGCTTCACAATGGTAACTCCGAATATGGCCATGTAATATGTCTATGATCATTGAATTGCCCCCTCTATACCATCCTGGCATAGTTGGCACAATCCCATGATCCCAGTGGTCTGTAGCACAGACCCTGGTACTGCCAAACTGCCTTTCCCGGGGTTTCACTGCAGCTGCTGCTGCTGCCAACCCCTCAGACAGGCATCTGCCCTCCTGGGGTCCAGCCAGGCCTGGCCCAGGATGGCAGAACAAAGGACTTCCTCTGAGAGAGGGTGTTACACCCTCTCCCTTTGGAAAATGGTGTGAAGGCAGAGGAGGAGTAGCCTCCCCCAGCCTCTGGAAATGCTTTCTTGGGCACAGATGTGCCCAATTCTGCATAAGCCAGTCTACACCGGTTCAGGGGACCCCTTAGCCCTGCTCTGGCACGAAACTGGACAAAGGAAAGGGGAGTGACCACTCCCCTGACCTGTACCTCCCCTGGGAGGGGTCCAGAGCTCCTCCAGTGTGCTCCAGACCTCTGCCATCTTGGAAACAGAGGTGCTGCTGGCACACTGGACTGCTCTGAGTGGCCAGTGCCACCAGGTGACGTCAGAGACTCCTTGTGATAGGCTCCTTCAGGTGTTGCTAGCCTATCCTCTCTCCTAAGTAGCCAAACCCTCTTTTCTGGCTATTTAGGGTCTCTGTCTCTTGGGATTCCTTAGATAATGAATGCAAGAGCTCATCCGAGTTCCTCTGCATCTCTCTCTTCACCTTCTGCCAAGGAATCGACTGCTGACCGCGCTGGAAGCCTGCAAAACTGCAACATAGTAGCTAAGACGACTACTGCAACTCTGTAACGCTGATCCTGCCGCCTTCTCGACTGTTTTCCTGGTGGTGCATGCTGTGGGGGTAGTCTGCCTCCTCTCTGCACTAGAAGCTCCGAAGAAATCTCCCGTGGGTCGACGGAATCTTCCCCCTGCAACCGCAGGCACCAAAAAGCTGCATTACCGGTCCCTTGGGTCTCCTCTCAGCACGACGAGCGAGGTCCCTCGAATCCAGCAACTCTGTCCAAGTGACTCCCACAGTCCAGTGACTCTTCAGTCCAAGTTTGGTGGAGGTAAGTCCTTGCCTCACCTCGCTAGACTGCATTGCTGGGAAACATGACTTTTGCAGCTACTCCGGCCCCTGTGCACTTCCGGCGGAAATCCTTTGTGCACAGCCAAGCCTGGGTCCACGGCACTCTAACCTGCATTGCACGACTTTCTAAGTTGGTCTCCGGCGACGTGGGACTCCTTTGTGCGACTTCGGGTGAGCACCGTTTCACGCATCCTCGTAGTGCCTTTTTCTGGCACTTCTCTGGGTGCTACCTGCCGCTAAGAGAGCTCCTTGTCTTGCTCGATGTCCCCTCTACCTCCTGGTCCAATTTGCGACCTCCTGGGCCCTCCTGGGCCATAGCAGCATCCAAAAACGCTGACCGCACAATTTGCAGCTAGCAAGGCTTGTTGGCGTTCTTTCGGATGGAAAACACTTCTGCACGACTCTACAAGGCGAGAGGAATCCGTCTTCCAAAGGAGAAGTCTCTAGCCCGTTGCGTTCCTGCAGAAACCGCAGCTTCTTCTGTCCAGTAGAAGCTTCTTTGCACCCGCAGCTGGCATTTCCTGGGCATCTGCCCATCTCCGACTTGCTTGTGACTTTTGGACTTGGTCCCCTTGTTCCACAGGTACCCCAGATTGGAAATCCAGCGTTGTTGCATTGTTGGTTTGTGTCTTTCCTGCCTTATTCCCCTATCACGACTTCTTTGTCCTTTGGGGAACTTTAGTGCACTTTGCACTCACTTTTCAGGGTCTTGGGGTGGGCTATTTTTCTAACCCTCACTATTTTCTAATAGTCCCAGCGACCCTCTACAAGGTCACATAGGTTTGGGGTCCATTCGTGGTTCGCATTCCACTTCTAGAGTATATGGTTTGTGTTGCCCCTATACCTATGTGTCCCCTTTGCATCCTATTGTAACTATACATTGTTTGCACTGTTTTCTAAGACTATACTGCATATTTTTGGTATTGTGTATATATATCTTGTGTATATTTCCTATCCTCTCACTGAGGGTACACTCTGAGATACTTTGGCATATTGTCATAAAAATAAAGTATCTTTATTTTTAGTATAACTGTGTATTGTGTTTTCTTATGATATTGTGCATATGACACTAAGTGGTACTGTAGTAGCTTCGCACGTCTCCTAGTTCAGCCTAAGCTGCTCTGCTAAGCTACCATTATCTATCAGCCTAAGCTGCTAGACACCCTATACACTAATAAGGGATAACTGGGCCTGGTGCAAGGTACAAGTACCCCTTGGTACTCACTACAAGCCAGTCCAGCCTCCTACAATATGTTACATGCACTTTCACTCCGCTAAGGAAGATATCTCCACTTTACCATATGTTACATGCACTTTCACTCAGCTAAGGAAGACATCTCCACTTTACCATATGTCACATGCACTTTCACTTAGCTAAGGAAGATATCTCCACTTTACCATATGTTACATGCACTTTCACTTAGGTTAGGAAATATATCTCCACTTTACCGTATGTAACATGCACTTTCACTCAGCTAAGGAAGATATCTCCACTTTACCATATGTTACATGCACTTTCACTTACCATATGTTACATGCACTTTCACTCAGCTAAGGAAGATATCTCCACTTTACCATATGTTACATGCACTTTCACTCAGCTAAGGAAGACATCTCCACTTTACCATATGTCACATGCACTTTCACTTAGCTAAGGAAGATATCTCCACTTTACCATATGTTACATGCACTTTCACTTAGGTAAGGAAATATATCTCCCCTTTACCGTATGTTACATGCACTTTCACTCAGCTAAGGAAGATATCTCCACTTTACCATATGTTACATGCACTTTCACTTACCATATGTTACATGCACTTTCACTCAGCTAAGGAAGATATCTCCACTTTACCATATGTTACATGCACTTTCACTCAGCTAAGGAAGACATCTCCACTTTACCATATGTTACATGCACTTTCACTTAGCTAAGGAAGATATCTCCACTTTACCATATGTTACATGCACTTTCACTTAGGTAAGGAAATATATTTCCACTTTACCGTATGTTGCATGCACTTTCACTCAGCTAAGCAAGATATCTCCACTTTACCATATGTTACATGCACTTGCACTCAGCTAAGGAAGACATCTCCACTTTACCATATGTTACATGCACTTTCACTTAGCTAAGGAAGATATCTCCACTTTACCATATGTTACATGCACTTTCACTTAGGTAAGGAAATATATCTCCAATTTACCGTATGTTGCATGCACTTTCACTCAGCTAAGGAAGATATCTCCACTTTACCATATGTTACATGCACTTCCACTCAGCTAAGGAAGACTCAGAATGCAGGCCATTAACAGTAATTAATGACATGCTGGACAATTTGGCATAAATTAAGTACCACAAAACGAAAAACCAGCACATTCAATGAGATGCCAGTCCATCATAAAACCACAGTAAGATACAAATGCTTCTAGCAGGTGGTAATTGGTAAGTGAGAGCAAGGCAGTGCTTAATTTGAGACAGTGGGCGCAGGTAGGTTCCACCTGCACTCATTTTTGGGGACCAGTCCTTTTTCCCCTCATCAGACTCTGAGACAGAGCAAGACAGAGAAAGACATGAAAAGGTGAAAAGAATAAGACAGATAAACAGTGACAAAGAGGCCCTAAAAGTGAGATAAACAGTGGCGTAGCTTATTTAGCAACATTTGGTGGTGGGGTGTGCAGAGGGGGGGTGGTGTAAGTTTCAAACTTTCAAAAAATCACGCAGGCTAAAATACATTATTTGAGAAGCAGGGCATGGGGGGGGGGGGGTTAAGGAGCAGTGCGAAGGGGGAGGAGTGTGGGTTGTTAGCGGTACTTAAAAATCAACAATTTTGTAAAATAAACCATTTCAAACCCTTTGAATCAGAGCCAGAGACTGTGTGTGCTTTTGTCTTTGTGTATAGGTAAAATCTCGCGTAAAATCCCACAAACAACTCCGAATACCCGAGTTAAAGCACCTGTACCCAACTGTGTACTCGGGAATACATTTATTAGGAGGGTGAATTGCCCCAGACACCCACCCTGAAGCTACACCCCTGAGATAAAGAGGCAGGAAATGTCTAGGGGTGTGTGAAAGAGACCTGAGGTGGAATCAGGGCTACGCAGCCTTGGTATTCTGCACCCAAACAAACTTGGGGCCCGGCACATCTTTTACAAATTAAGCACTGGAGGTAGGGGGTCACTGCAGGAGAGGCCAGGGCACTGGGTGGGAGAGGGTGTCAGGGGAGGGTGGGTTCAGCTTGGGGAAACTGTGCCTACTCCTCCATGCCGTAGAAGGGGGCAGGCGGGAGCTGGACTGCCTTTCTGCCCCCAGACCCCCTGCTTGATTTTACCGGGGGTGGTTCTGCCCAGAAAAACCAAGCCTGGTGTCCCTGTAAAATCGGGTGCAGAAACACCAGGCAATTCCTGAGTGGTATCTTCCTGGGCACGACACTTTGGCCAACTTCTAATCGGTTCCTAATTGTATTAACCTCAGAAGGATGAAAGGCCGAGCAGGCTCTGCTGGGACATGTATCTGTGTCGGGTACGTGGCACAGTTCCATCCTGGAAACAGTTGCAGTCTCCTGTGTCAGGGGCAGAAGTAAGTCTGTTTCCTGGGATCAAACAAGAGATCTGTCCCCAAAGTACTATGCATGAGTAGGAAGTGGAGTTTTCCACCAGGAAATTAATTTTTTCACCAGGAAATTACTTTTCCTGAGAAAACAAAGTGTAATCTCACTTCCATGCTGGGGGTGATGCTGCACTTTAGTTCCTGGAGCGTATTGATAAAGCTATGTCAGTGTACAACCATCACACACTGATAAAACCACAACATAAAAGCAAGAATCAACAAAACATTATTTCAATGTAGTTGTTGTGAAACAAAGTAAAACTTGCATGCATACATTCTCAGAGGGGCGAGCTTCTGTGATCCTGTTACCCTACAAAGGATGTACCTACTCTGGAGAAAAACGAGGAATGAAAAATATGTCAAAATGCACTTCACATTAAGAAACAGCTGGGCGTTTTTTAGAGGCAGGTACTCACAAATACCAAGCCACATAGCAGGACAAGCCCCAGGAATTCACCTAATGAAAGGGGGCACTTACAACCAAGCAGCAAAACAGTCATTTACTGGCTCCATCTACCAGCTACAGAGAAACTGGATTTCCTGGAGGATGACAAAAAGTTATAAAAGTGAAGAATTTGTTTCAAATGACAGCAAAGACCCCGAAAAAACAACAACACTGTTTACTCCACTAAAGAACATTGACTTGTTTTTAAAATAAAGTGTGAATTGCAGGAATGTCTAATTTAATTATGACAGCAATAAGCCTTTCACAGGTATTTCCAAAAACCTTTAGCACTACACATGTATGCAGTACTCCTGAAAAGCTAACGCGTAACAAGTTATAACAACAAGCAACCGCTGGAATCTCCAAACAACTCCTCCACCGACTCCAGACCATCCAGAACGCAGCAGCCAGACTCATCCTTGACCTCTCACGCGGCACCCACATCACCAGACACCTCAGGGCGCTGCACCGGCGGCCGACACAAACGCTGCTAATTCAAACCCCTCACACACGTCACACACCTTAACAACCGCCTTCATTTCCACCAACCCACCAGACACCTGCGCTCAGCCTCTCTCTCACTCCCACACAGGCACTGCATCTGCCAAAGCAAAACTGGAGGTCTAGCATTGTCCTACATTGCGCCCAACGCCTGGAAGGACCTTCCTCTGCACATCAGGGCCTCCTCTCCTTTCTTCTCGAATTCCACAAGAATCTGATGACCTGGCTTTTCAGCTAACTCTAAGAGGCTGACTCACTCACTTCACCCTTAGCCTCGCACCTATAAACCTGCTGCAGCGCCTGGATACCGTACCGGCTGATAAGCCACCCTACCGAAATCTACATAGAATAACATAACGTAATATAATGCAACGTAACATAACAAAATTGAACTTCAACCCAATTTAATGTACAGAGCTTAGATGGACTGCAAAATACAAGTGATCAAACCCAATAAAAGCCATATACTTTGTCCCAAATAGGAGGTGGTTGTTCCCATCTTGGAGAAAGTCTTTGTTGAAAACTCCAGAAAAGTGTGTTGGAGTACAAGCCAACATGACAAAATCAGAACTTTGAGATATAATAAACATGTGTGTACTCTGGCCCAAATTCTCAAAGCTAATTACCCAACTAAGTGACAGTTCTGTACACTAAAACTAGCATTTACAGGGGCAAATTAAATACTGTTACTCACAAAACTTCACGTTGAACTTTTCATGTGTAAAATTACAACAGGATGGTGTAATTTTATTTCAAAGTAAAATCTCACAGGCGTAGGTTTGTGCATTCTTAAATATGGACTCACCAGCAAAAGGTGGTAAATGCCCACAACCTCACAAAGTTGTAGAATAAACAAAAAGTTGAGCTCTCATGAATTAGCAATGACCTTGGAAATCTGGGTCTGCTCCATGAAGTGGTGTGGGAAATTTGTGAGACAGCCACGTAAGATTGCCTGTAGCGATTTGGGCACCAAGACTAAATGGGGGCGGTAAACTCCACTCCTCTGGTGGATTTTGCAGAGTTTTGCACACTCTGTGCAAAAACTCAACCAACTTTTGTGTACCAGAGTTTTTTTCTCATATGCAGGTTGCCAACATTAGGTTGGTGAGTGCAGGTGAGAAAATGGAGTGCTAGACCGCCTCCCAGTGAGATATCTCAACACAAGTGGTGGTGGCGAGTTGGTACTGCTCGCGTTAAGAAAGCTGCCGCTCGCGTTGTGGAAGCTGCCGCTTGAGTAGAGAATCTACTCGAGCGGCAGAAAGAAGTAGTGCCCTCTGGCATACTGGGTGGTGCCTTTCACACTGATTGTATAGTGCGGGAGAAGCTCCTGGCGCTAAACATCAGCACGAACAGCGCAGTGCCCCGAATTCCGTCGCTCGTGGAAATCTGCTGAATTTCACAGTTTTTAGATAACTCCGCAGAATTCCCCAAAATGAAAATCCGCGAGTTCCGTCCAGGCCTAACCAAGACTACCAGAGGCTAAAAAAGGTCAAGTGTTACGACTTTCAGGAAGCTGCTACTTAAGAGGTAAACTTTCCTTGGGGGAGGTGCCTGGCAACTTTCTGTGCAGCATTAGCAATTGTCGAATTAGTTTGTTCACCTTTGCTTCGTCCCCACCTTCACCTTCCTGTATCCATTCTCCTGCTCACCAGACTCATTTAATCCATTTTGACTCTGAGCAGAGAGCCTCTCTGGCTTTGTTTTTGGGCTTTGCCTTTCTTTCCTCTTTCACCTTGATCCCAGGATTGCTAGGGCCCTGGTCTGTTCGTATTGTCACACCGGATTGCACTCATGTTAAATCTGATAAGCACAACCTTCTGTACTGTCAGGGTGTTGCAGAATTGTTGATGTCTGTTAATGGTGCTAAATATACCTGTGCTTATTTATATTTAGTGCATGCCTAACCTGCTGGAGAGTGCCAGCCTGCAAAAATCATAGTAGGAAAGATCCGAACCAAGAGAGAGTCATGGTTCACAAGACTGGGATGGACAGGCTGTCTCTTTCCTCTCTCACTCCCATCCCCCTTCCCTTTTAGCATTTCACCTTGTACCACCAAAGCCATTTTCTGAGGAGTGGGGTGGATTGTCATCAGACTCTGCCATAATGCATTATGAATCCTGTCACTAGGTTGACAGATCAAGCTTAAAAGTTGGAAAGCAAAAGGTTTGAAATAGAAAGCGAGAAACTAATAGTTTGCAAACAAAGAGAGTCTATGGTATTATTCATGACGTTTTCTGTTTTTTCAAACAACAAATGTTTTGTTAAAACTACTTGCTCCTGCCACAAGCTATCGTATTTCTAATTTCTATCCCTGGACACATTCCTGAACCCAATCTCTTATGACATATCATAACATTCCCAAATCAAAGCCAAGAACGCTACGGTAACCCTCTTGCATACCCCATCCCTAACACTAAACCGCGCCCTCACACTAACCCTAGTCCTTGCCCACGACTCAAGTCTTACTCAAACTCTGGGCCATATTTACAAGGACTTGGCGTATGGCAGCGCAGCAAGTCACCTTGTTGAGATGTCCTACTCCAAAGTGAAAGGACAGGAATGCACCATGCAATACGGTGCATTTCTGTCCTTTCCTCCTGCGCTGGCTCAGTTTTGGCAGTCTAGCGCCAATGTAATCACCCTTTCACCATGTTGCAAGGGTGCGTGTGTTGTTAGCAGGATTGTTTTTGTGCAGGAAGGGCACTTTTATTCTCGGAAACAATCCAGAGATGCGATTTCCTCCTTCTATGTGTGCTGCAGAATGCACATGGATAGAGATAAAAACAATGAGAAATACAAATATTTATCTTCATTAAGCCTTCCCTGGGGAGGAGTAAGGTTTTGGTGCTGACCCAGGTTTACAGCCTCTCATAAATCTGGGGATGTGTTAAAATCTCTGGATGTTTTACATGGGAAAACCCACCGCTGTCACCATGGAACACCTCCCTGTGACTTGCGCCGCCTTGTCTTACTCAATATGTGTGAGGCCATACAAAGTTATGCAAAGTGGCTTTGCGTGGCCTCACAGATATGATTATGTAGTCTGCGCCACCGGAGAGTAAAAAAAAAAGTGATGTTCTGGTGGCACAAAGGGCTCACAAATAAGCCCCTTTAACTCTTAGATGTCAAACCATTGAGTATCACACAGCATTCTATAAAGATGGATCAGCGCGACCTGTAGTAGCACAAAACAATAAGCTTATTTAGAGACCCAACCCAGAGGGGAAAAACTTCCACAGAAAAAAAGATTTTTGTTAAAAAAAACCCTCACCCACCAGGGTTACCCCTTTGTGGCATGCTTCTTCATTGGGTTTCTTCCTGTTCTGCTGCAGAACGAGGCGTGCTGCGACCAACGGAATATGTGGGAGCACTGTTGGTATCAGCAATGCGGATGCTAGAGAAGGATAGCAGTAGTGGGGTCTTGGTAAATTAAAAATACCCCCCCTCTGGATGATATTACTAGTTTAATATGTCTCACAGGGGTGGTATGAATAAAAAGGTGTGTGAGGAGGGTGGGTATATTATGTACTTGTCCTCCTTAGTGGTCTACATGTTTCGGAGTTTACCCCTAAACTCTTCAGGACCAAAGTATCACTCCTTGTGCGCCTAGCACTAGTGGAAGTACTTTTACTATTTACTGGGGTAAGGTGATATATACCAATGAAATACTACCCATCAGTGTCAATGCTCTGCTGGGCAAAGTTTCATTGTTTATGCTAATTGCATCATAGCTCCTCCAGGAGGGGGGTATGCTTATAGTCACACGTTCCTCAAAGCGACACTCCTGCCTTAAAACCTACTCCTCACCTCGTCGTGGCCAGAAATAAGAACGTCTTATGTAAGGAGGACAGGGACATAATATACCCACCCTCCTGACACCCCCTTTTTAATCATACCACCCCTGTGAGACATATTAAACTAGTAATATCATCCAGAGTGGGGTGTTTTTAATTTACCAAGACCCCACCACTCCTATCCTTTTCTAGCATCCACATCGAGGATACCAACAGTGCTCCCACGTAGTCCGTCGGTCGCGGCACGCCTCGTTCTGCAGCAGAACAGGAAGAAACCCGATGATGAAGCATGCCACCAAGGGGTAACCCTGGTGGGTGAGGGTTTTTCTAACAAAAAAAACTTTTTTTTCGGTGGAAGTTTTTCCCCTCTGGGTTGGGTCTCTAAATACGTTTACTGAAGGTTCATGGAGGATGGACCCTCCCCTTTAACCCTCCTTCTCCCCCTTTGTTTAGCACAAAACAACAATACTCAGCTGTGTGTGCAGTGGTAGAAGGGGCATTTTACGTATGGAGTTTAAATCAAAATACGTATGAACGTATGAAGATCTTAGGAAATCTCAGGCACACACTGAAGAATGGCATGCATTACCTCTAGCCTTAAAAACGGACACTTCAGTCTCAGCTTGGATAGTCTGTGGTTTGTCAGTCTGCGATCAGAGATATAACATTTAATTAAAAGATTGGGAACTCCTAGACTCATGCGGGAAAGTGATCAATGCTAAACGATTCTGGGTCTGGCTAGCTGCTTTCAAAAGACCGCTCTCACGGGGGAGTGTGTCGCACATGCTCCCCCATCACAGTGAGGGAACCTAACCTAAAGGTAATTCTGCCTCTGACCGAGCTACGAAATCTGCTGGTCAGATCCTTAAAGAAGCAGCGGGGACGAGGTCACAAACTAACATCAACATAGAAATAGCCTCAGCTATAAAGTCATCTTGCAATAAAACTGCCCGGCCCCAGGCTTCCCAGTGCAGCATGTTTACTAAATAAATCTGGCACACATGATTTAAGTGCCTGGATACCCTTACGGGTGACAAGAAGCGCTGTACAAACCTACTGATTGATTGATTGAAGCAGAGCAGCACATGAAGGGGTAGGTTTGGCACACGCCAGAGCCTCAGCACAGCTATGCACCATCATAAATTGTTACAGGAGCCTGATTGGCGGAAGCTGAAGCCAAAAGCAACAAGGAAGTTTACATTAGAATGCACAGTTTGTCCGCTGACCAAACTTTCGACAGTAACACGGTCTCTACAAATATCCCTTACAAATGCAGCACAAACGTTCGAGATTATCAAATCAAATCAGATTTATAGAGCGAGGCTAATCTCCCACGAGGGTATCCAGGCGCTGAAATCAATCCATATCAATCGATGATCAATCCATGCTGGTGTCAGTAGATTCCTGTAGTTGCCTCATATGGGCGTGGTCACAGTGCAAGGCCAAGGGTCTTGGAGATGCAAAAGGCTTGTGCTTAATAGCAATGAGTAGAGTGGACATCATCCAGTGGGATTGGCGACCAAGTTTTACTTAAAAAGTAATAGCATAGGAGCTTATCAACATAAGACCTTGGTCAAATCAACTATGCATATCACAGACAGCATTAAATACTTTACTGCGGCACATGCTGCTGAACCATAGAGTATGAAATATTGTTTGGCATTAAGACGTTTGTTCCAGAATATTTGGAGAGAGGGGCGCCAAAGTCGTCTTGAGAGGTTATTCCTTTATCTATGACAGAATACGCAGCAGACGCAACAAGGTTTCTTTGAAAGGAAGGCTGCATCTCTCTCCAGTTTCGTTTCGATTGTTCGATCGATGAGGCCTGGAGAAACCAGGGTAGAGAACTTTGTTAAAAATGGAGGCATTTGAACCTGTTGACAGAAAGCATATGGCAGGCCAGAGATAGTCGTGGAAGGTGGACAAACTAAGGCCCAGATTCATACTTTTTGACGCAAACCTGCGCTAGCACAGGTGCGCGTCAAAAAGTTTACCGCCAACTACCGCCATTCTTAGACGCCAGGCGTCAAATTTAAGGAATGACACTAGCTGGCGCTAAGGCCCGGTTAGCGTCAAAATAAATTACACTAACCGGGCAGGGAAGGCGTAGGGAAGACTGGGGGTTGTGCGTCAAAGAATTGTGCAAGTCAGGACAGCGTCAAAAATATTGGCGCTAACCTGACTAGCGTAATTTTTTGACGCACAACCCCCATGGACATGACTCCTGTCTCCCAGCCCAATGGCCATGCCCAGGGGACTTCAGAAGTCCCCTGGGCATGGCCATTGGGAACAGTGCCATGTAGGGGGGCCCAACATTCGACTATGTTCGGAGTGCTCCTAGGTGCCCTCGTGTGGCTTCTCCCCTGTAAGTGCATTGGTTTCAATGGGTTGGGGGGGGGGGTGTTTTGGAATTTTTTTAGGGTGAGTTGGAGTGAAGCTACGGTTTGGGGATTTTGTGTGCCAGTAGGGGAGGAGTGGGAAAAGGTGTGTCTCCAATTTTGGCGACGATCGGTCCAGGGGATGGGGTGGAAAAGCATTTTTGAAGTTCGGGGTTGGGTTCCAATGTTATCCTATGGCAGCGGTTTGGCATGTTTTGGGGGTGCGATTCGAGGGTGTTGCGGGTGGCCCGGGTGTTGTTCTTTGGTGTGCGAGGAGCTGAGATCTATTGCGGGTTTTGGCAAGTTATTTGGAGTGGATTGGTTCAGGAAAAGGTATGTTTTGGGACGAGTTCCTAGGTGCGACTTCGGCACAACTGGAGGCCTAGTGAAGTAGTCGACGTGGCATGTTTTTGGGGTGGAAAATATCGGGATTTTGCCTGGTGAGGGGTGCATTTGAGGGCATGGGATCACTGGTGGGAATGTGTAGTTGTGGCTAAAACTGGAATTTTGAGCCCAGGTGTGCAAAATGGCTGAAGTTTTGATTGCTTTGCTCTGTGAAGTCCCACCATGTGGCCCACCCTTCGCCTTCATACAGTTCTGATGTTACAAAACCCACAGCCTCTGCCAAGCCATAGAACTGTCCCTATGAGGATAAGTTGCAGTTCAACAAGCAGTAAGTACTGTGGTGACTCAAAGTGAAAGACCATATGAGCGTGATTTACAGTGTAGTGCTATCAGCACCTCCTGCGACAAGTGCTGAAAGTGTCTGACAGTTAAAAGAAAAGGAGAAACCCACCAAACTTAGGGCCAGATGTACTAAAGGGTTTTTCCCATTCTGTGTCAATGGGAAAATGTGTTCGTACATATGGCCCTTAGCATCAGATATAGCCTCTGGTGGAGGCAGAACCAGGCCGCCGGCCAGGAGTCATCTCTGTACGTTAAAAGGAAGAGTGATCACGGCTGTCCACCAGCATTTAGCATTATTTTACTTTCGAAAACTAACTGCAAAAGTGGAAGTTTGTTACTTAAAAACAAAACAAAAATGACTCCTAAACCTTGGGAGTTTTCTTCCAGGGTGAGAGGGTCATAATTTTTCTCATTTTTTTCCGGGCAGTGGCAGAAAAAAATCCATCAGGCTGTCCACTCTAGAGTGGGCGGTTTGTTGGCTTTATTCGGACGGCCCTGCTCCATCATGCTGACGGAGGTAGCTTTCCATCAACAGAGCCAAAGGGGGATGCGTTGATAAAAAGCTGGCGGTCCACCGGTTTCTAAACGAGGTGCGCGCACCATCAGTTGGTCAGACAGGGTCGTCTATTGCGTTTGAGATGGAGAGCCATGTCTACCAAACCCTAAGTCAACCCCTCATATCAGTGTTTCCCAAACTGTGGGCCGATGTTTGGTAGGTCGCGAAAGTCCAAGCAATAAATAAAGATGTCTTTAAATTTCGTATTTATCTTGTCACATGTGCTGCACTTCAAAGATAGAGGTCAAATGTCAGGCCACATCTGGCACATTGCTCCTTACTTTTTTAAACATGGGTTTGGTGTTTGCAAACTCCTCTCACTTTGTAGTCAGAGAAAGAAAAGTAAAGTAAATTATGTGACAATCTTGATGGGGTACAGAGAGTGTGAAAGAAAAGGATGAAGGATGTTGCTTTTTGTAACACACAACAAAAAGTAAATGCCTGTAAATGAACTGTACAAATTCAGCAGTTACAGAAGGAAAAATGGAACACATTTTTTGTAATCCTAAAGTGAGATGGAATCAAAGATTTTAATAGGATCAAAACAAATCGAGTCACTTTACTTGGTGATGTACAAATGATAAATATTCACTGAAACCTCATTTCCACACATTGTCATCTGTGTGCTATATAGTTTAGTGGCCTTTTCGATGGGAAATGTGCCGTCTGTAAGTGACAATGCACTGACACACGATGCTTTAGTTATATTAAAACATTGCCCACTTCATGTCAATTAAAGTTAGGTGAGTTGCAAAAGTTTGTTGTTGTAAAAAGTGGGTCATGGTTCTAAAACGTTTGGGAAGCACTGCCTTAGACACATAGAGTGTGAAATGTAATTTGTAGACGAGCCAGATGAAGAAAATCAAGTTAAAATAGAAACAAGAAGCTCCCCATCACATAGATTTGAGTTAGCTTTAACCTAAAGTCTAAATTATTGACATAATGGCCATGTTTAAGTGCGTAATGAGTGAAAACACATGGTCCCTGTGGACGTATGTGTGGACAATCCTAGCAATTATTTTATTTTTGACTTGCAAAGGCGGACGATTGATTGAGGAGAGTGAGGAGGCTCAATGTGTTTTGGTCAGATGTTTCAGGATGTCACCCGAACTGTTGTTAATCAGTCTCTGATCTGGTTCCTGGGACCCCAAGAAGCACTTGTCCTCTATGTCCCAATGTCCCAATACTGTGGGCATCCATGGAGGTCCAGCGTTGGACGGTGGTGGTTGAGTGAGATGGGTCGAGTGCAGCTCTCCTCAGTTTGGGGCTCAGTCCTGAGGGTCTCAGTGTTCAATAAACCGCTCCATTTGACATCCCAGGCACTGGATGTAGGCCAGCTAAGCCAAATGTTTCAGAGTGGACACCAGTGATTCCAGATGGAGAAGGAACACTTCATCCACTACTACACCTCGCTTGCACTGAACGAGTGCAGGAATAGCCAGAATGTTATGTGAAATACTTATGTTGCTGCTGTCAGGGCCGGCTTTAGGGCAGTGCGACAGGTGCAGCTGCGCCTGTGCTTGGGGGTGCTGTATGGAGAAATAATTTATGGGTTCCATGTGTGTCCAGCACTTTTCATACAACAATAAAAATGTCAAGATAACTCTTCTGATTAATTGTCCTGTTGGAGAGAGAGTTTTGTTTAGTGCCAGTTTTGACTCATCATAAAGTAGCGCGGAGGGTTAATGTGCCTGCTGCAAAGAACGTGTACCGTGCAGATCACAGAACTGTATTTTATGTGGATAACTCAGTAACTCCTTTTGTTAACAAGATCCTTTTGTTACTTACATCTCCTAAGTTCCAATCCTGATTCATAGTGACCTGTGAACTGCCATCGAAGAGCTGCCGGCTAGCTGCATGGTATAGGTTATAATGTTATGCTTTTTCCCTCAGTCTTTCTTTATCCTAACGTTGCTAAAAAGGGTTTGTTAGGATAGAAATACATTCTTATTAATAAAGCCAACCAGTGTGGTAGGTTCTAAATCCAGAGTTAGTGCTTTTCCAGACCAAACACTCTTAAAGTATACCGCCTACTAGTATGGATGACGTGTGATTCCTACTTCTTGTAATCCTCATTGTCGGGAGTAATATTTCCTGTAGATGAATGTACACACACATATGATTCATTGACTTCGTATAATGTGTGTGATGTAAAGTGCTCCGACACCCTACGCCGGTATGATAGGCGCTATAAAACAAATGAAATGCATGTGAGAGAGGGGCTGTGTGGAGATGAGGGACAATGTTGGAGGGTGCTAGTGAGGGAATCAGTGGAGAAGGAGGTCGGGGGGGGCGCCAACAAAGACTGTTGCACCAGACGCTACCAGCGCTACAGCCGTCCCTCGCTGCTGTAATAAGGCGGGAGTGAGCCTATCCTATTGTAGAAGGGTGACACTGGCTTTATTTGACATATTACACTTTTTTCCTTAACAGATGTTTTTAGCTTGTTGCACAGGTCCTGGTGCATTTAAATGTTGCGTCGTGTTGGCTATGGATTTGCAGTCCACTGTCGCGAGGGTGTAAATAAATAGACTGGCGCTCTGGTAACCTGTAGCTTGTTGTTGAATGCTCCAAATACTTAAACATCTTTTTAAAAAAGGGTTTTGAGATCATTACAGATTAATTTATCCTCTGGTGCCAAATCTTATTCAGCTGCCCCAGCTCACCAGCAAGCACCACATTTTGGTACTTGGGTAGTCTAAAGTTAATACACATAGGGGGTCATTCTGACCCTGGCGGTAAATACCGCCAGGGCGGAGGTTGGCAGTAGCACCGCCAACAGGCTGGCGGTGCACCGGCGGGCATTCTGACCGCGGCGGTACAGCCGCGGCCAGAAGCGGAAAGCCGGCGGTGTACCGCCGACTTTCCGCTGCCCATGGGAATCCGCCATGGCGGCGCAGCTTGCTGCGCCGCCATGGGGATTCTGACACCGCATACCGCCATCCTGTTCCTGGCGGTTCGCCCGCCAGGAACAGGATGGCGGTATGGAGTGCCGTGGGGCCCCTGGGGGCCCCTGCAGTGCCCATGCCAATGGCATGGGCACTGCAGGGGCCCCCGTAAGAGGGCCCCACAAAGAATTTCAGTGTCTGCTTTGCAGACACTGAAATTCGCGACAGGTGCAACTGCACCCGTCGCACCTTCCCACTCCGCCGGCTCCATTCTGAGCCGGCGTCCTCGTGGGAAGGGTGTTTCCCACTGGGCTGGCGGGCGGACTTTCGGCGGTCGCCCGCCAGCCCAGTGGGAAACCCAGAATGACCGCCGCGGTCTTTTGACCGCGGTACGGTCTTCTGGCGGTTCCCGCTTGGCGGGCGGCTACTGCCGCCCGCCAAGCTTAGAATCACCCCCATAATTCGGAATTTCTCCAAACTAATTCATGAAATGCAGACAGCACAAGTCGAAAAGCAAGCAGGGATTGACTATCTATTTCTAACCCGTGCTATTTAAAGTTCATGCATTAACTCTGAGAAATTCTGAGTTATATGTATAAAGTTTAGTCACCTTACACCCAGTGCTTAATTTGTAGAAGAATAAGTGCCAGTGCCCGAAGCGCTGCTTGGAAGCTCGTGGCCAGCACGACACGCTGAATGCCGTGTAATCTGAAACCCACCTTAGTCCTCTTTAATCCACTGCCAGACACTCTCTGCCCCTTTATCACTCTCGAAGGTTCCTGATTTCTTCCCTTGTGGTGGTTTTTCCGTCTTTCTCTTGCTCCTGCATTCCCCTTGTGCGTTTTCCCTCTCTTGCTCTCAGGACAAGTTCTGATGAGGAAAAATAGGTGTCAGTCCCAAAAATGAGTGACGGTGGCCCCTGCCGGAAACCACTGGCTCAAATTAAGCACTGCTCACACGCCAAAAAACAGGCATTTGGCTCTGCGCGATCAGCACAACTCTTCATGATACGCAGTGCTTTAAATGGAAAAATAGAAGTGCAGGTACTCTCTATCAGAGTACCTGCTTGTTTCTGAGAAGTGCCGGTACTCTCCAATTAAAAGTATTACGTTTTTCTTGAGATATGCCGGTACTCTCCCTCTCAAAATAAAAAAGTGCCGGTACTCAGTACCGGAGAGTACCGGCCCATTTAAAGCACTGATGATACGTATCATGAATGGCTATTGTGGCGCAGCACGGGCCAAGCACCTGTTTTTATGCACCTGCAGTGTGCAAAGTAAGGGTTTTAAGTGGGGCGGATCCCTCCTCGTCTCAGACCCGATAGTAAATAAAAATGGACATTGAAATGGCTCCCTACTGGCAACCATACTGGAAAAAATACTGATCCAGTTTCTGAACAATGAATGTAAACATGTTTGGGTTCTCCATGTCAGCATTTCAGTTTCTCTTTATATTTCATGTGTTTACTTCATCTTGCATTCATCTAAGTGTGTTAGCTGTTTCCAGGATACTGTGTTTCTGTTTCTTTCTTTTGTGTGTGTAAATATTAAACTTGTATGGTGCATACTTTGAACGGAGTCGCCTCCACGTTTTTACAACAGGTCATGATTAAGATCTCTGGAGTTGAGGCTGAAGGCAGTGAGTGTTCTCAAGGTGCCTACCAGAGGGTCAAAAACATCTTTAGAATAAATGCTCATCCAATCCTTGGCCTCTCTGCAGAGCGCACAGAGCATTGGTCTCACAGACCTCTTATAATTGTGGCTTATGTGCAAATGCATGTGTAACAGGTACACAGTTGTCAACATGTTGACAAGGCAAAAGTGAAATAAAATGCAGTGGTTGCAGGTGATGTGTGCGTTGGGTCTGGGGTGGTGAAGTGAAGGTGATGCATGCAGAAGAGAGTGAAAAGAGGGTGATGGTGGGAGAGAAACAAGGCGTAAGTCTGGTATGGAGTGAACATATCAGGAGTGATTGAGACGCTCTTAAGACCACTGTCCCAGCAACAAGACTCAGTGATGGTTAATTCACAGTCTCACGATTTCAGAATTGAAACATTTTCAATATTCTTTACAACAAGCTTATTTGTATTACTCAATTATCTTAACCCCTTCGCTGCCAGGCCTTTTTCCCCTCCTGTGCCGGGCCTTTTTTTGCCTATTTGGGGCAGTTCGCGCTTAGGCCCTCATAACTTTTTGTCCACATAAGCTAACCAAGCCAAATTTGCGTCCTTTTTTTCCAACATCCTAGGGATTCTAGAGGTACCCAGACTTTGTGGGTTCCCTTGAAGGAGGCCAAGAAATTGGCCAAAATACAGTGAAAATTTCGTTTTTTTCAAAAAAATTGGAAAAAGTGGCTGCAGAAGAAGGCTTGTGGTTTTTCCCCTGAAAATGGCATCAACAAAGGGTTTGCGGTGCTAAACTCAGCAGCTTCCCAGCTTTCAGGAACAGGCAGACTTGAATCAGAAAACCCAATTTTTCAACACAATTTTGGCATTTTACTGGGGCATACCCCATTTGTGCAATTTTTTGTGCTTTCAGCCTCCTTCCAGTCAGTGACAGGAATGGTCATGAAACCAATGCTGGATCCCAGAAACCTAAACATTTCTGAAAAGTAGACAAAATTCTGAATTCAGCAAGGGGTCATTTGTGTAGATCCTACAAGGGTTTCCTACAGAAAATAACAGCTGAAAAAGAAAAATATTGAAATTGAGGTGAAAAAACCATCAATTTTTCTCGACGTTTTACTCTGTAACTTTTCCCTGCAATGTCAGATTATCGAAAGCAATATACCGTTACGTCTGCTGGACTCCTCTGGTTGCGGGGATATATAGGGCTTGTAGGTTCATCAAGAACCCGAGGAACCCAGAGCCAATAAATGAGCTGCACCCTGCAGTGCGTTTTCATTCTATACCGGGTATACAGCAATTCATTTGCTGAAATATAAGGAGTAAAAAATTGCTATCAAGAAAACCTTTGCATTTCCAAAAAGGGCACAAGATAAGGTGTTGAGGAGCAGTGGTTATTTGCACATCTCTGAATTCCGGGGTGACCATAGTAGCACGTGAATTACAGGGAATTTCTCAAATAGATGTCTTTTTTACACACACTCCTATATTTGGAAGGAAAAAATGTAGAGAAAGACAAGGGGCAATAGTACTTGTTTTGCTAATCTATGTTCCCCCAAGTCTCCCGATAAAAATGGTACCTCACTTGTGTGGGTAGGCCTAGCACCCGCGACAGGATATGCCCCAAAACACAACATGGACACATCACAGAAAACAGAGCTGTTTTTAGCAAAGTGACTACCTGTAGATTTTGGCCTCTAGCTCAGCCGCCACCTAGGGAAACCTACCAAACCTGTGCATTTCTGAAAACTAGAGACCTAGGGGAATCCAAGGAGGGGTGACTTGTGTGGCTCGGACCAGGTTCTGTTACCCAGAATCCTTTGCAAACCTCAAAATTTGGCTAAAAAAACACATGTTCCACACATTTCTGTGGCAGTAAGTTCTGGAATCTGAGAGGAGCCACAAATTTCCTTCCACCCAGCGTTCCCCCACGTCTCCCGATAAAAATGATACCTCACTTGTGTGGGTAGGCCTAGCGCCCGCGACAGGATATACCCCAAAACACAACGTGGACATATCACAGAAAACAGAGCTGTTTTTAGCAAAGTGACTACCTGTAGATTTTGGCCTCTAGCTCAGCCGCCACCTAGGGAAACCTACCAAACCTGTGCATTTCTGAAAACTAGAGACCTAGGGGAATCCAAGGAGGGGTGACTTGCGGGGCTCGGACCAGGTTCTGTTACCCAGAATCCTTTGCAAACCTCAAAATTTCACTAAAAAAACACATGTTCCTCACATTTCTGTGGCAGAAAGTTCTGGAATCTGAGAGGAGCCACAAATTTCCTTCCACCCAGCGTTCCCCCACGTCTCCCGATAAAAATGATACCTCACTTGTGTGGGTAGGCCTAGCGCCCGCGACAGGATATGCCCCAAAACACAACGTGGACATATCACAGAAAACAGAGCTGTTTTTAGCAAAGTGACTACCTGTAGATTTTGGCCTCTAGCTCAGCCGCCACCTAGGGAAACCTACCAAACCTGTGCATTTCTGAAAACTAGAGACCTTGGGGAATCCAAGGAGGGGTGACTTGCGGGGCTCGGACCAGGTTCTGTTACCCAGAATCCTTTGCAAACCTCAACATTTGGCTAAAAAAACACATGTTCCTCACATTTCTGTGGCAGAAAGTTCTGGAATCTGAGAGGAGCCACAAATTTCCTTCCACCCAGCGTTCCCCCATGTCTCCCGATAAAAATGATACCTCACTTGTGTGGGTAGGCCTAGCGCCCGCGACAGGATATGCCCCAAAACACAACGTGGACATATCACAGAAAACAGAGCTGTTTTTAGCAAAGTGACTACCTGTAGATTTTGGCCTCTAGCTCAGCCGCCACCTAGGGAAACCTACCAAACCTGTGCATTTCTGAAAACTAGAGACCTAGGGGAATCCAAGGAGGGGTGACTTGCGGGGCTCAGACCAGGTTCTGTTACCCAGAATCCTTTGCAAATCTCAAAATTTGGCTAAAAAAACACATGTTCCTCACATTTCTGTGGCAGAAAGTTCTGGAATCTGAGAGGAGCCACAAATTTCCTTCCACCCAGCGTTCCCCCACATCTCCCGATAAAAATGATACCTCACTTGTGTGGGTAGGCCTAGCGCCCGCGACAGGATATGCCCCAAAACACAACGTGGACATATCACAGAAAACAGAGCTGTTTTTAGCAAAGTGACTACCTGTAGATTTTGGCCTCTAGCTCAGCCGCCACCTAGGGAAACCTACCAAACCTGTGCATTTCTGAAAACTAGAGACCTAGGGGAATCCAAGGAGGGGTGACTTGCGGGGCTCGGACCAGGTTCTGTTACCCAGAATCCTTTGCAAACCTCAAAATTTGGCTAAAAAAACACATGTTCCTCACATTTCTGTGGCAGAAAGTTCTGGAATCTGAGAGGAGCCACAAATTTCCTTCCACCCAGCGTTCCCCCACGTCTCCCGATAAAAATGATACCTCACTTGTGTGGGTAGGCCTAGCGCCCGCGACAGGATATGCCCCAAAACACAACGTGGACATATCACAGAAAACAGAGCTGTTTTTAGCAAAGTGACTACCTGTAGATTTTGGCCTCTAGCTCAGCCGCCACCTAGGGAAACCTACCAAACCTGTGCATTTCTGAAAACTAGAGACCTAGGGGAATCCAAGGAGGGGTGACTTGCGGGGCTCGGACCAGGTTCTGTTACCCAGAATCCTTTGCAAACCTCAAAATTTGGCTAAAAAAACACATGTTCCTCACATTTCTGTGGCAGAAAGTTCTGGAATCTGAGAGGAGCCACAAATTTCCTTCCACCCAGCGTTCCCCCACGTCTCCCGATAAAAATGATACCTCACTTGTGTGGGTAGGCCTAGCGCCCGCGACAGGATATGCCCCAAAACACAACGTGGACATATCACAGAAAACAGAGCTGTTTTTAGCAAAGTGACTACCTGTAGATTTTGGCCTCTAGCTCAGCCGCCACCTAGGGAAACCTACCAAACCTGTGCATTTCTGAAAACTAGAGACCTAGCGGAATCCAAGGAGGGGTGACTTGCGGGGCTCGGACCAGGTTCTGTTACCCAGAATCCTTTGCAAATCTCAAAATTTGGCTAAAAAAACACATGTTCCTCACATTTCTGTGGCAGAAAGTTCTGGAATCTGAGAGGAGCCACAAATTTCCTTCCACCCAGCGTTCCCCCACGTCTCCCGATAAAAATGATACCTCACTTGTGTGGGTAGGCCTAGCGCCCGCGACAGGATATGCCCCAAAACACAACGTGGACATATCACAGAAAACAGAGCTGTTTTTAGCAAAGTGACTACCTGTAGATTTTGGCCTCTAGCTCAGCCGCCACCTAGGGAAACCTACCAAACCTGTGCATTTCTGAAAACTAGAGACCTAGGGGAATCCAAGGAGGGGTGACTAGCGGGGCTCGGACCAGGTTCTGTTACCCAGAATCCTTTGCAAACCTCAAAATTTGGCTAAAAAAACACATGTTCCTCACATTTCTGTGGCAGAAAGTTCTGGAATCTGAGAGGAGCCACAAATTTCCTTCCACCCAGCGTTCCCCCACGTCTCCCGATAAAAATGATACCTCACTTGTGTGGGTAGGCCTAGCGCCCGCGACAGGATATGCCCCAAAACACAACGTGGACATATCACAGAAAACAGAGCTGTTTTTAGCAAAGTGACTACCTGTAGATTTTGGCCTCTAGCTCAGCCGCCACCTAGGGAAACCTACCAAACCTGTACATTTCTGAAAACTAGAGACCTAGGGGAATCCAAGGAGGGGTGACTTGTGTGGCTCGGACCAGGTTCTGTTACCCAGAATCCTTTGCAAACCTCAAAATTTGGCTAAAAAAACACATGTCCCTCACATTTCTGTGGCAGAAAGTTCTGGAATCTGAGAGGAGCTACAAATTTCCTTCCACCCAGCGTTCCCCCAAGTCTCCCGATAAAAATGATACCTCACTTGCGTGGGTAGGCCTAGCGCCGGCGACAGGAAACACCCCAAAGCGCAACGTGGACACATCCTAAATTTTGGAAAAAAACAGAGGTGTTTTTTGCAAAGTGCCTACCTGTAGATTTTGGCCTCTAGCTCAGCCGGCACCTAGGGAAACCTACCAAACCTGTGCATTTCTGAAAACTAGAGACCTAGGGGAATCCAAGGAGGGGTGACTTGCGGGGCTCGGACCAGGTTCTGTTACCCAGAATCCTTTGCAAACCTCAAAATTTGGGTAAAAATACACATGTTACTCACATTTCTGTGGCAGAAAGTTCTGGAATCTGAGAGGAGCCACAAATTTCCTTCTACCCAGCGTTCCCCCAAGTCTCCCGATAAAAATGATACCTCACTTGTGTGGGTAGGCCTAGCGCCCGCGACAGGATATGCCCCAAAACACAACGTGGACATATCACAGAAAACAGAGCTGTTTTTAGCAAAGTGACTACCTGTAGATTTTGGCCTCTAGCTCAGCCGGCACCTAGGGAAACCTACCAAACCTGTGCATTTCTGAAAACTAGAGACCTAGGGGAATCCAAGGAGGGGTGACTTGCGGGGCTCGGACCAGGTTCTGTTACCCAGAATCCTTTGCAAACCTCAAAATTTGGCTAAAAATACACATGTTACTCACATTTCTGTGGCAGAAAGTTCTGGAATCTGAGAGGAGCCACAAATTTCCTTCTACCCAGCGTTCCCCCAAGTCTCCCGATAAAAATGATACCTCACTTGTGTGGGTAGGACTAGCGCCCACGAAAGGAAAGGGCCCAAAACACAACGTGGACACATCACATTTTTTTATAAAAAGCAGTGCCTACCTGTGGATTTTGGCCTGTAGCTCAGCCGACACCTGAGGAAACCTAGCAAACCAGTGCATTTTTGAAAACTAGAAACCCAGGGGAATCCAAGATGGGGTGACTTGCGGGGCTCTGACCAGGTTATGTTACCCAGAATCCTTTGCAAACATCAAAATTTGGCCCAAAAAACACTTTTTCCTCTCATTTCGGTGACAGAAAGTTCTGGAATCTGAGAGGAGCCACAAATTTCCTGCCACCCAGCGTTCCCCTAAGTCTCTCGATAAAAATGGTACATCACTTCTGTGGGTAGGCCTAGCGCCCACAAAAGGAAATGGCCCAAAACACAACGTGGACACAACATATTTTTTCACAGAAAACAGAGGTGTTTTTTGCAAGGTGCCTACCTGTGGTGTTTGGCCTGTAGCTCAGCCGGCGGGGGGGGGGGCGGAAATGCCCTAAAATAAATTTGCCCCCCCAACCCCCACCCTCCCCCGCCGGGAGCGACCCTTGCCTACGGGGTGACATTGGCACCAAAAAACAAATCCCCGGTGCCTAGTGGTTTCTGCCCCCTTGGGGGCAGGTTGACCTAAACTCAGCCAATCTGCCCCCAAGGGGGGCAGAAATGGCCTAAATACAATTTGTCCCCCAGGGGAGCGACTTTTGCCTGATGGGTCGCTCCCCATCTCTAAAAAAAAAAGACAAAGAAAAAAAAGAAAAATTCCCCTGGCGCCTAGAGGTTTCTGCCCCCCCCCCCCCCCCGGGGGCAGTTCGGCCTAATAATAGGCCGATCTGTCCCCCGGGGGGGCAGAAATGGCCTAAAATAAATTTGCCCCCCAACCCCCACCACCCCCCCGGGAGCGACCCTTGCCTACGGGGTCGCTCCCCCTGCGTGACATTGGCGCCAAAAAACAAATCCCCGGTGCCTAGTGGTTTCTGCCCCCTTGGGGGCAGATTGACCTAAAATTTGCCAATCTGCCCCCAGGGGGGCAGAAATTGTCTAAATACAATTTGCCCCCCCAGGGGAGCGACCCTTGCCTGATGGGTCGCTCCCCATCTCTAAAAAAAGAAACAACAAAAAAAAAAACACACAAAAAAAAAATTGCCCTGGTGCCTAGAGTGTTCTGCCCCCCCCCCGGGGGCAGTTCGGCCTAATAATAGTCCGATCTGTCCCCCGGGGGGGCAGAAATGGCCTAAAATAAATTTGCCCCCCCAACCCCAATCCCCCCCCCGGGAGCGACCCTTGCCTACGGGGTCGCTCCCCCTGCGTGACATTGGCGCCAAAAAACAAATCCCCGGTGCCTAGTGGTTTCTGCCCCCTTGGGGGCAGATTGACCTAAAATTGGCCAATCTGCCCCCAGGGGGGGCAGAAATGGTCTAAATACAATTTGCCCCCCCAGGGGAGCGACCCTTGCCTGATGGGTCGCTCCCCATCTCTAAAAAAAGAAACAACAAAAAAAAAAAACACACAAAAAAAAAATTGCCCTGGTGCCTAGAGTGTTCTGCCCCCCCCGGGGGGCAGTTCGGCCTAATAATAGGCCGATCTGTCCCCCGGGGCGGCAGAAATGGCCTAAAATAAATTTGCCCCCCCCCCGGAGCGACCCTTGCCTACGGGGTCGCTCCCCCTGCGTGACATTGGCGCTAAAAAACAAATCCCCGGTGCCTAGTGGTTTCTGCCCCCTTGGGGGCAGATTGACCTAAAATTGGCCAATCTGCCCCCAGGGGGGCAGAAATGGTCTAAATACAATTTGCCCCCCCAGGGGAGCGACCCTTGCCTGATGGGTCGCTCCCCATCTCTAAAAAAAGAAACAACAAAAAAAAAAAACACAAAAAAAAAATTGCCCTGGCGCCTAGAGTGTTCTGCCCCCCCCCCGGGGGCAGTTCGGCCTAATAATAGGCCGATCTGTCCCCCGGGGGGGCAGAAATGGCCTAAAATAAATTTGCCCCCCCAACCCCAATCCCCCCCCCGGGAGCGACCCTTGCCTACGGGGTCGCTCCCCCTGCGTGACATTGGCGCCAAAAAACAAATCCCCGGTGCCTAGTGGTTTCTGCCCCCTTGGGGGCAGATTGACCTAAAATTGGCCAATCTGCCCCCAGGGGGGCAGAAATGGTCTAAATACAATTTGCCCCCCCAGGGGAGCGACCCTTGCCTGATGGGTCGCTCCCCATCTCTAAAAAAAGAAACAACAAAAAAAAAAACACAAAAAAAAAATTGCCCTGGTGCCTAGAGTGTTCTGCCCCCCCCCGGGGGCAGTTCGGCCTAATAATAGGCCGATCTGTCCCCCGGGGGGGCAGAAATGGCCTAAAATAAATTTGCACCCCCACCCCCCCCCCCCCCGGGAGCGACCCTTGCCTACGGGGTCGCTCCCCCTGCGTGACATTGGCGCCAAAAAACAAATCCCCGGTGCCTAGTGGTTTCTGCCCCGTTGGGGGCAGATTGACCTAAAATCGGCCAATCTGCCCCCAGGGGGGCAGAAATGGTCTAAATACAATTTGCCCCCCAGGGGAGCGACCCTTGCCTGATGGGTCGCTCCCCATCTCTAAAAAAAAAAAAAAGAACAAAAAACAAAAACACAAAAAAAAAAATTGCCCTGGCGCCTAGAGGTTTCTTCCCCCCCTGGGGGCAGATCGGCCTAATAATAGGCCGATCTGCCCCCAGGGGGGGCAGAAAAGGCCTTCCCAAAAAATTGCCCCCCCTGGGAGCGACCCTTGCCAAAGGGGTCGCTTTGTTGCGTGACATTCGCGCGCAAAAACAAACTCCCTGGTGTCTAATGGTTTCTGCCCCCCTTGGGGGCAGATTGGCCTTATCAAAATAGGCCAATCTGCCCCCAAGGGGGGCAGAAATGGCCTAAATATATATTGCCCCGTAGGGGAGCGACCCTTGCCTAAGGGATCGCTCCCCACCTAAAAAAAAAGAATTCATCACAAAAAAACAAAAAAAATAAAAATGGTCCCTGGTGCCTAGAGGTTTCTGCCCCCCCTGGGGGCAGATCGGCCTAATAATAGGCCAATCTGCCCCCAGGGGGGGCAGAAAAGGCCTTCCTAAAAAAATGCCCCCCTGGGAGCGACCCTTGCCCAAGGGGTCGCTCCCTTTTGCCAATTTCAAGAAAAAAAAAAAAATCCCTGGTGTCTAGTGGGGTTTCAAAAGCCGGATTGCAAGCAATCCAGCTTTTGAAACCTGTGAGAGACTTCAAAGGGAAGGAAATACATTTCCTTCCCTTTGAAGCCTCTCGGGGCCTCCCCCATGGGATTGAAAAAGAAATGCAAAAGCATTTCTTTTTCAATCGCGCTGGAAGCTCTGCTTCCAGCGCGATGGGGGAGACCCTGTGACTAATCAGCGCGCGCTCGCGCGCTGACGTCACAGGGGGGGTTGGGGGGGGTCGGGGGTGGGAGGGGAAGGGCTTCCCCTTCCATCCCTGACTTGGGGGGATGGGGGGGAACCCCACAGAGGGAGCGAGAGCGCTCCCTCTGGGCTGTGTGCCGAGGACGTAGTGGTTACGTCCTCGGCACAGCAGCACTGTGCCGCAGGACGTAACCACTACGTCCGCGGCACAGAAGGGGTTAAACAGCTAACAACCACTGACAAAGCCAATAGTCCTGACTGGTTTTACGTTATATGTCAGTTGTTGAGTTATTATATATTAGGAAGCAACAACATAAAGCTCAGAGAGCAACCAAAAAACAAGTCAGGTGGCACACTATGGGAATCACAGGAATGTAGTTTACATGTTTAAACCACTACCTTCAATACACAGACCACGCCCTTTTTAGAGACCCCCCAGTTTTTCATCCCAATTGAAGGCCAGCATAAAGTAAATTAACTTTATCAGCTATTTCTCAAATAAAGTATATTTAGTCGGCACAGTTTCAAAACAGTTTCAGTGTTTACTTTTCCGAGCCGCGCTGTCTAATATTGAGAAATTTTTGAATAAATTAATGCACTTGAGAAAGTGCATGCGCACTAAAGCAGGTGCTCAGTTTTCCGCTGAGTCAGTGCACCTGATCATGATACGGCCCTAAGCGGAAACGTCAGAGTCTGGACTCGGCGCGTTGTGCTACAATGGAAATAGAACAAGCACTGGCAAAGCCATTAGGTCTGGCGTTAGCTGGCAGCATTTTGCCAATTTTTGTTTTGTGTTGTCATAGTTTTTGTAAAATGTTATTGTTCGAGAAGCTGCAGGGCCCTGATCAAATCTAAAAGAAAAGCATTGGCTAAAGGCAAAAATCTTTTTGAGTCTCAAAAAAGTACACAGACCATATCTCTGGCAATGAAGGAACCTCTTTGTGTGTAGATGTGCTCCTTGTGAAAGAGCAGCATGCTGTAATTCATAGTGAAGTCAGTCAATGGTCGAAGTGATAGGCACTTTGCCCCTTGATTTGGTGGAAAAAAAGTGACTGACACAATCATAGATTAATGGATGAAGTCTGGCTGAACACCCCTTTAAGTAACTATGTTTTACTGTTAGTAAAATCAGAAGGTCTTGGTCAGTGCTTAATTTGTAAACAAAAACGTGCCGGTACCCAAAACCCTCCTCTTAAACATGTGACTGCTTCAATGAAATGTGGGAACACGGAATACTGAGGCGCGTACTCCGGAAGCCATCTCGGGTCTCTTCAATCCACTTACAGCCACTCCCTGCCCCTTCAGCTCACTCTTGCAGCTTTCTGCTTTCTTCCTTTGTGATGCTTTTTCGTTTTACCCTTCCTCCGTCTTTCCCATATGTGTGTTTTGCTCGCAGCAAATGCTTGAGGTAGAAGAATAAGCCCCGGCCCTCAAAAACCGGAAACGCCATCGGAAGCAACAAGCACAAATTAAGCACTGGTCTTGGTCAGCAGAGATCTTGTAAAAGCCAATCGGTCTGTTATTGGCTGCCAGCCTCTTGTGTTTGAGAAAGAATGCAAGAAAGAAAAAGGCAAGGAAAAAGGGAAGAAGGAAAGGAATGAAGGTAGAAGGCCAAAAAGGAATAAAGGAATAAGGGAAAAAGGAAGTAAGCAAGAAGAGCAAAAAGGAAGAAAGGAAGGCAATCAAGCACAAAAGGAAGACAGATAAAAAAGAAATGAAATAGGGAGGGTAAACAGGAAGGAAGAAGGAAAGAAAGAAGGAAGGGCAGCAAAAAAGAGAAGAAAGAAAGAAAGAAAGAAAGAAAGAAAGAAAGAAAGAAAGAAAGAAAGAAAGAAAGAAAGAAAGAAAGAAAGGAAGGAAGAAAGAAATGAAGAAATAGAAAAAGAATATAAACGAAGGAAAGAAAAGGAGATCAAAGGCTATAAACAAAGAAAAAAGAAAAAAAGAAAAAAGAAAAGAAGGAAGGCAAAAACAGAAACAAAGAATAAAGGCAAAAAAGAAAGAAAGAAAAAAGGCAAGAATGAAGGCAAAAGGGAACAAGGAACAAAAAAGGAAAGAAGGCAAAAATGAAAGAAAGGAGAAATAAAGGAAAGACAAAAGAAAGAAAGCAAAAAAAGAAGGAAAGAAAGGAAAAAAGGAAAAAACATAGGAATGAAAGAAACAGGGGACAAATATTAAAGAAGGCAGTAAAGTAAGAAGGAAAGAAAAAATAAAGAATGAAGGAAAACAGAAGAAAGGAAAGAGAAAGAAAGGGAAGAAAGAAGGAAAGAAGGCAAACATGAAAGAAAGAAGTAAACCAGGAAACAATGAAAGAAGGCAAAAAAGAAATGAAGAAAATAAGGCAAAAATGAAAGAGTAGTAAAGGAGGGAAAAAGAAAGAAAGGAGGAAAGAAAACAAGAAAGAGAACTAGGAAAGAAAGAAGGAAAGAAAAGAAAGAAAGAAAGAAAGAAGCACTCCACCTCCTGGAAGAGGTTAACCCGGCATTCAAACCACCTTAAATGTGCATGTATATTTTCTGTTTGTTATCGATGTGTTCAGGCTTTATAGTGAAGCACTTTGATGCCTCCAGGCCACGTCCGCGCTACATCAAACCCCAAAATCTAAATAAATAAAATAAATAAACAAACAGCATTAGCAGGAGGCAGGAACTGATAAAGCTGGAATGTGCCCTGTGCCCAGTTAAAGGGGTCCTGTTATCACATCAGATGCCACTAAAGAAATGATAAAATAAAAACAAAAACACCGGAACTAGAGGGCACTCCCTTGTGCGCGGATGCCCACCTTGTGAGAGGGCCACGTGCCGGGACTAGAGGGCGCTCCCTTGTGTGCGGATGCCCACCTTGTGAGAGGGCCACGTGCCGGGACTAGAGGGCGCTCCCTTGTGTGCAGATGCCCACCTTGTGAGAGGGCCACGTGCAGGCACTCAGAGTGAAGTTAGCCAGTGGCTGAAGTGAGCTGACCCAGTGCCCCTTGCTGGATGCTGCAGTGACCGGAAGCAAAATGTGAATGACACAACAACAGACCAATGGATGACCAGAGGTGGTTAAATAAGAATATTATACAAATTATTTTGGTAAAATAAAAAGGTCTTGGCTAACACCAGACTTGAAAATGCAGATTTATGATATTACTGAGTTCACACTGCCATCTGCTGGCCACATAGAAGAAGGCCCTTTGCACAATAATAAGAATTAACCACCAGTGTCCATCGACTTTCAAATCAGAAGCACATTCGTTGAAATTAAGGAGGATAAAGGCAAAAACAATACATTGAGCACGAAACGACACATTGTAGTTGCAGAAAATAATGTTAAAAATACAAAGTAAACTCAAATAAGACAAATTTAAATTAGTAAAATGTTCAGCATATATATATTTATGCACTTAAAATTTGCCCTGGAGCAGAATATATGTTTACGGAGGGTACATAAACAGTATATATCTTACATAACAACTGTGTGATTTTCACAAAGGTGACTAAACTTCATTTATGACTCCGCTTAAACCTATTAAGTTTTGCTAACGACACCAAGAATCAGCGCCTGGAAACAATTTAATTCGCACAGTCCGCTATACAAGTGTAATATTAACTTATTTATCATAAAACGTTTGACGTGTTAAAAGTTCTCTTTGCTTGCTAGTTTCCTTGTTGCGGGAGGAGGTGCAGAGGAGGAGCTTTGGTGTAGCCCCTCCCACTGCAGAGAACGCACCAGTCAATGCGCTCTTTGTAGAGGCTCATGGCGGATAGGCGTGGGAGGCACCACATATTGCAATTGGCTGCTGTACCCCTGCTGGACCCCAGGAAATCAAGCTTAGCACATCTCAGACCTCAACCAGATGAATTGACTCCACAGCCAAACAGCAGACTGCCCCACCCAACATCACTATGTGCTTACCCCCGCTCACCTGCAGACCACCAGTACACAATCGCACGCACTGCTAATTACCCTGTATATTACATCAGTCATGACATCTTCTATGGCATCATTGATAATATCACTGCAACATCTGCAATAAAATTATTGATGAGAAACCTGTGCATGGCGAGGGCACGAGTTATAGTTACTTTAGGGCTCGAGTTACAGTTTCATGAGATAAGTATAACTATAACTGCTGAACAGCTATGGTTTTGTGTGCGTAAAATATGAACCTAACTATAACATCCCTGTAACCTTTATTTTTTTCAGTGAATGTCTACGTTTTTAAATTCTATTTCCTAACCATTACGTCCCTGTAACCTTTATTTTTTTCCAACGAATGTATACATACCAAATATATTCGAGACTCAAATGATTAAGCAATTCCTGCAGTTTAAGATTGACGTTAAACTCCTAGGAAATGATACACTGCTATTTTAAACTCCGACACGGGGTGCGATGCAGCCAACGAATAAGGAAGCAGGGGCGAGAGAACTCGCACTGTTTAAAAAACCTGTTTTTTATTTATGAAACAATCAAAAGCCTTATAGAAGCCATGTAGCCACATTGAAAACTCTCCCGGAAACCCACAAATGACCTTAGATGCAGAAATGGGAGAGATTATTAGAGAGATAATGCAGGAGCATTGGACCAGACTTTGAAGGGATTTACCAAAGTTAGTGCATAGTGTTCAGGGTAGGGAGACATGGCATGAAATTATGTACAAGCAGTATATGACCTCACAAAAACTAAAACAGCTTTATCCACACATCGACAATATATACTGAAGAGTGTGTAATATTAAGGGCCCTGCCTTATGTGTGTGGTGGGCCTGCCCAACACTTGTTATGTGTGGAAAGAAAAAATAAGCCACATAAAGGAGGTTATTAGCCAACCAATCCCTCCACACCCTAATAAAAATGGGCCCCTGGTTGCTTCAGTCACCACCACTGTGCAGGATCAACTATTCTCCCCAAACCAACACTATATGGCGCATTCTATTACTCTTTCAAGAATATCCCTTACTTCTACTCTCTGCCTCATCTCAAACTCGTTTTACTACCATGAACTCACAAAAAACCCATTCCAAAGTCCTCTCTCCTCCATCCATCCTTTATCTAGTCATCCATTGTGGGAATCTGGCTCTCTATATGGTGCACTAAAAAGAAGTGCACCACGCAGAGAGCCCAGTGGATCCCCAGCTGGCTTGCAGAGGCAAAAGTAGACAGGACTAATGCTTTCTTTTGTGGTAGTGTGGGAGAGCAGTTAGGATTATCAGAGGTTAGCGCTAAGCATTTGTTGTACACACACAGAGGCAATAAATGAGGCACACACTCAAAAAATAAACCCAAGACCAAATTAGAAAAATAACACTTATTTTTATATGTACTTTGAAACCTAGAACTTTGTTACAAGGTAAGCACCTTTTTAAGTATGAATTATTTTCAATTGCAAAAGTGGACACAGTGGAATTTCAGAGTTTTTCAATGTTATCCTCTGGGAAGAAAAACAAGTTCAGCAAACATGTGCTTTATGACGACGTACGGGACTACTCTCTGAGAGTAAAGGTAAGTATTGGGCAAGGGTCAGGACCACACCCACAGGCCACTCCGGGCAGCACAGGGGTGGCCAGGTGCAGACATGTAGCATGGCATCGGGTAACCAATGTATTTTAGTGGGGATTGGGTTCCGTGGAAAAAGGCTGCACGCTCTGGCCAGGAAGCCAATCGGGGAAAACCAACAGATAGGTAACAAGCATGGGGTGCTTGGGGACGTAAGTGCACCTTTGGTCCTCTTCTCCAAGGCCCAGCGGTGATGGATGCAGGGGTGTCCTTTGGTGTTGTGTTTCTGTGTTTGGGAACACTTGTGGTTGAGGGGTCCTGTGGTCTGAGTCTGCAGGTGTTTTCATTTAGTCCAGGAGGGGCGAAACCACAGTGGACTCAAGCTCGGGAGAGCTGGGGGATGTCGCTGACACCAGGGGCCGACTTCAGCTTGGGCCGTGGGCAACGGGTGCAGTGGTTGCTTTTGGTGTCTGGTTTCTCTCACCACAGAGGCTGCAGGAGAAGGGGCCTGCAGGCAGAGGCTGCAGGTGTCTTCAGGGAGTCCAGGAGGGGTGAAACCAAGAAGGACTCAGACTTTGGGGAGCTGGATAACCTTGTTGGCACTGTTGGTCCCCTCCAATTTGGGTGCATTGGTGTCCTCAGGTGTCGGGTCTTCCAGAGGCACACAGCCCTTTCTTTAGAGTTTGTTGGGGAGAAGGTCTGCTGCTTACTGCAGTCTTGAGTCTTTTTTGACGGCAGGAAGTCCTCCTGGGTTTCTGGAAACTCAGCTGTAGGACAAGTGCTTTTTAGGTGCAGAGTCCATTGGGCGTTGCAGACAGGCCGGCGCAGACAGGCCGGCAGGGTTGGTACCGGGTTAGGTGCTTCTTTTTCTCCTCTTCTGGTGGTGTGGCTCTTCGGTGTCCTTGGGCTTCTTAGGTCATTAGGAATTGAGTTCTTGGGTTCAGGGGTACCTCCTGAATACTCAATTTAGGGGCATTACAGGGAGAGCCAGGGGGCAGCCAATGTGTTGCCCACCTTTAGGGGGACTACACCCTCTCTATGATCACTTCTGTTGAGAAGTGGGCATAACCCTGACCCTAGACGTCTAATTCCATCTAAAACAAGATGGAGGAATTTAAAAAGTGGTGTCCACTTCAGCTGATTCACCTGAGGGGTGGGACTGGCATGAGTGGGGCACACCTCCTAATCTTACTTATTTTCCTGCCTGTCTTGCAGCCAAGAAATGGGGTCAGGACATGGGGGTTGGTCATATCCACCATCTGGAGGGACCTGGGTTACATTACAAAGGTGGCTAGGCCTTTGAAGTTTCATATCCTGGAATGTCAACACCCCTGCCCAGTACAGGCTTCTGTCCCTGGCCTCTGAGAACGCTGGCTCTCGTCTCAGAGGATCAGAAAGGTGGCTGAACTGGTCAGGACTGGTCAGTCCACACACTAGTAGTTTTTTCAGGGGGCACCTCTAATGTGCCATCCAAGTGCATATATTAATAAATCTCCCATTGGAATGAGTAAGGTTTTATTTATATGCGATGTTTCATATCAAACAACCATTTGTTCAGACAAGCCATGACATAGCTGTTGAACTCGTAGTGACCAGTATCCAGCTCATGCATTAAAAATGTTTCCCTGAACACAGCAAGGGCATATTTGTTCATGCATATATGCCCTCACATGTGATATGATGCATCCTGCCTGAGGGCTGAAAGGCCTTTGGTAAGGGTGACTTACACATAGCACATGCAGAGGTAGTGGGCCTGGTACACAGGAATATGTGACAGGTCATGCAGTCTGGGTTTTTTAATTTCAAAACATTTTATTGAGATGAAATACTCATAGTAAAGCATCACAACATACATTGCAAACAACATACATGGGCGATTACATGTGATGTATGAAAAAAGGTGTTAGACAATACACGTGTCATATGGTACATACAAGGAGCAGTTGAGGCAAACTTATAAGATCATCAAGGCTACCAAAAAGGAGTAACAAGGATGTGAGTATCAAGATGATTTTCACATTCAGTGTCCTGAGAGTACTGTTACCATCAGGGTATGTTTATACCATCGTGTTGGAAACATAGAAGAAAACATTTTCTTTGTAAGTGAAAATATGAAGGAAAGAAAATAGAAGAATGGGAGAAGAAGGGAGAGAGAACTCTGGTTTTGTCTACATCATGTGAGACATCAGTGACAAAGCCTACGTGGGATTCAGAGCAAACAAGCGACAAACATCAAATTACACCTTGGGGTTGCAGGAAGTAGTGTAGGAGATGCACTGTGGTGGTTTACATGTCTGGAGGTAACTGTCAAGAGCACCCCAGTTTTCTAGCTGTAAACCTGGTGTTCTGACACAAGTTTCAACTGGAGAAAGGCATTACTGGGGTAGAAAGGGAAAGGGAACTGGGTATGATGGTGCATGGCACAAATGAAACTGTTTTTGCAATGTGGACGTATTAGAAAACCAATACAATTTTTTAAAAAAATACGCTGAATAGGCTAAAACAGCATGGCGGCTGACTCAACATTCAGTTTTACTTCTGCAACAGAAGCGGAAGAACATTTTGGCAAAAGATACCGGTCAACATAGCAGGTATCGTTAGAAACAGCCTGGGATCCTCCACCAGATGTGGCGACATGGACCACATTGACTGGCAGACTCAGCGGGCCGCTGGCCAGGCTCAAACAGAGCTGATATGTTTTAGGTAAATTCATTCATGGTTAGAACTGTGCTTTGGTTACTCCTCCACTTTGAGAACTGCACACTTTGGCTTCTTAAGAAGTTTAAAAAGCACAGTCCTTGGCAGTAGACACATTGCACTACCACTAGATACGCCTGATGGCGCATCTCGGCCACCCACAACTCTCAATGCTCCAACACCCGCCAGGTGCCTGCATCAACTCTGCTTGCTCCCGATCTTCAGGTGGATCCACCAGTTGGCCTGGACAGTCCAGTTCAGGTTTTCACAGATGGAGATCTGGTAGAGGATGTGCTTCTTGGCAAAGTCCTCATCCTTCCCTAGTGCGAGCGCCTCCTTCAGGTAGTGGAGATCACCATCATTGGTGAGCTCAGGAAGACCAGTCAGCATCATCAGAGAAAAGAGGGTGACGAGGAGCCTGGAGTGCGAGCGTAGGGCGAAGTACGCCTGACTGCAGATGTCCTGGGGACGGAAGACAGACAAGTCAGGCGTGTGTGGTGCAAGAGAACAGACACCAGCAACATATACGCATCCCTAAAAACTGGAGTATCTGGAAGATTGAGCAGGGGTTGGTTTCACTCAACTGATCTATGGCCATATTTAAAAGCAAAGAAAGAAAAAATGTACAGCATAAGATAACTTGCATTATTCTGCACAGTGGTGTACCATATTACTCTTGAGAAATATGCATAGTCAATAGTAATTAAAGTAATGAAATATAAGTACTAATAGTACAATATTGTATCATGGTAACACAATGTACATAAAGGACTACTGTGAGTAGTAAGCGTGAATAAGCATTCAATAGATATTACCATTGAAGTAGATTACATATTTTTAAATAAGGTTACAGCATAAAAAGCAATAGATTCATAAATGGCTACCAAGGGATGATGAGATACCTGTAAATTATTCTTATGGTTTGTTGCAATTACATGATTTCTTTGAATTATGTATTCAGAGAAGGCTGTAAAAATAGTTGCTCAGCCTGATTTCCTTCTCACTAGCTCGTCAGTCTGTAAGTATGACAATGACTTTGAATAATGACAACAGAATACACCACACAACACAATGCTGTCCTTTGCTGTTCAGCCTCATGGATTATTCAAGATGTAGTATTAACCAAAAATGTATAGTCATTGAGTATTCAGTCTAACGCAGCCATCGTATAATATAGTAATACACTATTTACATGTGTAAGGAAATGCCTCCTTGGCATGGTTGCCCCCTGACTTTTTGCCTTTGCTGATGCTATGTTTACAATTGAAAGTGTGCTGAGGCCTGCTAACCAGGCCCCAGCACCAGTGTTCTTTCCCTAACCTGTACTTTTGTATCCACAATTGGCAGACCCTGGCATCCAGATAAGTCCCTTGTAACTGGTACTTCTAGTACCAAGGGCCCTGATGCCAAGGAAGGTCTCTAAGGGCTGCAGCATGTCTTATGCCACCCTGGAGACCTCTCACTCAGCACAGACACACTGCTTGCCAGCTTGTGTGTGCTAGTGAGGACAAAACAAGTAAGTCGACATGGCACTCCCCTCAGGGTGCCATGCCAGCCTCTCACTGCCTATGCAGTATAGGTAAGACACCCCTCTAGCAGGCCTTACAGCCCTAAGGCAGGGTGCACTATACCATAGGTGAGGGTACCAGTGCATGAGCACTGTACCCCTACAGTGTCTAAGCAAAACCTTAGACATTGTAAGTGCAGGGTAGCCATAAGAGTATATGGTCTGGGAGTCTGTTTTACACGAACTCCACAGCACCATAATGGCTACACTGAAAACTGGGAAGTTTGGTATCAAACTTCTCAGCACAATAAATGCACACTGATGCCAGTGTACATTTTATTGCAAAATACACCCCAGAGGGCACCTTAGAGGTACCCCCTGAAACTTAACCGACTATCTGTGTAGGCTGACTAGTTCCAGCAGCCTGCCACGCTAGAGACATGTTGCTGGCCCCATGGGGAGAGTGCCTTTGTCACTCTGAGGCCAGTAACAAAGCCTGCACTGGGTGGAGATGCTAACACCTCCCCCAGGCAGGAGCTGTAACACCTGGCGGTGAGCCTCAAAGGCTCACCCCTTTGTCACAGCACCGCAGGACACTCCAGCTAGTGGAGTTGCCCGCCCCCTCCGGCCCCGGCCCCCACTTTTGGCGGCAAGGCCGGAGAAAATAATGAGAATAACAAGGAGGAGTCACTGGCCAGTCAGGACAGCCCCTAAGGTGTCCTGAGCTGAGGTGACTCTAACTTTTAGAAATCCTCCATCTTGCAGATGGAGGATTCCCCCAATAGGGTTAGGATTGTGACCCCCTCCCCTTGGGAGGAGGCACAAAGAGGGTGTACCCACCCTCAGGGCTAGTAGCCATTGGCTACTAACCCCCCAGACCTAAACACGCCCTTAAATTTAGTATTTAAGGGCTACCCTGAACCCTAGAAAATTAGATTCCTGCAACAACAAGAAGAAGGACTGCCCAGCTGAAAACCCCTGCAGAGGAAGACCAGAAGACAACAACTGCCTTGGCTCCAGAAACTCACCGGCCTGTCTCCTGCCTTCCAAAGAACTCTGCTCCAGCGACGCCTTCCAAAGGGACCAGCGACCTCTGAATCCTCTGAGGACTGCCCTGCTTCGACGACGACAAGAAACTCCCGAGGACAGCGGACCTGCTCCAAAAAGACTGCAACTTTGTTTCAAGAAGCAGCTTTAAAGAACCCTGCAACTCCCCGCAAGAAGCGTGAGACTTGCAACACTGCACCCGGCGACCCCGACTCGGCTGGTGGAGAACCAACACCTCAGGGAGGACCCCCGGACTACTCTACGACTGTGAGTACCAAAACCTGTCCCCCCTGAGCCCCCACAGCGCCGCCTGCAGAGGGAATCCCGAGGCTTCCCCTGACCGCGACTCTCTGAAACCTAAGTCCCGACGCCTGGAAAAGACCCTGCACCCGCAGCCCCCAGGACCTGAAGGACCGGACTTTCACTGCAGAAGTGACCCCCAGGAGTCCCTCTCCCTTGACCAAGTGGAGGTTTCCCCGAGGAAGCCCCCCCTTGCCTGCCTGCAGCGCTGAAGAGATCCCTTGATCTCTCATAGACTAACATTGAAAACCCGACGCTTGTTTCTACACTGCACCCGGCCGCCCCCGCGCCGCTGTGGGTGAAATTTCTGTGTGGGCTTGTGTCCCCCCCGGTGCCCTACAAAACCCCCCTGGTCTGCCCTCCGAAGACGCGGGTACTTACCTGCAAGCAGACCGGAACCGGGGCACCCCCTTCTCTCCATTCTAGCCTATGCGTTTTGGGCACCACTTTGAACTCTGCACCTGACCGGCCCTGAGCTGCTGGTGTGGTAACTTTGGGGTTGCTCTGAACCCCCAACGGTGGGCTACCTTGGACCAAGAACTGAACCCTGTAAGTGTCTTACTTACCTGGTAAAACTAACAAAAACTTACCTCCCCCAGGAACTGTGAAAATTGCACTAAGTGTCCACTTTTAAAGTAGCTATTTGTCAATACCTTGAAAAGTATACATGCAATTGAAATGATTCAAAGTTCCTAATGTACGTACCTGCAATACCTTTCAAACAAGATATTACATGTTAAATTTGAACCTGTGGTTCTTAAAATAAACTAAGAAAAGATATTTTTCTATAACAAAACCTATTGGCTGGATTTGTCTCTGAGTGTGTGTACCTCATTTATTGTCTATGTGTATGTACAACAAATGCTTAACACTACTCCTTGGATAAGCCTACTGCTCGACCACACTACCACAAAATAGAGCATTAGTATTATCTATTTTTACCACTATTTTACCTCTAAGGGGAACCCTTGGACTCTGTGCATGCTATTCCTTACTTTGAAATAGCACATACAGAGCCAACTTCCTACATTGGTGGATCAGCGGTGGGGTACAAGACTTTGCATTTGCTGGACTACTCAGCCAATACCTGATCACACGACAAATTCCAAAATTGTCATTAGAAATTGATTTTTGCAATTTGAAAAGTTTTCTAAATTCTTAAAAGACCTGCTAGGGCCTTGTGTTAGATCCTGTTTAGCATTTCTTTTAGAGTTTAAAAGTTTGTAAAAGTTTGAATTAGAACCTAGAACTAGTTGTAGATTCTTTAAAAGTATTCCAACTTTTAGAAGCAAAATGTCTAGCACAGATGTGACTGTGGTGGAACTCGACACCACACCTTACCTCCATCTACAGATGAGAGAGCTAAGGTCACTCTGTAAACTAAAGAAAATAACAATAGGCCCCAAACCTACCAAAATACAGCTCCAGGAGCTTTTGGCAGAGTTTGAAAAGGCCAATCCCTCTGAGGGTGGCAACTCAGAGGATGAAGATAGTGACTTGGAGGGAAATTCCCCCCCTCCAGTCCTACTTAGGGAGAGCAGGGCTACTCAAGCCCTGACTCCACAAATAATAGTCAGAGATGCTGGTTCCCTCACAGGAGGGACCAACAACTCTGAAATCACTGAGGATAACCCCAGTGAAGAGGACATCCAGTTAGCCAGGATGGCCAAAAGATTGGCTTTGGAAAGACAGATCCTAGCCATAGAGAGGGAAAGACAAGAGATGGGCCTAGGACCCATCAATGGTGGCAGCAACATAAATAGGGTCAGAGATTCTCCTGACATGTTGAAAATCCCCAAAGGGATTGTAACTAAATATGAAGATGGTGATGACATCACCAAATGGTTCACAGCTTTTGAGAGGGCTTGTGTCACCAGAAAAGTGAACAGATCTCACTGGGGTGCTCTCCTTTGGGAAATGTTCACAGGAAAGTGTAGGGATAGACTCCTCACACTCTCTGGAAAAGATGCAGAATCTTATGACCTCATGAAGGGTACCCTGATTGAGGGCTTTGGATTCTCCACTGAGGAGTATAGGATTAGATTCAGGGGGGCTCAAAAATCCTCGAGCCAGACCTGGGTTGACTTTGTAGACTACTCAGTAAAAACACTAGATGGTTGGATTCAAGGCAGTGGTGTAAGTAATTATGATGGGCTGTACAATTTATTTGTGAAAGAACACCTGTTAAGTAATTGTTTCAATGATAAACTGCATCAGCATCTGGTAGACCTAGGACCAATTTCTCCCCAAGAATTGGGAAAGAAGGCGGACCATTGGGTCAAGACTAGGGTGTCCAAAACTTCCACAGGGGGTGACCAAAAGAAAGGGGTCACAAAACCTCCCCAGGGGAAAGGTGGTGAGACAGCCAAAAATAAAAATAGTCAAGAGTCTTCTACAGGCCCCCAAAAACCTGCACACGAGGGTGGGCCCAGAGCCTCTTCACAAAACAATCCTGGGTACAAGGGTAAAAACTTTGATCCCAAAAAGGCCTGGTGTCGAAACTGTAGTCAGTCTGGACACCAAACTGGAGACAAGGCCTGTCCCAAGAAAAGTTCCACTCCAAACTCCAATCCAGGTAACACTGGAATGGCTAGTCTCCAAGTGGGATCAACAGTGTGCCCAGAGCAAATCAGGGTCCACACTGAAGCTACTCTAGTCTCTGAGGGTGGGGTGGATTTAGCCACACTAGCTGCCTGGCCTCCTAACATGCAAAAATACAGGCAGCAGCTCTTTATTAATGGGACAAGTGTAGAGGGCCTGAGGGATACAGGTGCCAGTGTCACCATGGTGACAGAGAAACTGGTTTCCCCTGGCCAATACCTGACTGGAAAAACTTATACAGTCACCAATGCTGACAATCAAACTAAAGCACATCCCATGGCAATGGTAACTTTAGAATGGGGAGGGGTCAATGGCCTGAAACAGGTGGTGGTCTCCTCAAACATCCCAGTAGACTGTCTGCTTGGAAATGACCTGGAGTCCTCAGCATGGGCTGAGGTAGAACTAAAAACCCATGCAGCCATGCTGGGTATCCCTGAACTGGTGTGTGTAAAAACCAGAGCACAATGCAAGGCACAGGGTGAAAAAGTAGAGCTGGAGTCTGGAAAAATGGCCCAGCCTACCAAGAGAAAAGGAAAGTCAGTTGGGAAACCAACTGCAACACAGTCAGAAAAAGGGAACCTCTCTTCTCAGGAAGAAGTTCTGCCCTCTGAGGGAACTGAGCCTTTGGAGCTTGAACCTTATCAGGTTGAGCTCTTAGGCCCAGGGGGACCCTCAAGGGAGGAGCTGTGTAAGGGACAAGAAACCTGTCCCTCTCTTGAAGGCCTTAGGCAGCAAGCTGCTGAAGAGTCCAAGGGCAAGAAAAATGGAACACATAGGGTCTATTGGGAAGATGGACTCCTGTACACTGAGGCCAGAGACCCCAAACCTGGTGCCACTAGGAGAGTGGTAGTGCCTCAGTCGTCCAGAGAGTTTATTCTGATCTTAGCCCATGATATTCCCCTTGCTGGGCATTTGGGACAAACCAAGACGTGGGAGAGGTTAGTCAACCACTTCTACTGGCCCAATATGTCCCAGAAGGTTAAGGAGTTTTGCCTCTCCTGCCCCACCTGTCAATCCAGTGGTAAGACAGGTGGGCACCCAAAGGCCCCCCTCATTCCACTTCCAGTGGTGGGGGTCCCCTTTGAAAGAGTGGGTGTGGACATAGTTGGTCCACTGGAACCTCCCACAGCCTCAGGAAATATGTATATCCTAGTAGTAGTGGATCATGCTACTAGGTATCCTGAAGCTATTCCCCTTAGGTCGACTACTGCCCCTGCAGTAGCCAAGGCCCTCATTGGTATCTTTACCAGAGTGGGTTTCCCTAAGGAGGTGGTGTCTGACAGAGGTACCAACTTCATGTCAGCATACCTAAAACACATGTGGAATGAGTGTGGAGTGACTTACAAATTCACTACACCATACCATCCACAAACTAATGGCTTAGTTGAGAGATTCAACAAGACATTAAAAGGCATGATCATGGGGCTCCCAGAAAAACTCAAAAGGAGATGGGATGTCCTCTTGCCATGTCTGCTTTTTGCTTACAGAGAGGTGCCACAGAAGGGAGTAGGATTCTCACCCTTTGAACTTCTGTTTGGTCACCCTGTAAGGGGACCACTTGCTCTTGTTAAAGAAGGCTGGGAGAGACCTCTTCATGAGCCTAAACAAGACATAGTGGACTATGTACTTGGCCTTCGCTCTAGAATGGCAGAGTACATGGAAAAAGCAACCAAAAACCTTGAGGCCAGCCAACAGCTCCAGAAGTTTTGGTATGACCAAAAGGCTGCACTGGTTGAGTTCCAACCAGGGCAGAAAGTCTGGGTTCTGGAGCCTGTGGCTCCCAGAGCACTCCAGGACAAATGGAGTGGCCCTTACCCAGTGCTAGAAAGGAAGAGTCAGGTCACCTACCTGGTGGACCTGGGCACAAGCAGGAGCCCCAAGAGGGTGATCCATGTGAACCGCCTTAAGCTCTTCCATGACAGGGCTGATGTAAATCTGTTGATGGTAACAGATGAGGATCAGGAGGCAGAGAGTGAACCTCTCCCTGATCTTCTATCATCAGACCCAAAAGATGGCTCAGTAGATGGAGTGATCTATTCAGACACCCTCTCTGGCCAACAGCAAGCTGATTGTAGGAGGGTCCTACAACAGTTTCCTGAACTCTTCTCCTTAACCCCTGGTCAGACACACCTGTGTACCCATGATGTGGACACAGGAGACAGCATGCCTGTCAAAAACAAAATCTTTCGACAGTCTGACCATGTTAAGGAAAGCATCAAGGTGGAAGTCCACAAGATGCTGGAATTGGGAGTAATTGAGCGCTCTGACAGCCCCTGGGCTAGCCCAGTGGTCTTAGTCCCCAAACCTCACACCAAAGATGGAAAGAAAGAGATGAGGTTTTGTGTGGACTACAGAGGGCTCAATTCTGTCACCAAGACAGATGCTCATCCAATTCCTAGAGCTGATGAGCTCATAGATAAATTAGGTGCTGCCAAATTCTTAAGTACCTTTGACTTGACAGCAGGGTACTGGCAAATAAAAATGGCACCTGGAGCAAAAGAGAAAACAGCATTCTCCACACCTGATGGGCATTATCAGTTTACTGTTATGCCCTTTGGTTTAAAGAATGCCCCTGCCACCTTCCAAAGGTTGGTGAATCAAGTCCTTGCTGGTTTGGAGTCCTTTAGCACAGCTTATCTTGATGATATTGCTGTCTTTAGCTCCACCTGGCAGGATCACCTGGTCCACCTGAAGAAGGTTTTGAAGGCTCTGCAATCTGCAGGCCTCTCTATCAAGGCATCCAAATGCCAGATAGGGCAGGGAACTGTGGTTTACTTGGGCCACCTTGTAGGTGGAGGCCAAGTTCAGCCACTCCAACCCAAGATCCAGACTATTCTGGACTGGGTAGCTCCAAAAACCCAGACCTAAGTCAGGGCATTCCTTGGCTTGACTGGGTACTACAGGAGGTTTGTGAAGGGATATGGATCCATTGTGACAGCCCTCACTGAACTCACCTCCAAGAAAATGCCCAAGAAAGTGAACTGGACTGTGGAATGCCAACAGGCCTTTGACACCCTGAAACAAGCAATGTGCTCAGCACCAGTTCTAAAAGCTCCAGATTATTCTAAGCAGTTCATTGTGCAGACAGATGCCTCTGAACATGGGATAGGGGCAGTTTTGTCCCAAACAAATGATGATGGCCTTGACCAGCCTGTTGCTTTCATTAGCAGGAGGTTACTCCCCAGGGGGCAGCGTTGGAGTGCCATTGAGAGGGAGGCCTTTGCTGTGGTTTGGTCCCTGAAGAAGCTGAGACCATACCTCTTTGGGACTCACTTCCTAGTTCAAACTGACCACAGACCTCTCAAATGGCTGATGCAAATGAAAGGTGAAAATCCTAAACTGTTGAGGTGGTCCATCTCCCTACAGGGAATGGACTTTATAGTGGAACACAGACCTGGGACTGCCCATGCCAATGCAGATGGCCTTTCCAGGTTCTTCCACTTAGAAAATGAAGACTCTCTTGGGAAAGGTTAGTCTCATCCTCTTTCGTTTGGGGGGGGTTGTGTAAGGAAATGCCTCCTTGGCATGGTTGCCCCCTGACTTTTTGCCTTTGCTGATGCTATGTTTACAATTGAAAGTGTGCTGAGGCCTGCTAACCAGGCCCCAGCACCAGTGTTCTTTCCCTAACCTGTACTTTTGTATCCACAATTGGCAGACCCTGACATCCAGATAAGTCCCTTGTAACTGGTACTTCTAGTACCAAGGGCCCTGATGCCAAGGAAGGTCTCTAAGGGCTGCAGCATGTCTTATGCCACCCTGGAGACCTCTCACTCAGCACAGACACACTGCTTGCCAGCTTGTGTGTGCTAGTGAGGACAAAACAAGTAAGTCGACATGGCACTCCCCTCAGGGTGCCATGCCAGCCTCTCACTGCCTATGCAGTATAGGTAAGACACCCCTCTAGCAGGCCTTACAGCCCTAAGGCAGGGTGCACTATACCATAGGTGAGGGTACCAGTGCATGAGCACTGTACCCCTACAGTGTCTAAGCAAAACCTTAGACATTGTAAGTGCAGGGTAGCCATAAGAGTATATGGTCTGGGAGTCTGTTTTACACGAACTCCACAGCACCATAATGGCTACACTGAAAACTGGGAAGTTTGGTATCAAACTTCTCAGCACAATAAAAGCACACTGATGCCAGTGTACATTTTATTGCAAAATACACCCCAGAGGGCACCTTAGAGGTGCCCCCTGAAACTTAACCGACTATCTGTGTAGGCTGACTAGTTCCAGCAGCCTGCCACACTAGAGTCATGTTGCTGGCCCCATGGGGAGAGTGCCTTTGTCACTCTGAGGCCAGTAACAAAGCCTGCTCTGGGTGGAGATGCTAACACCTCCCCCAGGCAGGAGCTGTAACACCTGGCGGTGAGCCTCAAAGGCTCACCCCTTTGTCACAGCACCGCAGGACACTCCAGCTAGTGGAGTTGCCCGCCCCCTCCGGCCCGGCCCCCACTTTTGGCGGCAAGGCCGGAGAAAATAATGAGAATAACAAGGAGGAGTCACTGGCCAGTCAGGACAGCCCCTAAGGTGTCCTGAGCTGAGGTGACTCTAACTTTTAGAAATCCTCCATCTTGCAGATGGAGGATTCCCCCAATAGGGTTAGGATTGTGACCCCCTCCCCTTGGGAGGAGGCACAAAGAGGGTGTACCCACCCTCAGGGCTAGTAGCCATTGGCTACTAACCCCCCAGACCTAAACACGCCCTTAAATTTAGTATTTAAGGGCTACCCTGAACCCTAGAAAATTAGATTCCTGCAACAACAAGAAGAAGGACTGCCCAGCTGAAAACCCCTGCAGAGGAAGACCAGAAGACAACAACTGCCTTGGCTCCAGAAACTCACCGGCCTGTCTCCTGCCTTCCAAAGAACTCTGCTCCAGCGACGCCTTCCAAAGGGACCAGCGACCTCTGAATCCTCTGAGGACTGCCCTGCTTCGACGACGACAAGAAACTCCCGAGGACAGCGGACCTGCTCCAAAAAGACTGCCACTTTGTTTCAAGAAGCAGCTTTAAAGAACCCTGCAACTCCCCGCAAGAAGCGTGAGACTTGCAACACTGCACCCGGCGACCCCGACTCGGCTGGTGGAGAACCAACACCTCAGGGAGGACCCCCGGACTACTCTACGACTGTGAGTACCAAAACCTGTCCCCCCTGAGCCCCCACAGCGCCGCCTGCAGAGGGAATCCCGAGGCTTCCCCTGACCGCGACTCTCTGAAACCTAAGTCCCGACGCCTGGAAAAGACCCTGCACCCGCAGCCCCCAGGACCTGAAGGACCGGACTTTCACTGCAGAAGTGACCCCCAGGAGTCCCTCTCCCTTGACCAAGTGGAGGTTTCCCTGAGGAAGCCCCCCCTTGCCTGTCTGCAGCACTGAAGAGATCCCTTGATCTCTCATAGACTAACATTGAAAACCCGACGCTTGTTTCTACACTGCACCCGGCCGCCCCCGCGCCGCTGTGGGTGAAATTTCTGTGTGGGCTTGTGTCCCCCCCGGTGCCCTACAAAACCCCCCTGGTCTGCCCTCCGAAGACGCGGGTACTTACCTGCAAGCAGACCGGAACCGGGGCACCCCCTTCTCTCCATTCTAGCCTATGCGTTTTGGGCACCACTTTGAACTCTGCACCTGACCGGCCCTGAGCTGCTGGTGTGGTAACTTTGGGGTTGCTCTGAACCCCCAACGGTGGGCTACCTTGGACCAAGAACTGAACCCTGTAAGTGTCTTACTTACCTGGTAAAACTAACAAAAACTTACCTCCCCCAGGAACTGTGAAAGTTGCACTGTGTCCACTTTTAAAGTAGCTATTTGTCAATAACTTGAAAAGTATACATGCAATTGAAATGATTCAAAGTTCCTAATGTACTTACCTGCAATACCTTTCAAACAAGATATTACATGTTAAATTTGAACCTGTGGTTCTTAAAATAAACTAAGAAAATATATTTTTCTATAACAAAACCTATTGGCTGGATTTGTCTCTGAGTGTGTGTACCTCATTTATTGTCTATGTGTATGTACAACAAATGCTTAACACTACTCCTTGGATAAGCCTACTGCTCGACCACACTACCACAAAATAGAGCATTAGTATTATCTATTTTTACCACTATTTTACCTCTAAGGGGAACCCTTGGACTCTGTGCATGCTATTCCTTACTTTGAAATAGCACATACAGAGCCAACTTCCTACAACATGACTACATATTCAGGAAGGGCCAGAACCCCTGCACCTCAGGTAAGCTTTCAACACGTGTCTGCATCAGCCCTCATAGCACACTGGCCACCATCTCTCAACCACTGAACTCACAGCAAGCACACACACACAAACACTCCAATCCCAGCAGCCTCATATATATAGAACCCAAATCCATTCAACTAATCAACACTCAAGTACACCCTCTTCAAGCCATGCTCAATGCCAAACCTCACGGACATCCTCACTGGTCTGTAAGATGAAAATGTGGCATGGAAGGTCCCTTGCCAGTGGAGCACTTGCTGTCCTCCTCAACACATCTCTCACACAAGCCATCCTTCCACATGAGGTCAAAACAGAATGTATAACCAAGCTCCAAAGAACTTGGTAATAATGACCTATCTCACATCAACCCTTCCCTGTAAAGATAGCTGATGCCATTGAACTGAAGACCCAAATCTGCTACAGCAATTTTCTGCAATACTTATCTATCCATCCATCCATGTTGTAAACAACAACATTCTCATCGAAGGCAATGGTGACCCCCCAACTTTGGGTCTTATGTGACCTTTTTGTTGCCTTTGACACTGTTAATCTTCAAGATCTGGTCAACACCCTATGTGTTTTCAAGCAGCGTACTTCACTGGATCACCTAATACCTCCCCGTCCATCTCCTACTCGTCCAGAAGAGCATCTCCAGGAGTTAGAGAACCTCAAGGACATGCCATCTTCAGTTTTGACTTGGAGCCTCCTAGGTTCTACTTTGCCAACTATGAACCTAAAATCTGCCAGCCTGGTGGCTTATAACTCTATACTAAAATGTTGACTATCGATTGGGAGACATCTAGACACCTTCTCACAAACTGTAGAAGATTATCTTTTTCAGAACATATCTAAATCCACCCTTCATGTTCCTCAAATGATCCCATTTCTTCATGGCATGAAAAAACACTCCTCCTTTTATTTGCAAGTAACAACCTCCTCAGTGTTTTAATAGGTTTAATGGCATTTTTACACACGTCTTGAAGGCATTTGTAGTAAGCCTGGGAGTCAACGTAATGTTCAATCCTAGACCCATCTCATTGTTTTCTTACACGGGCAAACTTCTGAAAAGAATGACTCTGGAAAAGTTTAAGGATTTTGCAGAATCTAATAACCTAAAGGACGGACAACAAGAAGGCTTCCGTCCCAGTCATAGAACTGCGATTGTGGTTCTATCAGCCCACAATGACCTCCTCAGCTCATTGATAAAGGAGAAACTGGCATGCTAATTCACTTATGCAGGAGACAGTATTCAATACCAATGACCTCAACATCTTAACCCCTTCGCTGCCAGGCCTTTTCCCCCTCCTATGCCGAGCCTTTTTTTGGCTATTTGGGGCAGTTCGCGCTTAGGCCCCCATAACTTTTTGTTCACATGAGCTACCCATGCCAAATTTGCGTCCTTTTTTTCCAACATCCTAGGGATTCTAGAGGTGCCCAGACTTTGTGGGTTCCCCTGAAAGAGACCAAGAAATTAGCCAAAATACAGTGACATTTTTTTTTTTTTTAAATGGGGAAAAAAGGGCTGCAGAAGGCAGCTCGTGTTTTTTTCCCTGAAAATGGCACCAACAAAGGGTTTGCGGTGGCAAGATCACCATCTTCCCAGCTTTCAGGAACAGGCAGACTTGAATTGGAAAACCCAATTTTTCAATACAATTTTGACATTTTACTGGGACATACCCCATTTTTACAAATTTTTGGGCTTTCAGCCTCCTTCCAGTTACTTACCAAAATGGCTGAGAAACCAATGCTGGATCTCAGAAAGCTAAATATTTCTGAAAAGTAGACAAAATTCTGAATTCAGCAAGGGGTCATTTGTGTAGATCCTACAAGTATTCGTACAGAAAATAACAGCTGAAATGAAAAAATATTGAAATTGAGGTAAAAAAACAGCAATTTTTCTCCACGTTTTACTCTGTGACTTTTTCCTGCGATGTCAGATTTTTAAAAGCAATATACTGTTACGTCAGCTGGACTCTTCTGGTTGTGGGGATATATAGGGCTTGTAGGTTCATCAAGAACTCTAGGTACCCAGAGCCAATAAATGAGCTGCACCTTGCAATGGGTTTTTATTCTGTACCGGGTATACAGCAATTCATTGGCTGAAATATAAAAAGTGAAAAATAGGTATCAAGAAAACCTTTGTATCTCCAAAATGGCCACAAGGAAAGGTGTTGAGAAGCAGTGGTTATTTGCACATCTCTGAATTCCGGGGTGCCCATTCTAGCATGTGAATTACAGGGCATTAATCAAATCGATGTCTTTTTTACACACTGCCTTACATTTGGAAGGAACAAATTTAGAGAAAGACAAGGGGCAATAACACTTGTTTTGCTATTCTGTATTCCCCCAAGTCTCCCGATAAAAATGGTACCTCACTTGTGTGGGTAGGCCTAGCGCCCATGAAAGGAAATGGCTCAAAACACAATGTGGATACATCACATTTTTTCACAGAAAACAGAGGTGTTTTTTGCAAAGTGCCTACCTGTCGATTTTGGCCTCTAGCTCAGTCAGCACCTAGGGAAACCTAGCAAACCAGCGCATTTTTGAAAACTAGACACTTAGGGGAATCCAAGATGGGGTGACTTGTGGGGCTCTGACCAGGTTCTGTTACCCAGAATCCTTTGCAAACCTCAAATTTTGACCAAAAAAACACGTTTTCCTCTCATTTCGGTGACAGAAAGTCCTGGAATCTGAGAGGAGCCACAAATTTCCTTCCACCCAGCGTTCCCCCAAGTCGCCCGATAAAAATGGCACCTCACTTGTGTGGGTAGGCCTAGCGCCCACGAAAGGAAATGGCCCAAAACACAACGTGGACACATCACTTTTTTTTCACAGAAAACAGAGGTGTTTTTTGCAAAGTGCCTACCTGTGGATTTTGGCCTCCAGCTCAGCCGGCCCCGGTGGGGGTAGGGGGGGGGCACTTTGATCCCCAGTGCCTAGTTGTTCCTGCCCCTTGGGGGCAGATTGACCTAAAATCGGCCGATTTGCCCCGAAGGGGGGCAGAAATGGTCTAAATACAATTTGCCCCCCAGGGGAGCGACCCTTGCCTAATGGGTCGCTCCCCATCTAAAAAAAACCAAACAAACAAAAAAAAAACACCAAAAAAAATATTTGCCCTGGCGCCTATAGGTTTGGCCTAAAATAAATTCCCCCCCACCACCCCCCTGGGGAGCGACCCTTGCCTACGGGGTCGCTCCCCTTGCGTGATGTTGGCGCAAAGAAAAAGATCCCTGGTGCCTAGTGGTTTCCGGCCGATCTGCCCCCAAAGGGGGCAGAAATGGCCTAAATACAATTTGCCCATCCAGGGGAGCGACCCTTGCCTAAGGGGTCGCTCCCCATCTGTACAACAACAACAAAAATCCCCAGTGCCTAGTGGTTTCTGCCCCCCTTGGGGGCAGATCGGCCTAATTAAAATAGGCTGATCTGTCCCCCAAGGGGGCAGAAATGGCCTAAAATAAATTTGCCCCTCAGGGGAACAACCCTTGCCTAAGGGGTCGCTCCCCTTGCGTGAAATTACCCCCCCCAAAAAAACTCCCTGGTGTCTAGTGGTTTCTGTCCCCTTGGGGGCAGATTGGCCTCATAAAAATAGGCCAATCTGCCCCCAAGGGGACAGAAATGGCCTAAATATAATTTGCCCCCTCTGGGAGCGACCCTTGCCTAAGGGGTCGCTCCCCACCTCCAAAAACAAAAACAAAACAATTTTTTTTTTTATCCCTGGTGCCTAGAGGTTTCTGCCCCCCCCGGGGGCAGAAAAGGCCTTAAAAAAAATGCCCCACCGGGAGCGACCCTTGCCCAAGGGGTCGCTCCCTTATGCCAATTTCATTTCAAAAAATAAATCCCTGGTGTCTAGTGGGCGTTTTAGCAGCCGGATTGCTTGCAATCCAGCTGCTAAAACGCTGAGAGAGACCTCAAAGGAAAGGAAATTCCTTTCCTTCCCTTTGAAGCCTCTCTGGCCTCCTCCACGCGATCGGAAGAGAAATGCTTTTGCTCAGCTTGCAGCGCGTGATGGGAGTAGGCCTTGTGACAATCACAGGAGGAGGTGGGGGGGTCGGGTGGAAGGGGAAGGTCTTCCCCTTCCATCCCCGCCTTGGAGGTGTGGGGGGGAACCCCACGGAGGGAGCGCTAGCACTCCCTCCGGGCTCCAGGCCGAGGACGTAATGGTTACGTTCTCGGCACAGGAGCACTGTGCCGCAGGACGTAACCACTACGTCCGTGGCACAGAAGGGGTTAACTTAAAGCCCTGGAAGCAGCAGGAAGCACAGGCACCATCCGGAAGGGGATAAAATCTTTGATTTCAGGTTGAACACAAGAGGTCTCCTTCCCCCATGCTCATTGAAGGTATACAACACAGACTACATGGATGCTGGTGATACTCAACTTATGTTTAATCTATCTAGTGGGCAAGAGTATCCCAATCAAAACACATTTTTTATGTTATCTCTCCCTAGGGGATAGATGGCCAACAGCTTCCTGAAAATAAAGCCATCCTAAACATGATCTTAATTACCTCTTCATTGCTAGTGGAGTGTGACACAAGCTTATTGCCATATATATCAGACAACCCCACAGTTCCTTCGAAAGCGGTGTAGAACTTGAGAGCTCTTTTGGACGCCCCTCAGTCCCAGGAAACCCAGTCCACAAAAGTGGCCCGCCTTCCCCTTCCAAAAACATTCTCCCCTTCATTGATTCCTCTGTGCATACACCAGTAGTGAATGCGATCTTGACTAGGCTGATTCAATCAGTCAAAATCTTACATTGACTGCAGAATGCAGTGGCACAAGGGCTTACAAAACTGCCAGAAGATTGCATGTGTCACCTGCAATGCAATGTCTAAACCGGCTGCCTGTTCAACCTCAGGTAGCCTTTAAGGCCCTAACAATTGTCCATAAAGCCACAGATGACAGTCTGACCAATACACTTTCCTTCAATTAATTGTTATTTTGCCTCAGATCAGCAAACCAAGGGTCAAATTTATCATTATTTGACACAGCGCAACACAACAAGACAACTTGCTGCATTGCGTCAAATGGAGAGGACAAGAATGCACCCTTTGTACCACGATATAACACATTCCTGCTCTCGCCAATGCAGGAACTGTTGCACCATGGTTTTCTTGTACTAAAAGAATCCTTATAGTCATTTTCCGCTTCCTAAGGGTGATGCAGAATGAACCACCCAAGTAAGGTCTTCCCACTGCAGAGTAACGCAAGTCAGCAACTTGCACTGTGCTGCCTTACGTTACTCCAGGTTTACCAAGTCATGCAGGGCCACACAACGTGGCTTTGCGTGGCTTGGTAAATCTGACTTAGGGATTGCGTTGCCCTTGAGTCACCTTGGTGAAGCATATGCATATCAGTGCTCTACAAGTAATTTATAACATAACACTGCTTCACCTTTTCTAGGGCTGGATGTCAAACCCTACACCAATACACATGCAATCGAAACCAAATACATTATCACTGCCAAGTGTAGCATCCTCCGCAGTCCGGGAGCATGTAAATGAATACTTCACACATGAAGCTCTTCTGCATACTATTGCGTTCTGCTCGCATTGCATCATAACTTTTCTAACCACAACTTAACAGCTCCCATCCCATTACATAATTTCTGTCTAGAGTCCACCCAGGACCACCAAGGCCCTAGCACACATGACATCAAAGACACTACATTTTCCCCCTTGTTAAATAAAAAGTACAAACAACATTAGCATCATGTTTCCTCAATGAGCCACCAAGGTGCTCGCACTGGTCTGCCAAATTGGTTGATATGAGTTAGTTGAGATGCACCATCACAATGCATCAATGGCACAAGCTTGGGTGTGTGATCTGGATGTTCAGGTGGTGCTGCGGACTCGCTTGTGATTTCAGGAGCTGCCAAACATTGGGGTAGGTGTTTAAAGTGTGACGCCTCCTTTGTGATAGATTTCCAGGGATGGTGTGCTGTCACCATGTGTCCTTTGCATGTCACGACCCTAAAGGGATCAATAGCAAATGAAGTGTCTGTTTCGAGTTTCCGTTTCTGTTTGACCAGTACCAAGTCCCATTTCTCAAAGACTGTTTCCCTGGAACGTCAGCACTGATCGGCATGTGCTTTCATTTTGCACTTTTGAGAAGTGTCCGTGACACGAACCTTGTCGGTATCGATTGATCGGCTCGATGTACATTGTGGTAGTTTGGTTCCGATTGCTCTCCCAAATAGCAAGGTGGCAGGGCTCTAGCCAGTTGTGGAGAGACGAGTCAATCAATGGGCACGAAGTGCTGGGCACAGGGCTTGATTTAGATTGATTCCCTCCATCAAAACTCACTGAATTACCCTCTTGAGGATGCCCATAAATTGTTCAACCACGTCTTTGGCTTGGGGCCAGATAGGTGTACTCTTTTGATGCTTAACATTGAGTCGATCAAAAAACTCTTTGAACTCTTTCCTATTGAAAGGTGGTCCATTGTCAGACTTGAGAATAGCGGGGATGCCCTATGCTGCAATGATGTCATCAAGCCTCTTGATGACTTTGTCATGGGTTGTTGATGATACATCTTCCACCAAAGGAAAAGGCGAATATTCATCAATGACTACCATGAGATGATGACAATTTTCCAGAGGCCCATAAAAATTAACTGCAACTCTCTTCCAGGCATGCACAGGAAGATCAGACTTTGATAATGGGTGCTGCATCACCTTGGGGGATAAACAGTTACAAAGATGGCATGCCTTCAGCTCTCTCTCAACTTGCTTGTCTAGGCAACTGAACGACACCCAGTCTCTTAGGACACTTTTGGTGGCTACAATGCCACAAGGTCCACCATGGGATAGCTCAAAGACTTGCTGCCTCAGGCATGACAATTCTCGAGCCTCTCAATATGATACCCTCTTGTGTGACGGATAGCTCATCCTGTACAGTTTAGAATTTTTAGAATTCAACATCTTCATCAAAAGGTCAAACACTTGTCTTCCAAGACTGCATTGTAAAGAGGTATTTTAGAGTGTGCATGTCTTTATCTGCTTTGGTAGCAGTAATAATTTGTTCAATGGCTGGAGTTGCTGGGGTGCTGGACCTCACAGTGAAGTTGAGGTACTCTTCACCCGCTTTGGATGTCGAACGGTGGTGATGTAGCAGAGCTCGTGAAAAGTAATCTGGAGGGTTTTTGTTTTATGCCGGCTTGCGTACAATAACATAGTCATACTCTTGCAGCCGGAACCCGCATCTCTTAATGCGAGGGAGCATCTTAGCATTCGGGTTTCCAAGGTAAGTGAGCAACACCTGGTGGTCTGTAATGATAGTGAAACGTTTCCCACACAAAAACACATGAAAATGTTCACAGGCTCACACTATAGCCAGATTCTCCTCGGGTTCACAGTAGGCACCCTCTGCTTCAGACAAGCTTCTACGGGCATAGGCCACAATGTTTCTCTGGGCATTTAAATGGCCATTGTCCTGAGCAAGAATTGCCCCTAGCCCCACCGGGCTCACATCAACTGTGATCTCAGTATGTAACTTGGGGTCAAAATAGGCTATCTCTGTTGCATTTTCAATCACATGTTTTAGTTCTTTGAAACTGTGATCAAATTCAGGAGACCACTGAAATGTGACATTTTGTATTGTTAAGTCTCTCAATAGGGCACTCGTTGTAGTAAAGTCATTAATGTACCTTGAGCAATAACTGCCCATCCCTAAGAATGGTCGTAGCATGATTACATCTTGTGGTGGGCAAGTAGATGGCAGTGCTTGCAGCTTATGCGGGTCAGGAGTCATTTCCCCATCATAAAATATGTGCCCAATCAATTTATGTTTGGTTTTGTGAAACTCACACTTTGCTGCATTCAGAGTGGGACCTGCATCACCAAGTCATTGGCACACTCGCGTAAGAGCCTTGTTGTGCTTCTTTTGTGTTGCCCCAGATGCCAGTATGCCATCACTGTAATTGAAAGCATGTGCAACAGGTTGAATAGCAACCTGAAATATCTCCGCAGCCGAAGATACGCCAAAGCTCAGTTTTTTGTATTAGAACAAACCAACATGAGTCTAAAACGTATTAATGTACCTACAGTTCTCTTCCAGTTCGAGTTGATGGTATCCTTAGTTAATATTATCTATTCTACCAATTACATGTAATGTCCAGTTAATATCCAGAATAGTTTTTTTTTTATCTCAGACCATTTAAAAAGATGAAATATATCAAACATATCAGAAATAACCACCTCCAAATATCTGTCTTATTTATTGTATATTGAACTTCATAATGCAATCATTACACTGTATACATTATAACAAGAAAAAATACGAAACGTCTTACTGGTGTGCATGACAGGAGAGTAGAATGTGGCAAAATCCATCAACTTTAGAGGGTCATCAGGACATATTTGTATTTTTATAACCATGTATAAGCCAGTATCTCTGTAAGGACTCACAGACTATCTCTAATGCCTCTATAGACAAAGAAAGCAACAGCAGAAAAATTTGGAAATCCTATGAGGCACATCGCCTTATCTCAATCTGACTACTTAGTTGCCCATGTATAACAACGTAGGCTTTTGGATTAGAACAGAATGCCTTAAAATAGTAATCATTTTCATAAGAAACCCAAATTAAAGAATGACCATCTGTAAGTAGTCCCGTTGAATTAAACTAAATGTCTTTTCACATCACCATCGACATTAGAGGGAGAGAAAGGGATAGGACATATCAATAAAGGCTAACAAGACAGATGTTTTCTGGTCAAGCTGGTGGTGAAGTCTTCTTGGATCAATTGTCCTAACACCCTCCGCAGACAGCTAGCTACCAGCTTGGGTAACTCTGTTGACATATTGCTATCCATGGTTAGCAATGAGATTAGTTGGTGGGTCGTTACGTCTTAAGGTCACGATTATGTATCCATTTGTACATCAGGCTTTTGCACAACAGGCTTAAGTATTAGCATGGTTTTGATTTTCTGATGACTCTAAAGCTGCATCTAATTTGGACTCAGTTAAAATCAAATCCAAACCAGTCCACCCATTGTGGAAACCAAGAGTCATTGGGTAGTGGGTGCTCCAGTTCATTTGCAGGTGCTACCAATGTGAGATGGGAAAGACTGACATTCTAGGGGAAATGCATACACATCCATTTTTAATACTTTGGTGACATTTCAGGTCTACCATTCTCAATGGATAGTTGTCAGCCATTTTGTCTGCTAAAATGTATTTGTTAGTGAGTCAGTTTGAAGAGCTGTAGAGTAGGGAGCGCCCACCACAAGCTGCAAAGTTTGACTGATGAACAATGGACATGTTTGGCTGAAGCTGCAGAGTCAGGAAACTCAATAATAAGGGTGAAAAATTAGCAGAAATTAGCACACAAGGTTTATAGCAATATCCAAGTGCCACAGGTTGGCACTTACAGGATGTAAGGATTACCTTGAATCTCTGGAAGTAGAGGCTGGACTTCCCCTTGGTCCGTCCCATCATATAGAGGAAGTCTGGGGTGAGGACAAACGGCACCCACTCTCTGTTTACACCCATGAACCGCTTGGTATTTCCCAAGATGTGCCCAAAGTCGATGTGGAACAAATTACCTGCAAAAAGAGATGCATGTACGTAAGATAAACTCCACAGGCACATACTTCACCTCTCAAACACTGGCCTGTGGGAACATACTTTATAGTGAACTCTAAAGAGTTCATGTACACTTCACATATCAGACACTCCATATGTGCCTGACAGTAAGTATGGGTCAGATACTCTGTAATGCCCAGTTACTCCCCAGAGGCCACACAAATCAGGGTCACTACATAGGTTGGCCCAACTCCACTGGTCAAGCCCATGCAAGCACCAGACAATCTCCAAAGTTAAAGTACTCGCTACCGATCAGATATACTTCCTCTACCGATCAGGTATATTTCATAGATCACACATACCTAAAAGCATTGAAGATTACACAGGAAACTCATAGTATTTGCTGGTCAGTACTCCATGGATTAGTCACTTTCATGGTCAGATACTCCTTTAGAGTCATACACCTGTGCCAGCAGGTGATATACCATTCTTGGATGAGATTCTCCCCAAATCCACACTCTCTTCCATGGTCAGATACTTTTCAGGGGTCAGATACTCTGCAGGCCCTAGACTCTCTCCATCGATCATTACTCCCCAGGGATCAGACACTCTTCAAGGGATCAGACACTCTGAAGGAATCCGATACTCTCCAGTGATGATGTACTCACCCGGGATCACACACTCTTCAAGGGATCAGACACTCTGCAGGAATCCGATACTCTCCAGCGATAGTGTACTCTGCAGGGATCAGACGCTCTGCAGGAATCGGATACTCTCCAGCGATCGTGTACTCTCCAGCGATCATGTACTCCCCCGGGATCACACACTCTTCAAGGGATCAGACACTCTGCAGGAATCTGATACCCTCCAGCGATAAGACACTCTGCAGGAATACGATACTCCCCAGCGATCGTGTACTCCCCAGGGATCATACACTCTTCAAGGGATCAGACGCTCTGCAGGAATCTGATACTCTCCAGCGATCGTGTACTCTCCAGGGATCAGACACTCTGCAGGAATCTGATACTCTCCAACGATCATGTACTCTCCAGGGATCAGACACTCTGCAGGAATCTGCTACTCTCCAGCGATCGTGTACTCCCCAGGGATCAGACACTCTTCAAGGGATCAGACACTCTGCAGGAATCTGATACTCTCCAGCAATAATGTACTCTCCAGGGATCAGACACTCTTCAAGGGATCAGACACTGCAGAAATCCGATACCCTCCAGCGATCGTGTACTCCCCGGGATCACACACTCTTCAAGGGATCAGACACTATGCAGGAATCCGATACTCCCCAGCGATTGTGTACTCCCCAGGGATCAGACACTCTTCAAGGGATCAGACACACTGCAGGAATCCGATACTCTCCAGTGATCGTGTACTCCCCTGGGATCAGACACTCTTCAAGGGATCAGACACTCTGCAGGAACCTGATACTCTCCAGCGATCGTGTGCTCTCCAGGGATCCGACACTCTGCAGGAATCCGATACTCTCCAGCGATCGTGTACTCCCCAGGGATCAGACACTCTGCAAGGGATCAGACACTCTGCAGGAATCCGATACTCTCCAGCAATCAAGTACTCTCCAGGGATCAGGCACTCTTCAAGGGATCAGACACTGCAGGAATCCGATACTCTCCAGCGATCATGTGGTCCCCATAGATCAGACACCCTTCAAGGGATCAGACACTCTTCAAGGGATCCGATACTCTCCAGCGATCATGTACTCTCCAGGGATCAGACACTCTTCAAGGGATCAGACACTCGGCAGGAATCCGATACTCTTCAGTGATCATGTACTCTTCAGGGATCAGACACTTTTAAAGGGATCAGACACTCTGCAGGAATCTGATACTCTCCAGCGATCGTGTACTCCCCAGGGATCATACACTCTTCAAGGGATCAGACACTCGTCATGGGATCCGATACTCTCCAGCGATCATGTACTCTCCAGGAATCAGACACTCTTCAAGGGCTCAGACCCTCTGCAGGAATCTGATACCCTCCAGCGATTGTGTACTCTCCAGGGATCAGACACTTTTCAAGGGATCAGACTCTCTGCAGGAATCCGATACTCTCCAGCGCTCGTGTACTCCCCCGGGATCACACACTCTTCAAGGGATCAGACACTCTGCATGAATCAGATACTCTCCAGGGATCATGAATCCTCTGGGGGAAAAGATTCTTTTCAGGGCCTATATACTCTCTGGGGATCATATTGTCTTTGGTATCAGACGCTCCCCAGGCATTCATACCCTGCAGAGATCAAACACTCTCCAGAGATCAGATACTGTGTTGAGGCATATTTTGCCCTCATAACTGGAGGTCAGATATGCTCCACTTTTCAGATATGCCCCACAGATAAAATACTTTTCACAGATCAGAAATTACCCACTGGCTTGATATTCTGAGGAGTCAAGTACTTTCCAGCTCGTCTAGAACGGTTCATAAATCAGGGACTAATGATGGGTCGGATTCCAAGATCATCATTTAGGGGTCGCCAGTAGGTACAGCTGCGACCACTGCATTGCCCCCTGAAACTCCTGGCACTGTCTTTGTGACCCTGCCTAAGAGGTACCAAGATCACCGCCAAGAACACAGGGGCAGCTTCCTTGTGTGTGTTGGGAGTCCACCCTCCTTGTTTTCTACACATTACTTATACTGAGAGTGAGTAATAGCCAATTGTTTTATTAGTGTAATAAAAATGGATCATCAGGAAATTGAATGAGACTTCTGCTGGCAGCCCAAGAAAGTCAAAAATATTTGCAAATGTATGTTGTGTGAGTGCTTGCAGCTGAGAGACTTGAGAGTGTGCGTATTTTAAGCACGTGTCTGTATGTGAGTGAGTAAATGTCAGTGAGAGGCAGTGAGTCAATGTGAGTGACACTGTCAGAAAGTTAGTGTGAGAGCAAGAATGAGTGAGTGACTGTAAGTGAGTGAAAGTGGGTGAGTGAGAATGAGTGCTAGATGTGCGAGTGCAAACAAGTGAGAGTGACAGTGGGTGAGTGTAGCAGTGTATGAAAATGAGTGAATCAGACTGAGAACGAGTGCATGAGAGTAAGAGTGGGTGCAAGTGGGGTTTATGAGAAAAAATGAGGGGTAAAATTAAGAGTGAATGCGAGTGCGAATAAATGAGTGGGAATGAGAGTCAGAGCATGTGAGAATAAGTGAGAGAGAGTGAGAATAAAGGAGTAAGAGTGAGTCTATGTGAGTGTGTTTGAGTGAATATGAGTGAATGAGAGGGCGAATAAGTGAGAGTGAGTGTGAATGACTGTGAATGAGAGTAAGAGTTAGTGGAAGAGAGTGAAAATGAATGAGTGAGTGCAATTGAGTAGGAATGAATGAGAATGAGTGAGTCAGAGCATGTGAAAATAAGTGAGAGTGAGAACGAAGTAGTAAGACTGAGTGCATGTGAGTGTGTTTGAGTGAGTCTGAGTGAATCGGAGGGTGAATGAGTGACTGTGAATGAGAGTAAGGGTGGAATAGAGTCAAAATGAATGAGTGAGTGCAATTGAATAAGAATGAATGAGTGAGAATGAATGTAAATGAGTGATGGCAAGTGAGAATGTAGTGCTATGCTTGCCAGTCTGCCGCGGACCCTGCCAGATTGAAGGCCATCATTGGTTTATAGAGGTAGCCATGGTTAAATACTGCCCCTGGCACACTGGAAGCTGTTTTTAGCGTGCCAGATGTTGTGATTTGCAGGCCTTGATCGACAAGAGTCTAAAACAATCCACTAATCCACCAGAAAGTAACTTTGCCTGTGTATGAGCAAGCATGAACAGCATAATTACTCTTTGAAGGAGAATGGGAGAGAGAGAGAAGAAACAGCTGGCATGGCCTTGCCAACCACACATCTCTTGTACTTCAGGGGATTCTCAAATACGTTTTCGAAGATGAATGGCAAACACATACTATCGGTAAATAAAACAAAGTTTTACCATGTTGCAGAAGCATTGGAATGCTCCGACGGATGCTCCCTGGCTTTGTAATGATTGGCTGCGGGGAACCCAAGCCAAAGTTGATCACAGCAACATTGGAATCCCGGGCCAATAGCAAATCTGGAACTCAGGCCCCCGAGCAGGACCAAGAACAGCAACCAACATGTGATCCAGAGGAAAGAGGGTTCAGGCAACTGTTCAGCAAACACAACCAAAAGGTAATCCAAGAGGCAAGACCGGGTTCAGGCAACCTGTCAGCAAACGGTACCAAATCGTGATGCAGAGATCAGGGCAGAGCCTAGCACGGTGGTCAGGGAGCCAAAAAGGGAACAAAACAATAAAGGTGTTGGATGCACAATGGTGGACAAAGTGAAAGTGAAGGAATACCTTCAACATTGGAAAGGTGCCAGACATCCCCAAAGGAGAGCACTCCTTATAAAGGCCTCCTCCCCCTCACCACCTGGAAGTCCCTCCCTTTGACCTTTCCCAGTGACCCTCTGCAACATTCCCGGCTTCCCCACCATATTATATGGGAACCAGCCAAATCCTGGAGCCCACTTAACTCCCTTCTCCCAGACAACAGGCACCTAACATAAAATACTGGGACTGGTACATTAGAGGGTATTCTTGGCACATGGGGAATCTGAGGAAAAATGCTGATGCTGGCATATTTGAGGAAATTCTTGGCATGGGGGTACCCATGGCAAAATGCTGGTTCTAGCTCACTGGATGTAAATCTTGGTATGGGGAGGACACCATGGCGTATGTGAGGGAGGCAACATCACAAAATATTGGACCTGACATACTAGAGATAGCTTTTGACATAAGAGTTACAAATGACATTTGTGCGGTGTTCAGAAGTCACTCATCACATCACACAATAATCCACAATAAATTATGTCGACGTTTCGACCCCACAGATAAGAACCAATCATTTGAGGGTCATCATCAGGACAGAAGTCATATTTTTAGGTAGCACCCTCAAAACACAAGATATTGAGACTTTTAATGTGACTTTCTTTCTACTGTATCCTAGTTACAGTAATTGTGTCCCTCTAAATCCAAAAACACGTCCGTTCTTATTTTAATGGCAAATACTGAGCCTCCCTCAATGCGGATACTCCTTTTCACCTCCATGAGAAATTGTTTCTTAAATACAGAATTAATCATGTAGCACATTTAATCACCGGAGACGGACGCCAACTCGCAAATGGCACAATGAAGGTCCTTTTTGATTCGTGGGGGCACCCATAGCACATTCTGCAAACAATGTTGTCAACTCCTGTGGAGTATCAGATTTCATCGGCTTGGCACAATAAGAAAGGACCTAAATATTTAATGAGTGCCCTGTCTGAGCCGCCTATGCCTTTTTGGCAAATTCATGTGAAAATTGGGCTTTTAAATTTTCTTGGAGGAAAAGCACCCCCACACCTGAGTTTCCACTAAAAGAGGTGTGGCTCACTTTCTTCACGTGCTTGCGACAGCACAAGCATTACACCCCCCCAATTTCAAAGATCACGTCAACATCCCGATAAAAGTGGTGTCTAAAATGAACATTTTCTGTGCTGTGCTTTAATAATAAATATATTATTATGCAGCTTCAGTGATGGTACTTATTGTGATGTCTTCAGGGGTAAGGTCATGGCAACCATTGGCTGAGGAGATTTAAGGTCATACACTGTCACTTTCTGTGATGTCATTAAGATCAAAGGGTGTGTCATGTCACTTCTGCTACCCCTGGCATTTTTGTGAATGGATGTCCATATCAGCTTCTTTCCAGGGGTCCAAAATACTACAGGTGTAAAATACTACTTGTCACATACACCCGATTGGTCAGATGTTCTGTATGTCCTGTGTACATCAGAGGCATTCCACAGGCTACATACAAGTCATTGGGTACACGCCCTCCTCCACTGCTTCACGCTCTTGCGTACCTTACAGATTCCTGAGGCCTAATCCATGTTCTACTAATTCATGATGTATGGTCATCAGTCCTGTCCTGGTGGTCCCTTGTCACATTTAAAGGCTGTGTTATTATTTAAGAAACCAAAGGAAGTGTTGTGAGCTCATGCAGACCTGCTGACTGTAAAAGGTAAAGGCCAAAACCTCATGATTGCTTCTTCATTTGATCACACTGATGTGATCTGGTAAATCATGATTACAAATTTGGGAACCCACAGAAACAAGATAACTGAACTGCATTAGTTTTATGTCAAAAAAGTCCTGTGCATTGATGGACAGCAGAGTTACGGGCCTGTGCTATCATGAGCCAACATATGCATACTCTATACCTTGCCATACTCGGAATTTATGAAGTGTATGGCTACCCAACAGGCCTCTCAGCACTAAATGGCATGTTCGTCGCATAGTGCCTATTAGACATGCAAATGACTCAAATAAGTGGGTCCGGAGATGTTTTCTAAAATTGATTTCTTCCTCCATCGTTCTTAGAGGCAATGGCAGGGTGCTCCAAAGCTCTGGGACCAGATACGCAAATGAGCATTCGCCGCTTCTAGTGTTCTTAATCAAAGGCACAGTGAGAAGCATCTGTTCTGCAGACCGTAGAGATCTTTTAGGATTCTAGGGGCTTAGAAGCCGCTATAGTAGAGGAGGACGCTTATTATGCATATCCCAATGGGCTAGGCACAGACATTTGAATTGAATTTACTTGGATAATGGCAACCAATGGAGGGACACAAAAGATGAAGCAACAGAATGGTGTTTTGGTATCTTTAGTAGAATACGTGGTGCAGCACCCCTAACGATGTCTATGATGCACAGAGGTCCTATCTCTTCCTCCCATGCCTCTGCCAATCCCAGCAGAGCTTAACGGCATAAACAAGGAGCCTAATTCTGACTTATGCATCAGCTTGATGGACACAATCTCCTGGCTCAGCCTGGACTCCAAAGGACCTGCATCCAATGTAACCTTAGCTTGATGGACACAATCTTCTGGCCCAGCCTAGACTCCAAAGGACCTGAATTCAATGTAACCTCAGCTTGATGGACACAATCTTGTGGCCCAGCCTAGACTCCAAAGGACCTGCATCCAATGTAACCTCAGCTTGATGGACACAATCTCCTCGCTCAGCCTGGGCTCCAGAGGACCTGAATCCAATGTAACCTCAGCTTGATGGACACAATCTCCTGGCTCAGCCTGGACTCCAAAGGACCTGAATCCAATGTAACCTCAGCTTGATGGACACAATCTTCCCACTCAGCCTGTACTTCAAAGGACCTGAATCCAATGTAACCTCAGCTTGATGGACACAATCTTCTGGCCCAGCCTAGACTCCAAAGGACCTGAATCCAATGTAACCTCCGCTTGATAGACACAATCTCCTGGCCCAGCCTAGACTCCAAAGGACCTGAATCCAATGTAACCTCAGCTTGATGGACACAATCTCCTGGCTCAGCCTGGACTTCAAAGGACCTGAATCCAATGTAACCTCAGCTTGATGGACACAATCTTCCCGCTCAGCCTGTACTTCAAAGGACATGAATCCAATGTAACCTCAGCTTATGGGCACAATCTCCTGGCTCAACCTGGACTCCAAAGGACCTGCATCCAACGTAACCTCAGCTTGATGGGCACAATCTCCTGGCTCAGCCTGGACTTCAAAGGACCCGAATCCAATGTAACCTCAGCTTTATGGACACAATCTTCTGGCTCAGCCTGGATTCCAAAAGACCTGAATCCAAAGTAACCTCAGCATGATGGACACAATCTCCTGGCTCAACCTGGACTCCAAAGGACCTGTCTCCAATATAAGCTCAGCTTGATGGAAAACAACCTCCCAGCTCAACCTGCTGGGCCAAACTCAAACTAAAAGTTCGTCTAGGTCAGAAGGTAACGTTTTCCAGCAACTTTGGGCTCTCGTTCATCCTGACCACCTGCCCTCACGAGGCACCCCTAACATGGGTCAGGTGCACCTCCTAAAACTTCAATACAATTTTTGGAAGTTTTCAGACTTTCCATAGAATAGCAATGAACACCTCAACCTCACTGTTTCATATGAAGATTTCTATTTTTCCAGCATGGCTTTTTGACCCCTTGACCGATTTTCACCATTTTTTTATTCATACGTTTGTGTTAAACTTTACTTGATTTAATGAAACTTGATTTGAAACTGTAACTTTTTAAAATGTCTTTAAATGTGACATTTTTGGGGTTGGTACACACAACACGTTCTCCAAAGAGTAGCTTTTTGCTAAGCTGAAACCATCAAATATAAGCCAGGCGTATACTGATGGAAAGCTGTTTAACTCTGAGGATTATTCTGTTTGGACAGTGATGAAACTGAGTGATTTGGACAGAGAGGAAGCTCACTCACAGCTCACCCAGGGTCTTGTGACCTCTCTACTCCAAAGAGAAACTGTCGAACTCTCCTAATAGGCAGTAACTGTTCCTTGGGGGGAAAGGAGCTGGGCTGATTTGGACCATGATCACATGTTGGGTACTTCATAGTTTAGAGGATATGAGGATTGGTGAATCCACTTGTGCATTTATTTCATGCACTTAGGACCTGATTTCTATTTTGGGGGATGGGCTACTCCGTCACAAGGGAGACAGCCTGTCTCATGAAATATAAATCCCATTATATCCTATGGGATTTATGTTTGGCGGATGGGTTATCCATCACCGTTGAGACGGAGTAACCCGTCTGCTAAAATCTAATCAGGCCCCTACTCTCCATCAGACTGAAGTGGTTTGTAAAGAGGACAGAGAGGGGCTATGACTACTCAGGTGTGCTTTAATGTTCCATTCATGTGATCAGTCACTGAACAGCATTGTGCAACATTTAGGGCCTGATTTAGAACTCTGCGGACAGGCTACACCATCACAACGGTAATGAATATTCTGTCCACAGAAATCTAAATCCCATCACATCCAATGGGATTTAGATTTTGGTGGATGGGATATCCATCACTGGTGTGACATAGTAGCCTATCCACCAAGTTGTAAATCAGGCCCTTTGTTTGCTTTTTACATTCATTATGGCTGTAATCAGTGAAAGAGCTCAGCTCTCCTGTCCATTCCTTTGTATCTTCTAGAGACACCACTTATGTCCAACCATGTGCAGGTGCCCGGGCACCTGCTATTATACGCCTATGACAATGGAAGGGGCACACAGTGCAGCCAGCTACCACCTAACAGAGGCTACCATAATGGCGCCCCAGTCCTTAATATAGATCATACCATCTTAACCCGGTTCTAGGCACTTCTGGTGTTGGAAGAAAGTGGAAGTGAATGACAAGGAGATAAAGTGATTTGCCTCGGCTCACACAAGTTGGTCAGATGGCAAGCTGGGACTGACGTCAGGTGCCTAAGCTCCAAACAACTTCATCAGTAGTTCAACATACTGGATGTTTATACTGTTGATGCAGACCCTTTCGGTCACAGTACCTTGGTCAGTGATCATGATGTTGTCGTTGTGGCGGTCTCCAATCCCCAGGATGTACGTCGCGATGGAGTACCCTGCGCATGAGGTGACAAACCGCTCCAGGGCTTCGTAGTACTGAGAATCCAGAAGCACAGAACATGATTAGTCATTAGCCAGGCCCTTTGATGAGGCATCAGAGGAACATAGGGTTTCATCATTTCTTGTTAGGTAACAGGACCATCAGCAGCATTGAGTCTTTAAAAGTTTGACAAACTTCTTGGAATAATCTTTCCTATTAACCAATAAACTATCAACGCATTAAAGAGCATATTTACCAAAGGTTTTGCACCACCTCTGCACCACACAAGGGGTTGCAGGATGCTGCAGAACCTAGAATGAGGTTTGTGAATCAAGTCCACCTTCTGTGGTCCTGTGTGGCTATGGAGTAATGCAAGGCAGTGCAAGTTACTGGCGTGCATTACTCTGTCCCAGGCTTCTGTTCCAATGGTGGTGCAATAGTGTTCCCACGCACCACCCATGGATCGTGGCACATTCCCAGATTTACCATGAATGATAGATGTAGAAATGCATCTAAAATGCTATCCCTTCCCAGGGAAGGCGTAACCAGGAGAAAGATCATTATTTCTCCTCTTTTTTGTTCTCTTTCTAAAGAGGAAAACCCTCGAAGGATTGTTTTTGCACAGGGAATTCTCCCATCCTGCACAAAAACAATTGTGCCTGCAATGCAGATACCCTTGCACCATGCTGCAAGGTGGGCCTGGCTGTAGGCAGCACCTAGTGCATCAGCACAAGGAAAGGACAGAAAAGCGCTATACAGTGTTAAATATGAAGGATTCGTGCCCTCTCCCTATCATGCAGCGCAGCAAGGTTCCTACACATTTGATAAATCTACCCCTAAATATAAAAATAGCCGGTTAATTTTTTGCCATATTGCCAACTAATTTCAGTTATGTTTTCCACTGCCATTCACAGCTAGGTCTGTGCTCTGTGTATAATAAAATAAATACAAACTGAACTAAACCACATGGGTTGGTTGAGAGACAGTATTACAGAAACAGGGGTCATGACCTGTCAGTTATTGATTCTTTATTGTTGGGACATTTGTTGAATGCGACCCACTCAGTGCAGAATGTTCTCTTCTGACAAAAATCTGCAAAGTTTCAAGATTGGCCTTCAATTCTTGATCTGCATGTTAGCAGATTTGTGTGTTTTCTGTCTCTCAGAGAAAGTCCACAGAGCTCAAAGAGTATCACCTGGCAGTGGTGTAACAGAAAACGATGCCCCTAACACCCCCACAGAATTTAGTGAAGGGACCCTAAAGAATATCTCACATAAGAACTTGGGCCCCCTGGAGATGTAAACTCAAAAGTTGATTTTCACTGATAAGTGATAGCTGTCCTGGGATATTAGAGAATACCTCTTCTAAAGGTGGTAATCTTTAGATGTTAGGATATCAGGTGGCTTTGCTCTTCCAAAGTGTTGAGCTTGTAGGTATTTCAGGATGAACTCTTAAATGATCCCAACTCTCCACCCACGTTTCCCTTGGTGTGCGCTCCATTTCCCTCCATCAGCTCCCATCATGCATCCCTTGGTGTGCGCTCCATCAGCTCCCATCATGCATCCCTTGTTGTGCCCTCCATCAGCTCCCATCATGCATCCCTCAGTGTGCGCTCCATCAGCTCCCATCATGCATCTCTTTGTGTGTGCTCCATCAGCTCCCATCATGCATCCCTTGGAATGCACTCCATCAGCTTCCATCAGGCATCCCCTGGTGTGCAATCCATCAGCTCACATCATGCATTCCCTTGGCGTGCGCTCCATCAGCTCCAATCCTGCATCCCTTGGTGTGCGCACCATCAGCTTCCATCATGCATCCCTTGGTGTGCACTCCATCACCTTCCATCATGCATCCCTTGGTGTGCACTCCATCACCTTCCATCATGCATCCCTTGGTGTGCACTCCACCAGCTTTCACCATTCATCCCTTGGTATGTGCTCCATCAGCTTCCATCATGCAATCCCTTGGTGTGCACCATCAGCTTCCATCATGCATCTCTTGGTGTGCACTCCACTAGCTTTCCCCCATGCATCCCTTGGTGTGCGCATCATCAGCTCCCATCATGCATCCCTTGGTGTGCACTCCACCAGCTCCCATCATGCATCCCTTGGTGTGCGCTCCATCAGCTTCCATCATGCATCTCTTGGTGTGCACTCCACCAGCTTTCCCCATGCATCCCTTGGTGCGGCACCATCAGCTCCCATCATGCATCCCTTGGTGCGCACCATCAGCTTCCATCATGCGTTCCCTTGGTGTGCACCATCAGCTTCCATCATACATTCCCTTGGTGTGCACCATCAGCTTCCATCATACATTCCCTTGGTGTGCACCATCAGCTTCCATCATGCATCTCTTGGTGTGCACCATCAGCTTCCATCATGCATCCCTTGGTGTGCACTCCACCAGCTTTCACCATTCATCCCTTGGTATGTGCTCCATCAGCTTCCATCATGCAATCCCTTGGTGTGCACCATCAGCTTCCATCATGCATCTCTTGGTGTGCACTCCACCAGCTTTCCCCCATGCATCCCTTGGTGTGCGCATCATCAGCTCCCATCATGCATCCCTTGGTGTGCACTCCACCAGCTCCCATCATGCATCCCTTGGTGTGCGCTCCATCAGCTTCCATCATGCATCTCTTGGTGTGCACTCCACCAGCTTTCCCCATGCATCCCTTGGTGCGGCACCATCAGCTCCCATCATGCATCCCTTGGTGCGCACCATCAGCTTCCATCATGCGTTCCCTTGGTGTGCACCATCATCTTCCATCATACATTCCCTTGGTGTGCACCATCAACTTCCATAATGCATTCCCTTGGTGTGCATTATCAGCTTCCATCATCCATTCCCTTGGTGTGCACCATCAGCTTCCATCATACATTCCCTTGGTGTGCACCATCAGCTTCCATCATCCATTCCCTTGGTGTGCACCATCAGCTTCCATCATACATTCCCTTGGTGTGCACCATCAGCTTCCATCATGCATCTCTTGGTGTGCACCATCAGCTTCCATCATACATTCCCTTGGTGTGCACCATCAGCTTCCATCATACATTCCCTTGGTGTGCACCATCAGCTTCCATCATACATTCCCTTGGTGTGCACCATCAGCTTCCATCATGCATCTCTTGGTGTGCACCATCAGCTTCCATCATACATTCCCTTGGTGTGCGCCATCAGCTCCCATCATGCATCCCTTGGTATGCGCTCCATCAGCTCCCATCATACATTCCCTTGGTGTGCACCATCAGCTTCCATCATACATTCCCTTGGTGTGCGCCATCAGCTCCCATCATGCATCCCTTGGTATGCGCTCCATCAGCTCCCATCATGCATCCCTTGGTATGCACCATCAGCTTCCATCATACATTCCCTTGGTGTGCACCATCAGCTTCCATCATGCATCCCTTGGTATGCACCATCAGCTTCCATCATACATTCCCTTGGTGTGCACCATCAGCTTCCATCATGCATCCCTTGGTATGCACCATCAGCTTCCATCATACATTCCCTTGGTGTGCACCATCAGCTCCCATCATGCATCCCTTGGTATGCGTTCCATCAGCTCCCATCATGCATCCCTTGGTATGCGTTCCACCAGCTCCCATCATGCACGTGCTCACCTTTCCTTCTATCTGGCACTCGGTGCGGAGCCAGGTGTGCAGCGCATCGTCCTTGAACACCTGGGTCCCTGTGGCCCCTTTAGTCCTCTGCACAGAGGCGATGGTTCGGGCATCTCTGACGACCTCAATCATTCCTGCATGGGGGACGTAAAGCCCATTAGCAAAGTACCACCAGATTGGGTCTCACATGGGTTTACAAGCAGGCCAGACGCCAAGCTGTGCATGCGTGGGCTGATGTGTGTGCCCACCTGTGTTTGCGTGCATGTGTTTGCCTCTGTGTGTACCGTGTGGGTGGGTAGACTAGGGTTTGTCTGTCTTTGCCTCTGCGAGAATGCAATGCCTGTGTGTGATTATTTGTGTGTCAGTGTAGGTGGGTAAACAGTTGACTGAGGGGACCCTTGTGAGTAAGTGTTTGTGTATGTGTGCAAACATAAGTGTTTGGAGCAGTTTTGACATAGGTTCTCTGCATGACGTTGGGAATCTGGGCCACCCTGCCTTTGTACATTTCTGGATGGTCCTGTGTGTAGTTTTCCATCAGTGAGCATGACAGTCCTGGATACTCAGTGAAGAATCTCCCTTTTTACAGATGTGAGACAACAGAGCTGGGCCCTGACCAGAGGGGGGACTCAAAGAACATCCCTCTAATTAAGGCCTCTGTCATATCTGGGGCATTTATAGAGTATGTACTCATGAGTTTGTACATGTATGTGTAAATTCATATCTGTTATTGGAGTAGTGCATGGTGAAGCCTACTGAACCACATGTGTGCATGCACCTCAAGATGGCGGTGTGCACAGCTGCCTGGAATCTGCCTCAGATGCGGACGTCTGCATTTACACATCCATGTGTCTCTCTCCAGTAGGTGTCTCCCTGTGGGTTGGATTAGGCAGCCAACCAGTCGAATGAAGTTAGCCACAGCTGTCTGACAAACTGAGCCTCACCACACCCTCACTTTCTGTCTGATCTGCCTTCCTTTCATACATGGTCCTGTCTACAGTCAATATTCATTGGACCTTGGGCAGTCTCAACCAGTCTCAGGAAGGGCTGCAGTGACACCAGCCATTTGCAAATCAGCCTTGACTTTGGGGATCTGAAGCTTGCGGGAGGAGTTTTGTGAGGATTCCAGAACATTAGGGTGTCATACCTATTTTGTATCCGGTGGAAATGCACCCATAAGGAACCAGGTTGAGATCAAGCGAGTGTTCCTGCCAGATGGAATCCATGATGACCAACATCTGAAAACACACGTGGGAGAGTCAGACAGGAGAAAGAGACAAGTGCTTTAGACATGCGCTTCAGAATAAATATATCTGGAATACAGCAGTATGCAAAGGGGGATGGGAAAATAATGAATGATTATAAATATCACCAGAAGAATTCTATGTAAAATCAAAGATTGAGAAAACGGAAACAGAAAATACATAGGCTCAAAAGTACTGGGGTTCATTTTGAACCTAGCAGAGATTGGCCAGGATTTTCCACCATTAATGCTCCAATCAACACAGCAGGAGCACCTTCGACAAAATTGCAGTTTTGAGCATGCCTACCTGCAACGGCTATTTGGTCCTAATATTTTTAGATTTTATTAAAACAGAAATCCCAGACTGAAGTTGAGGGCGCTTCCATTATTCAAAAAAGCAATGTCCATGAGGCACTGAAAGATTTCTCCCTGTGCACAGGGAATATTGTCTTTTTCCCAATTCTCCGCCACCGTGCCTATCACAGTGGCCATGTAATGGACAAAAACATTGTTGCAAGCCCCACCAATAATACGTTAAATTTAATTTTACATTGTAAAAGGTTTATTAAAAATTGTACAATTAAATATTGTTTGCTTTATAAATATATTTATTTTTAATATAAAATTCAGTACCACTAGTTGGCTTTGTGTGCTACTAGGCTTACTCCAAGGATGATCTGGAGAACACTTATGATTGGTTTGGATCCTTTCTGGCTGTAGTAAGTTTAGAAGTATATTTTGTGAATAGCAATGGGCTTACTCTTCTGTGGGTCAGTCCATGTCCCTCCTTAAACCCCTCATTAGCCTTTCCTTAACCTCTTCCCAACCCCTCCCTAAATCCCTACAATGTTGCACTAAGGGACAGATTTAGAACTCAGTGGATGGGTTACTCCTTCACAGCGAATACAGATATCCCGTCCACCGAAATCGAAATCCAATTTTATATAATGAGATTTAGATTTTGGCAGATGGGATATCCATCACCGTTGTGATGAGTAACCCATCCACCAAGTTCTAAATCAGGCTCTAATATTCCCCCTTTTTGCAGCCAATCCTACATCCCTCCCATATTTACAACTAAATCAGAGGATTTGCTGTGCAGAGACTTCTGCAATTGTGGCAGAGATCTCTGCATTTAACAAATAGGAGAGGTGAAGTCTCCTCATGTTGATTAGTAAATAGAGTTGTGTAGTATTTGAGTAGTATTGTTAGATGTACTACATCAGTTATTCCCAACCTGTGGTCCAGGGACCACAAGGGGGCCGCAAAGCCTACTCAGGGGGTCCGCGATTACTTCAAAAATTTAATAATATTAACTGTGTATATAAATAAAGAAGCTAAATGTACAATTTCAAAGTTTAAAATGTTCAGTAATGTGAAGAAAATTAAAATTGGAGACTAAAAACTCAGTGGTGGTTCCCAATTCCAATAAAGAATTCAATGGGGATCCCCGGTTTCCAGTCCTCAGAAGTCAAAAGGTTAAGAACCACTGTACTACAATATGAGTTTACCTCTACACCTTGAGTGAAGCATCAGAGACGGGCTAGAATTAGGAACAGGATCACTCTCCCACAGTGCGTTTCACCGGTTAAGAGGCTCCTTAGTGTCAGGGTGCAGGTCTCGTACTGTAAGTATTCCACCCCATCCTTCATTTTGGTATCCACCACCAACACCCCTCCTTGCCTGTAAAGCAGTCTGTCTGCTATGTTCTAGTTGTTCTTATTGGGACCTGATTTCCTCCTGCACCACATTTCCAGATTTACTGTTTCCATACCACCCTTGATATTCTGCTGCCCTGGCCCCAAGTTCTGAATTCCTGCTTCCCTTATCATGGCTTAGATTCCTGCTCCTGCCCTCCCAGTTTTCCTCATCACCTGGAGGATAATCATATCCTGTCGAAGATCGTCGCCATGTTTGAAGATGATTCCAATTGGCGCGCTGTCTCCCAAGCCTGACTCGCCACAACTGAACTCCAACCACAGCGGCTTCTTCTTGGAGGCCATCACCTTGCACTTGTTCACCTGGGGAAAAAGAACATCTTCCTAAATCCACAAAATACACTTTAAAGTTCAGTCAAAGTCATTCAGGACAACCATTACCTTCCTTTTTGTAGCTTGGTTATACAACAAGACTGAAGAACACTGAAGAGGAGCCACACAGCTAAGTGAATGGAATAGATGATATTGCACATTCATTTTTTAATTAAATAACTGAGTAGTTTATTGAACGACCTTCCCCTGCACCTCATCGCTCCAGGAATTCAGGAAATGACTCAAGACATGGCTGTTCGAATGAATAGAGCATCACAAAGCAGCTAGGAACTCCAGTGCCTTGAGACCCTTGGGGGTGATGTGTTGTGCTTTAGAAATCCTGATTGATTGATTGATTGATTGTATGTATACTATAATGTGAAACTTTCAAAGGATTGAACAAGGCTGAGGAAAGGCCATTGTAAGTTAATTCCTTGATATAAAGATGGCCTGAAAAAGGCCATACTGATGTTCGTGGATTTAAAAAGCCCATCTTTATAGTTGTCGTGACTTTAAGTAACTCATTCACAATATCCACAGAGATGACTATTAGGAAATCGGTTGAGTGTCAGAATACTTACAGAAATATTGTGTTACAAGAAAATCATAGAAGAAATATTGACAACCAAAATATTGTGGCAGTGATAATGTAGTAGGTACAGATTTACTATTCTTAACTACATATGTATGTTCCTAGAAGATATATATCAACAAAGTACATATATCTGGAGAAATTGCAGTAAACCTATACCTACCAATAAATGTTCACCTTAATGGTGTTTTATTATGATATTTAAGTAACACATTGTTTCAAACTTGTTATTCCGGTATCCTACCTCGAGAGACATTGTTCTGTTGTGGCATTCATGAGAGGTGGCAGTGAATGCTTCACTCTTTCTGCCGCGTAGTCAATTTCATGATTGATCAATTACTGCTCGGTTGGTGCATGCCAGGAAGGGACTTAGGCCCTAATTATGTCAATAGCGGTAACGACTGCCTACCGCCGCAGCGACGGCCACCAAAACACCGTCGCCATGGCTACTCACCGTCCGCCATATTATGACCGTAGCCGGAATTCCGCCAGAAGGCTGGCGGAATTCCGGCTACGGTCATGGCAGCAGATGGCGGTAAGGTTGCGCTGTTGCCAGCAGCAGCGTTACGCCAGTAGACTGCCGCAGACCGTATCATGGTCCATGATATGGCCTGGCGGTGCTCTGCTGGTGTCCCGTCTCCTGCCGGAGGACCCCCTGCAAGCAGGTAAGTCAGGTGCTCCGACAAGGGTGGGGGGTGTTGTGTGGGTGTATGTTTGTGTGTGCGTGCATGCGGGTGTGTGGCGTGTGGAATGTGTGCGTGCATGAATGGGTGTGAGTGTGCGTGTATGTTGTGTTGTGTGAATGCGTGTGTGCATGTATGTATGTCAGTGTGTGTGGATGTGTGTGAATGTATGTATGCATGCGTGGGTGAATGTGGGCATGAGTGTGTGTATGCGTGTGTATGTTGGTGTGTGAATGTGCGTGTATGTCGTGGGGGGTCGGCAGGGGGAGGACTCTGGGGAGGGGGGTGTGGGCGACCATTATCACTCTCAGGGAAGGAATTCCCAGGCACTGATCGTGCCTACCGCCATGGTTTTCATGGTGGTAAAAAAGCCACGAAAACCATGGCAGTAGGTGGGGTCATATTCCCGCGGGTGGGACAGTGACGGCAGTCTGGCTGGAGACTGAAGTCTCCAGCCCGGCAGCTGTTACTGCCCTGGCTGACGGAGTGGTACATTGGTGGTTTGGCTTGAGCCAATGCCATATTTTGGGGAGAGGTACCACCTGTTGGCAGTACCTTTCTCCAAAATACCACCATCCGCGAGGGTTGTAATGAGGGCCTTATTTTCTTAAGTAGTTCAGTCATGTATTAGAGCTTTCAGCACGTGTCTTTTACAGGTACAAAAGTAAAACACGGGGCGAAAGCAGTCCAGAGGACTTGTCCAATTCTCCAACCGGAGCGTATTCTGCCAGACACCCAAGTGGACTACTGCTCTCTTCTTCCTATGTCTAACCAATTTGTTGGATCTTCAATCTCTTCTTCCAACAGTTTCTCAAAAATCAAATGACTCTCTCACTGATGTCTGCATTCTGTTCAATTGAAAAAACATCATTTCATCTCACCCCAAAGTTGTGAAATGACTCATAAATTGGAGTTTGCATTTGAAGATTTGGTTGCATAGTATGCATAGACAAATGACATGTTCCAACAATTCTTCGTCCTCCATGTCGCAGGTGCATCTGTTGCTCATGGTGATACACCATTTTTTTTGTTTTCAGCTGTCTCAAAGAATTTGTGTCTTGCTCCCATAAATAGGCGGCGGTCTTCCTGGAATACTAGGGTTTGCGTATATGAGCCGGTGTGGCCATCAGAGTAAAATATCACCTGCAGACGACTCCTTCAAGTTTGCCAAACACCTTGTTCCACATGTTTGTTTTGATCCTGGTGAGAATGTAGCCCAGTGGAGTGGGATGTCATTTCTGGAGTAGAAGATTCCGAAATATAAAGACTTTGGGCTTGATTTAGATATTGGCAGATGAGTTACTTCGTGACAACGGTGACGGATATCCCATCCGCCGAAATCTAAATCCAATAGGATATAACTGGATTTAAATTTCAGCAAATGACATATCCGTCATCGTGAAGGAGTAACTCACCCGCCAATATCTAAATCAGGGCCTTTATGTTCTACTGTGGATTTGCTTCATTTGGTTGGGTTGGGCCAGATCTGTAAAGAACATTGTACTCACGATGGTATACTTTATTAATACTGTGGTACCCCATCTTTGATACACGTGCGTGTAGTGCAATCCAATAAAGTGGGTGACGGTAAGCTCTGGGGTGCTGGAAAGATTTGCTCTCAGATCTGACCTTCAGCACTCCCTGCTTGGTCTGTTGTTGCACTGGGACACCTTGGCCCTCATTACGAGTGGCCCGGGAAAAGTCCCCGTATCCCTATGTTAAAGGTACCAGAGTTGGGTATTGAGTGGTTGCGTTTGGGTGATTAACTTTTCTCTTTATGTAACAGCACTGTGAAATCACTACGACCATCTGATATGGAAATTTTGAGAGTATCCATCAGACTGGTGGATCAAGGAGACAGGTGGTAGGGCTGGCAAAGAATCCTCCACGTGTCATGTGAGAGAAAGAAAGAATTGCCAAGTAGTCAACAAGTTATGACAAACAGAGGAGTTTGACACGTGACTCTGGCCAGCTGCATCAGACCCCCAGGGGGCGAGGGGTGGGGGTACACTGCTGGTTTCTAGCTGTATCAGGGCACGTGATTAGTGGCCCTTCAAAGCCTCCCCAACCCAAAGAAAGAGGCTTTCTCAGCAGAGACAATATAATAAACTAATTATTTATTTCCATGACTGAAGGGATTGCTAAAATACATTTTTAGGCCTCAACCTACAGATAGTATTTAGTTCTCTGTTGTTGAAGACGTATTGGCTACCCTGAAGTCCACAGTTAGGGCTTTGGGTCAGCCCCTGCCTTGCCTGTCTGTCCCAGTTCCATGCTCGCTCCTGATTCAATGGCTTTTCTGGTCCAGTGTTTCTCTTGTTTGTTGAGCACAGCCTCTGTACATAAATTCTGAATGGAAGATTTATATCCTTCCCCTGCTGACATAACAGACTACTTTTTTTATTGTGTGTTTACACTCTAAGTAAGTGCATCATTGTCTCTCTCTCTCGGTCCTCTGCGCACAAAAATCCCCCACTGTCCTGCCTCATCCATTGGCCCTTCGCAGAGGCGGGCAAACCAGAGAACTGCTGGGATAAAGTGAGCTAGAGCCAAGTCAGGTATTTGGCTTGGCGCTAAGAGCTCAAACGATAAGCCAAGAATACAAATAAAAAAACAACGGGACAATTTCCAAGAAAGTGATGCATCAGCTGTGATGCGCCACATTTGTTGCGCCCCCCCTACCGGCACCTAACGACACAGTGGTAACGCTGTATTTACAATATGTTAGGACAATAGTGTCATAATTTATGATGCTATTGTGGTACTTTGCAGAATTAGCGGCATAAATAATGGCGTTAATCCTGTAAAGTAAAGGGAGGCCCTTTGGAAGTAATGGTTGCGTCATTTAGGCGTTAAAAATTACACTAAAAATGGCACGGTGAAACGTTGTTAATTTCACTATGCCATTTTTACCGGCCTCCCACCGCCGGGACAGCCGCCTTTGCATACATTATGGCTGGCACAGGCATAATCCTAGGGTTTGCATATATGGGCCCGTGTGCCCATATACACAGTAGCGTAAACAAAATGACGCTAGTGTGACGCTAAGAGGAGCTGGGGCCTTGTGAATCTGGCCCAGAATGTTTTCCAGGATACGTGTCTATTCCCTACTCCAAAATTGGCTTTTACACACACTGTACACAATTAGGGAGCATTCGAGGGCCAAGACACACCCTCCCTAGAATTAGTGTCCACAAAATATTTGGTCCCATTGTGATTTTAAAAACAAGGTCAGTTTCAACAAAGTTTTTGAGTCTATCTTATTGTTCTCAGGATTTCTTCTAAAAATTACAAAGCCCGCCACCCACCAAAGTGTCATCCTTCATCACTGGTCCCAACCTCACCACAAATCCCATCACTGGTGAGTGTGGTGGGCTCCCCCAGGAGCTCTTTAAGAGTATGTGTGTGTTTTTAGAGATTTTTTTTATCACAACCTTCCATGTAGGCAGGTGGACTGGGACCCTATTTACAAATATAAAATGACTTGATAGAAAACATTGCTTTTATCAGTGCTTCCCAGCCACATTAAGAAACCAGGATACACAAGGCTGTGGGATGGAGAAGATCCCTTTGTTGACATGTTTCTGTCCATAGTTCTTGGCTCTTATGGGTCCCGGGTTAAATGTTGATTCTCTGTACTATTCATTCCATTGAGGCATAAGTCACAGACTGTTGCAGAAAATCCTATTTCTCACTGATTGACACATAATCGTCTCACAAATGAAGAAAAATTACAAAATTAGTCAATATCACTCCATATTGCCTTGGTGAATTTCCCAAGGTTTGTTGAAAATTTGAGTTAAATTCCAGTGGTTAGTACTAACCCAGCACACAACTGCAAATACACACAGAGAAAAACACGCAGCACACACCGTTGGGTCCAAGCTAGAGTCCTACTGAGGTAGCTTATGTCTTACGTAGAATATGGTACAGCTTTTGGCCCTGCCTCTCTTTACATGCCATCAACTCCCTCCACCCACCTCCCAATTCCTGCTTTGAAAAAAAATTGCTTTTCTTGAGGTTTGTCCAAAGACGCACTGCAAAAGGGCATCTCATCTTTCCCCAATGTGTTCTACGCATACTTTACTGAATTTGTAAAAAAAAAAAATATATTTTAGTTTATTTTTAATTCACACGATGGACATGAGCCTTCATGGAACGTTAAATAAAAAATAAAAATAAATAAAAAAATGGCTAATGTGTAGGAGCGCACATGCGCACAGCCATTTGGTTAAACAAAAACCATTCACAGACAACCACCGCACTTGGATACGCATCCGCCACCTTGTAATGATTTTTCGACAGCAAAAAAATAATTAAAAGATCTTCCTTTCTTTTTAGGATACATCGCTATAAGATGGCTGTATGCGCATGTAAGCATGGCTGCCATCTAGGGAAAAAAACACTGACAAAGTCATTAGGTCTCACAAGACCTACTGCTTTTGCCAATGCTTGTTTTTCTATGCGGCAACAAATCCCCCCTCACTCATCCATGTAAACAATAGGTCAAAAGTCTTTTTAGGAAGTCCCAATCATGGTGACATATTTCAGGAAGAATTTGGAATGAGTTTAGTAATAGACTGAAGTCTTATCCTGCTTAGCCTGTTGGTGGCATTTCCCTCTGTAGTCCACCCCACCTGACGATGGAAAGCTGATGAGCACAAGCTATGGCTGAAGGGAGAAGCAACCAATGAAGGGAGATGACCCAAGGATCCTTTGTATATATGTTACTTTCATGACAACTGAAGCTGCCTCCAGCCAGGCCTTCAAATATATAAGCAAATAGAGAAGCAACTTTTACCCACGCCCACCCTTTTTTTAAAACCACCAGTAAAACTCACCCTTCAGAGTTTCTTACCAGAATTTCTCCAGCTTCAATCCGGGGGTCAAAGGGCACTTGAAAGTTTGTGGGCAGATCTGCAGACAGCAGCATTTCTTGAAGTTGGGTGTTGGCTTTGGGAACAAAAAACAATCACCAACATTAAATAATTGGCTACAAATCTGAATTAGAAAAAGTTATTTAGTGTTTGTCAGGCAGCCTGCCCTCCTGCCTGGGTGGCATAGGTCAGAACTGGATGACCACCTGCCATACTTAGAGATCTCTGTCTTCCTGGCAGCTATCTCTGTGCCTTCAGATGAGCTGCAGCTACGTAGGTTACTCGGAATGGACCTTCATTTTGCTGAGCGACAACCATGTTGCAAGTGGACGCTGAGCATTCTTATTTGTTTAAAAAAAAATTAACTCCCAAAGAGTGAATTTGTTTCTGAAAAAAACTAATAATCATACACCATTGGAGTTTTTGTCTAGTGTGTGGCAATAATTCGTTTTTCTGTTCAGAACTACCAGGTTCTTCTTGGCATCACCCACCCACCACAAGTAGGTCTGCTGGTGTAAGGTTTCCACCACCTGAACCAGCGAGAGGTCCCCTGCTGGGGACATGATAGTTTGCCCAACTTTTGAGAGAGCAGGCAAACCAACAATTTGGCGGAAATGGCATGCCACCACTTTTGTGAAACAGTACCCGCTCTGCCAAACTCTAAACACCACCCCCCCCACATCATCTGTGAGCGACAGGATGCGGTTTCTTTTTTTCTTTTCCTATTGGTTTTTAGGTCATTCTAAGTCAAAAGTTTAATCAGTACCCATGAACTTACCTGATCTGCTCCCTTTAAATGTTAAGTTCAATGACCGGGGCGAGGAACCCAAAACAGTTGTGTTTTTCACCAAAATACATCTTTATAGTGATCGGCCTCTTGACTTTTCAATCCACCTAGTACCAAAAGTGATCTTCCATTGCATTCTGGGAGCTTGATTTAGTTGGGTGGTGATGTAAAATGGAGTTAAAATGATCACCAGCACTGGGGACACCAACTAAGAGGCAATGATGAAGATCTTCATGTTAATTGTCCTGTCTTAGAATAAAGAGGTCCCTTGGTCCACTGTTAGGAAGACATCTGGGAATGAGTGAAACATGAACGTACACACGACAAGCAAGTCAAGCTGTCCAGAGCAAACTTAGATCCTTAGTTCAAGAGATTGCAAGATTTATGGCCTGATTTAGATATTGGCAGAGGGGTTACTCCGGCTCAGCAGTGACAGATATCATATCCGCGGAAATCTAAATCCCATTACATCCAATGTGATTTATATTTCGAAGGTTGGGACATCTGTCACCGTTGTAATGGAGTAACCCCCCCTGGAAATATCTAAATTAGGCCCTTAATGAGGTTAACACACCCCATCCTTGCCATTGAAGAGTGCAGAGTTGTATCATATATTGGGGTGTGCCAGGATGTGAAATCAAGGGCTTTATAACTTGGCTCAATTGTTTTAAAAACCTTAGCTGTCAAACTTTAAACAAACAGGTACAATGGAGCCTTGTGTAACAGTGAGAAAATATTACTAACACTGCTCTTAGGCACAAGATGCCCTCTGATGCTTCACTGCCAGTCCACTTCCTTTCTTCACCCAAGGCAATCCCACTGCTTAGGGCACAACTTCCGTCATTTGTTATGTTATGTTATTGAGACTTATATAGCGCCAGCTACCCGGAGGCCTCGTAGCGCTGAGGAATGGATGGAACATAAACAGTTTACCATTCGCCCTCTGGCACTTAGAGTAAGGGTCAGCTCTGAGTGGCAGGAGAGGAAACGTCTCCTATCAAGCCCTGGCAGATACAGACAAATGCATTGCTTGTTTGGGCACTATGTAGGGCGAGAAAGGGCACTGACCCAGAAACCCTGCTCAACTGAAACCCACAGGGTAAGATATAACCATATGCCTCACCCAGCACCCCAGAACTGTCAAACTCCACAGTTACACCCAGGCCAAGAGGAAACAAACACTCACATAGCATCCTCGCAACTGATGGATCCACCCACATACATACCAACTAATACACACGCTCAAACTACAGAACCTACATCACAAGTCATGATCATGAACTCTCGCTCTGCAGGGCTGCATACCAGGTATCATGGTACCGGGACCAGGTATCACAGACCTCATTACCTACCCCAGCCTTAACACCCTCCTCATTACAGAAATGTGGTTCTCCCGCACATCCTCACACATGCTAGATGTCTTCCTATAGGCTAGAGCATCCATCTTGTGCACAGCACACACAAGGAGGAAAGAGGCCTCGCTTTCATCCATAAGTCATTCTGCTCCCTAGGCAAGCAAGTGACACTCAACTCCATGGAGCTACTGGCAATCCACCTTCCACTGTCTACAACTCCGCCTGTCACCTTGCATCTCATCTACAGGCCTCCAGGCAGAAAAAGGAGCTACCTGATGAATTCTTGAATTTCCTCAAAACCTAATCCATTCAACATTCCCATACAACGCTCTTGGATGGTTCCAGCCTCCTAGACAATACAAACTCAAACAACACAAAGGGACACTCTCCTCTACCTTGATGACACACCAAATGTGGTGCAGCACACCCCAGCTAACACAATCCAGAGGCCGCATTTTCAACTTCTTCGTACTAGCATTGTTAACAAACCAATGCAAATCACCCATACTCCAGGACTGAGCCGACCCCTTGTCATCAGTATCTCCCTAGTCAGCATCCTACCAACAAACCAAGATAAACCCAAATGAGAACATCATACTTTCAGCTCTTTCAAAGACTTCTTCATCAACAGCCTAATGCATGACTTACTTCTTGCCCTGGCTAATCCATGTCAAACACTAACATCCTTCTAAACAACTTCAGTGCTTCTTTGGAAAATTGTGTGAATAAACATAAACCCTCCAACAAAAATATGCATGTGCAAGCCAAAGCCTACAGCATCATTGGAGTCTAAAGACTTAGACAAGAAATGCTCCATCTGCAAACAGGATAGAAAATGGAAGGAAAACTGAGTGTCCGATTACCTCAACATACTGAACTTCCTCAGCGTAACACACAGACAGCTGATCACATCAGCCAGAGCAAAATATTACACCAACACTAACAATGAAGCCACCTAAAAAAGCAAACCACTTTTCAAGAAATCAATCAACCCCCCTGCCAGAGCCACCTGTCCCAAACTCAATCAACCTCTTCTTCAGTGAAAAAATACAGACGATCCGACTGCACATTAAAAACACTAACCCTCCTTCTCCTCTTATGTCCATCCCTTCTCATAGAATCCCACAATTGTCAGGGATCCCTCAAAGCCTGCCTTCCACAGATCTTGCTGACATACTGAACTTTCTCAAAACCACTTCCTGTGAAGATGTCTTGCCCTTGTGATTCATCAAAGCTCTCTCGGGGGCAGCTCTGCCATACCTACTGAACATTGCCAATGACTCCATCACTCAGAGCATCTTACAAGAAGCTACCAAGACACCCCAGATCCTCCCACTCCTAAAGAAATCTATAGTAGACCCTGATGACCTTGGCAACTACCAGCCGATCATTCACCTACCATTCATAGGCAAGATCATTGAAGAAGCAGTCTATGTTGAAATATCAACAGCAAAATTGTTGTGGTACCAGAATTTAAAAAAAGGAAAAGACTGCAAAGTGCTTCAGGGCCACACGAAGTGTAGCAAGGCACTATTCAAATGTCCCATGTGATACAGTGCAAACAGCAGTCTGATCTCCAGACGTGTTGAGACTCACCATTAGCCGGGAGGTCACCTCTCTCTGGTAGGACCTTCTTGATGTCTGTTGCCACTCGGCGTAGTTTCTCCACCAGCTGCACCTGTTTCTGGAAGCCCTGCAGGATGGAGCGACGGCAGCCGCGCAGGTAGGCCTCAAGGATGACGGCAAAGCGGTCGTGGTAGCAGGGGGAGCCGCTGATCTCACTCCGCAGGTACCAGAAGAAGTAGTGTCCAAGCCGTTTACTCTAGAGGAGGGTCAAAGAGTCAGGACTTCACGTTCTTGCTGTTGGCCTTGGGCATGGTGCGCCATGGCTTGTTATATCAGGGGATGCTGTGGTTTGTTTTATGTTCACTTACATCACGATTTTGTGTTTTCTAGACTTGTATTAATGAGTTATGTGATTGCTAGGCAACGCCCATCATGCAGTGTTCCACTAAGCAATGGTATCTTACGGAATGCTACCAAACGTTATACTGGGCAATGTTGGTATGTTATACAATGTTACGTTATATTACGTTACCTTACATCATGCAAAGGTATGTTTTGGATTGTTCTCATGCAATGACACATAAAGATACATGGTTTCTGTATGGAATACTGTGTTGTTTCGTGCCGCATACGATGGAAGTGAAACTTTATGCTATTTAAGCAGGTACCAGTGTTGTAAATGTTCTCCTCCATGTACATTCCTCTATATGATGGCCCACATCTGCCATCTTTACATACTCACACTAACTGTGTTTACTTCAGTGCCCATCTTAGAGTTGAGACAAGAAGCGCCCCCACATCTAAGGTAAGAATTCAGCTAAAGTTCAGTTGAAACTGTACTCTGATGTTACTTTCTGAAGGTCACCTTTATCTGCTCTCATGAGCTCCCTTCTGCACCTGTATCTGCTCTGATGAGCTCCCCCTGCACCTGTATCTGGTCTGATGAGTTCCCTCCTGCACCTGTATCAGCTCTGATGAGCTCCACCTGCACTTATATCTGCTCTGGTCAGCTTCCCCTGCATCTGTATCTGCTCTGATGAGCTCCCTCTGCACCTGTATCTGCTCTGAGCTCCCCCTGCACCAGTACCCGCTCTGATGAGTTTCCTCTTGCACCTGTATCTGCTCTGATGAGCTCCACCTGCACCTATATCTGCTCTGATTAGCTTCCCCTGCACTTGTATCTGCTCTGATGAGCTCCCTCGTGCACCTTTATCTGCTCTGATGAGCTCCCACTACCCCTGTATCTGTTCTGATGAGCTCCCCCTGCAGCTGTACCTGCTCAGATGACATGGCTCCTGCACATGTATCTGCTCTCATGGGCACACACTGCACCTGTATCGGCTCTGATGAGCCTCCCCTGCACATGTATCTGCTCTGATTAGCTCCCCCCTGCAACTGTATCTCCTTTGATGAAATCCTCCCTGCAGCTGTATCTGCTCTGATGAGCTCCCCCTGCACCTGTAGCTGCTCTAATGAGCTTCCGACTGCATCTGTATCTGCTCTGATGAGCTCACCCATGCACTTGTATCTGCTCTGATGAGCTTCCTCCTGCACCTGTAAATGCTCTGATGAGCTCTCCCTGCACATGTATCTGCTTTGATAAGCTCCTCCCTGCAGGTGAATCTGCTCTGAGATTCCCCCGCACCTGTAACTGCTCTGATGAGCTCCCCGTGACCCTGTGTCTGCTCTGATGAGCTTCCCCCTGCACCTGTATCTGCCCTGATGAGCTCGCCCTGCACCTGCACCTGCTCTGATGAGCTCCGCCATGCTTTTGTACCTGCTCTGATGGGCTCCCCCTGCACCTGTACCTGCTCTGATGAGCTCCACTCAGCACTTGTATCTGCTCTCGTGAGCTCCCCCCTTGCACCTGTACCTGCTCTGATGAGCTCCCCCTTTCACCGCAATCTGCTCTGAGCTCACCCTGTACCTGTATGTGGTCTGGTGATCACCCCTGCATCTTCATCTGCTCTCATAAGCTCACTTCTTCATCTGTATCTGCTCTGATGAGCTCCCCCCTTCACCTGCATCTGCTCCGATGAGCTCCCCCCTGCACCTGTATGTGCTCTGATGAGCTCCCCCTGCACCTGTATGTGCTCTGACAAATTTCTCCCTGCACCGGTATCTTCTCAGATGAGCTCCGCCCTGCACCTGCTCTCATGAGCTCACTCCATCTGTATGTGCTCTGATGAGCTCCCCCTGCACCTGTATCTGCTCTGATGATCACCCCTGCACCTGTATCTGCTCTGATGGCTCACCCCTGCACCTGCATCTGCTCTCATGAGCTCACTCCAACTGTGTCTGCTCTGATTATCTCCCCCTGCAGCTGCATCTGCTCTGATGAGCTCCCCCTTGCAACTGTACCTGCTCTCATGAGCTCCATCTGCACCTGTATCTACTTTGACGGCCCCCTCCCCAAGCCAGTATCTGCTCTGGTGAGCATCCCCCTGCACCTGTATCTGCTCTGATAAGCATTCCCCTGCACCTGTATCTGCCCTGATAAGCATTCCCTTGCACCTGTATCTGCTCTGATGAGCTCCCCCTTGCATCTGTATCTGCTCTGATAGCTCACCCCTGCACCTGTATCTGCTCTGATAGCTCACCCCTGCACCTGTATCTGCTCTTATGAGCTCACTCCATCTGTATCTGCTCTGATGAGCATCCCCCTGCACCTGTATCTGCTCTGATGAGCTCCCCCTTGCACCTGTATCTGCTCTGATGAGCTCCCTCTTGCACCTGTACCTGCTCTGATGAGCTCCCCCTGCACCTGTATCTACCTTGACCAGCTCCCCATGCCAGTATCTGCTCAGAAGAGCTCTGTCCTGCACCTATATCTGCTCTGATGAGCTCCCCCCTGCACCTGTATCTGCTCAAATGAGCTCACTCTTGCACCTGTATCTGCTCTCATGAGCTCTCCCTGCACCTGTTTGCATCTTAGGAAAATGACGCGCATGTGATCGATTCTACAGTCCAATGAATTGGGGTATAAGTGTGTTTGTCCTAGCCTTGGGGTACTTCACTGCTGATGGTAGGGGGATCCCTAGCTCTTTGACTCACAGTTAAAGACCTGGTAAATACTTTTTCACACTCTAAGCAAATACTTTTTCACACTTAACCAAAGCATAAAGTCAGTGTTCTCTACTACAACAGCTTATAACATACTTTTTTGTAAGAGTTTACAGAAATATGTCACTTTTTTCAATAGAAATGAAAAAGAAATTTGGATTACTTTTAAAATCAAAACAATTGTTAGAGATTATATTAAGCCTTATTGATTTGTTCAACGTTTGTGCATGTTAAAGTCCAAGTAGGGACCCTCACTCTAGTCAGGGAGTCACACAGCTAAGATAACCCCTGCTCACCCCCTTGGTAGCTTGGCATGAGCAGTCTGGCTTATCTTAGAGGCAATGTGTAAAGTATTTGTACACACACACACACACATACACACACACACAGTAACACAGTGAAAACACCACAAAACTACTCCACACCAGATTAGAAAAATAGGCAATACTGATCTGAGTAAAACAAGACCAAAATGACGAAAATCCAACAAATACAAGATATGAATATTCAAAGATTAAATCTTAGTAAACACATAGCTTCAACTGGGGCTATCATGGCATCTTCATGAGTTGTTTCCAACAATCCGACTCCACTCGAGCGGGAGTGCAGGTCTGTCACAGAGTCGTGCGGACCCCAGATACAGTGGGAAATGATCAGAAACAAAGATGTTGCATAGAGTCAGGGAGGTGAGGCGTCGCTGGAGCCTGTGCCGCGTTGGTTCTTTACTGCTACCGGGGAGGTGAGGCGTCAGTTCCTTACGGTTGCAGGAAAGGTGATGCGGTGTCGATGGCGAGATATTGGTTCCTTATGACAAGGCGGGGCGATGAACCCAACAGGTCAAGATGCGAGGTGTCAACTTTGTGGCAATCACACCACTGGGCCACAGGTGCTGCAGTGGAGTCGGATGTCCCAGACGTCAGGGACACAGCACTGGGGACTCCCGCTTTGGCAGGACTTCATAGGCGCTGCAGTGGGATCGGGCCTGTGTTGCAGGTCACAGTTGTTGCACTCAGTGAGGACCACAGCTCCAGTGCATGCAGTGGCGCAGAGTCGGACAGCTCCGCTGGTTCCAAAGTTGCTCTGGAGCCGATCTGCTTAGTTTCTTCTTGGTTGCACCAGAGATCACTTCCAAGGGCCCAGGAACTGGATTTGGCACCACTCGGCAAGGCAGGACTCTCAGCAAGAGAGCCCAGGTGCTGGCACGTTAAATCTTTGATGGCCCTGAGACTTCTCAACAGAAGGCAAGCTCACTTCAAACCCTTGGAGAAACTTGGAAAGCAGGATGTAGAGAGCAAAGTCCAGTCCTTTCACTCCCAGGACAGAAGCAGCGGGCCAGCACAACAAAGCAACAAGCAGGGTGGCAGTCTCTACTACAGCAACCCGCTCTTCTTCCTGGCAGAATGTCCTCAGTCCAGAAGTGTTCTAAATATGTGGGGGTCAGAGATCCAGTTCTTATACCTATTTCTGCCTTTGAAGTCTTTGTAGTGCACAAGACTCTGACTTTCCTTGCCCTGGCCTCGGACACACTCCAGGTGATTGGAGACTGCTTTGTGTGAGGACAGGCACAGGCTTATTCAGGTGCAAGTGTCAGCTCCTCCCACCACTCTAGCTCAGGAAGACCCATGAGCCTGGTGATGGGCCATCAGGATATGCAAGCCACACCACAGCTCCCTTTGTGTGACTGCCTAGAGTGAATGCAGCAACTGTCATCCTGATGCAGATGTGTATATCACAGACAGGCAGAGGCGCAGAATGGTTAAGCAAGAAAATACCCACTGTCTAAAAGTGGCATTTGCAAACCTACAATTCAAAAAAACAACTTCACCAAAAGATGCATTTTTAAATTGGGAGTTCAGAGACCCCAAACTCCACATCCCGATCTGCTCCCAATGGGAAATTACACTTAAAAGATATTTCAGGCAATCCCCATATTACCATATGGGAGAGATAGGCCTTGCAATAGTGAATGGTGAGATTAGTAGTTTTCACTATCAGGGCACGTAAAACACACCATTACATGCACTACCTCTTAAATGCACTTCACCCTGCCCAGGGGGCTGCCTTGGGCCTACCTTAGAGGTGACTTACAGGTAATAAAGGGGAAGGTTTGGGCTTGGCAAGTGGGTGCACTTGCCAGGTCGAACTGACAGTTCACAACTGTACACACAAACACTGCAGTGGCAGGTCTTAGACATTTTAACCCAGGTAGGTGGCACAATCAGTGCTGCAGGCCCACTAGTAGCATTTGATTTACAGGCCCTAGGCACACATGGTGCATTATACTAGGGATTTATTAGTAAATCAGATATGCCAATCACGGATAAACCAATCAGTAATACATTTTAGACAGCACGCGTGCACTTTAACACTGGTCAGCAGTGGTAAAGTGCCCAAAGTCCTAAAGCCAACAAGAATAGGTCAGAACAATTAGGAGGAAGACGGCAAAAAGTTTGGGAATAACCCTGCAAAAAGCGCCAGGTTCAAAAACCCAAAAATAGTTGGTAGTTGGCATGAAATGACTAAAATGTAACTGATGACAGATTAATATTGTGGTGCAGTTACACTAATCAGCAATCAGTAATCTTTTGGCAGAAACTGTACTACTCCAGACCAGATCTTACTAGATCATGGTGGGGCAGTCAAGAGTCCACTCCTAGTAATGACAACTGCCCCAGTTGAGCACTTGAGTGCCAGACAATGTGTAGAGAATCCAAAAAACTAAAATCCTGATGAAAATGCTTGTTTTTATTTCCAAGAATCAAATAATCACTGAAGGAGAATATCAAAAAGAGGACTGACATTTAGGGGGTTATTCTAACTTTGGAGGAGGTGTTAATCCGTCCCAAAAGTGACGGAAAAGTGACGGATTTACCACCAGCCGTATTACGAGTCCATTATATCCTATGGAACTCGTAATACGGCTGGTGGTATATCCGTCACTTTACCGTCACTTTTGGGACGGATTAACACTCCTCCAAAGTTAGAATAACCCTCTTAATGAGCATTTCTTCTGTAATCAGTGCACCATTGTGAGATTCCTGTAGAACAAGAGCTGTTGAAGACACTCCGAGTCGGAGTTACAAATGAACTGGGACAGAGATCAAGAGTTTCCTTTATCTTTGATGCATATATTGTATTGTATATCACATGTTACAAATTATCAAATTGCTTGATTTTCAGGTACAAATTCACATTTGTAAGCACACAATGTGAATTTCTATTGAGAAATCCAATCATATTATTAATCCAGTATGAAATAATATTGGGCAGGGAATAGGTGTTCCCAGAAGAGGATGACCTGGAAATTTTGTGCACACGCACAAACTTGTTGGGCTGTGGAAATTGACACCTATTTGCCCCCTCCATCTCACCCTTAAAATGGTCAGAGAATTAGGGGCTTATTTTGGGTTTGCTGGGCTGTCCCCTATTCTGCTAGGTCCACGGAGAGATGTCTCCACTGGTTGTCAGACTATGCCTTATCAATCAATCTATGGATTTGTAGAGTGCTTCCTGTCACTCGTGAGGGTATCCAGGCACTGGCAGGTTCCAGTTGATTAGCCGAATAGCCAGGTCTCCAAGGGCTTTCAGAACTCGGGAAGAGATGGGGAGGTCCAAAGATCAAAGGGTAGCTCGTCCCATATCTTCTCTCTAAGTAGGAAAAGGAACAACCGCCGCATCCACTACATCGGATGCAGGGGGTGAGGGTTACAGAAAGGAAAGCGGAAGTGTCTGGTGGGCTGATGGAAGTCAAGGCGGTGGTTGAAGAAGGCGGGTCCGCAGTTTTGTAGGGCTTTGTATATGTAGGTCAGGAGCTTGAATTGGCATCTTTTCTGTACAGGGAGCCAGTTGAGTTCCCTTAGATGGGGGTGATGTAGAATTGTCTCGGTAGATCCAGGACAAGTCTGGCTGCAGTGTTCTGTATGGTCTGTAGTTGTCAGAGGAGGTGAGCTGTGATACCTGTATAGAGATCGTTGCAGTAGTCCAGTCGGCTGGAGATGAGAGCTTGGGTGATGATGCATTTTGAGCTTCGGGGTAGCCATTTGAATATTGTATGAAGTATAAAGAGGATGAACAAGCAGGAGAAGGAATTGACCTGAGTCGTCATGGTTAGCTTGCTGTCCAGAATGATGCCTAGGTTACTAGCATTGTCAGTGGGGGGTAGGAGTAGGTGCAAGTCCTGAGGGTCACCAGGATGCATCCGATGGGGAGCTTTTGTTTCAGAAGATCAGTACCTCTGTCTTGTCTGTGTTGAGCTCCAGGCATTTGCCTCTCATCCAGTTTGCGACATCTGTCATGGAGTTGTGGAAGTTGGTCTTGGTGTTGGTGGTGCCTATGGAGAGGGAGAGGATGAGTTGTGTGTTGTTGGCATAGGATATGATGTTGAGTCTGTGGGTTTTGACAATGCTGGCATAACAGGTCACATAAATGTTGAAGAGGGTGGGGCTAAGTCAGGATCTTTGGGGGTACTCCACAGATGATTTCCTTGGGCTCAGAGGTGAAGGTGAGTTTTTTGCATTCTTCTGGCGATCCATCTGAGAGCAGCTCCTTAAACAGCCTTGTGATGAGCGTGTGGTGGGAGACTGTATGGAGGGCTTGCCAAGAGCTCAAGGAGGATCAGAGACATAGGGGGTTATTCTAACTTTGGAGGAGGTGTTAATCCGTCCCAAAAGTGACGGAAAAGTGACGGATTTACCACCAGCCGTATTACGAGTCCATTATATCCTATGGAACTCGTAATACGGCTGGTGGTATATCCGTCACTTTACCGTCACTTTTGGGACGGATTAACACTCCTCCAAAGTTAGAATAACCCCCATAGTCTCTCCTTGGTTAAGAAGGGCTCAGATGTTGTTGGCAGCCACAATGAGGGCTGTTTCGATGCTGTGGTTGCTGCGGAATACACATTGGGAGGATACAAGTAGGAGGTTCCATTCCAGATGTGAGGAAAGTTCTTGGTTGATGTTTTTTTCTAATACTTTGGCCAGGAATATGTGCAGGGAAATAGTCAGTAGTTGTTGAGTTTGTTGGGGTCTGCCAATAGTTTCTTTAGTAGGGCATTGACGTCTCCATGTTTCCAGTCCTCAGGGAAGGTGGTTCGTGGCAACTGAGGTGTTAGACAAGGTGGTGAGTATGTGGGTGATTCTGGCTTCGCCTAGGTTGAGGATGTGGTGTGGCCATGGGTTGGTCGGGCCCCTGAGTGGATCAAGTTCACGATGAAGACGGTGTCCTGTGGTGGTGGCTAGCACCATTCGGTTAGTCGGATGTCTGTGGTGGTGGCAGGATCATTGTGTTGCTTGAAGAGGTCAGTGGCCGTGGGCTGGGGTTTGAAGTTTCTGTAGATGTTGGTGATCTTGTTGTGGAAGAAGTTTGCAAGGTTGTCACAGAGTTCCTGTGAAGGGGTAATATTGTTTTTTGCTTCTGAGGGGTTGGAGAATTCTTTGATGATGTCGAAGATTTCTTAGCTGTTACTGGGACTGGATTCGATGGTTGAGGCTAAGGTCTTTTTCTTCGATTCTCTCACCCGTCTGTAGTAGAGGTTAAGGGCTGTCTTGAGGCCATCTTGTCGGTCGTATCCATGCTGGTAAGCCATCTTCTTTCTAGCTGTTCACAGTGTCGTTTAGCAGTTCTGATGTCTTCGGTGTCCCAGCGAGCCTGCTTGGTGGACTTTCTGCGGGTTTTGTTGCCGATGTGAGCGATGCTGTCAGCACAGTTGGTGATCCAGTTGTTGAAGTTTCTAGGTCTAGGTTGTTGGAGGACATAGGGTCAGAGGTGTTGAGGACATTGATCCATGTGTTCTTTAAGACTTTGCTCCAGCTGAGAGTGGAGGTCCGTGAGCTAGTGATGTTGAAGTGGATGATGGAGTGGTCGTTCCAAGTGAGTTCTGTTGTGTGGCTGTACCTGATGCAGTCGCTGGAGGTGAAGATGGGGTCTAGCATGTGGCCTGTGGTGCGCGTGGGGTCATGTACAATTTGGGAGAGTCCAATGCTGTTCATGCTGTTGAGGAGGTTGGTAGCATTGATGGTATTATGGTTGTTGAGCTAGAAATTGAAGTCACAGAGGAAAATGTAGTTACTGGAGTTTATGGCAAGGAGGCGATGAAGTCGGCAATGAAGTCCAGAAGGCTTGACATGTTACTGGAGGACAGTATGTGAGGGTTCCTCTAGTGGAGGTTTTGCTGTCTGGAGTTAGATGTTGAAGTGTTCCATGGCTGGATTGATGTTGTCATTTGTGGTGGTGGATTGGATGGATTACTTGTGTGTGATGGTGATCCCTCAATCAGGCTTGTTGATGCGGTCGCAGTGGGTGATCTTGTACCCTTCTGATATTGGGGTGGTGATGTCACGCACGGAAGTGGGGTTGAGCCAGGTCTCAGTGAGGAAGAGGATGCCAGGTGTGAGGGTGGGGATGAGGTCCCAAATCTCAGTGGTGTGTGTGCATAGTGAGAGCGTTTTGAGAAGGGCACATGCAAGTTGGTGTTTTTGTTCAGGTGGTATCTGTGGTGTGTTTGGGGTGGGGCTGGTTGGTGCGCTGGTGTGTGTGTTGTGGCAGGTGAAGTGGCAGTATGTACAAGTGAAATGTCCTACCATGGAGCGTTGGTTAGCACGTTGTCAGTGTTTGTTGTGGGATTCAGGGTTGATGGTGTGGAGCTCGTCCATGGTGTATCTGCAGGGAGTGGGAGGGCCCGGGGCCGTGCCCCTGGGACCGGTCCAGGTGCAGACGGGTGCAGACATGCTTTCCTTTGTCATACCAGCGGCCCGCATTAAGTATGTCCTGGCGGGGCTTCTGTTGGCAGGAAGAGCAGGGAACCCTGGGTGGAAAAACCTGTGCAGCAGTAGTGTCAGTTGGTCAAACGACAGCAGCTGGATCAGGCTGGAACAAGCAGGAACTGGAGGCCACAGGGAAGTGGTAGGCTTGGTGCATAACTTATTCACAGATGTCCACTAGGCAGACAAAATCTCTGCCTTTAGCAGGGCCACCTATGCAGCAGTTCTGCTGTATGCAATGAAACTTTGCTATGGTGGTGCCGAGTTCATTGTACCCGCACAGCAAAGTTTTTTATTTTTCTAAACTAATCCCAAAGCAGGAGTTTGTTACTGAAAAGAATGGCCATGACAAGCAAGGTCTTTTCCCTGGTAGTCCCATACACTAAAACATTACATCAGAACAACTGCCTTCAATAAGGCAGATGGTCTGAGTACTTTGGCCAGCAGTCCAATGACAGCCAAGGCATTCTTCAAAGGCTTCTGCCAATGAAGACATCAGAGGCTCCATTGTTAGAACCATAGTGGTTCTCCCCAACTCTAAATAGAAAGGTGGGACCATGAGTTTGGTGGACAGAGTACTCCTCTACGTTTATGTCAGAGTACAATGCATGCAAAACTCTATGTAACGCCCTACACTTGTTCATGGCAGCAGTACCTTTGGTTCCAATGTGGGTCAGTGTGTACCAGTAGGATTTTTCAAATGAAAAACATTTTTCCAGTGTGGGAAAAAAAGAACATGAAAACAAGTCAAATGTGCTTATGGCAGGCATTTACCTATCTGTAAACACACAATGTACTGAATGCAACTCCCTACACATTCACTCCCGAAAGGTTGAGACTGCTTGTTTTACCAACTGCAACTTGGCCATAACTTCAGCTGTGGCTGTTATCATGTCTTGCTAGTACTATAAAAGGGCTGGTATACCATGTTAACTCCACTACTAGCCAATGAGGTACAAAAGCCAAGTTGTTTTAATGGAAAGGTCTGGCAAAGGTCTAAGTTTAACCTGCAAAACGTTATTTCATAATTAGATCTGGCTTATTCCTGAAAATTCTGGAGTAAGTTATGAGTCAAGAGTTAGTCATGCCTGCTCATGGAAAAAAACATTGCACATCTAGACCTAAATTGCTGCACACTATAAATGCTTTTCAAATTAAAACTTTAAACTGGGAGCTTTTCAAACTAAATGTTTTGAACTATGGGCCTCATGTCATTTACTAAGAATCAACTTGATAAAACTGGTTGTAAATCGCACACCAACTTTTACCAAATCAAATCTGATTTTGCAAACTTACCTATGTATTAAGGAATCAGTATTTTGAATGAATGCCCTTAACACGCTCTTTCCAAATACCAATTCTTAATGGTTTCCTAAACCCATATAATGATTTGGAGAACCTGGTGTGGATTGTTGAAGTGGCTTAGTAGATGTGAAAAAGGATTTCAGCGTTTGCAAAAACCTCTGACTTTCCAAATCAGTTGGTTTGCAAATTCTAAAACCTTAATACATGTGGTCCTATATTCCAAATACTATTTGAAAATTAGCCTTTTGTCTTGCTCAGTTATCATGATACCTTGCTTTTTATTACCCTTATTAAGTTAACAGCCCTTGCATGTACTATATGTTACACTATGTGCATTGGATGTCGACACATAGGCTAGCAGTACTGGCCGCTGTTTACTCTAGTTCATGGGAGAATCTGAATTGCGTCATCCTCAGAATGTGATCAAAACTTCACCTTTTCTGATATGGTCTTTCTCCGGTCAGAGTTCAAGTAATTATCTGATGATCTTCTCATATAGGAGGTCCACAGAGTGCGCTAAATAAATGATAACACAGAGATTATGTGCCACTTACCCTCAGAGCTCGACGGATAAGAAACCTGGCCAGGGCACTGTCATGGTAGGCTTCAAATTTCAAAGCCTGAAAATTTAAGAGATATCCAGCTGAGAATTTATAGTTCATGGTAACAATCAGCAAACCATTCAAATTTCCTTTAATTATGAGGGTCCTTGCAAGTATCTAAATTTATTCACCTTGAGGAGAGTTTTTCAAAGTACTAAACTTGGTGGTAAACAACCTAGGCAAAATGTTAAAAAAGGGAAACAAATGCATTCAAATTAGGATCAAATAGCATTTGCTCATGTTATTCTGAATTTCCTAACTGTGATGTGGTCATGTGGCATACAATTATAGCTGATGTCAGAATGTTTTTGTGCCCAATAATAATATTTGAGTTTAAATAACCCTATTGGTATTAGTATTATGTGGGACAGCATTTTTAATCTATATAAAACAATTGTCAAATCAATACCAACAAATTACAACTGTATAATTGTTTTCCATAATTGTGATACTGTACATTATATTTTACATCATAGAACATTGAAAATAGCTTACACCCTAATTTAGGTCGTGTTCTTTCCAACAATTATGAGGGAAAGGAATGGGCTTTGTATCAGCATCACTACAACCACCTGAAGGTTTTCTGCCAAATATCATTTTAAAAAGTAAAAATACCCTTTGCCACAAATATTAAGTCACAAATATTGGGATGTCAAAAATATCATGGGACAGAGTGTAGAAGTTAAATATGTTGTTTTTTGTTTGTTTCATTTAATTTTTAACATGTATTTGTATCTAACATTGTTTTTTAATTGTAATTATTTTGTTGTGATTTATTAGATTTGTTTTGTAAGTTAATATTAATTTCATGCTAAGTGTGTGTATTTTTTTCCCGTTTTTTAAATGTGCATGATCTCTATTTTTAACGAGTTAAGATAATAATTAATTCTGTAATTTATTTTAACTGTAAATTATTTGATAGATCATGTTTGACAAAATGGCAATTATCTGTTGTAATTGTTGATTGGTTTATTAAACTATTAAGTATGTAAACTATTTACGTCATTCTAATAATATATTGTTATTTTTAGATTAATTATTTGTGCACTGTTAATTCTTTTCAAGTATAATTTTAATGTTGTTTTTGTGAGTGGGAAGCCTATCGCTCTATATATATATTTATCCTATCCATATTATCTTATCTATCATATTATATATGTATATTTTGCACTCTCTATATATACACACACGCAGTTGAGTCTGCGTTTTGGATTAATACATTAATATTATAATATATATATATATATATTTCTCCTAGTGTTGGTCGCCACTAGGTATTTATAGTAAGGACCATGTTTCCATAGGAAAAGTGTTTTTTGACTTACATATAACTTTGGCACCGTTTGATGAGTCTTCACGAAATTTTCCCAAAAAAAGTCCAGCCAATTATTGTTGCGCATGGAAAGTTTCGGGGTGATCCATCATGCAGGGGCCAAGAAAAAGGGGGCTGAAAAAAGGTTGCATTTACCATGTTCATTTCCGTAGGATTTTTTAGATACGACCTCAGGCCAAATCACTGGACAGAATTATGCCAAATTTGGCAGAAAGCTAGCTGTTGGTACGTAGATCACGCTTTTGGTTATTTGGAGTAAATCTGTTCAGTAGTTTTTGAGAAATTTAGGGAAATTCAAATTTGTATGTCTCTGGCCGCGAAGTATTCGCAAAGAAAGAGGAGCTTGTGCAGGGAAATACACAGCTCAGATTGGCTGCCAACACTTCAAACCAGGAAGTGTTGGCAGCTGTCTTGGGACTCGGCATTAGACGAGTCCCAGAAAAAAAGTAGAAATAAAATAAAAGGGGCAAGGGTACAGACCCCTTAGCAGTGGTGGGGGGGTCCGGAGATTCACAATTTTGCGACTAAAAACATGAAAAAAAGCAAGGGTGGGCTTCCAAACAAATAGTCCCCTGGGTGGGGTAGGTCCCAGGGGCATAAAAAATTTAGTGTGGGGGGGGCTCCTGCGCCCCCCGCAGCTCTGAGGACCACCACCTCCCAGGAGCTTTTATTCTTTTTTATATGCGGGGTGGCCCACGGCCCCCGCTGCCCTGGGGACTGCCACCTCCCCAGGGCTACCATTTTTATCTATGCGGGGGCCCACATCCCTCTCTGCTGCCCTAGGGACCACCACCTCCCCAGGGCTTTCAATTTATTAAGTACGGGGGCACAGGCCCTCTATGCCCCGGAGACCCCCACCCCCTGGGACAAAGTGTAAACAAAAAAGGGGGCCCCTATGGGACACCGCACCCGGGGATCACCACCACCCCAGGGCTATGTCCTGTTGGACGGGAGCCGCAAGGCCTCCCTCATGGAGCCATGATGGCCCTGGGGACGCCCAACCCCCAAGACTGGCTCCTGCTATGTCCCGGGGTATCAACTCCCGGAATAGCTGTTTGCTGTGGCCTGGCTGCAGAGCTGGAGCGAAGGCACAGCAAACAATTCAGGTTTTGACAGCAGGATCTTTAAAGCAGGTCCCACTGTCAAAATCCAAAGCTCTGTGCTTGCAGAAGCTTTGGAACTGCGGAGGAAGCCTTAAGGCTTCCCCCGCAGTGCCAGGTAGCCCGTAAGGGCTTTTTATTCATAAAAAAAAATTTAAAGTATGGAGCCTTGAGGGCTCCCTTGTGGTCCACATTACCCGTAAAAGGCATTTTATTTATTTAATTAAAAATATATATAGGAACCGTGGGGAAGCCCTTAAGGCTTCCCCCATAGTGTCAGATAGCCCATAAAGGGTTTTTGATTATTATTTTATTTTACTTTAATAATATGAAAGCCCATAAAGGTATCAGACCTCCACAATGAGCTATGGGAGCTTGAGTCCAGCCAGCCTCATTTCCATTTTTTTTTTTTTTTAATAAAAATAAAATATATATATATTTTTTTTAAACTAATATTTATTTTAAATTGGAGACAAATAATTCATTCTAAGTATATGAGACATCAAAGCCTTAAAAACTCTATCCCTCTCCCTCATTTTCTTTCTCTTGCTCTCTCTTTCAATCAATTCTCCCACTCACAAACCCACTCAGACACTTACATGCACACTCAGACACTCACGCACCCACTCACAGACCCACTCACACTCACAGAGCCACATAGACCCTCATGGACTCACTCACAGCCTCAGTCAGACCCTTATGCACCACTCAGACCCACATAGTTACACACTCGATCACACACCCAGTCAGACCATCACACACCCACTCACACACCCACTGACACCCAGATGCACCCACTCACATAATGACGCATCCACTAAGACACTGATGTTCGCACTCTCACACCAAGACAGACACTCTGACAGCCACAAACAGTCTCAAATGCATATTTTCACACCCACAGGGGCCATAGCCAATTTCTGATGTGCATGTGCAACAGCCATGCACAACATCAGGTTAAGTTGTTAGGGGGGGTTGGCCGCAGGCTGCCGGCCCTTGCGAGCAACTCCTACTGCGCACAGGAGCAGGCAGTGCACAGTGCAAGGTTGGGTGATTACAGGGGGTTGGCCTCATGGCTATGTGTGGTGGTGGTTGAATTAATGTACAGTAATTTTAATTAGTATATGCTAAATAAGATCATAGAAATTCACTGAAAAAAAACAAAACTTACAGGGATGTTATAGTTAGGAAATACAATAAAAAAACTTAGAAATTCACTAAAAAACCCAAAGGTTACTGGGACAATATAGTTAGGAACTAGAATTAAAACAAACCTTAGAAATTCACTGAAAAAAACAGAGGTTACCTGGACGTTAGTCAGGTTCTGAATTTACTCGTACAAAACCGTAGAAATCCAGCAGTTATTGTTACCTGAGCTAACAACTTGCGGTCCCGTAATGCACTGCTTATGACCTCACATGTTACATCACTCATGACATGGTCAGTGACATCACTGATGACATCTCATATCACATCATCCACACAAACAGTCATACTCCCACTCATTTGCTGATACAAATTCTTGTATATCCACACACACACATATACTCACATTCTTATTCTGAGAAGCATAAAAGTAGTGATATACAGACATTCATTCAGTCAAACAACCACAGACAGCGCGGTGAGAGGGCAACTACACTGACCTCCGGGTCAGTGTCTGTTGCCTTCCCAGCTCCTCTGGCTGCTGCCGCCTCTGCCTTGCTGGGAACGAACTGAGAGCCTGCCTAGCTCTCAGTCTTTAGACATCCTCCACCCACAGGCTCCTGCCTGCGTCTCATCCCTGTTGGTCTAGTGGCCATCCCAAGTAAGTATCTCTCTCTCCTTTACTCCCGCTTCTTTACTTCTGCCCTTTCTTTTACTCATTTTTTTACTTTTTGGCTTTTTCCTCTTTTTCTGTCCTTTCCTTGACCCTCTCACCTCTGTGCCGCTCCTGCCCATGTGGCCCCGCACCACTCCTCCCCCTGCAAAGCACCTTTCCCGCCCTCCCACCTCCCAGCTGACCGGACCCCCGCTTCCCTCCCCTTCTTATTGGCGGCCATAGCACGGTGAGAGGGCAACTACACTGACCTCCTGGTCAGTGTCTGTTGCCTTCCCCAGCTCCTCTGGCTGCTGCCGCCTCTGCCTTGCTGGGAACGAACTGAGAGCCTGCCTAGCTCTCAGTCTTTAGACATCCTCCACCCACAGGCTCCTGCCTGCGCCTCATCCCTGGTGGTCTAGAGGCCATCATAAGTATCTCTCTCTCTCTCCTTTACTCCCGCTCCTTTTGTTCTGCTTTTTCTTTCACTTGTTATTTTTTTACTTTTTGGCTTCTTCCCTCTTTTTCTGTCCTTTCCTTCACCCTCTCCCTCCCACACCGCTCCTGTGACCCTGCATTCCACCCCCTACAAAGCACCTTTCCCGCCTCCCGCCTCCCAGCTGACCGTCCCCCTGTCCCCCTCCCCTTCTTAATGGTGCCAAAGGCAAGCCCGTCTGTGTCCGGACCGCGTCCAGTGACAGGAACCCTGGGTCTCTGTCAAACCATCCCCTGGCCAGCATTCATTATGACACCGTGACCATCCACCGCCTTAACACCGGACATCTAAGCGAGTGCTGCACCACATCCCCCAAGGACACCCGGGGACCTTTTTCGTGCTGTAACTGCAACTTCAGTGCAAGCCACAACAAGCAGAAGGCACTCCCCACACCCGGAAACAGCAACACCCACCACAACCCCATCAACTGTCTCCTCCTGAACATCCGCTCCCTCCACAAGCCACATCCTCGCCCCCAGTAACACCCCAGAGGAAATGGAACTAAATAACAAACGAGCAACTCACCACAACTCTCGTTAAATCCCTTCTCAACGCATGGGTCACCAAATGCGCTGACACTCTTGCCTCCCTCCATCTGACATCGGCCAAGTGCATACCAAAGAAAAACAACTGATCTACCACCGGTCTCCCACAGCTCACTGTGCACAAGACTCCACAAAATAGGAATCCACAGAACAGCCCTGAATTGGATCCAATCCTTCCTCTCAGGAAGGACTCAGAGGGTCAGGCTCGCTCCCTACACATCTAAACCCACAGAAGTCAGCTGCGGAGATCCCCAAAGATCCTCTCTGAGTCCAACTCTTTTCAACATATACATGACCCCACTCACAGCCATCGTCAGAAGCCACAAAATGAACATTGTGTCATACGCAGATGAGACACAACTCATCATTTCCCTCACCGAAGACACAGAATTTCCACTCTGGAATGGAAGCCGTCGCCACCTGGATGAGAGAAAGCTGCCTCAAGCTTAACTCTAACAAGACAGAGCTCATCATCTTCCAAAACAGCACTTCAGCATGGTACATCTCCAGATGGCCCACATCTATCAGCAGCCTGCCTTCACTGCCTGAGCATGGACGCAACCTAGGCATCATCTTCGACTCCTCCCTATCTATGACACGTCAGGTAAACTCAGTCACCTCCTCCTGCTGGCACACCCTCTGCCAACTCCGGAAAATTTTCAAATGGCTCCCAGAAGACTGCCACAGGACAGTCACCCACGCCTTAATCACAAGCAAGCTTGACTACGACAATGCTGTCTACGCCGGCACCACGACAAGAAACACCAAAATGCCGCAACTCATCCAGAACGCTGCCACCAGACTTGTCCTTAACCTCCCTGGCCAAGAACATATCTCCCAGCACCTGAGGACCCTCCACTGGCTCCCGATAGAAAAATGAATCACCTTCAAGTTACTCACCCACATGTACAAAACCATACTTAACGTTGGACCAGCATACCTGAACCACCACGTCTCTTTCCACACCCCTGCCAGGTTTTTTTTTTCTTTCCATTTTTTGCCCTTTACAGTCTATCTGGGAATGTGGGGGCAGAGGGAAGCCTCAAGGCCTTCCACGTGGTGCCTGCCAATTGTTTTTTATTTTATTTTTATTTGTTTGCCCTTTACGAGCTATCTGGGACTGCAGGGAGAGCGTCAAAGCCTCCACTGCAGTCCCAGCCAGATTCCGTCTCCTGCGTGTGCCAGCATTGCTCCAGCAAACAAGGAGCTGCTTTTAATAGCAGCTCCCTGCTTGCTGGAGCAACGTTTTCATCTGTCTTCCCTGCACGCATATTTGCATACAGGGAAGACAGATGAAAACTCTGCTTTCTTACAGCTGGACCTGTTTGACAGCTCCTGCTGTCAGAAAGCGGAGTTATTTTTGCTTGTGCTTGGTGGGCCAAGCAAAAGCAAACAGCTATGTCCCTGGGGTAGGCACCCTGGGACATAGCAGGAGCCACCCCTAGGGGTGGTGGTTCCCAGGGCCATCAGTGGCTCCTCAAGGGGGGCCGCACTACCCCCCTTCTATGTGGAAATAGGCCCGGAATGTGGTGGTCCCCAGGGCTATGGGGTGGTCAGAAAAGGGCACCCTTTATATTTTTTACTATTTGCCCTGGGGAGGTGGTGGTCCCTGAGGATGCGGGGTGCATGTGGGCCCCCCGCACCCAATTTCTTCAATGCCCCGGGAAGGTGGTGGTCCCCGGGGCTGTGGAGGGGGGCACAGCACCCCCACATCCATATTAGTTAAAAGCCCCGGTAAGGTGCCTCCACATCAGAAAATCATTTTGCCCCAGAAAGGTGCGGACCCCTGCACCAAATTCAGTAAATGCCCGAGGATGGTGGTGTCCCCGGGGTTGTGGGGGGGCCAGGAGGCCCCCCATTTAAAAAAAAACACAATGCCCCCAGGACCTGGCTCACCCGGGGCTTATTAAGAAAACAAGCACACTTGTTTTTTGTTTTTTGAATTCTTCCTGCGTATTTGTATTGTCATTGCAATTTCATAGCAAAAAATGTTCTAAAAAATGCTTTTTTCCCTGGGCGTGTCCCTCTGGGAACCCAGGACCAGAGCTAAGATGTCAGGGTGACTCTATTCTAGCCCCTTAAATTTTTATTTATTTTTTACACTTTTGTATGGGACACGGCTGAAGCTGAGTCCCAAGATGATGCCAACACTTTCTGGTTAGTAGTGTTGGCAGCCAAACAGAGCTGCATATTTCCATGCACGAGCTCGTCATTGTTTGCAAAGTCTTCGCAATCACAGGTATACTAATTTGGATTTGCTTTACTCTCTCAAAAACTACTGAATTGATTTACAACAAATAAGTGAAAGTGTAAATTGCATACTAAAAGCTAGCTTTCTGCCAAATTTGGTGTAATTCCATTCAGCAGTTCTGGCTGCAGCCGTGTCTAAAGAGTCTATGGGAATTAACATTGGAAATGCACTTTTTTGATCACCTTTTTCTCAGCCCCCACTTGATGGATCACCCTGAAACTTTCCATGCACAACAGGATTATAGAAGGCACTTCTTTTTGGAAATTTTGTGAAAATTTGTCAAACGTTTCCAAAGATATAAGCACGTCAAAAAACGCTTTTTCTAAGGAATCTAAGTCCTAACTGTAACTACCTACTGGCGACCACCAATAGGTTATGTATGTAAATATAAATATATATAAAATCAAAGGGTAAAATAACATAGTTAGGTGAATATGTGAATGACAACATTAAAATTTTGAACTTAAAAAAACACAGACATTTATCAGTTATAGTTAGCAGAGCTAGCTATAAGTTGCACCTCGCTATACACCACTTATGACCTCACATATTACATCACTCATGACATATTCTATGACATAATTTATGACATCTCAAATGATTTTTAATGCCGGAAGCTTGTTCTGCCCTGAAAGATCAGCACGCGCGGCACCACATGGCGTGCCAGAAGGTGCTGCTTCTCGAGTTGATTTTGCTCCCATTTGAGTAGATTTTGTACTCGAACTGCAGCTTTCTGATCATGAACGATTGCGACTGCCCACGACTGCCACGTGTGTTGCAGAAATCTTGCCAAGTGTCCTCCAATTGATAAAAAATGGCGCTGGGGATGACAAATCTCACACGCGCCTGCCAACTTATAGTTGGCGAGCCAGGTGGGAGGAAAAAAACTCTGCCACGCGGCATTTAGCGAAATTTGACCGAAATTCCGTGTTACAAGCGTAAGGAGGAGTGGCCAAAATGCCACCAACTCCACCAATGGAGCAGAATTTATTGCCAACCCCTAATTTGTATAGCATATTGACTTTTTAATGTAAATATATTTTTTAAGTTAATATACTGTCTGACATTAACAATTTAATATACTGCACTGTGAATTTTCTTTGTTTTTGATGTGATTTGAGATGTCATCAGTGGTGAGGTCATGTGAGCTAACGAGCAGCTCATTGCAGTTGATTTTAGGTTTAGCACTGTAAGCATAATGTCACTTTAATAGTAGGTTTCAGATGAAGAAAAGGGCTTCTGTTCTGACTAAAGGCAACTAAAAAAGACCTTTAATAAAGTTTTTTCCAGTAGTTTTCTTACGATCCTTCACTCATCGTGTTCCCAGCCAAACCAACCGCTCAGAGCATCTCACTGTACGTTGCAGGCTGTAGGCACAGGGCGGCCATTGCACAGGTCTCACACCCAACACAACATCACTCGGACAAGCTGCACATGACCTTCAGCAGTGCACAGCAGGGGAAGGTTGCAGAGGTGAGAGTTTGGTGAAAATGCTCCTTTTCTGAGGTTACATGAAAGAGCAGGAACCCCAAGCAATGCCAATGCTCTTACATAAAAAAAGTATAGAGAAACTCTGGACAGACCATGAAGAAGCTTCGGGGAGGGATTGTCCAAGGTGGTCCCAGAAAAAGGAAAAAGATATAAGAGCACATAAGAGCTCAAAGGACAAGAGTTGGGGCCTTTTCTATCACATGCTGATCACCTGATGATGGCAACTGAAAAAGATGATGGACGGAGTGCTGAAACATTTCAAACAATCACCCCCAGTCACATATCTGGGTTAAATCCATCGTTCTTTTGCTCACCTTGCCACCCCTGTTCGGGCCCAGCCCTATGCAAATCAGTGTTGACCCTGTTCCCCATGGGAGCAGTCCAACCTGAACTGCCAGGCCAGGTACTCCCTGGACCGGAAACAAGCATTATGGCATTGGTTTCAGGATATCACCCCTCTTCAGCGAAGCTAGCTTGAATCCATTGGGACAGCGAGCAAGGGACCCATATTTGGGCCTCCCTGGGCCACTTAGGGTGACTAAAGCAACACAAAAAGATGATGGATTGAATACTGAAACTTTTCAAACACTCACCCCAGTCACAGATTTGAGGTAAATCCATTGTTCTTCTGCTCACCATGCCACCCTAGTTTGGACCTCACCTGATGATAAGCACCCCTCTTGTGGATATCTGTTTAATACATTTGAGATTTAAAACATCTATCATAGTCTGCTGTCGCTTTCAGTGGCAAAGTGAGCAACAAGCATGTGGTAAGTAGGTCCAACCCTGGGGGGACTGTCTGAACTGATCTTGTTTCAGCATCTGGGAGGAATAGGACACAATGGAGAGGGTAAGACCAACACCAACTAGAGGTGTAGGTATCATTGGTGTAGCGGGAGCATTGGCACCATGGGCCAGGGGTCTGAGATGGATCTATTGCACCCCAGTTTTGAATCTGTTTTACTGCGCACAGAATGAGGGGCAGCCACATTCCTTGCGTTTATTATGACCCATGGTACCCTTGCTTTGTGCAGGTACTAGTGGGCACTCTGTTCGCTGTGACAGTCTGTATTTTCTCAATGCCACTTCTTGCTCTGCACTTCTTTGTGCACTGTACAGTGTTCAGCGTGTGACATGTCTGCACAATAAAACAATGGGAGGACTGCAAAATGACATGATGCTCAATGTAGAAATCTATGAGATGTACTGACTATGTGTTAGCCCTATAAACCAATAAAGTTGTATTAAAAAAAAAAAGTCTGCACAATAAAACAATGGGAGGACTGCAAAATGACATGATGCTCAATGTGGAATTCTATGAGATGTACTGCCTATGTGTTAGTCCTATAAACCAATAAAGTTTTATTTAAAAAAAACATGTCTGCACAATAAAACACTTCAAAGAAACAAATAAATACCTGCACCAGTTGCAGTAAATATCTCAGCAGCTCTTCTGTGGAAAGCAACTCTAGCCTCTTCACAGACATGCTCCGGACATTCTTGTCAGCAAAGTTAATACCTAGCAGTTCTAGGGCAATCGCAATATCCAGGGACTGGGGGTTCCAGTGGTCGAGCAGCCAGTGCAAGTCTTTCACAGTCTCCATATCTCCCCACCGGATTTGGCGCAGGTATTTTGGGAGGTTGTCGCCATACTTAGCGCATTGCTCTTTAAATGCTTTCAGGCGGTCCATGTCTGTAGGGAAAGTTGGACTCTGAAAGCCAAACTCCTCCTGACTTTTGGATCTGGCGAGGGTGCCAGTTGGGCTCAAGCAGCTGAGTTCCACAGTCCTACTGTAAGGGAGGACCACTGGGTAGCCATACGTGTCCAAGGTTACGCTGATCGCCATGGCATCCTCTGTGTTGGGGTTGGTGTTAGAAGAGATCCTGTCGGCTTCAAAGGTGAACAGCTCCTCCTCTTGCTCTGGGTAGGGCCACATGTGAAGAATGTGCTCACCTTGTTGCAAGAGTGACCTGTGATCGATTAGGAGTAAATTCACAAAGTAGAGCAGTTTGGAATTTCCCTTGATCTGATAGTCTGTGCCCAATTGTTGCAAAGATTTGTTTCCCCTCAGCAGAGTGTCCCCACTTTTCTCGTACACACTGAGGTTTAGTTTGGAACATTCTGGGAGGTTCTTCAACAATATGTCAAACTCCATCCAGGTGTTCCAAAGAACTTCGTCATCGAAGGTCTTGGGTTCAGTACTAACGGATGACAATTTGCAGCTTCCGTGGAGGATGCTCGCCACAACATAAACCTGACTGGGGCACTTAGGGGGTAGTACTGGGATGTCAATACCAACAATCTTAACTCTGAATTTTCTATCAAAGTCCCACAGAGACAGAACTAGAATCTGTTCCACATCTTTGTCTTTCAGTTGCAGCTCTTCGTGAGTGCCACTGAACCCCGTCAATTCATCAATCAATGGCCAGTCAACCAAGGGCAGTTCATCATCACCTTTAAAAGAAGTATGGACCAAGGACAATATAATTTCCTGATTGGTTTTTAGGCAATGTCTTATCCATAAGAAGTCTATAAGTGGCTTGTTCCCAACAATATACTCCTCTCGGCCATGGACTTTTAACAATAAGTCATCCTTTTGTTGACTGAAGTCAAGGCCATTCTGCTGAAAGCACATTTGAATAACCATGTCTGGGAGACTACTGACATTTAATTTCACCTTATAGCGCTCTTTTCCATAAACGATTGTCACAAGTTGTTCTTGGGCCTCAAGTGCCTTCAGGTTTTCAGGAAATGGTACAGATGTGGCCCATGGTTCCATGAAGTAAGATGTTCGATCGCATTGACGAAGTTCCATCTGCCTTGGTCGAGCCAACTGTCTGCGTGCAAAGGCGAGCTCATTGTGGTAGTAGCTGCAAACATCGATTGATCCAAGGTTGTAGCCAATAAGCTCGATCAACAGTTGCTCATGTTCTTCATTGACTTCAAAAGCTTGCAACCGGTTTTTAACATGGATTTCGCCTTTCAGGAAGCCCATAGCTTTCCAGTACTTGACTGCCTCCAGAGACTGGAGAATTTGCTGGTCGTCGTAAATTTCATACCAGTCCACCCCTTTCTTGTACAGCAGCTGATAGGATTCTGGGCTTGTCACTTCGTAGACCTGGCGCTGGGCGCTCTCCTTCCTCGCTTTAAGTACGATCCTCAAACGCAGGTTTCCAACAGTGGAGCTGCTAGGGATCTCCAATGGAAGCACCTCAAATGTTTTTTCATTGGGTTTCCTGGTGGGTAAACTTATGTTGAGTGACAGTAAATCCTCTTTTAGACATTGTGTAAAAACTGGACCCTCAGAAGACTCGTCCATTGTGGATTCCTCCTAAAAAAAAAAAATTACAAAAAAATAAACATTAGAAAGAGGAGACAATTTTAGAAAGTGCATTAGTGTCTATCTGGACGCACCAGCAGCTATCTGTGCCTTATTGGTTCTATTTTCAATAAGAGCCAATTTTCTATAATGAATTTGAGAGACTTGCGAAGGGGCCCATCACCCAAATTCTATTTTTTTTTTTTTTTTTTTAACTTGACCACCCTCATGAAATTGATGAAGCACGAAAAATCTGTCCAAAATTAATCTTTACACGAAGAAAATCTTGGAAAACAGACTTCACTGCATGACGATTCGCCCACAAAAACGATTTTCTTTTGCATGAGTTTTTCCCGCACACAAAATTTTGTGAAGGTTACAAACGTTTCCTTTTGGACAAGTGGCAAAGTTTGTCACCTTCGCAAGATTTTACTGGTGGATTTATGAGTTTGTAGGTCTCTAATTTTTTCAGTGTGATGCTATGTCTTCTATAAAGCGTTATTGAGTTGCCCAAACTTGGCATAAACGAAAGATACCAGAGCAGTGTTGGGAAAGAGTACAAAAAAAAAGACTTGGCAAATAATAGAATGGTGGTCAAAGACTGTCCTTTCACTGCCCCTCGGGGGTGTTCTCAGGATTCCACCTGAGATCAGTAGAGAATACATGTAAAGAGCAAATAGATCATCGTGTTTAAAGTCATGTTGCCCCTGCATTATTCAGCAGAAATATGTAAAACACTTGTGGATCACATGACTTGGTCAAATTTCTATTTCTTCAATGTTTAGAATGTTTTGTTAAGGAACTTAAAGTTGACATTAAATCTGCACAAAAATATTGTAAGTTTAGCTGGTGTTTCCACCGTCTCCCAATTTTCAGGGAGAGTCCCAGATGTGTCTTTGATTGACCTTAAACCCTGAATCTGGATTCATGTGTCCGTCTGCGAGACTGTGCATCATCTGGCAGGCGACCTTCCAGGCTTCTGCTGGCAGAACTACGTAAGGTGCTGCTTGAAAGAAGTAGCTGGTTGGCTCAGTCCTTAATTTGGCAAAAAATAAGTGCCAGGGGCCTTGTTAGGAGGCCACTGCATCTTGCACAACCCGGTGCCCCGGCCAGTGACACTATCAACACAACTGCTCCCATCACACACCTACAAGTGTGACAATTCAGGCTATTCCAGGCCCGAAAGCTATAAGAATGGACTGGGCAAAAAGTTTTGGTCTTTTTTTTTAATATATATTGAATTAATAAACAACTGTTGTTATGCTCATTTCAAAATTAAACAGACGGCACCACCTAGTGGCAGACTGTCATATGTGCAGGTGTAGACAATTAAGTGCAGGTGCCCGGCTTCGGAAACCCCCAGCTCAAATTAAGCACTAGGATGGCCTCTAAAGTGTGCAACGCTGGCAGCACTGTCAAAGAGACGTCTTGTACGCAAATAATTAACATTCTTGCAAAATCTGAATGCTGCCTGAGACTGCTAAGTCCAGGCTTTCTGAAGCAAAAACTCTTGCAACCCCCTTCTAGTTTGTATTCCAAGGAGCACATTGTTATGTTGTTGTGAATAGTACTTTATGTAATCATTACTTATTGCAATGTTCTTATTTTAGTGGTTACATCATGTCTCTCATTGAGAGGGCACTGGAAATAGAATGTTATAGAATTCGCATGGATACAGGGAAGAAAGATGGTTCAGCTGGATGGAGGTTGATCTTCCCATGATGAGCCTGCAGCTGGCGTTTTTATACAAATAATGTTCAAAATAAATGAAGATATTTTTACTCCAGTTCATTTAGATTTTGTGATCCAACAAAATTTGGGACAAATACGAGTTAAACTGTGGATCTGAACATTGATGATGCACACTTTAGAGACAGTCACCTAGCACATGGAATTGTTGATGTTCCCGTTTTGAACTTGTGAAGGTACTAGGCACAGTGTGGTATATTTTCTGTTCTTTTCAGGTTTTATATTTTTTTTCTCAGGCAAGCCTTTAAGGCCTCATTTGCATCAGAACGTACGTCACAGACCGACGGCTTCACACGTTCTATGTGACGCAAAAGTCAGGCAAAGTCAGGCTGAGGCCTATTTCCTACACGAGCAGCCATTTTGAATGTGTCCTGCAGAGTTTGTTTTCAGTTTACGTGCTCATCTGTATTTCTGTCCATGCGTGCAACGCAGAGACGTTTTAAGGCATGGGCAAGGTGGGCTCTGGCCCTGGGCCCCAGCCCTTTTGGGAGGGAGGGATGCCCTGATAGATTGTCTCTGTTCTCCACACAGTCCTGCCCTAATTACCTTGAATGATTGTTAAACATAAATTGTTTTAAATACCATTTACTTTTAATTTTATTTTAAATCGAGTGATGTATTACAGATATTTTTCAGCACCATGCAACACCCATAGAAAAGTACCTTTTAGATCAAAACAGGACCTCGCATATGAGAAATGGCAGTCGGTCGCAGATATTATTTGCAGTAATATTAGTGAGCTACTGCAGAGTTACAACATTGAAAACACAGGCCACTATCCCTGGATACCAGATGTAAACACATCTAGAATGTGTGCCAGGGTGCCTGTGCACCGTCATGGCCTGGCCAAAGAGGGCATGAAAGCGCTGAAGTTGGATGATAAATTGAAAGTTGTTTTGAACACGTATGACTCAGGGCCCCCAAAATCCTTATGATGTCCCTGGTGCAAGGACATCAGAGTGCTTTAGAAACTTAAAGAAGTTCGTCATCCAGGGACTTGTTTTGGTGGCTACATATGACATGTACAGGTATCTTTGGTTTAAATATGTGTTGCTCTTCAGCACCGAGGAAACTGTGTGATAAGGCAAACATTTGCTCATTGTCAAATCTTTTCCCAACAATAGCTATGATATTACTGTCTATTCTCTGTGCCTTTACCTCCACCCATCAGGGCTGCCAGGAAGAACCCAAAACTGAAGGTGTGCTTACACCTTGCGCAATAAAATGCAGCAAAGATTACAATTGTGTATATATGCCAATGAGTTGAAGCCAGAAACCAAATGCAGATGGCATCTAATGCAGGAAGTACCCAGTTTTTATGATTTAAAATAGCAGTACTTATTAAAGAACATTTGCCTGAAAGCAATACCATTGGCCTTTTGGATGAATAGTTGGGCTCAAGTTAAGCCCAGTTGCTTAGTAATAAGTTTGACTATGGCCAGATCGCATCATCAGGTCACTTTCGACTGAATACGGTGGGTGCAAGAATTGGAAACGTTATTTTGTGTAATAGTCTGAGCAACTACTACTCATGAGATGGTCTCTCCATGGAAGCAGTACCCAAGTTAAAAGGAGGTACGTGTGGAACGCTACCGAGAAGAGCCGCCTTTCCCCCAGGCAACCAAGAACACACCTTGAGTTGCTGCCTTGGGGATTCTCCCTTATCAGCATCCTGAAGGTGGGAGATCTTTGGTCGCAGAGTCAGGTACTCTCCTTCCCTGACTTACAAGGGGAGTTCACATGGGCATCCTCTGAGTATTTTCATTACCTTCAGGTGTGACATGCTCTTCAGTTCAGTATGCACTTCCCAAGAAGACAGAACTATCTGAATCCTTCCCCCCCCGAGAGTAGGTTTCTGGAGGAACATCTACATAAGAAAGCCATTTCCCTCACCTACCAGATATTGATTAATAACTCCCCCAACCCGTTAACACCTAAAACCACAATAGGAGCAAGACGTAGGAAGCCTTCATGACGACAAATGGTGCAAGGCCCTGGCCCCCGCACAAGAGGTGGGAATTAGATCCAGGTCCCGGTTAGTGTAGTTGAAAATCATCCGTAGATCTTATCTGACGTGCTTGGTGAAAGTCAAAATGGGTGGATCATCCGACGCTCTGTCTCGGGGGTGTGGAGTGGATGGATCCTTTCGGCACATACTATGGGACTTCCCAGAGATACAGGGTTATTGCTCCTCAGTAGTTGCCTCTATGAAGGGGGTATACAGTACCGCGATGGGAGCCTTGAAGAAATGGTGCCTGTTAAACATATGGGACACTACAGACCTCTGGAGACAGAGATACTGTGGCTGACTCTTGGAATGATGGTTGCGAAGAGGAACATCACAAGGTTGTGGGGGCGCCTCATGCACCATTGCTGAGAGACTGCAAACGGGACATGGACTGTTGCATGTTGACGACGAGAGATATGGGAGTCATGGCTGCCCGCAGAAATGCAACGTTTAAAGGTGAAGCCCATGTGACAATCAACAAAAAATTAACAAACCTTGAGACCTTCTCATACCCACATTAGAATGATGAAACGAGCAGACACACAGCAGATGGCTGTGGTGATAAAAATGTTACCCTGCTGCCATAGTTGGACAGATCTGTACAATGGATAAGATATACTTTGATCTGATTGATGCCTTTTAAGCATGACAAGATATAGTTGGACAGATGACAGAGGGGCCTTCCGGAGATTGCAGTGATGCTTTTGTTGTGTCCAACAACAAGATACTTTGGGGGTCATTGTGAACATGGCGGTCCAGATCGCCATGCCGGCGGTGGCGGAAATTACTGCCACCAGCATGACGGTCTGGACCGCCATATTCCGAACACAGGGGGACCGACACAGGTGGTCCTCCACCACCGCCAGGCTACCTGACGATGGCGGAGTTCTCTATCCCACAGGGCAGCTCTGCAAGCAGCGCAACCCTCTGGATAAAGAACCTGTGTTCCTCCAGCCTTTCCCTGGCGGTTTCCCCTGCCAGGGAAAGGCTGGCAGAAGGGGGTGCTCTGGGGCCCCCTTGGGGGTCCCTGCACTGCCAATGCATTTGGCATGGGCAGTGCAGTGGCCCCCGTGCACAGCCCCGTCGCACATATCGCTGTCCGATTTACGGGCAGTGATCTGCGCAACGGGTGCTGCTGCACCCGCTGCACTGTGGCATTGACGACGGCTCCATGTGGAGCCGACGGCAATGTCCTGGCCCAGCATTCCGCTGGGCTGGCTGGCGGAAACACTGTTTCCGCCTGCCGGCCCAGTGGAATGTTCATTATTGGGTTGGCAGGGTCTTCAACGGGCTGGCGGTCTGTGTTTAAACCGCCAGCATGAACACGGCGAGGAATCCCGCCGTGTTCATAATGACCCCCTTTGTGTCAATACAGGGATCTGGACTCCAAATCTTTCTTCCTATCTCTCTGTGAGAGACTCCACGTTGTGTGCCCAAGATCCCAAGGAACAAGAAATGAACTCAAGAACCCCCAGGCAAACCACTAACTCAGTTGGTTGCCCAATGTGCTCTTCCTCTCATGAATCCTGCTCTCTCAGTTTTGTGTCCCTCATTGGGATGTTTTCATCAGCTTAACCACAAAGGCCACATCACCCAAAGCACAGTGGGCCACGCGTTGCTAACTCAAATGGTGTGGAACCCCAGCATGGGTTGTTTCTTAATACTGGTAGCCCCTCTGCATTTGTACAAGCATTCCTTCTGCATCCCACATCTCTCTGCATGTGACACTCAGAGTGAGGGTCTGACATTCGCCCTCTCACCACCCTGGAGCCCCACAGAGCCAATGGCATTGTGTGTGCCTGACAAGAACATCTAAGTTTGAAAGCTGTGGTTGCAGCACATTCAGAACTGATTGTGCGGGTCAGATATGCACAGGCACAATTAAGAACATGCAGGCCAGTGCTTAATTTGAGCCAGTGGTTTCAGGGGCTCGGTACCTGCATTTAATTGTCAGCATCGGCTCTAGTGACAGTCCACCACATGGTGGCACTGTCCATTTAATTTTGAGATGAGCACAACTGTGTTTATTAAGTCAATTTGCATTGAAAATGTATGATACCAGCCTCTCACGCAATTATTATAGCTTTGTGTGGCCTGAAAAAGTCTGAGTTGTCACGCTTACAGGAGTGTGATGGTTAGGTGTTATATTGGTACTGTCATTCGCAGCGCTGGCAGGGGAAATGGGTGATGAAGGCTGCAGTGGCCTTCGGACAAGGGCCCTGGAACTTTGTTTTTTTTTTTACGAATTAAGCACTGATGCAGGTGTTCCCTGTGGGCCATTAAAAAATGCTACATGGGCTTTTCAGATGTACAAAGCCCTGTAAGCGGAAGCAAATTGTGAGTTTTACCCAGTGGAAATTGCAATTGGCAATCCCCTAAACAGGAAATTGCAAATAGGGATTACCTATTTGCGGTTCCTATTCACACGTACAAAGCATTTCGTAAATGTAAATTTGGGCACATAGGAAATGCAATTACCATCGACCCCAAGTCGATGGTAACCATGTGCAATTAAAAAAAAAATATCCAAAGATGCATTTTTTTTAATTATTTTTTTAGCTGCGATAGAGCGCACACATGCCACTAGGGCATATGTGTGCTTAACAAGCACACCCCTTTTTTGGGGGTGCATCACGGGGGCCTTATGGCCATAGCCATCCTTGATTTAGCATTTTCAAAAATAGCAGTTTCCTAATAGGAAATTGCTATTTTTGAAATGCTAAACAGGCCCATTGGAGTAAATGCCAGGGGGATTCCTAATACCAATTTACTAATAGCAGTTCCTACGCCATGTGAAATCGATAATTTCATACATATCATTTTGCATTTCTTAAATAGCGATTTCTATGGAGTTACTATTTAGGAAATGTAAAATTGCATTTTGATACATCTGACCCATAGTTACATAAATATGCCAACCAGTTCCACAAACAAGTAAACTGTTTTAGTGAATGTCAAATATAAACAAGCATTTGCAATGCAACGGGTCTCGTCTTTGCTCATGTTAGAGCTGATCGCGTTGTTAACTCCTAACCCGACTTTTCACCTATCGGGCAAAAGTGCATTTATGTACATAACCCGAAAAAGTGAAATTAACTATGTAAAGCGCTCGACTTCTGCCAAGCAAGGTCACGCTCGTAAATTAGAGAAAAAGAAGTCCACGAGCCCAATGGAAAACAGCGAGCCTCGCATGTTTTCTGTACTTGGTCACTGCGCTGGAGGAGGGCTAGCCACCGGAAAAGGCATGACGTATATGTGCCTTCGACTAATGAAAGCAAGCAGATTTTATTAGCCAAGCCCACGAACCAATAAAAAACACTGACGTGACGTGGACAGGGCTCCGAGCCCTTTTCTAAACACTAAAGCGTCTCGCTGCGATACGCGTGCACGAGCGCATGCAACGCAGGCTCGACCCTAAAAAGCAAAAAAAATAGGACCGGATGTTTCAAAGTGTTTTTGCCATTTTGCGTCCATGGGAAAATGTGTTCATACCTATGGCCCCTAGTTCCATGTTCCTCATAAACTGGTTCCCTTTGTACAGAAATGAGTTCTGCTTTTTAACTCTTTGACATGAGAAGATGGATTTATTCGTTGTAATCCCGTCCAGGCCCTTTCATTCCTCCCAGCCCTAACCAGGTTCTGCTTTCTGTTGCTTACTGGCTCTGCTGTTATCCCCGTCACATGAGGATGCTGGTGTATGTCTTCAAGGATGTATGGGTCAGGAAACCCTCCAGAACTGACCCAGGAGAGCTGTTTGCACATCTAAACTAAGTAAAAACAGCCGACGTGAGCATAAGACCTGCCCAATCTCATTGCTAAAAAAGATATATATTCTTTAACTTCAAGTGGGAACATAAGCATTCCATATGTTGCACTGAAAATCTGTACTATGAAATCGTACGGGGATGTGACCCACGTGATACAACGATTTACTCTTCTAATGAGGGGTCCTGGTTCTGAACAGATGAATATAGAAAAAGGAAAAAAGGTCCAGGATAGTGCAGGCTGTTTTGAGAGGCAGTGACACTCCTTTCAAACAGTTCCAATAGAATTATGTGGCAAGAGAGGACCTAATTAGGCAGCAGCGTTGACTGAATTATGCGGCACGTTGCAGCAAATTTTGAAGCAGCAGCTTCTAAACTATTTTGTCATTTTCACACATTTTAACATTGTATGGGCAAGGGTTTCACCGGCTTAGTAGAAGTTTAACACCGAAATAGAGCATCAGCAACTGAAATTTGAGCTGTCTCTCCGAGACAACAGGTCTGCCACTGCGCGGCAACACGGGTGGTCGTGTTTTGAGTAAAGTTTCATTCCTTCGACCTGGAAACAACAGTTTTTTTTTTTTTTTTTTTAACCCTGTAAATTTCGCAGAACAGGATGGCTGATGATAATACCACTATAATATTACTACAGCACTGTCACCGGGAACCTTTTTTTAAAGAACCTTTTTGCACACCATTATAATTACCCGATCAAAATCGGTTCTCACTTTATCGACCTCAGAAGGATGAGCTGAGTTTGGCAAAAATCAAATCTAAACAAATCGCACACTGAACGTATGGTAGAGCGCTCCACCTAATGAGGTATTTTATCATCTTGGAACTCCATAATGGACAGACTGAGGCAAAACTACATGGAATGGAATGTTGGCTGGTGCAGTAACCAGTACTTGAAAGGGATTCGGGCAATCCATCCTTCGCTTCTAGTTTTTCTAAGTGAGTTGACCTGATTGGCATGGGTGCATGGACGCCAGTTAGGGGTCTCGGGGGCATCTTCCACCCTGGCTTGTCCTTTTCAGGGTGACAAAGGGTCATTCGTGTGAGGTCACCATAGCTCATAGGGTGCTTGATGTCCCTTAACCTACCCCCTCACTCACTCCCCATGTCCTGGTTTGTCTCCCTGTGCACATGGGATGTGATATTCTGAGACACCTATAATTTTCTTAACTTTGTAAGTATTTCCCCCATCAGAAGATAAACTAGTCAGTTCACAAATTCATACAACAAAATATTGCCTTTGTTTAACATACCTCACCTCCTGAGGAACTCTGTTTGGTGTTCTTTCACATTCTTCCTTCTGGCATATACAGTGGCCAATGCAAAGATTTGAATTTGTGTAGCAAGAGGGACTGTGTTGTATTTCATCCTGTAAGTCTATGGTCTGACGCACAGTCTATTTTGCTTTCACGTACATGTGATGCCTTAGAGACTATGGTGTCCCACATTACCTCCATGGACGCGGTATCACAGACCACATTGGACTTCTCAAAACAAGACCAAGCGGACACCTGAGGTCTACTTGATTCTGCCTCTGTGGACGCTAGCCCCTGTATAGCCCTCCACCCTGAAGAGCCCCAGCGAAGCCTGCATTAGGGCGAAACATGCTGACGTAGGCTCATATGTTTATTTATATATAATTAAAGACACAGGACATGTTATGCAACAACATCCCTTGGTGTTCGCCCCTCCTTTACATTCTGTAGATACTTTCCTCTGGCTGCTGAGGCCATTCCCAGACCACTCATTAATTCCAACATAAGGATGTAACTTACCCTGGGCACAAAGCAATGTGAGAGGGACAGACCTTTTACTATGACACACTATGAAATCAAAGCAATCAAAGCAACCAGTGTGCCACCCCCCATAAAGTAGGGGAAGGGGTGGGGGAGGCATAATGCTTGCTCGTATTAGGGATCATGGCAATGCTTAATTTGTAAATAAAAAGGTGCCGGTGCCCAAAGCCCTCTTCTTAAACACGCGCTGCTGCAATTAAATATGTGAACACGGAATACTGAGGCGCCCTATTCCTGAAGCCATCTCGGGCTTCTTCAATCCATATAAAACCACTCCCTGCCCCTTCCCCTCACTCCTGCAGCTTTCTGCTTTCTCCCTTTGTGACGCTTTTTCGTTTTCCCCTTCCTCCGTCTTCCCCATATGTGTCTTTTGATCGCAGCAAATGCTTGAGGCAGAAGAGTAAGCCCCGGCCCTCAAAAATAAGTGCCGGTGCTCAGCACCGGAAACAACATGCACAAATTAAGCACTGGCTCATGGTATCCATGCCACGTCATACGTGCGCCCTGCTTGGATGCACTTCTCTCTGACGTGCCCTCTTCCCCTCCTGCACTTCTCTGTCTCGTGGACTGCTGGACTTTCTTCTGTGGTGCATCACTTTCACTCCTGGGGCCCACTTGTGCTGTTTATACGTCAGCGGCGCAGGGCCAAGCTGGTGGCCCAGGTGAGGACCACTGGGGCACAGCCAAGCCCAGAAACTGGCACTGCGTCGCCCTGCCGTGGGCTCGCTGAAGGGGTGCGAGTTCCTGAGCTTGTCAGCTAATGTTGCAGGCTCAGCTCTAGGGGTGAAGGGCCGGGGGCATCTTAAGGATTTGGGGGGACCTGAATCAAACATATTTTGTGGCCCCGATTCATAACAGCTTTGAGTTTATGATCCAGTTTCAGCCCTTTCATGCCCTCTTTGGCCAGGTCACTGACACTGCACAGACACTCGTCCAAATTCTAAATGTGTTCACATCTAATATTCAGGGATTGTGATATGTGCCTTCAATACTGAAATACCTCTGCAGCTCACAAACATTACCCCAAAAAATCTCTGTCGCTCCCTATTTCTCATATGTGACGTCCCCTCTTTTGAACTAAAAGTTTTTTTTAGAAGAACTGCTGATGTGCAGGTGCCATGGGGGTGGCAGGGAAGGAGTGCTGAACTGTGGGTGGCACGGAAGGAGCGCTGAGCTGGGGGTGGCACGGAAGGAGCGCTTAGCTGGGGGTGGCACGAAAAGTGCTGAGCTGCAGGTGGCACGGAAGGAGTGCTGAGCTGGGGGTGGATGGGAAGGAGTGCGGAACTGCGGGTGGCACGGAAGGAGCGCTGAGCTGGGGGTGGCGCGAAGAGTGCTGAGCTGGGGGTGGCATGGAAGGAGTGCTGAGTTGCAGGTGGCAGGGAAGGAGCGCTGAGCTGCAGGTGGCATGGAAGGAGTGCTGAGCTGGGGGTGGATGGGAAGGAGTGCGGAACTGCGGGTGGCACGGAAGGAGCGCTGAGCTGGGGGTGGCACGAAAAGTGCAGGTGGCACGGAAGGAGCGCTGAGCTGCTAGTGGCACGGAAGGAGTGCTGAACTGTGGGTGGCACGGAAGGAGCGCTGAGCTGGGGGTGGCACGAAAAGTGCTGAGCTGCAGGTGGCACGGAAGGAGTGCTGAGCTGGGGGTGGATGGGAAGGAGTGCAGACCTGCAGGTGGCACGGAAGGAGGGCTGAGCTGCAGGTGGCACGGAAGGAGTGCTGAGCTGGGGGTCGTACGGAAGGAGTGCTGAGCTGGGGGTGGCACGGAAGGAGCGCTGAGCTGCGGGTGGCACGGAAGGAGTGCTGAGCTGCGGGTGGCACGGAAGGAGTGCTGAGCTGCGGGTGGCACGGAAGGAGTGGTGAACTGCGGGTGGCACGGTAGGAGCGCTGAGCTGGGGGTGGCACGGAAGGAGCGCTGAGCTGGGGTGGCAGGGAAGGAGCGCTGAGCTGCAGGTGGCATGGAAGGACTGCTGAGCTAGGGGTGGCATGGAAGGACTGCTGAGCTAGGGGTGGACGGGAAGGAGTGTTGAGTTGCAGGTGGCACGGAAGGAGGGCTGAGCTGCAGGTGGCACGGAAGGAGCGCTGAGCTGGGGTGGCAGGGAAGGAGCGCTGAGCTGCAGGTGGCATGGAAGGACTGCTGAGCTAGGGGTGGCATGGAAGGGCTGCTGAGCTGGGGGTGGACGGGAAGGAGTGCTGAGTTGCAGGTGGCACGGAAGGAGGGCTGAGCTGCAGGTGGCATGGAAGGAGTGCTGAGCTGGGGGTGGCACGAAAAGTGCTGAGCTGCAGGTGGCACGGAAGGAGTGCTGAGCTGGGGCTGGATGGGAAGGAGTGCGGAACTGCGGGTGGCACGGAAGGAGCGCTGAGCTGGGGGTGGCACGAAAAGTGCTGAGCTGCAGGTGGCACGGAAGGAGTGCTGAGCTGGGGCTGGATGGGAAGGAGTGCGGAACTGCGGGTGGCACGGAAGGAGCGCTGAGCTGGGGGTGGCACGAAGAGTGCTGAGCTGGGGGTGGCATGGAAGGAGTGCTGAGTTGCAGGTGGCAGGGAAGGAGCGCTGAGCTGCAGGTGGCATGGAAGGAGTGCTGAGCTGGGGGTGGATGGGAAGGAGTGCGGAACTGCGGGTGGCACGGAAGGAGGGCTGAGCTGGGGGAGGCACGAAAAGTGCAGGTGGTACGGAAGGAGCGCTGAGCTGCTAGTGGCACGGAAGGAGTGCTGAACTGTGGGTGGCACGGAAGGAGCGCTGAGCTGGGGGTGGCACGAAGAGTGCTGAGCTGCAGGTGGCACGGAAGGAGTGCTGAGCTGCAGGTGGCACGGAAGGAGTGCTGAGCTGGGGGTGGCACGGAAGGAGTGCTGAGCTGGGGGTGGCACGGAAGGAGTGCTGAGCTGGGGGTGGCACGAAAAGTGCAGGTGGCACGGAAGGAGCGCTGAGCTGGGGTGGCAGGGAAGGAGCGCTGAGCTGGGGTGGCAGGGAAGGAGCGCTGAGCTGCTAGTGGCACGGAAGGAGTGCTGAACTGTGGGTGGCACGGAAGGAGCGCTGAGCTGGGGGTGGCATGAAGAGTGCTGAGCTGCAGGTGGCACGGAAGGAGTGCTGAGCTGGGGGTGGCATGGAAGGAGTGCTGAGCTGGGGGTGGCACGAAAAGTGCAGGTGGCACGGAAGGAGCGCTGAGCTGGGGTGGCAGGGAAGGAGCGCTGAGGTGCAGGTGGCATGGAAGGACTGCTTAGCTAGGGGTGGCATGGAAGGACTGCTGAGCTGGGGGTGGACGGGAAGGAGTGCTGAGTTGCAGGTGGCACGGAAGGAGTGCTGAGCTGGGGGTGGCATGGAAGGAGTGCTGAGCTGCGGGTGGATGGGAAGGAGTGCGGAACTGCGGGTGGCACGGAAGGAGGGCTGAGCTGCGGGTGGCACGGAAGGAGGGCTGAGCTGCAGGTGGAACGGAAGGAGTGCTGAGCTGGGGGTGGTACGGAAGGAGTGCTGAGCTGGGGGTGGTACGGAAGGAGTGCTGAGCTGGGGGTGGCACGGAAGGAGCGCTGAACTGGGGGTGGCACGGAAGGAGCGCTGAGCTGGGGTGGCAGGGAAGGAGCGCTGAGCTGGTGGTGGCACGAAAAGTGCAGGTGGCACGGAAGGAGCGCTGAGCTGCTAGTGGCACGGAAGGAGTGTTGAACTGTGGGTGGCACGGAAGGAGCGCTGAGCTGGGGGTGGCACGAAAAGTGCTGAGCTGCAGGTGGCACGGAAGGAGTGCTGAGCTGGGGGTGGATGGGAAGGAGTGCGGAACTGCGGGTGGCACGGAAGGAGCGCTGAGCTGGGGGTGGCACGAAGAGTGCTGAGCTGGGGGTGGCATGGAAGGAGTGCTGAGTTGCAGGTGGCAGGGAAGGAGCGCTGAGCTGCAGGTGGCATGGAAGGAGTGCTGAGCTGGGGGTGAATGGGAAGGAGTGCGGAACTGCGGGTGGCACGGAAGGAGGGCTGAGCTGGGGGTGGCACGAAAAGTGCAGGTGGTACGGAAGGAGCGCTGAGCTGCTAGTGGCACGGAAGGAGTGCTGAACTGTGGGTGGCACGGAAGGAGCGCTGAGCTGGGGGTGGCACGAAGAGTGCTGAGCTGCAGGTGGCACGGAAGGAGTGCTGAGCTGCAGGTGGCACGGAAGGAGTGCTGAGCTGCAGGTGGCACGGAAGGAGTGCTGAGCTGGGGGTGGCATGGAAGGAGTGCTGAGCTGGGGGTGGCACGAAAAGTGCAGGTGGCACGGAAGGAGCGCTGAGCTGGGGTGGCAGGGAAGGAGCGCTGAGCTGCAGGTGGCATGGAAGGACTGCTTAGCTAGGGGTGGCATGGAAGGACTGCTGAGCTGGGGGTGGACGGGAAGGAGTGCTGAGTTGCAGGTGGCACGGAAGGAGTGCTGAGCTGGGGGTGGCATGGAAGGAGTGCTGAGCTTCGGGTGGATGGGAAGGAGTGCGGAACTACGGGTGGCACGGAAGGAGGGCTGAGCTGCGGGTGGCACGGAAGGAGGGCTGAGCTGCAGGTGGAACGGAAGGAGGGCTGAGCTGCAGGTGGAACGGAAGGAGTGCTGAGCTGGGGGTGGTACGGAAGGAGTGCTGAGCTGGGGGTGGCACGGAAGGAGCGCTGAACTGGGGGTGGCACGGAAGGAGCGCTGAGCTGGGGTGGCAGGGAAGGAGCGCTGAGCTGGTGGTGGCACGAAAAGTGCAGGTGGCACGGAAGGAGCGCTGAGCTGCTAGTGGCACGGAAGGAGTGCTGAACTGTGGGTGGCACGGAAGGAGCGCTGAGCTGGGGGTGGCACGAAAAGTGCTGAGCTGCAGGTGGCACGGAAGGAGTGCTGAGCTGGGGGTGGATGGGAAGGAGTGCGGAACTGCAGGTGGCACGGAAGGAGGGCTGAGCTGCAGGTGGCACGGAAGGAGTGCTGAGCTGGGGGTCGTACGGAAGGAGCGCTGAGCTGGGGGTGGCACGGAAGGAGCGCTGAGCTGCGGGTGGCACGGAAGGAGTGCTGAGCTGCGGGTGGCACGGAAGGAGTGGTGAACTGCGGGTGGCACGGTAGGAGCGCTGAGCTGGGGGTGGCACGGAAGGAGCGCTGAGCTGGGGTGGCAGGAAAGGAGCGCTGAGCTGCAGGTGGCATGGAAGGACTGCTGAGCTAGTGGTGGACTGGAAGGAGTGCTGAGTTGCAGGTGGCACGGAAGGAGGGCTGAGCTGCAGGTGGCACGGAAGGAGCGCTGAGCTGGGGTGGCAGGGAAGGAGCGCTGAGCTGCAGGTGGCATGGAAGGACTGCTGAGCTAGGGGTGGCATGGAAGGGCTGCTGAGCTGGGGGTGGCAGGGAAGGAGTGCTGAGTTGCAGGTGGCACGGAAGGAGGGCTGAGCTGCAGGTGGCACGGAAGGAGGGCTGAGCTGCAGGTGGCATGGAAGGAGTGCTGAGCTGGGGGTGGATGGGAAGGAGGGCTGAGCTGCAGGTGGCACGGAAGGAGTGCTGAGCTGGGGGTGGCACGGAAGGAGTGCTGAGCTGGGGGTGACACGGATGGAGCGCTGAACTGGGGGTGGCACGGTAGGAGCGCTGAGCTGCGGGTGGCACGGAAGGATCGCTGAGCTGGGGTAGCATGGTAGGAGCGCTGAGCTGCAAGTGGCACAGAAGGAGTGCTGAGTTGCAGGTGGCACGGAAGGAGGGCTGAGCTGCAGGTGGCACAGAAGGAGTGCTGAGCTGGGGGTGGTACAGAAGGAGTGCTGAGCTGCAGGTGGCATGGAAGGACTGCTGAGCTAGGGGTGGCATGGAAGGACTGCTGAGCTGGGGGTGGACGGGAAGGAGTGCTGAGCTGCAGGTGGCACGGAAGGAGGGCTGAGCTGCAGGTGGCACAGAAGGAGTGCTGAGCTGGGGGTGGTACAGAAGGAGTGCTGAGCTGCAGGTGGCACGGAAGGAGTGCTGAACTGTGGGTGGCACGGAAGGAGTGCTGAGCTGCAGGTGGCACGGAAGGAGTGCTGAGCTGGGGGTGGCATGGAAGGAGTGCTGAGCTGGGGGTGGCACGAAAAGTGCAGGTGGCACGGAAGGAGCGCTGAGCTGGGGTGGCAGGGAAGGAGCGCTGAGCTGCAGGTGGCATGGAAGGACTGCTTAGCTAGGGGTGGCATGGAAGGACTGCTGAGCTGGGGGTGGACGGGAAGGAGTGCTGAGTTGCAGGTGGCACGGAAGGAGTGCTGAGCTGGGGGTGGCATGGAAGGAGTGCTGAGCTGCGGGTGGATGGGAAGGAGTGCGGAACTACGGGTGGCACGGAAGGAGGGCTGAGCTGCGGGTGGCACGGAAGGAGGGCTGAGCTGCAGGTGGAACGGAAGGAGGGCTGAGCTGCAGGTGGAACGGAAGGAGTGCTGAGCTGGGGGTGGTACGGAAGGAGTGCTGAGCTGGGGGTGGCACGGAAGGAGCGCTGAACTGGGGGTGGCACGGAAGGAGCGCTGAGCTGGGGTGCAGGGAAGGAGCGCTGAGCTGGTGGTGGCACGAAAAGTGCAGGTGGCACGGAAGGAGCGCTGAGCTGCTAGTGGCACGGAAGGAGTGCTGAACTGTGGGTGGCACGGAAGGAGCGCTGAGCTGGGGGTGGCACGAAAAGTGCTGAGCTGCAGGTGGCACGGAAGGAGTGCTGAGCTGGGGGTGGATGGGAAGGAGTGCGGAACTGCAGGTGGCACGGAAGGAGGGCTGAGCTGCAGGTGGCACGGAAGGAGTGCTGAGCTGGGGGTCGTACGGAAGGAGCGCTGAGCTGGGGGTGGCACGGAAGGAGCGCTGAGCTGCGGGTGGCACGGAAGGAGTGCTGAGCTGCAGGTGGCACGGAAGGAGTGGTGAACTGCGGGTGGCACGGTAGGAGCGCTGAGCTGGGGGTGGCACGGAAGGAGCGCTGAGCTGGGGTGGCAGGAAAGGAGCGCTGAGCTGCAGGTGGCATGGAAGGACTGCTGAGCTAGTGGTGGACGGGAAGGAGTGCTGAGTTGCAGGTGGCACGGAAGGAGGGCTGAGCTGCAGGTGGCACGGAAGGAGCGCTGAGCTGGGGTGGCAGGGAAGGAGCGCTGAGCTGCAGGTGGCATGGAAGGACTGCTGAGCTAGAGGTGGCATGGAAGGACTGCTGTGCTAGGGGTGGCATGGAAGGGCTGCTGAGCTGGGGGTGGCATGGAAGGGCTGCTGAGTTGCAGGTGGCACGGAAGGAGGGCTGAGCTGCAGGTGGCATGGAAGGAGTGCTGAGCTGGGGGTGGATGGGAAGGAGGGCTGAGCTGCAGGTGGCACGGAAGGAGTGCTGAGCTGGGGGTGGCACGGAAGGAGTGCTGAGCTGGGGGTGACACGGATGGAGCGCTGAACTGGGGGTGGCACGGTAGGAGCGCTGAGCTGCGGGTGGCACGGAAGGATCGCTGAGCTGGGGTAGCATGGTAGGAGCGCTGAGCTGCAAGTGGCACAGAAGGAGTGCTGAGTTGCAGGTGGCACGGAAGGAGGGCTGAGCTGCAGGTGGCACAGAAGGAGTGCTGAGCTGGGGGTGGTACAGAAGGAGTGCTGAGCTGCAGGTGGCATGGAAGGACTGCTGAGCTAGGGGTGGCATGGAAGGACTGCTGAGCTGGGGGTGGACGGGAAGGAGTGCTGAGCTGCAGGTGGCACGGAAGGAGGGCTGAGCTGCAGGTGGCACAGAAGGAGTGCTGAGCTGGGGGTGGTACAGAAGGAGTGCTGAGCTGCAGGTGGCACGGAAGGAGTGCTGAACTGTGGGTGGCACGGAAGGAGTGCTGAACTGCGGGTGGCACGGTAGGAGTGCTGAGCAGCGGGTGGCAAGGAAGGAGCGCTGAGCTGGGGTGGCAGGGATGGAGCGCTGAGCTGCAGGTGGCATGGAAGGACTGCTGAGCTAGGGGTGGCATGGAAGGACTGCTGAACTGGGGGTGGACGGGAAGGAGTGCTGAGTTGCAGGTGGCACGGAAGGAGTGCTGAGCTGGGGGTGGTACGGAAGGAGTGCTGAGGTGCAGGTGGCACGGAAGGAGTGCTGAACTGCGGGTGGCACGGAAGGAGTGCTGAACTGCGGGTGGCACGGTAGGAGTGCTGAACTGCGGGTGGCACGGTAGGAGTGCTGAGCTGCGGGTGGCACGGTAGGAGTGCTGAGCTGCGGGTGGCACGGAAGAAGGGCTGAGCTGCAGGTGGCACGGAAGGAGTGCTGAGTTGCAGGTGGCACGGAAGGAGGGCTGAGCTGCAGGTGGCACGGAAGGAGTGCTGAGCTGGGGGTGGATGGGAAGGAGTGCTGAGCTGCAGGTGGCACGGAAGGAGCGCCTAGCTGGGGTGGCAGGGAAGGACTGCTGAGCTAGGGGTGGCATGGAAGGACTGCTGAGCTGGGGGTGGACGGGAAGGAGTGCTGAGTTGCAGGTGGCACGGAAGGAGGGCTGAGCTGCAGGTGGCACGGAAGGAGGGCTGAGCTGCAGGTGGCACGGAAGGAGTGCTGAGCTGCAGGTGGCACGGAAGGAGTGCTGAGCTGCAGGTGGCACGGAAGGAGTGCTGAGCTGCGGGTGGCACGGAAGGAGTGCTGAACTGCGGGTGGCACAGTAGGAGTGCTGAGCTGCGGGTGGCACGGTAGGAGTGCTGAACTGCGGGTGGCACGGAAGGAGTGCTGAGCTGCAGGTGGCACGGAAGGAGTACTGAGCTGGGGGTGGCATGGAAGGAGTGCTGAGCTGGGGGTGGCACGAAAAGTGCAGGTGGCACGGAAGGAGCGCTGAGCTGGGGTGGCAGGGAAGGAGCGCTGAGCTGCAGGTGGCATGGAAGGACTGCTGAGCTAGGGGTGGCATACAAGGACTGCTGAGCTGGGAGTGGACGGGAAGGAGTGCTGAGTTGCAGGTGGCACGGAAGGAGTGCTGAGCTGGGGGTGGCATGGAAGGAGTGCTGAGCTGGGGGTGGCATGGAAGGAGTGGTGAGCTGCGGGTGGATGGGAAGGAGTGCGGAACTGCGGGTGGCACGGAAGGAGGGCTGAGCTGCAGGTGGAACGGAAGGAGTGCTGAGCTGGGGGTGGTACGGAAGGAGTGCTGAGCTGGGGGTGGCACGGAAGGAGCGCTGAACTGGGGGTGGCACGGAAGGAGCGCTGAGCTGGGGGTGGCACGACGAGTGCTGAGCTGCAGGTGGCACGGAAGGAGTGCTGAGCTGCAGGTGGCACGGAAGGAGCTCTAGGGGTGAAGGGCCGGGGGCATCTTAAGGATTTGGGGGGACCTGAATCAAACATATTTTGTGGCCCCGATTCATAACAGCTTTGAGTTTATGATCCAGTTTCAGCCCTTTCATGCCCTCTTTGGCCAGGTCACTGACACTGCACAGACACTCGTCCAAATTCTAAATGTGTTCACATCTAATATTCAGGGATTGTGATATGTGCCTTCAATACTGAAATACCTCTGCAGCTCACAAACATTACCCCAAAAAATCTCTGTCGCTCCCTATTTCTCATATGTGACGTCCCCTCTTTTGAACTAAAAGTTTTTTTAGAAGAACTGCTGATGTGCAGGTGCCATGGGGGTGGCAGGGAAGGAGTGCTGAACTGTGGGTGGCACGGAAGGAGCGCTGAGCTGGGGGTGGCACGGAAGGAGCGCTGAGCTGGGGGTGGCACGAAAAGTGCTGAGCTGCAGGTGGCACGGAAGGAGTGCTGAGCTGGGGGTGGATGGGAAGGAGTGCGGAACTGCGGGTGGCACGGAAGGAGCGCTGAGCTGGGGGTGGCACGAAAAGTGCAGGTGGCACGGAAGGAGCGCTGAGCTGCTAGTGGCACGGAAGGAGTGCTGAACTGTGGGTGGCACGGAAGGAGCGCTGAGCTGGGGGTGGCACGAAAAGTGCTGAGCTGCAGGTGGCACGGAAGGAGTGCTGAGCTGGGGGTGGATGGGAAGGAGTGCAGACCTGCAGGTGGCACGGAAGGAGGGCTGAGCTGCAGGTGGCACGGAAGGAGTGCTGAGCTGGGGGTCGTACGGAAGGAGTGCTGAGCTGGGGGTGGCACGGAAGGAGCGCTGAGCTGCGGGTGGCACGGAAGGAGTGCTGAGCTGCGGGTGGCACGGAAGGAGTGGTGAACTGCGGGTGGCACGGTAGGAGCGCTGAGCTGGGGGTGGCACGGAAGGAGCGCTGAGCTGGGGTGGCAGGGAAGGAGCGCTGAGCTGCAGGTGGCATGGAAGGACTGCTGAGCTAGGGGTGGCATGGAAGGACTGCTGAGCTAGGGGTGGACGGGAAGGAGTGTTGAGTTGCAGGTGGCACGGAAGGAAGGCTGAGCTGCAGGTGGCACGGAAGGAGCGCTGAGCTGGGGTGGCAGGGAAGGAGCGCTGAGCTGCAGGTGGCATGGAAGGACTGCTGAGCTAGGGGTGGCATGGAAGGGCTGCTGAGCTGGGGGTGGACGGGAAGGAGTGCTGAGTTGCAGGTGGCACGGAAGGAGGGCTGAGCTGCAGGTGGCATGGAAGGAGTGCTGAGCTGGGGGTGGATGGGAAGGAGTGCTGAACTGCGGGTGGCACGGAAGGAGGGCTGAGCTGCAGGTGGCACGGAAGGAGTGCTGAGCTGGGGGTGACACGGATGGAGCGCTGAACTGGGGGTGACACGGATGGAGCGCTGAGCTGCGGGTGGCACGGAAGGAGCGCTGAGCTGGGGTAGCATGGTAGGAGCGCTGAGCTGCAAGTGGCACAGAAGGAGCGCTGAGCTGGGGTGGCAGGGAAGGAGCGCTGAGCTGCACGTGGCATGGAAGGACTGCTGAGCTAGGGGTGGCATGGAAGGACTGCTGAGCTGGGGGTGGACGGGAAGGAGTGCTGAGCTGCAGGTGGCACGGAAGGAGGGCTGAGCTGCAGGTGGCACGGAAGGAGTGCTGAGCTGGGGGTGGTACAGAAGGAGTGCTGAGCTGCAGGTGGCACGGAAGGAGTGCTGAACTGTGGGTGGCACGGAAGGAGTGCTGAACTGCGGGTGGCACGGTAGGAGTGCTGAGCAGCGGGTGGCAAGGAAGGAGCGCTGAGCTGGGGTGGCAGGGATGGAGCGCTGAGCTGCAGGTGGCAGGGATGGAGCGCTGAGCTGCAGGTGGCATGGAAGGACTGCTGAGCTAGGGGAGGCATGGAAGGACTGCTGAACTGGGGGTGGACGGGAAGGAGTGCTGAGTTGCAGGTGGCACGGAAGGAGTGCTGAGCTGGGGGTGGTACGGAAGGAGTGCTGAGGTGCAGGTGGCACGGAAGGAGTGCTGAACTGCGGGTGGCACGGAAGGAGTGCTGAACTGCGGGTGGCACGGTAGGAGTGCTGAGCTGCGGGTGGCACGGAAGGAGTGCTGAACTGCAGGTGGCACGGAAGGAGGGCTGAGCTGCAGGTGGCACGGAAGGAGTGCTGAGCTGCAGGTGGCATGGAAGGAGTGCTGAGCTGGGGGTGGATGGGAAGGAGTGCTGAGCAGTAGGTGGCACGGAAGGAGCGCTGAGCTGGGGGTGGCACGGAAGGAGCGCTGAGCTGGGGGTGGCACGAAAAGTGCTGAGCTGCAGGTGGCACGGAAGGAGTGCTGAGCTGGGGGTGGATGGGAAGGAGTGCGGAACTGCGGGTGGCACGGAAGGAGCGCTGAGCTGGGGGTGGCACGAAAAGTGCAGGTGGCACGGAAGGAGCGCTGAGCTGCTAGTGGCACGGAAGGAGTGCTGAACTGTGGGTGGCACGGAAGGAGCGCTGAGCTGGGGGTGGCACGAAAAGTGCTGAGCTGCAGGTGGCACGGAAGGAGTGCTGAGCTGGGGGTGGATGGGAAGGAGTGCGGACCTGCAGGTGGCACGGAAGGAGGGCTGAGCTGCAGGTGGCACGGAAGGAGTGCTGAGCTGGGGGTCGTACGGAAGGAGTGCTGAGCTGGGGGTGGCACGGAAGGAGCGCTGAGCTGCGGGTGGCACGGAAGGAGTGCTGAGCTGCGGGTGGCACGGAAGGAGTGGTGAACTGCGGGTGGCACGGTAGGAGCACTGAGCTGGGGGTGGCACGGAAGGAGCGCTGAGCTGGGGTGGCAGGGAAGGAGCGCTGAGCTGCAGGTGGCATGGAAGGACTGCTGAGCTAGGGGTGGCATGGAAGGACTGCTGAGCTAGGGGTGGACGGGAAGGAGTGTTGAGTTGCAGGTGGCACGGAAGGAGGGCTGAGCTGCAGGTGGCACGGAAGGAGCGCTGAGCTGGGGTGGCAGGGAAGGAGCGCTGAGCTGCAGGTGGCATGGAAGGACTGCTGAGCTAGGGGTGGCATGGAAGGGCTGCTGAGCTGGGGGTGGACGGGAAGGAGTGCTGAGTTGCAGGTGGCACGGAAGGAGGGCTGAGCTGCAGGTGGCATGGAAGGAGTGCTGAGCTGGGGGTGGATGGGAAGGAGTGCTGAACTGCGGGTGGCACGGAAGGAGGGCTGAGCTGCAGGTGGCACGGAAGGAGTGCTGAGCTGGGGGTGACACGGATGGAGCGCTGAACTGGGGGTGGCACGGATGGAGCGCTGAGCTGCGGGTGGCACGGAAGGAGCGCTGAGCTGGGGTAGCATGGTAGGAGCGCTGAGCTGCAAGTGGCACAGAAGGAGCGCTGAGCTGGGGTGGCAGGGAAGGAGCGCTGAGCTGCACGTGGCATGGAAGGACTGCTGAGCTAGGGGTGGCATGGAAGGACTGCTGAGCTGGGGGTGGACGGGAAGGAGTGCTGAGCTGCAGGTGGCACGGAAGGAGGGCTGAGCTGCAGGTGGCACGGAAGGAGTGCTGAGCTGGGGGTGGTACAGAAGGAGTGCTGAGCTGCAGGTGGCACGGAAGGAGTGCTGAACTGTGGGTGGCACGGAAGGAGTGCTGAACTGCGGGTGGCACGGTAGGAGTGCTGAGCAGCGGGTGGCAAGGAAGGAGCGCTGAGCTGGGGTGGCAGGGATGGAGCGCTGAGCTGCAGGTGGCATGGAAGGACTGCTGAGCTAAGGGTGGCATGGAAGGACTGCTGAACTGGGGGTGGACGGGAAGGAGTGCTGAGTTGCAGGTGGCACGGAAGGAGTGCTGAGCTGGGGGTGGTACGGAAGGAGTGCTGAGGTGCAGGTGGCACGGAAGGAGTGCTGAACTGCGGGTGGCACGGAAGGAGTGCTGAACTGCGGGTGGCACGGTAGGAGTGCTGAGCTGCGGGTGGCACGGAAGGAGTGCTGAGCTGCGGGTGGCACGGAAGGAGTGCTGAGCTGCGGGTGGCACGGAAGGAGTGCTGAACTGCAGGTGGCACGGAAGGATGGCTGAGCTGCAGGTGGCACGGAAGGAGTGCTGAGCTGCAGGTGGCATGGAAGGAGTGCTGAGCTGGGGGTGGATGGGAAGGAGTGCTGAGCAGCAGGTGGCACGGAAGGAGCGCTGAGCTGGGGGTGGCACGGAAGGAGCGCTGAGCTGGGGGTGGCACGAAAAGTGCTGAGCTGCAGGTGGCACGGAAGGAGTGCTGAGCTGGGGGTGGATGGGAAGGAGTGCGGAACTGCGGGTGGCACGGAAGGAGCGCTGAGCTGGGGGTGGCACGAAAAGTGCAGGTGGCACGGAAGGAGCGCTGAGCTGGGGTGGCAGGGAAGGAGCGCTGAGCTGGGGTGGCAGGGAAGGAGCGCTGAGCTGCAGGTGGCATGGAAGGACTGCTGAGCTAGGGGTGGCATGGAAGGACTGCTGAGCTGGGGGTGGACGGGAAGGAGTGCTGAGTTGCAGGTGGCACGGAAGGAGGGCTGAGCTGCAGGTGGCACGGAAGGAGTGCTGAGCTGGGGGTGGCACGGAAGGAGTGCTGAGCTGCAGGTGGCACGGAAGGAGTGCTGAACTGCGGGTGGCACGGAAGGAGTGCTGAACTGCGGGTGGCACGGTAGGAGTGCTGAGCTGCGGGTGGCACGGAAGGAGTGCTGAACTGCGGGTGGCACGGAAGGAGTGCTTAACTGCGGGTGGCACGGAAGGAGTGCTTAACTGCGGGTGGCACGGTAGGAATGCTGAGCTGCGGGTGGCACGGAAGGAGTGCTGAGCTGCGGGTGGCACGGAAGGAGTGCTGAGCTGGGGGTGGTACGGAAGGAGTGCTGAGCTGGGGGTGGTACGGAAGGAGTGCTGAGCTGCAGGTGACACGGAAGGAGGGCTGAGCTGCAGGTGGCACGGAAGGAGTGCTGAACTGCGGGTGGCACGGTAGGAGTGCTGAGCTGCAGGTGGCACGGAAGGAGTGCTGAGCTGGGGTGGCAGGGAAGGAGCGCTGAGCTGCGGGTGGCACGGAAGGAGTGCTTAACTGCGGGTGGCACGGAAGGAGTGCTTAACTGCGGGTGGCACGGTAGGAATGCTGAACTGCGGGTGGCACGGAAGGAGTGCTGAGCTGCGGGTGGCACGGAAGGAGTGCTGAGCTGGGGGTGGTACGGAAGGAGTGCTGAGCTGGGGGTGGTACGGAAGGAGTGCTGAGCTGCAGGTGACACGGAAGGAGGGCTGAGCTGCAGGTGGCACGGAAGGAGTGCTGAACTGCGGGTGGCACGGTAGGAGTGCTGAGCTGCAGGTGGCACGGAAGGAGTGCTGAGCTGCGGGTGGCACGGAAGGAGTGCTGAACTGCGGGTGGCACGGAAGGAGTGCTTAACTGCGGGTGGCACGGAAGGAGTGCTTAACTGCGGGTGGCACGGTAGGAATGCTTAACTGCGGGTGGCACGGTAGGAATGCTGAGCTGCGGGTGGCACGGAAGGAGTGCTGAGCTGCGGGTGGCACGGAAGGAGTGCTGAGCTGGGGGTGGTACGGAAGGAGTGCTGAGCTGGGGGTGGTACGGAAGGAGTGCTGAGCTGCAGGTGACACGGAAGGAGGGCTGAGCTGCAGGTGGCACGGAAGGAGTGCTGAACTGCGGGTGGCACGGTAGGAGTGCTGAGCTGCAGGTGGCACGGAAGGAGTGCTGAGCTGGGGTGGCAGGGAAGGAGCGCTGAGCTGCGGGTGGCACGGAAGGAGTGCTTAACTGCGGGTGGCACGGAAGGAGTGCTTAACTGCGGGTGGCACGGTAGGAATGCTGAGCTGCGGGTGGCACGGAAGGAGTGCTGAGCTGCGGGTGGCACGGAAGGAGTGCTGAGCTGGGGGTGGCACGGAAGGAGTGCTGAGCTGGGGGTGGTACGGAAGGAGTGCTGAGCTGGGGGTGGTACGGAAGGAGTGCTGAGCTGCAGGTGACACGGAAGGAGGGCTGAGCTGCAGGTGGCATGGAAGGACTGCTGAGCTGGGGGTGGCATGGAAGGACTGCTGAGCTGGGGGTGGACGGGAAGGAGTGCTGAGTTGCAGGTGGCACGGAAGGAGGGCTGAGCTGCAGGTGGCACGGAAGGAGTGCTGAGCTGGGGGTGGCACGGAAGGAGTGCTGAGCTGCAGGTGGCACGGAAGGAGTGCTGAACTGCGGGTGGCACGGAAGGAGTGCTGAGCTGCGGGTGGCACGGTAGGAGTGCTGAGCTGCGGGTGGCACGGAAGGAGTGCTTAACTGCGGGTGGCACGGTAGGAATGCTGAGCTGCGGGTGGCACGGTAGGAATGCTGAGCTGCGGGTGGCACGGAAGGAGTGCTGAGCTGCGGGTGGCACGGAAGGAGTGCTGAGCTGGGGGTGGTACGGAAGGAGTGCTGAGCTGCAGGTGACACGGAAGGAGGGCTGAGCTGCAGGTGGCATGGAAGGAGTGCTGAACTGCGGGTGGCACGGTAGGAATGCTGAGCTGCGGGTGGCACGGTAGGAATGCTGAGCTGCGGATGGCACGGAAGGAGTGCTGAGCTGCGGGTGGCACGGAAGGAGTGCTGAGCTGGGGGTGGTACGGAAGGAGTGCTGAGCTGCAGGTGGAACGGAAGGAGTGCTGAGCTGCGGGTGGCACGGAAGGAGTGCTGAACTGCGGGTGGCACGGTAGGAGTGCTGAGCTGCGGGTGGCACGGAAGGAGTGCTGAACTGCGGGTGGCACGGAAGGAGTGCTGAGCTGCAGGTGGCACGGAAGGAGTGCTGAGCTGGTGGTGGCATGGAAGGAGTGCTGAGCTGGGGGTGGCACGAAAAGTGCAGGTGGCACGGAAGGAGCGCTGAGCTGGGGTGGCAGGGAAGGAGCGCTGAGCTGCAGGTGGCATGGAAGGACTGCTGAGCTAGGGGTGGCATGGAAGGACTGCTGAGCTGGGAGTGGACGGGAAGGAGTGCTGAGTTGCAGGTGGCACGGAAGGAGTGCTGAGCTGGGGGTGGCATGGAAGGAGTGCTGAGCTGCGGGTGGATGGGAAGGAGTGCGGAACTGTGGGTGGCACGGAAGGAGGGCTGAGCTGCAGGTGGAACGGAAGGAGTGCTGAGCTGGGGGTGGTACGGAAGGAGTGCTGAGCTGGGGGTGGTACGGAAGGAGTGCTGAGCTGGGGGTGGCACGGAAGGAGCGCTGAACTGGGGGTAGCACGGAAGGAGCGCTGAGCTGGGGGTGGCACGAAGAGTGCTGAGCTGCAGGTGGCACGGAAGGAGTGCTGAGCTGCAGGTGGCACGGAAGGAGCTCTAGGGGTGAAGGGCCGGGGGCATCTTAAGGATTTGGGGGGACCTGAATCAAACATATTTTGTGGCCCCGATTCATAACAGCTTTGAGTTTATGATCCAGTTTCAGCCCTTTCATGCCCTCTTTGGCCAGGTCACTGACACTGCACAGACACTCGTCCAAATTCTAAATGTGTTCACATCTAATATTCAGGGATTGTGATATGTGCCTTCAATACTGAAATACCTCTGCAGCTCACAAACATTACCCCAAAAAATCTCTGTCGCTCCCTATTTCTCATATGTGACGTCCCCTCTTTTGAACTAAAAGTTTTTTTAGAAGAACTGCTGATGTGCAGGTGCCATGGGGGTGGCAGGGAAGGAGTGCTGAACTGTGGGTGGCACGAAAAGTGCTGAGCTGCAGGTGGCACGGAAGGAGTGCTGAGCTGGGGCTGGATGGGAAGGAGTGCGGAACTGCGGGTGGCACGGAAGGAGCGCTGAGCTGGGGGTGGCACGAAGAGTGCTGAGCTGGGGGTGGCATGGAAGGAGCGCTGAGCTGGGGGTGGCACGAAAAGTGCTGAGCTGCAGGTGGCACGGAAGGAGTGCTGAGCTGGGGCTGGATGGGAAGGAGTGCGGAACTGCGGGTGGCACGGAAGGAGCGCTGAGCTGGGGGTGGCACGAAGAGTGCTGAGCTGGGGGTGGCATGGAAGGAGTGCTGAGTTGCAGGTGGCAGGGAAGGAGCGCTGAGCTGCAGGTGGCATGGAAGGAGTGCTGAGCTGGGGGTGGATGGGAAGGAGTGCGGAACTGCGGGTGGCACGGAAGGAGGGCTGAGCTGGGGGTGGCACGAAAAGTGCAGGTGGTACGGAAGGAGCGCTGAGCTGCTAGTGGCACGGAAGGAGTGCTGAACTGTGGGTGGCACGGAAGGAGCGCTGAGCTGGGGTGGCAGGGAAGGAGCGCTGAGCTGCAGGTGGCATGGAAGGACTGCTGAGCTAGGGGTGGCATGGAAGGACTGCTGAGCTGGGGGTGGACGGGAAGGAGGGCTGAGTTGCAGGTGGCACGGAAGGAGGGCTGAGCTGCAGGTGGCACGGAAGGAGTGCTGAGCTGGGGGTGGCACGGAAGGAGTGCTGAGCTGCAGGTGGCACGGAAGGAGTGCTGAACTGCAGGTGGCACGGAAGGAGTGCTGAACTGCGGGTGGCACGGTAGGAGTGCTGAGCTGCGGGTGGCACAGAAGGAGTGCTGAACTGCGGGTGGCACGGAAGGAGTGCTTAACTGCGGGTGGCACGGAAGGAGTGCTTAACTGCGGGTGGCACGGTAGGAATGCTGAGCTGCGGGTGGCACGGAAGGAGTGCTGAGCTGCGGGTGGCACGGAAGGAGTGCTGAGCTGGGGGTGGTACGGAAGGAGTGCTGAGCTGCAGGTGACACGGAAGGAGGGCTGAGCTGCAGGTGGCACGGAAGGAGTGCTGAACTGCGGGTGGCACGGTAGGAGTGCTGAGCTGCAGGTGGCACGGAAGGAGCGCTGAGCTGGGGTGGCACGGAAGGAGCGCTGAGCTGGGGTGGCAGGGAAGGAGCGCTGAGCTGCAGGTGGCATGGAAGGACTGCTGAGCTAGGGGTGGCATGGAAGGACTGCTGAGCTAGGGGTGGCATGGAAGGACTGCTGAGCTGGGGGTGGACGGGAAGGAGTGCTGAGCTGCAGGTGGCACGGGAGGAGGGCTGAGCTGCAGGTGGCACGGAAGTAGTGCTGAGCTGGGGGTGGTACAGAAGGAGTGCTGAGCTGCAGGTGGCACGGAAGGACTGCTGAGCTGGGGGTGGCATGGAAGGACTGCTGAGCTGGGGGTGGACGGGAAGGAGTGCTGAGTTGCAGGTGGCACGGAAGGAGGGCTGAGCTGGGGGTGGCACGGAAGGAGTGCTGAGCTGGGGGTGGCACGGAAGGAGTGCTGAGCTGCAGGTGGCACGGAAGGAGTGCTGAACTGCGGGTGGCACGGAAGGAGTGCTGAACTGCGGGTGGCACGGTAGGAGTGCTGAGCTGCGGGTGGCACGGAAGGAGTGCTTAACTGCGGGTGGCACGGTAGGAATGCTGAGCTGCGGGTGGCACGGTAGGAATGCTGAGCTGCGGGTGGCACGGAAGGAGTGCTGAGCTGCGGGTGGCACGGAAGGAGTGCTGAGCTGGGGGTGGTACGGAAGGAGTGCTGAGCTGGGGGTGGTACGGAAGGAGTGCTGAGCTGCAGGTGACACGGAAGGAGGGCTGAGCTGTAGGTGGCACGGAAGGAGTGCTGAACTGCGGGTGGCACGGTAGGAGTGCTGAGCTGCGGGTGGCACGGAAGGAGTGCTGAGCTGCAGGTGGCACGGAAGGAGTAATAAGCTGCGGGTGGCACGGAAGGAGTAATGAGCTGCGGGTGGCATGGAAGGAGTGCTGAGCTGGGGCTGGCATGGAAGGAGTGCTGAACTGCAAGTCACTTGCAAGGGTGGGCTATCAATTCTGCTCCTTTCCAATTCAGCTCTCCCACCAGTAATACAACTTCTCCCAATGCTCTGAATGTCAGGTACAAGGCACAAGTGGGCGATCAGGGCATCTGCATTTGAGGGAGGTCCATTACTGCCCAACCTTATCCATGTCTCTGAACGTTCATCTGATAGTATTGGTGAAAACAAGTGCATGCAGTTTGCCATGATGCTGAACCTCATTGCACCACAGTGAGCTGGGCAGACGTGGTTCTCAGACCAAGCGGAGATCTCGCAGGGGGCAATAATAAAGGCTCCTCCCTCACAAGACCACCGACAATGCAGGTGAAATGGGTCTGCCAACTGGAGTCAGCCAGTCCCAGTCTGGCAGCCTGGGTCCGGAAGACGTAGGAGTTCACACCTGGGTCTCCCGCAAAGAAGCAGGGAGCTGCTGTGGAAGCCATACTAGCAAGCACACACAAATGCTACACTGCTGATGGAAATAGATGTACTCATTGGTGTGTCAGGGAAGAGCTCATGGACGGTAGTAACAGGAAACTACAGTCATTATGTACCTCACTTAGCTTCTAGATGGTAATCTCATTGATGCATCCCTCGATGCTCACTCGACCATCATAATGACTTACACGATTGACATGTACTGTAGTTGTATTTATATAGCGTTTACTACCCCTGACGAGGCGTCAAAGCACTTTTCAGCAAGTAGCACGCTACTCCACAACCCACAAAGGATTAGTGGTGGATTAGTGTAGGGAAATGTGAGTTAATGTGAGAGGTGGGCTTGCAAGGCTGTTAGTTGGATTGAACAGGATAACGGAGGGAAGAGTCTGGAAAGTTTTATTTGGGAGCTCTTAGTAGTAAGATGAGGTTGGGATGAGTAAAAGGAGAGATGAGGAGGGAAGAGCATCTAGACATGGATTAGGGAGATCATAGTAGGAAAATGAGGTTTATAAGAGCCAAAGGAGGGATACACGAGGGAAGCATTTAGAAAGGGTTATTTGGGGGATCATAGTACTAAAATGAGGTTAGGGGTGATCCAAGGAGGGATAGAGGAGGGAAGAGTCTAGAAAGGGATATTTTGTAGTTCGTGGTAGTAGAATGAGGTTAGGAGTGATCCAAGGAGGGATAGAGGAGAGAAGAGTCTAGCAAGAGATATTTTGTAGTTCATCGTAGTAGAATGAGGTTTGGGATGAGCCGGGGAGTGGGGGGCAGAGGTTATATTGAGACAGGTCTACGGTGAGACATGGAGTAGTGCATTGGATAGAGTCAAAGGCTTTTTTTCTTCAATGGTCGGAGTAAAGTAATAAATATATAGATACATAAGTACATAGAGAGTACATGTGTATAAGGAAGATAAGACATGCAGAAATATCTTCACTATGCCAATCATCAAGAGATTCTTAGAGGAGGCAAAAGCAATAGCAGCACTGAAGAAGGATCACTCACACCCATGTGGAGCCGAAACATGTAGTAAACACAACTGTCTCAGAATGGAGAACCCATTGCCGTAGCCAGCGATGTGGACAATGGAACAAAGATATCATAAGGGACCTGCAGAGCTGCTCAAAGCTGCCAGCTTACTGAAAACCATAAACCCTGTGTAACTCTCAGACCTCATCATCCACTACACTTCTACACCCTGCATCCGGTAACACGAGAACTGCACCTCGGTGGTCGTCACACACAACACAGAAAGCTTCCGACATAGGATCAAAACAAAGACAACATGCTCCCACCCACACATCCTACATGGTATAGCGTGCTAACCATGTAGGTAAGCGCTTCAGCACCCCGCATAGGGGTAGTAAGCACTATATAAAAGTTGCAACACAATACAACACAAGACATCCAGATCAAGGCATTGTAATGAGAGGTGTGGAACCGAGAGTGAGTCAGTGTTGGGTACTCACAACTATTGTATGTTGGTAGCCGGCGCCCACTACCAGTCTGCCTGTAAACTTTCTATGGCATCAAGTGGAAAACATCGAAACCTTGATTCTACAAAAACTAAATTACCAGTTGATGTTTTTGTCCGATATAGCGCCAAGAAGTGCTTTACCAAGAAGGTTTTAATTTTACCCCGCGGGATGCTCTCAGAGAAGGTACGGAGTCTCCTTAAGGGTACAGTATAGAACAGAAAACATGGCTGATAGAGTACTAAACAGGATTTTAGGCTGTCTTTGATAAATATGCACAGCAGTGATTTTTACAGAATTACATGACACATATTTACAACATGGGCTCATGGAGTGATTTGTTTAGAATCGCACGATGTATTTGGTTCAAGCTTTGATGCTGGGATTTGACATTGTTTCCCGGTTAAAACATGTACTTTAACTCCTGATACAAACAGGTCCTGGAAGGTACTTAAAGTGAGCAGTACTCCAGGGTCCGAGCACCTGCAAACCCTTTAGCAGAAAGGTGAAGAACTGCCCCCTCCTTAGCCGGGTGCAATACTTTCACTGGAGAGTACCAGTACTTTTTAGTAAGACACAGGTACTTGGGGACAGGTACCTGCACACTGCAAGCCCTTATTGGGCATACAGTGCTGAGGAGACAATCACTTAACGATACATGTGAGCAGATTACAAACAGAAGCAATGAACCTCTGCTGCAGGTCACAGGTGAGAGCTCACCTGAGAGAAGTGAGGAGGTAAAGATCCTGCTCAGATGAAGTAACTCAGAGCCACCTGAGGAGACAATCACTTAACAATAAATGTAAACAGTTTACAAACAGAACCAATAAATCACTGCTGCAGGCCACAGGTGAGAGCTCACCTGAGAGAAGTGAGGAGGTAAAACTCCTGCTCAGATGAAGTACTCAGAGCCATGTGAGGAGACAATTACTCAACGACAAATGTAAACATTTTACAAACAGAAGCAATGAACCTCTGCTGCAGATCACAGGTGAGAGCTCACCTGAGAGAAATGGGGGAGCTTGAGTAAAAATCCTGCTCAGATGAAGTTACTGCAGCGAGGAAGTTACTAGCAGCGCCATCTGAGGCGACAACCAGTTAACGACAAATGTAAACAGTTTACAAACAGAAGCAATCACTGCTGTAGATCACAGGTGAGAACTCTCCTGAGAGATGAGGAGGTAAAACTCCTGCTCAGATGAAGTTACTGCAGAGAGGAAGTTACTGCAGCGCCATCTGAGGCGACAACCAGTTAACGACAAATGTGAACAGTTTACAAACAGAAGCAATACACCACTGCTGCAGATCACAGGTGAGAACTCACCTGTGGGGAGTGGTTGAGGTAAAACTCCTGCTGAGATGAAGTTACTGCAGCGCCATCTGAGGCGACAACCAGTTAAGGACACATGTAAACAAGTTTACAAACAGAAGCAATAAACCACTGCTGCAGATCACAGGTGAGAACTCACCTGACAGAAGTGAGGAGGTAAAACTCCTGCTCAGATGAAGTTACTGTAGCGCCATCTGAGGCGATAACCAGGTAATGACACATGTAAACAGTTTACAAACAGAAGCAATAAACCACTGCTGCAGATCACAGGTGAGAACTCACCTGACAGAAGTGAGGAGGTAAAACTCCTGCTCAGATGAAGTTACTGTAGCGCCATCTGAGGAGAGCTGTCTGCTGGGGACACAGGTGGGCGCTTTGAGGTGTTCTGCTCAGGGCAGCGCCTCTGTTCACACACGGGAGTTTTTCCACAGTCCCGTCTGGTGTAGAGTTACAAAGGTGGATTTTGTGATATTTTCTGAACTTCCTCCTTCCTCGTTAACCTTTTAACCGCCCGGAATGTTGGTTTGTGGTGAGAGAGCGGATTCTTAAAGAGACAGACGTATCACATTTAAAGTTCATTTCAGCTGCACACCGACAAGGGACAGTAACACTGGTACACGCACCACTGAACAAACAATTAGCCGGAAATTCCAAGTGTTCACTTTAAAAAATATAACTTGTAAGTTCTTTCAGGGGGCTAGTAAACCCCATCTTTTTCCTGTATAATTGGATTTGCCTCTGGGATGGTGAAACATCAAGGCCACAGTAGGCAGCTGCCTTAGGGTGCTACCTCATGGGGACACAAGAATGCTACAAAAAACCTTAGATGTGACACTCTTCCTAGGGTAAGGGGAGCGCCAAACAAGCAAAACTGCATTTGTCTGGATCTCTCAATATCCCTTTCACCAGAACTGATTTGATGATCAATATTACCAGTTCTGCTGGCGCCAAGGAGCTGCTTGCGATGATCGAAAGCCGTGTACAATAAATAACAAAACCTATCTAACGTGCCATTCAACACTGTTTGCATGATGCTCAGAGAGGTAAACACTCAGTGCTGACATCTGCTATTTCTGAAGCCCATAAGTTTGAATCCCAGAAAGAAAGATTCAGTCGTCGATCTTTCTTAGGTTGGCAAATTGAGCACTATTACAGTGGGTAACAGTAATATACAGTGCTTAGAAACAGAGGGGCACATTTACAAGCCCCTTGTGCTGCCTGAATGCTGCCTTAGCGTCATTTCTATGATGCCAAGGTGGTGTTAAAGTGGCCATTAACCCGCAACATATTTACAAAGTGGCATAATGCATGCATTGCGCTGCTTTGCAACCCGTGCGCCACATTGTGCCTGAGTCAGGCATAATGTATGCAAGGGGGGTGTTCCCAATCAAGTAGGCCTGAACAAATGGCGCAGTCTGTTGTATTGCAACATTTATGTAGCGCCTACTACCCCTGTGTGGGGGGCTGAAGCACCTGCCGACATGGGATTACTTGGAGGTGTCTTGCCTTTGTTCAAGATCCTGTGTGGGAAGTGATTCCTTGTCACTCAGTAGGACCACTGAGGTGTGGTTATCGTGTTAAGGTACGCAGAACCAGGCCCGGCATTAGGGCCGTGCCACTTGTGCGGCTGCAGCAGGCGCTGACCTGAAAAGGGGGCACTGACCTAGAAGAGGGGAGGTGCTGTGTTTAGCAAAACCTTATTATTTAAAGCACAGTGCTGCAGAGTTCCTTGTGTGTCCAGCTTTCAGGCAGCAATAAAAATGTCAAGATAACCCTTTGATTACTGTAGGAAGCTGGCTCTGTATATACTATATCAAGATGAGATATAGCGTGCACAGAGTCTAGGGGTTCCCCGGAGGCTTAACAGAGGCTAAAGTAGATAGTACTAACGCTCTCTTTTGTGGTAGTGTGGTCGAACAGTTGGGCTTATCAGAGGGTAGTCCAAAGCATTTGTTGTACACACACAGACAATAGAAGAACCACACACTCAATCCCTTAACTCCAAACTAATGCTTTTCATATAGCAAAAATATATTTTCTTAATTTATTTTTAGAGCCACAAGATGCAAGTTGCAGGTTTGTACTTCAATGGATTCGTATTTCACACATATATCAATAGTACTTTGTTTGAAATCTGTAAGTCAAACAGTTTTTGAAATATTGGCAAAAATCTGTTTGAAAACTTGACAGTGCATTTTTCAGAAACAGTTCCTGGGAGGAAGAAAAGTTAGATCGTTTTACAGGTAAGTACAACACTTACAGTCCCAGTCTCCAAGGGGTTAGGTAGTCTACAGGTCAGGGTTCAAGTTAACACCAAACACCCGCCACCAGCAACACGGCGCCAGCCTGGTGCAGAGGTCAAAGTGTAGGCAAAATTAACGTGGGCTCCTATGGAAACTGGGGGCACTCGGTTTCAGGTCTGCAGGCAGGAATGTACCCGCAACTTCAGAGGGCAGACCTGGGGGTTTAGAGGAGCACTGGGCCACAAGAAGGCACCAAACATACACCCTCAGCGGCCAGGTGCAGGGTGCAAACAAGATGTCAAGTCTCCAATGATTCTCTATGAGGGGGCCCCAGGGGTCACTCAGAGGCTGCAGGCAATGTCTAGGGGGTCATATCGGGCAAACAACAGGCTGGACAGGAGGAGGGCCGCCTGCTGAACGCAGCTGCACCAGAGGTCGGGTTCTCCTAGGCCTGTGGGCTGCGGGTGCAGTGTGTCTTTAGACGTCAGATATCTTCATCCAGGGCTTTCGTAGTCAGGGAGGGTTCTTGGGATTCCCTCTGCAGGCATCGTTGTGGAAGGGTGGAGAGGTCATCCCGGGGTGGGCACTTGCTCAGAATCGCCTGGGGATCCTCTCTAACTGGTTGGGCCACCTGGACACGGGCTGTGGGTGTAGAGTGCAGAGTGGTTAGGGCTCACGCATTCAGAGTGAGGTGGGAGCCCTTAGCTGTTGCTTCTTCTAGGACAAGGCCGCTGTCCACGGGAGTTCTTGGTCCTTTTGAGTGCAGGGTAGTCCTCTGGAGCTAGGCAGAGGTCGCTGGTCCCGCTGGATGTGTCGCTGTTCTTTTGCAGGTTCTTTGAAGCAGGAGACAGGCCAGTAGGGCTGGGGTCAAATCAGTTGTCACCACCTTCTCTGCTGGGGGTTTCAGCTATGCAGTCCTTCTTCTTGTCAGGCTGCAAGGAATCTGCTGAGTTGGGTTCAGGGAGGCCCTTAAATCCTAGATTTAGGGGTGTTTTAGGAGTCAGGGGGCAGTAGCAAATGGCTACAGTCCCTGAGGGTGGCTACACCCTCCTTGAACCCACTTCCTTTGGGGAGGGGGGCACAAACCTAATTCTATTGGTCCCTGTCCTCCAAACCAAGATGGAGGATTCTGCAGGGAGGGGGGTCATCTCAGCTCTGGACACCTTAGGGGTGGTCCTGGCTGGGGTGGTCACTCCTCCTTGTTTTCCCAAATGTTTCCCCCGGACTTGCCGCCAAAAGTGGGGCATTGTCCGGGGGTGGGCAACTCCATTAGCTGGAGTGCCCTGGGGTGCTGCAATACGAGGCTTGAGCCTTTGAGGCTCACCGCCAGGTGTTACAGTTCCTGCAGGGGGGAGGTGTGAAGCCCCTCCACCCAGGACAGGCTTTGTTTCTGACCATCAAGAGCACAAAGGCTCTCACCCCATGTGGTCAGAAACTTGTCTGAAAGTGGCAGGCTGGCACAGACTGGGCAGTACTGCACTAGCAGTTTGGCTAACATACAGGGGGCATCTCTAAGATGCCCTCTGTGTGCATTTGTCAATAAATGCCACACTGGCACCATTGGGGGTTTATTGTGCTGAGAAGTTTGATATAAAACTTTCCAGTATTCAGTGAAGCCATTATGGAGCTGTGGAGTTCGTAATGACAAACTCCCAGACCATATACTCAATATGGCTACACTGCACTTACAATGTCTAAGAATGGACTTAGACACTGTAGGGGCACATTACTCATGCAGCTATGCCCTCACCTGTGGTATAGTGCACCCTGCCTTAGGGCTGTAAGACTTGCCAGAGAGTTGTCTTACCTATGCCACAGGCAGTGGTTTGTGGGCATGGTACCCAGAAAGGGGTGCCATGTTGACTTTGCCTTTTTCTCCCCACCAGAACACACAAGCTGTAAGGCAGTGTCCATGTGCTTGGTGAGGGGTCAACTAGGGTGGCATAATACATGCTGCAGCCCTTGGGGACCTTCCCTGGCCACAGGGCCCTTGGTACCATCGCCACCTTTAAAAGAGACTTAACTGTGTGCCAAGGGTGTGCCAATTGTGGAAACAAAGGTTTTGGGTAAAGAACACAGGTGCTGGGGCCTAGTTAGCAGGATCCCAGCACACTCTCAGTCAAGTCAGCATCAATATCAGGCAAAAAGTGGTGGTGGGGGGGTAACTGCAACAAGGGCCAGTTTCCTACAATTACTGTTTCTTCTAGAGAGAGAGAGAGAAGTTTTGTCTAGTGGCAGTGTTGACTTGCCATTGAGTAGTATAGAGGGTTAACATGCCTGCTGCAAATAACTGATCTGTATTTTATGTGGATAACTGAGTTGATTAGGAAAGGCGTCCTTTGCCAGCGCTTTAAATCAAATGAATGTGTGTGAAAGGGGGCCTATGACAAGATGAGGGACACTGTTGAAGGGTGAAAGTAAGGGGATCAAAGGAGAAGGTCATGAGGGGGGCACAAAAAAAGATTTTCACACCGGGTGCCACCAGCACTAAAACCAGGGATGAAAAGGTATGTGAGTGACACACAGTTTATTTTTTTGAGGAAGCTGGCAGGTCTGAGCAGCTCTGCAGGTCCCTTTATTGTATTTGTTATGTTCATACTCCAGTTGGCTGATTACTTCACTAGGGTTCCCATTCTGAGATATTTTGTTTAAAGCTTAGGGGCAGATAAACTTTTTTGGCCCTAACCCTGAACGGTAAATAGGGGCCAATTGTAAACAGTGGTGTGCCCCCTTTTAACGCCTGCTCTGAACACGTGTTAGCAGTGCCAAACAAATGAAGCAAAGAAATCTTTTAGATTTTTTTTTTTTGCCCTCCCCCCTTACTTGAGAGCACTGCCTTTTGCATACATTAGGCCTGGTGCAGGCATGATGTGGCACAAGGGGGTACAAAGTGGCACAATGCATACAATGCGCCACTTTGTAAATATGGTGTAGGGAAAAGGGCATGTTAGCATTAAAAAAAATGACACTATGGTGGTGCTAAAGTGCTGCTAGGTACTTTTAAATCTGGGCCTTAGAGTCCTGAATTTGTTTTTAGGAGGAATCTTAAACTTAAAGAGGAGTGTAACAATTCCTATAGGAAAAGAACCCTACTCCCACAGTAATATTTTATTTATTTATTTGAGGCTTTGGTAAAGAGCTACTAACCAGAACAAGGTAGCCTCAGAGCACTAACTGGCAGTCTGAGGTTAATAGCATTAATGTCTGGTGTTGAAACTGGAAAGGATCCAGTCATCCATCTTATAGCAACACAATGCGCCGGAGACAGTCTGCCATCAAATGTGACCTTGAGTAGGTCTCCTACACGTCGGTGGATCACGTGAGCGTGTGTGAAGAGCCAGGTTGATGTGAGACCTCTTACTGGGCAGGGCGTAAAATACAACTGATGTATGGAATCATGCAAAAAGGAAGGAAACAAAACCACAGCAAGTGATGGCAACCACAAGCCATTCCCTCTGTAGCCTGCCCTTGAGGCTGGGGTTAGATAGGACAAATGTGCTGTGCTGCGTTGCGTGAAAGGGAAAACAAAGCGCAGTGACATCTCCCCAAAGGCTGCCTCCTGCTGGTGTCGTGCCAGAACTTAATTTGTGCCAGTTTTTGCAAGTGCTCAGCACCAGCACTATTTGTAAACACTGGCAAGTAATTATGAGAATCTACCACATGGTGATGCTGTGTGTATATTTTGTAGCAGAATTTGTTAGTGGAACATTTAACTATTTAATGTATCTTAAAAGCTTCATAAAACTAGGACTTAAGACTACAGTTTAAAGAGGCATATGGTTGTGCACCTGTAATGGACCCGTGTGAAGTACTTTGGGCCCTGACATTTAATGTTTTACAAATTAAGCACTGTGTCACATACATACATACACTCTGGCTCACATACAGGCTGCCTTGCACAATCTCACAGCAGGGCACAGGGGAGAGTGTACAGTGTCTTTAGTAGGATTTGTGCTGGAGCAGACCATTCCAGTGCAAGATAAATGCTGTATGGTCAAATGCACTGGATGTGAAATGTTCACTGCAGCACACATGCAATGTGCCAGTTCCGGATGGAAATTAATGCATTTTCAGGTGTTTGTGCATCCTTCGAGTAAGTGTCAGTTTTTGACGCAAAGTCTGGTTAGCGCACCGTATGTTTTCATCAAAACGTATCTCTCTTTGCATTAACGCACACCAGCAACACCCCCTTGGTGTAAAAAGGTGTTAAGTAGATTTGGTGCTGGGAAAACGGCACCACTCCATTAAAAAAAAATACCTTTTTCACTGGAAGTGACATCACAGCTGACACTTTGTGCCACTTTGTATGACACCAACACAAAGGCAAAGCCTTAGTAAGACAGATGTACACAAGAGAGACAAGATGCCACGTGCTTCAATTGACTCTCTTTCTAAACACTCAGGGCACGACTCACAAAGGTAAACTTTTGTGTAAGTTTACTCTTTTTTGGTATTCACAAAAAAATGATTCAATAGCAACTTTACGACTGCGGAGACTTTGCAGTCAGTGCAGAGAACTCTGCACATAAAAGGATAGCGGCCCAGATTGACTAGATAATCACGCAGCACAGTGCAGCTGCTGCAAATGCTGTGCCGCGCTGCGTGAGGAGGGAGCAGGAGAGCACCATATTTACAGAGATATGTCACTCTTCTCTCTCCCTAGCGCTTGCGCAGAAATGTGCTGCGTGCGTCACGTACATACCTTTGCAGCATAGTGCAAGGGTGTTTGCGTGAGTAAGGGATAGGATATCCTTCCCGTACAAAATACTATGCTTAGACTGAGTTAAAAACTTTTCCCACTATGTATTTATGCTGTACAGTGCAGCACACATGCAAAGTCAGAAACAACAGGTGAAATCAATGCAATTCTCCCTGATAGCACCTGGTTGAAGTGGGCGCTATTTCCGGATGCTAAATCTTGTCTACATCTTTAAATAGATAGGGCTTAGCATCAGAAACCTTGGGTGGTTGCATGGGAATGCCCATGCACCACCCAGGGTATGCCCCTTTGGCGCTAAGTATTGCAAAGCAGTGATATGCTCTGCTTCGCACTACTTCCGAGTAATTTTCCAGCACTGAACAAGTTTAGCACTGGAAAGTAAATTAGTAAAAAAAGATTTAGCGTCAATTTGCATCACTTTTGTGATGCAAACATGGTGCTAAAAGTTAGTAAATTTACCCAAGCACGTCCTATCTTTCCATTTGTGGAGATCTCTGCCCCAATGGCGAAGTCTCCGCAGTCATAAAGTTACCATTAAATTATAGCTTGTGAATACAGAAAAAGAGTAAACTTACATAAAGGTGTTTACCTTTGCGAAACAGGCCCTCAGGAATGCTGAAAACAAATACAGAAGAGTGAAGCTTAGTGCACTTTTCTCATTTTTGCTACTTGTCTCAGAAACATTAATATGATTTTCCCAATTGTTTCAATTTATTTTACTTCCTTGAACATATTTACGTTGATTTTCACACATGTTCTGCAGATGTGGCCTGCACTTAGACGTTAGCATACAAATATCCTATCTGTATCGTGTAAGAGTTTTCATTCCTGTATTAACCCTGCATGATGATTTCATACAGAGTTCTGGAAAAAAGCACCAAATGCTCACACTAAAGAGTTACAATACAACATGTTTGCAGTAGTTCACCACTGCGGGTAAGCCCTTCAACCACAGAGATTTTATGTCAACACAAGAGGCTCATATTGTGTGTGAGGATCACTGGGTGTAGCTATCAGCAGAGTGGCAGATGAAGTGGACTCAGTGCTCAACTTGAGCTGGGGGTTTCCAGTGCTCAGCTCCAGCACTTAATTGAAACAGCTGCACTATGATAATCTGCCACATGGTGGTGCTGTTTGTCTTAATCAAAGATGAGCACAGCAACAGTTGCTTATTAATTCAATATGCATTGAAATGATTAATTCCTGCTGCCCAAGCCATTTTATCGGTTTGGGGACCTGGAATAGTCTGAATTGTCACAGCTGTAGAAGTGTAATGGTTAGTAGTTGTGTTTGTACTGTCATTGTCAGCACTGGCTGGGGAATGGGTGATGTGAGCTTAAGTGACCTCCTGACGAGGGCCCTGGCACTTATTCTTTTTTACAAATTAGGCACTGTGGACCTTAGGACCCATTGCAATCAATGATAACTGTATTATCTGGGGCCATGGCTACATCATTTCATCTTCCCTTTGAAAAAAATCCCATTAAATATTATTGTAGAATTAGGCCTTTACTGTTCATGCAAACCAATTACATCATAGAACACTGATTTATGTTAATAGTATTTTATTGATATTGTTTCTGCTTAGTTTCTCTCTAGCCATACTTTTTGTGGAGTTAAGGTATTGTTTGCTTTAATGAATTACAGTGTTTTGATGGTGGTCTTGAGGGAGGGGAGATTGGTCTCATGCTCAGTAGTCCTAGCAGGACTGAGCCCATGGTGTGTTGCACAGTTACATTAGCCTGGATCAGACACTGGGACCAATGATGCTGCTGAAAGTGAACAGGGTGCTTCATCTCTGGTGCTGCCTGTTCCGTATCAGACAGAACTGCCCATACTAATCATCTCATTCGCCACCTGGCAGCAGCAAAACTCGATTTTATTATGCAATGTGCAGCACTGTATCGAAGGCATTTGGTGCTCATCCCAATAAAGTGCCACTCCTAGCATAATGTTACTTTTTTTTTTTTTTTTTTGCATATTTGGGTATCCATAGCCTGATGGTGACCACCCTTTGCATAGTGCTGTCCCACGCGTAACAGTAGCAATTTGTGGCTTATTGTGGGCTTCAGTAGCATGTTGGTGTCCACACGTGGTATTATAGTGGTGGAAATGTCTGGCGTATAATAACTGTGAGAAAATGCAGATTTTTGTGTGGTCATCCCTATTTTTTGCTGAATATGTTGCTGATTGCTAGACTGAGCACACAGGAGGCTACCTTCCAGTGCCCACTGCAGAAGCCTGTGTTTGACCTCATGGTCACAGGTTCAAAACGTGCAGGTCCACTCAGCGTGAAAAGACGTCTCCCAGTCTGCCACTGCAGACTGGCAGAGCAGTTTCAAACTGCTAACTCAACTTTGCAATTTAAATGAGTGGTAAAGGCCAAAGGTCCTTTTTTAATATATATGTCACCCCAAAAGCAGGCCTACTGAATCCTAAAGAAGGGTGCTGTATATTAAAAAGCAGAGTATATATTTTTATATGTCTTAACAGTAAATACCCCAAATTGTTTTTTTTTTAGTGGGAATGCTAGTAGCCCCATTGGCGAGTACAGGGGTACATCCTGACAGCTCAGCTGTGATAATTCTTGAGTGTGACTACTAAAGTTGGCACTTCAAGTATCAAATTGATCATTACAGTAAACCCGACTTGATGCCCAAGTCAAATTTAGAAAGTTGCCACTCTGCAGCCAAAGTTTTCCAGGGGCCATTTGTAAATGCCAGCCACAAGTATGAATGACTTCCAGGAGCAAAAAGAATAGAGGCCTGCCATTGGAAGATGTGTCACATCTCCCTGGCAGGCAGTCACACAGGGTTTGAGCCCAAAAGGCAAGCTTCAAAGGGGAATCCACCATTGAAGGGCAAATGGTGGACACGCATGAGGTAGACGGTTGGTGTCAGAGAGGGGAGACTAGTTGCCAAATCTCTTCTAGCCCTCAGATAGTCACACCTCTGGGGATAGGCTACCAGGCTCCGCACAAGGAGAGAGGGGTCCTGTCATCTTGGGAGTGGGCAGAAAAGTGCAAACTGGGATAGCTAGCTGCCACACTTTGAAGGATGTCATCATCAGACGGGAAACAACCTGGTAGCCATTGTTTTGTAACCTCCACATCTCCTAGGGCCAGAACCAATTTCAACCACTGCATGACATGGTAGTAGACTGATGCAAACCAAGGGACTGATTTATGAAAAGTTTTGAATCATTTTTCGACGCAAAAGCAGCGCCAACTTACAAAATACAATTATATTTTGTAAATGTGCGCCACTTTTACGTCAAAAAATGACGCAAAGGCGGCGCAAACTTTTCATAATTCAGGCCCCAAGTGCCTGCAGCTCAACTCCGACAAGACGAAAGTACTGGTCTTCTGCAACAAGACCTCCTTATGGGCCTCCACCTGGTGGCTGTCAGATCTAGGACCAACACCCACCCCCCCCCCCCCCCAGACCACACAAGAATTCTAGGGATCATCCTAGACAACAAGCTCAACATGATGACTCAAGTGTAGTGTGCCTCTCCTGCTTTCACATCCTATGCATGCTGTGAAAAATCTTCAAATGGTTGCCTCAGAACACCAGACGGACCATCATGCAAGCACTCATCACCAGCAGGCTGGACTACAGCAGCACTCTCAATGCAAAAACTCCAAACAACTCCTACACAGACTTCAGCCCATCCAGAACAAGACTCATACTCGATCTCCCATGCTGCACCACACCACAACCACACCTCACTAAGCTTCAGTGGCTCCCCATTCACAAACAAGAGGTGCTGCATCAATTGCTGGACTGTTCTGCCTGGCCAATGGAATGTCACTCTAGAGCTCCAGGCAGAAAAGGTGAACACCAGGCGTCAGTTAGCTGACTGTCTGTTAGCGCATGAGAGCCAGAAAAGCTGAAGTAGTCTTTTCTAGCCAGTCAATAGCCACACTCGCTTTATTGCCTCTGACAACCAAAGTGCATCACGGATGACCAAATCCAGATGCTCAAAAGTTGCACCCGAGTCTGCTGGACCTAGGAGAGTCATTGAAGTTCAATTTGGTCACCCAAGATAGACACCAGCCCTTCACCAAAGGGAACCACTGGTTTTGCTGTACCTGGAGACCAGCAGTCTAGTGTCAACTGGACTTTTGCTGGACCAAGGAGGCCTTTGAGGGACACTGACCACTGCGAGCAAAGTTACCCCACTGGACCATGGACCAAGGAGTAGCCCCAGGAAGATCTCCATTGATCGCACAACACCTTCAGCATCTTATAGCATCTTCATCATCCTGTATCCCTTGTATAAGGAACACTCCATTAAAGTCTATGGATGTTCACACATAGAGCCTGGAACTGGACTTGAGCCCTGCTTGGTGACTATGTAACTTGTCCTACTATTCTACATTGTCATCCCCTTGCCCCCCGCCCCACCTCCCCAGCTTTACCTGTGTTGGAACTGGCCACGTAAAGCAGGTCAGAAGAGCCAAACACCACTTTTAAAAAGCTTTACAAATATTTCTAAGTTTGCAGTTACCAATGCTTGTTTGTGATTTACGGTTTCCATAAAAATTCATATCTCTGGAACCATCTGGTGGATTTTGTTTCTTTTGGTATCTAAAAATTCATAAAAATAAGAACTATTTGATAAATTGATATTGAATTTCGTTCATGTTTTATTACTTTATTTAGTTGTTTTGGTATTTCTAAATGCAGCCTGACTGCTGAGGCCACAGGCACCCAGGGTTGAGCTAAGGACTCAAACTTGTTTTGTGAGTGCATTCCACAAGCAGGTTACACTACTACATCATATAATCCACCACATGCCTGAAATCTGCTCCCAGAGCAGGACAATGGCTTAGGCGTGGTGACAGGGTGGATTGGATGTGAGGCAGGTGATCCATGTCAACTCAGGAAGGACAGCTGTGCTAAAATTGAAAATAATTTACTCTGGGAACCCATGAACTGGGGGTCAAGGTGTGGCAGATGAAAAGGGTACAGGCACGAAGGGCAGACTCATGAAAAGTGGAGTCTACCTGTTAACTTATACATTTATGTTTTAAAAAATATGTTGCAAAAAACTTAGCAACAGGGCCAAATATGTTCTGCATAATTAATTGGTGCATTTTAAAATATATTAAGTGTCTGCTGTAGGAATTTTTGTGTGCCTAACAAGTTTCAGGGGATAATAATAATGGTAAGATAACCCTGGGGGATAATGCACCAGCTGGAGAGATCTGTGTTTTGTCTAGTGATAGCTTTGGTCTCTAAAGTAGCATATAGGGTTAGTGTGCCTGCTGAAAAGCACATAATGTAACATGCAGGTCACAGATTTGTGCTATATGTTTATAAGTAAGTGGGTTACTGCTTTTGACACAGAGATCCTTTTGTACTACCAAACTGCAAGTCACAGGTTTAGATCCTTATTGTTTTTTTCTCAATCTGTTAATATTCTAAGGGCCTGATTTAGAGTTTGGCAGATGGGGTTACTCTGTCACAAACGTGAGGGATATCCCGTCCGCCGTATTACGATTCCATAATGTCCTATAGAAATTGTAATACGGAGAACAAGATATCTATCACGTTTGTGATGGAGTAACTCATTCCCCATACTTTAAATCAGGTCCTAAGTTTGCAAAGTCCGGATCCTTTTGGTAGGAATAAAGTCGTTAGCACAGACAAACCCAACCACTGCATTACTTTTTAAATCCTGACTTTGTGCTTATCCCGACCATGCACTCAACATATAGGGGGTCATTACGACCGCCACATTACGACCACAGCAGTCGTGCCACAGTGGGACTGCCAGCACTGCCAGGATCAGAGCCCCCGGCGGTCTGGCGTTTGCAGCAGTCTTAATCCACCAGGGCAGCACTGCAAGCAGCGCTGCCCTGGGGATTACGACCTCGTTCTCCACCAGTGATTTCATGGCATTGGGCAGTGCAGGGGTCCCCCTGTCCAGCACTGTTGCATTGTTCACTGTCTGCTGTGCAGACACTGAAAGTGCGAGGGTGCTGCTGCACCCTGCACCCTGCTCGATTACGAGCAGGAGACAATGCTGTGGGCTGTTTCCCGCTAGGCTAGCGGGCAGAAACCTGTTTCCGCCGGCTGACCTAGCAGAAAACTCCACTATGGCAGCAACCTCCCCGTTGGAAGTTCGGCAAACGGGCAAAACTGTCCGCTGAACTCATAATGGGGCCCATAATGTCTACAAGTATGGATGATATGTGATTCCTACACCTTATAACCCTCATTGTCTCATGTAACATTTACTGTACATTAAGTTACACATTTATCTTATTTATTGTCTCTGCGTATGTGAGACGTAAGGCACTCTGACACCCTACAATTGGGTGAATAGCGCTATAAAAGAATTGAAAAATAAATGATTGTTATTTAAATTGTTATTTGTGTAATTCCTCATATACCCAGATACATCTGGCATTCTTAAATTGCAAGCACATCTCTTACATTGGGATTGAACAAAGTTAAAAACCTGCCTCAAAATCGTAGTTTCGTTTAAGTAATTGTAAAGTGATAACAAGCTGTTGCATTTGTATCCTTCCATTGCATTGGTGTCTAGGTGTTAAGCTCCAGATGGCTCCCATCCAAGATTATACTCGAACAAAAGAAGGGCTGATGACTCTTTAAATAAGGCCTTTGTTTTGGACCCAAATGCAAGAGAAAATAAAAAAAAACCCTTGCCACCTGCAGGCTCTGCTGCTCCGAACAGAAAGCAGACAATGTGCGAACGCTGCTGAAATGTGTCCCAGTGTCAGAAATTGACACCAGGACAAATCCAGCATTCCCAGATCCTAGCTGGATCCCACATGAGGCTCAGAAATAGCTGCTGGAAATGGGATCCAGTGGGATCTCCCTTAATTCCTGCACTGGCTTTGGCAGTTCCAGGAACTGTATTCATATGAAAGGTACATAGGTCAAGACTGCCCATTCATAGTTTAATGTAAAGGGAGAACAGAGGCAAGGTAAGCCTTTGTGCTCCAGGTCGGTCAATTGAGTCCAAGCCCAGTGGGAGCTTGTCCCAGAACCAGTTTGAGGTAGCCTAGGACAAGAAGACTGATCATTTACCTATACAGGTTTCTGGCCAGCACACAAGCTCCTTTCGCGTAGGCTCTCATTATTCTAATGAGATTACTGGATTTTGAGCGTCAGAATCGCCTGTGACACCTGTTGCTTCAATCCGGGTTTTGGTCCAGCTAGCTACCAGTGCCCCATCTCTACCCGAGAGCAGGACATAATTGATTTCTCAGGGAAACCATGGTCACTCAGGTCTCATCTGTTTCTCTCAGTTACATTAGTCTCACATACACAATGACAGACAGAGGCAGTATATGTTTCAATAATGTTTTAATGAAGCAACTGCATCTTAGATAGCAGAGCATGGGCCACCATAACCAGGACGATACAGCATGACAAGATCAAGATTATGACGAGGAGAGTAAAGCATAGAAATAACGCTACCATATTGTCACTAGAGTCAATAGACTAATTCCTACCTAGGCTATAATAGAGCACAGCACGTTAAGCTCTAATTCTGCCCTTCAGGTTCCCCTGGGAAGACATAATCCCCCATACCTGAGCAAAGGCCTGAAGTCTGCATAAGCAGCTGTAGCGAAGCATTCAGCAATCAGTATACGGTCGTGGTTCTCTGGCTGGAATCTCCCTCTAACACGTAAGGGTCAGGGAAGTGTTTTTATAATAAAACAGCTGGTGTTCTGAGAAACTGTCACTACGTAAGGATGTGTGTATTTCTATGAATGCAGGAGACAAAACTTTATACCACGTTCACTGGCAACCTATCTTACTGCAGCCTTGAAAGAAGCACAGAGTGAACAAGAATGTCTTGTTTGAGAATAGAGTGCTGGCCTAGGCAAAAACAGCTAGATCGAGAGAAAATAAAACAAGACCGTAAAAGTGGCTTCAAAGCCTAAATATACATAAAAGCTACTAAAACTCGACCTAGGATATATATAAAAAAAATTCAATATTGACATGCTAAACGGACACATGAGGATATAAACAAACAATTAAAAAATGCTGACATGGCTTTAAAAAAAGAACCGAACTTCAAGCCTGAGCCTCAGACAAGGTGGAATTCCTTGGTGTGCCCAATAATGAGTTAAGAGCCGCATCCTCCAGGAAGGACAACTCATAAGTATTTTCCCGTAGCCAACACACCCTCAATGCACATGTCTGGTAATGAGTCCTCAGCGAGAACATCAACAGATCAGCGTCCAATAAAAACCAAGCGCTGCGTAGAAAGACAAACTTCCAGTGCATGTTCGAAAGAGCACCAGCAGCACCGAAACACAGGCTGCACACAATGTAGAACCAGTCTTAATGACAGGGACAAGTCACACTCCAATTGCTCCAAGAGTGATGCTCCAAAATACTGCATCATGCGTTCACGACACAACTGCGCTGATGGGAGCGCTTTCATTCCTCCTTGTTGCGGCGGGACAGCCATTGTCCATTAAAAAGAGCAACAGCAAAATGCCAACTATTATAGGCAAAGTTATTGGAAATCTACTGAAAATGCTGGAGAAAATTGAGTGGATGTCTGATGGTATTAAACCGAATATGGAGGAGAAGGTGTGAACGAAACCAGAACCAACAGCCTTAACAAAAAATTGTGATTCCAGTAGTACTGGTCGCTTTAAATATCTGTCCCACGAGTTCACCAAAGTGTCTCGGAAAGTTGGTACTTAAAAGGGACTGTATCTCTGCTGACGACCTTGCCATCTGAAGCGCATAGGTCTTGCATGTAAATGTAAGAGCCACATGTTTTTGAAACAATAAAGCTTTTAAGTCTGCTTAACTTATGGTATAAGGCCAAATGTCTACTACCTCTTATTTTAGTGGGAGGAAAAAGTACGTTGCCGCAGCATGTAACAATCTTAGAGACCAAAACAACAAACTATTCCGGTTCGCATCCCACACCAGTCTTCACCATTGAGGAGGACAAAGCTGCAGTTTGAAAGCACGTGGAACGTAGGTCTGATCAAGGGAACTGGAACTCCCATCAGATAACAAGCCAAGTTCGCTGCAGACGCTTTACACGCCCTGTGCAAGGACAGCTGTTTACAAAACATTGAATGGCTGACAGAAGCCTCACATTCACTACCGCTAAGAAAGACTTCTTTCATGCCACTGAGACATTTGTACGAGAAGGGTAGCTCCCACTCCTCATGGATGTAACTGTCTCCCAGCCTTTCATATCTGCCTACCGGAATGTCTTTTAAACAGGAAGTGAATTGAAGTATGCAAATAGGCAGATTAATGACCCTGTGTATTCACCACTCAGCAGATGGTATTTCAGCCACAGTAAAAGGCAATTTTTCCAACTTTTCGATGTTTAGCATGACATAAGCCGCTTTTTTCTTCGCCATTAGTTGTTGTTGTCGTGTTAGATTAAAGGTAGAAAATATTTCCCTTGCGCTGACGTGTTGCCAGGGAACGCGACTTGACTTCAGTGTTTGAAGTGTCCAACCCAACTACTTAATGGACCTTAGTTGTCTGTGTCCATGGTGTAATGAAGACATATCTGTTTGTATGATGTCTATTGCAGAACAGACGATGTTATTAAAGGTGTATATCCGGTAGGACAGGGTATTAATCCCATTATCTACAACAGCTAATGCCTTCTTTAAATTTTCTCGATTTATTTGCCTTAACCGGGCAGCAGCATCTTGTTGGGAAAGCTTCCAAATTTCATTATATACTTCATATAAGAAGCGCCTTCTGCATTGTTTTCTGGGGCCTAACAGAAAGTCCTGGCAGTCGATGTTATTAGACAGAGACTAAGGTGCTCTCTAACCGCATCTAGTGAGGAACTCTTTAACCATTGCTGGCATAGTTTACCTACACTGTATGTTGTGACTATACCCGCATGTTCAGATGATAGCGAGGGTCTGGTCTACTAGTTCTAAAAAAAAACCAAGGAGGTTATAAAATGTCCATGACACCCATTGGTATCTATTGGCCACTATAACCACCCGCCAGGACGTGACAGTGAAACATTAAACGTGCCATTCTGGACCCATTCATTGGCTGGTCTTCAGCTGCATCAATGTATTTTTGGCATTTATAAAATTTAGCAGGGACTGGTATACTGGGACTGTTCAATTCCTTAATCTTTGCTAAGCCTAAACAACTCGTTTGTTGTACAGTTTCATTTAAAAATTTCATTTGAACAGGTATCAGGCATGCTTGAAATAAAGCTTCCTTCCCCATATTTGCCAATGTTTAGTTCCCAGCACACTTTTTAAGTCAATCGACTTCAGCCAATATTCATAGCCTTCTATAGTCAACTGGGAAACAAAGGAATACGAATATATAAATTTTGTATTTGTCAATAATATGTGGACATTTTCTGTAGGTGGCAATTTAAAATTATATGACTCAGCATTTCTAACATTCTAACATTGTGCCCAGAAAAATATGTAAACTTTTCAGAGTATGTTTTAGAACTCCCTTGCGGTGGAGTTGGACAATGTTCCCATTGTGTGTAATTAAAAACAGTCTTTGGGCTGCTTGCTCTGTGGATGAAATGGTGCCCATAATAATTATAGCAAAACATACCACCATAATTTTCTTTAAATTGATAAATATCTTCATTTTCAAATACAGTATAATACTGTAATTCAGTTATCATAGAATCAACTGTTTTCACATCCCAATCATCAGAAACAATTCCGGGTATTATTATATCATTCATTGAAAGTTTAAACACATATGGTATTTGAATGACCTCCTTAGGGCTGTATATATCAAATGTTACTTTATCCCAAACAATCCCATCAGGAATAGGTATAGCGGAAATGTTCACAAAGGACAAGTCTCTGCGGACCTTATGTGAAGAAAAATGTGGTTTTAGGACCTCATCCACCAGTTTGACTGTTGATTTTTCAGGAAGAAAATGACCATGTATTAACAAAAAGAAAGTGATGACAAACCCAATCCAAAGCAGGAAAGATAGTATAGTATATATAGCCACAGCCCAGCATGCATCGACACCATATATAGCCCCAGCCCAGCATGCAGACACCAAACAGAGCCCCAGCCCACCATGCATCAACACCATATATATCCCCAGCCCAGCATGCATCAACACTATATATAACCCCAGCCCACCATATATAGGTGGTCACTATGACATGGGCGGTATTTTCCGAAGACTGCTGTGGTGAAGTCCGCCAACAGACCGCCGTGGAGGTAGAAATCCACCAGATCTTCATTGCTGTCTTCAGTGTCCACTGATGTCACAGGTGCATTGTCTCCCCCCCTCCTCCTGCCAGTAGGGCACATGGCGTCTGAGGGCCAAAGTGTGCAGCATGCTGCAGACCACCACAATCTGGCAGACCTTCTCTGGGGCGTAGCATAGGGATCCACCAGTTAGATGGAGGCACCGGAACCTAGCTTTCAGTAGACCAAATGTGCGTTTTACAAACCTCCTGGTATGGCCATGTGCTTCATTGTACCGATTTTCTGCCCCTGTTCTTGGGTTCCTAACAGGGGTCAACAGTCAGGACAGGTTTGGGTATCCGGAGTCACCTGGACATGAACAATGGCATGGAATACAACTTCAGTTGGCATACCCTGACATACATTGTGTGAAGACTAAAGCTCACCTATGAGCCACACTTTGTGCCTCTGTAGTCATTCCATCACCTGTGGGATGCTGCTATTCCTCAATGCATACGCATCATGCACAGATCCAGGAAACTTGGCAGTGACGTGGGAGATGTATTGATCAGCGAGGCAGGGAGGGACCAAGGCAACATGGGTCCAGTCAGTGGCCCAAATCAGATGTGGTATGTCACATAGCATAGTATCCAGCCTTCACAGTGGTCAAATCTTCACTCTGGGGAAATGAGCTGTAGCTGCTCATGTGTTTGAGCAAGGCAGTCAAAATCCTTTCAAGCACCACTTGAAAACATTGGCTGTGACATTCCTGCAGCCAAGACCACTGTCACCTGGAATGAACCACTTGCCAGGAAGTGGAGCACTGACAATACCTGTGCTACAGGGGGAATTGTTGTAGTGCTAAGGATAGCAGGAATTAGATCAGGCTCCAATTGTGCACACAGCTCAGTAATTGTGGCCCTGTCAAGATGATAGGTGAGTATGATGTGTCGGTCCTCCAGTGTAGCCAAATCCACAACGGGTCTATACACGGGTGCTTGCCTCCTCCTCCTATTTCTCCACACTGGTTGGTATCTAAGTGAGCCAAAATTAAAATGTCTGTGACTACAAGAAGTATGGACACACAACATCACAGTACACAGAGCATGTATGTATGTAGAAGACTGGAATTGTCTAGGTGTGTACAATCTATACCAATGTCACACATAAATTAGTCCAACATGAGTACTAGCATTATGAAATGGCAACCACCTGTCCTGTATGCAGGGACAGGTGGAAGTGACCTCACTCCGCGGCGTTTGCCGTCATGGCGGAAGGAGGTCTGCACCACTGTGCAACTCCTCATTGGCTAACATGGAGCTCTATGGAGTACAGGAACCGATGATGATCAACGCCGGCGGTGTTCACTGCCACAGACGTGACCGCCATCTTCTCTGTGCCACTTCACTTGATTCCTGACTCTCTGCGGTTGAACATCTCCACTGCATGTGCTGCTATGACCTGTGTCTGGAACCTGCGATGGCCCGTGCTACCGGGGAAAGGGTCCCAGCCTTCACATAGGTGGAATTGAAAAAGCTTGTGGATGGGCTTCCAGACCAACAGGTGAGTACTTAATGGGTATGTTGGATGCGACATGGCTGCATGAAAATGTGTGTGTGTGCTGCCAGTGTGACATATGCAGGGGAGGGGTGTATTGGCTGCATGCAATGTGTATGCTGAGGTAGGGGTCATGTGTATGCTTAATGTGAGTCATATGCTGAATGTAAGCCATTTGTGAAACCAAATGGATTGTTGAGTTAATGGTGTCCTTCTGTCTGTCTCTCCTCTGCAGGTCAGCGCCCATCAAAAGAAAGGGTTGTGGCATTCCATCGCCAAGGACGTGCGGACCCTGGGGGTCCATCGCTGGCAGAGCACCCACTGCAGGAAACAGTGGGAGGACCTGAGATGCTGGGCCCCGAAGTCCGCAGAGGCCCAGTTGGGGGCGGCCTCCCAATGAGGGAGGGGTGCCTGTCGGAGCCTGACCCTCCCAATGGCCCGCACACTGGCAGTGGTCATTCCTGAGTTGGAAGGGCGCTTGAGGGCAGCACAGCAGCCACAATGGGGTGAGTACAGAGTGTGTGGTAGTTAGTTTTTGGTTGCTTGGCATGGGGTGTGGGTGGAAGGTCCTAGTCAGTGGTTGCCCCAATATGCTGTTTTAGCTTTTCCAGTGTGGTCAGCTTAGCTATGTATGTACAGTTGGTATTGGTAAGTAGCTAGCATACCGTGGCAGACAGGGCTTAGTGAGTCCCAGTAGGTGTGCACATGGTAGAGTCTGGGTTCTTAACTGCTGTTGTACCCAACTAATGGTTTGTCATTCTGGTCCATACTGCACTGTGTTAGTCCCAGTGAGTGATTGTGATGTGTATGCCATATGTGTTGTTGTTGCTGTGATTGACCCTGTGCTCCCTTTCTTTCACCCCGATCCTCTGCCCTTTTGTCATCCTGTCCTTGTGTGCATTAGCATCATCTGGAGAAGGAGCAGGGGCACCGGTGAGTGAGGGAGCTGCAGCCCACGGGACCCAGGAGGCGGAGAGCACAGACGCCGAGGGGACCAGTGGGCTGGAGGGCGAGGGGAGCACCACGAAGGAGACAGGAGCGACGACTACAGACTCAGATTCCTCCTCCGATGGAAGCTCCCTGGTGGTGGCGGACCCCTTTGGGACCACCCCAGCTACATTATCTTCTGCCACCCTGTACCAGCACCACCCTCCAGATAGCCCCCCACTCAGTTGCCTGTGCCCACTCACGGAGAAGGGGTAATTCGCCCCCGTCAGTCTTGCTGCCCTCAGGAGGAGGCCATTGACCTCCTGAGATCCATCTCTGTAGGGCAGTCAACCATAGTGAATGCCATCCAGGGGCTGGCATCCCAAATGCAGCAATGCAATACCTACCTGGAGGGCATTCACAGTGGCTTTGCTGCCCTACAGAGATCATTTCAGGCTCTGGCCTCCTCTCTGACAGCAGCCAGTGTTACTGGTTCTACCGTCCCCCCTCCAACTACCTGTTCCCAGTCCCAAAGCCCTCTCCCCTAACCCATCCCACGCACACGATCTGACAGGCATGCACCGAAGACAACAGACAAGACTCCCATAGACAAACACCACACTTCACTCCGCAAGCACACAAACAGCCACATAAACGTTCCCACTCAGACACCCACAGCCATCCACCTCACACATGCACACTGTCCATGCACCTGCACGCTAGTCCAGCACACCTACTCCTCCTACAACCACTCCCTCTACCTCCACTCCCAATCCTCCTCCCACAGCCCACCCCATTGGTCCTAAGAAGCTTTTCCTTTCCCGCCTTGACCTCTTCCCTCCCCACCACCCCGTCCTGCCCATAAAAGAAAGATCCCTCCCCCCAGCCCAGTACTTCCAGCTCCCAGTCGACTCCTGTTCCTCCCCCTAAGACAACACCTGCAACTAAGGGACACAAGAGTGGCATTTCAGCCCCCACCGCACTTCTCCGCCCCTAAACAGAAGGGTAAAGAGCTGCCCCCCCTCCCAAGAAGAAACCCCCCCACCCTCTCGAGATGCCTGCCTATTTTCACCATGATGTCCCTGCCCAGTGGAGTGTCTGGGCTGTCAGGTGTCAAGCTGGGCCTTGGACGTTGCCCTGTGGCATTGCATTTACATTGGACTGGCCCATAGCCCTTTCTGTAAATATTTATATTTTATTTTTTTGAGGTCACGATACCCAACTATTACAGTGGTTAGACCAAAGGTATGTGTCCTGGCTTTATTTGCTCCTGGCTTATGTTGTTAAATTGCTCTGCAGATAGATCTCGGTGTGTGGTACGTGTGTATGGTGTGTGTTGTGCATGTGAGTGTGTCATTCTCCCCTCCTCCCTTGTGTGCTAGGCGGCTGTACTCACCGTCGTCGTCTTCGTAGGTGCTCCTGGACTACCATTGCATGGTGCAGCATCGGCAGGACTTCCAGTTCGGGTTCCATGGCACCCGTGGACTCCTCTGTGTCCTTGGAGGTGAGTGTTTTCTTTTATATGATTTGTTTCCGCAAAGCTTTTGGTGGCAGTGGCCCTGCCCCGGAAATCCTGGCGGTCTGCTATGTCATTATATGGTGGGCAGGTTGTTGGCTTCCAACTGCCTGAAGGTGGGTACCACCGTGGTCAGTGGACGGTCCACACCAGTGGTTCAGTGGTACATTGGCTGTCTATGGTAGAGATCATCGCCATGGTCATAATTTGGCGGTCTTCACCACCAGCCTGGCAACAGTACTACCGCCATCGCGGCGGTCAGCTGACCGCCAATGTCATAATGAGGGCCACAGACCCCAGCCCACCATGCATCAACACCATACAGAGCCCTACCCCACCATGCATCAATACCATACATAGCCCCAGCCCACCACGAATCGACACCATACATAGCACCAGCCCACCATGCATCGACACCAACCATAGCCCCAAGCCCATCATGCATAGACACCATACATAGCCCCAGTCCACCATGCATCAACAAATAATTCAGCATCTCAGAGGGGGCAAAGAATATTAAACAGGTGAGGTGCAGGATGTTCTAGGACTATTACTGTACAAAAACAATATTCCTGTGGAGCAGCCATGGACTTTCTAACTCCAAAACTGAGGACTATTAGTCTACTTATTACCTTCAGAAAAGAACTCAAGAAGCACCAGTTAGGCAATTTCGCTTCTAGTGAAAGACTGCATTCACAGGGGTACCACAAGTACATTTCTTCCGCAGATGACCACTGTTTATGATGGTTATGTTTATTACTTGTTTTTGCTCATTAGAGTATTTACTACAAAAGCTGATGAAACCCTGTGTTTCGTATAAAGAACTCTCACACGTAGATGTCCGGGTGCCTAATATATGAAAACAAAAAAATAAATACATTAACTAAATTAATTAAATTAATTAAAGAAGTGAAATAGGGAGGAAGCAGAGTGAAAGAAAGAATAATAAAAAAAAAGGAAGAAGGAAAGATGGAAAATGATGGAAATAAAAAAAAAGAAAGAAAGGTGAAAGGACAAAAAGAAGACGTTGAGAGGAAAGAATGTTGAAATATGGAAAAAGAGACAGAAATATGGAACGAAAGAGAAAAAATGAAAGAAAGAATAGGAAAACATAAAAAGTAGGAGAAAGTGGGAAACAATGATGGACACAAAGATGAAAACAAAAAATAGAGAAAAACATAAGGAAGAAAAGCAGGGAATAAAACGAGAAAGAGAAATAGAGACATATGAAAGTAAGATGAGAGAAAGAAGGGAAGATAGATTGGGGGACCCCCCATCCCAGGGACCCCCTGGGGTACATATCTGGTGAATGTATGCTCCATCACAACTACCTATAAAATATAGACCCTTTTATTCAATGTATTTTAAAATGATTATTTAAAATGCACAACGTTGCCTACTTTTTTACACTTTTCTTTCGAGTTAATGAGCACCTCTGATGAGGTCACCCATAGTAGCCCATACGGAAGGATTCGGAAAGCCCCTGACGTGTTGGCCACATTCTTTGAGCATCGTGGTTTAAAATGCACCTTTTATAAGCAGCGTTATCATATTTCACTCTGGGAAGCAGACCTATGCACAGGTGTCAGACCTCTCCGTGCCATTTAGGCTGCGGTTTAAAGCGAGGGTATGGGTACTTCCTTGGCCCCAGATTATTTAATGCTATGATAGAAACTTTAATACAACAGCTCATCCTACAGACGTGTTATTCTCCTTTTTGCCTCTAGAGGGAGACATAGGATCATCGCTAGAAGGCAATGGCGGCTTTTCAATTATCCCAAAGACATAAATGGAAAGAAACGTCTCCAGTTACAGGTAGAATGATGCAATAAATCTGTTTTGACCATCTATGTGCCGTTTGGTGCCCGCGGCACTGCCCCTGCCACCCCTGCTCTCAGGAGCCATAGAGGCAGCAGCAGGGACAGAATGTGGCATTATCCTGAGAGCCCTGGGTAGTTTCTGTAATTCCACTGCCTGCCATGTTGAAGAACTAAGGGTGGGGCAAGGAGACAAACCTGTAATCTGCTGATTGAAGGTTGTATCTGAGCAGCCTCCTGAGGCCCCACAAGGGATGACTGAGCCCTCAGCAGACGGAGTAAACGACTCCCTCCTTCCACGACCCAGCCCAGTGCGGAGTAAACCCTGTGGAGGCCCCTGGGCAGTCGAAATGTCGCCCCCCTTCCCCGCAAATGATCTCCTAAAACTTTTTTTTTATTTGACCAACCAATAATTTTAATAAACCAATTTTATTACTCAAAACTAAACATTACACGTGCGTAGGTTGAACCGATTTTTTTTTACAAACTGACAGAAGCTTTAAAGAGACTGTTACGTGGATCTGATGTCTATGGTTTATGTACTTTAAGTTGTTAATAGGTACATTACATTAAAGACTCTATAGAGAAAATACTGTATAAACGTAAAGTTCTTGTTTCTTTGAGTTGATTCACTTGTTTTCTATCTTTTGGAAACAATTTAGGAAACCTTTTGTTTGTTTGTTTTTTTCGAGATGGGGAGCGACCCATCAGGCAAGGGTCGCTCCCCTGGGGGGCAAATTGTATTTAGGCCATTTCTGCCCCCCTTGGGGGCAGATTGGCCGATTTTAGGTCAATCTGCCCCCAAGGGGACAGAAACCACTAGGCACCTGGGATTTGTTTTTTGGCGCCAATGTCACGCAGGGGGAGCGACCCCGTAGGCAAGGGTCGCTCCCGGGGGGGGGGGGGCAAATTTATTTTAGGCCTTTTCTACCCCCCCGGGGGGCAGATCGGCCTAATATTAGGCCGATCTGCCCCCGGGGGGGGGGGGGTGCAGAAACCTCTAGGCGCCAGGGCAATTTTTTTTTTTTTTTTTTGTGTGTTTTTTTTTAGAGATGGGGAGCGACCCATCAGGCAAGGGTCGCTCCCCTGGGGGGCAAATTGTATTTAGACCATTTCTGCCCCTCTGGGGGCAGATTGGCCGATTTTAGGTCAATCTGCCCCCAAGGGGGCAGAAACCACTAGGCACCGGGGATTTGTTTTTTGGCGCCAATGTCACGCAGGGGGAGCGACCCCGTAGGCAAGGGTCGCTCCCGGGGGGGGGGTGGGGGCTGGGGGGGGGGGGATTTATTTTAGGCCATTTCTGCCCCCGCTGGGGGCAGATCGGCCTATTATTAGGCCGAACTGCCCCCAGGGGGGGGCAGAACCCTCAGGGCACCAGGGCAATTTTTTTTGTTGTGTTTTTTTTTTTGTTTGTTTGTTTTTTTCGAGATGGGGAGCGACCCATCAGGCAAGGGTCGCTCCCCTGGGGGGCAAATTGTATTTAGGCAATTTCTGCCCCCCTTGGGGGCAGATTGGCCGATTTTAGGTCAATCTGCCCCCAAGGGGGCAGAAACCACTAGGCACCTGGGATTTGTTTTTTGGCGCCAATGTCACGCAGGGGGAGCGACCCCATAGGCAAGGGTCGCTCCCGGGGGGGGTGGGGGCTGGGGGGGCAAATTTATTTTAGGCCATTTCTGCCCCCCCGGGGGGCAGAACCCTCTAGGCACCAGGGCAAATTTTTTTCTTGTGTTTTTTTTTTTCTTTGTTTGTTTTTTTCGAGATGGGGAGCGACCCATCAGGCAAGGGTCGCTACCCTGGGGGGCAAATTGTATTTAGGCCATTTCTGCCCCCCTTGGGGGCAGATTGGCCGATTTTAGGTCAATCTGCCCCCAAGGGGGCAGAAACCACTAGGCACCTGGGATTTGTTTTTTGGCGCCAATGTCACGCAGGGGGAGCGACCCCGTAGGCAAGGGTCGCTCCCGGGAGGGGGTGGGGGCTGGGGGGGGGGGGAATTTATTTTAGGCCATTTCTGCCCCCGCTGGGGGCAGATCGGCCTATTATTAGGCCGAACTGCCCCCAGGGGGGGCAGAACCCTCAGGGCACCAGGGCAATTTTTTTTGTTGTGTTTTTTTGTTTGTTTTTTTCGAGATGGGGAGCGACCCATCAGGCAAGGGTCGCTCCCCTGGGGGGCAAATTGTATTTAGGCCATTTCTGCCCCCCTTGGGGGCAGATTGGCCGATTTTAGGTCAATCTGCCCCCAAGGGGGCAGAAACCACTAGGCACCTGGGATTTGTTTTTTGGCGCCAATGTCACGCAGGGGGAGCGACCCCATAGGCAAGGGTCGCTCCAGGGGGGGGTGGGGGCTGGGTGGGCAAATTTATTTTAGGCCATTTCTGCCCCCCCGGGGGGCAGAACCCTCTAGGCACCAGGGCAAATTTTTTTCTTGTGTTTTTTTTTTTCTTTGTTTGTTTTTTTCGAGATGGGGAGCGACCCATCAGGCAAGGGTCGCTCCCCTGGGGGGCAAATTGTATTTAGGCCATTTCTGCCCCCCTTGTGGGCAGATTGGCCGATTTTAGGTCAATCTGCCCCCAAGGGGGCAGAAACCACTAGGCACCTGGGATTTGTTTTTTGGCGCCAATGTCACGCAGGGGGAGCGACCCCGTAGGCAAGGGTCGCTCCCGGGGGGGGGGGGGTGGGGGCTGGGGGGGGAATTTATTTTAGGCCATTTCTGCCCCCCCTGGGAGCAGATCGGCCTATTATTAGGCCGAACTGCCCCCAGGGGGGGCAGAACCCTCTAGGCACCAGGGCAAATTTTTTTGTTGTGTTTTTTTTTTTCTTTGTTTGTTTTTTCGAGATGGGGAGCGACCCATCAGGCAAGGGTCGCTCCCCTGGGGGGCAAATTGTATTTAGGCCATTTCTGCCCCCCTTGGGGGCAGATTGGCCGATTTTAGGTCAATCTGCCCCCAAGGGGGCAGAAACCACTAGGCACCTGGGATTTGTTTTTTGGGGCCAATGTCACGCAGGGGGAGCGACCCCGTAGGCAAGGGTTGCTCCCGGGGGGGTGGGGGCTGGGGGGGGCAAATTTATTTTAGGGCATTTCTGCCCCCCCCCCTCCCGGGGCCGGCTGAGCTAGAAGCCAAACTCCACAGGTAGGCACTTTGCAAAAAACACCTCTGTTTTCTGTGAAAAAATATGTTCTGTCCATGTTGTGTTTTGGGCCATTTCCTTTCGTGGGCGCTAGGCCTACCCACAGAAGTGAGGTACCATTTTTATTGAGAGACTTAGGGGAACGCTGGGTGGAAGGAAATTTGTGGCTCCTCTCAGATTCCAGAACTTTCTGCCACTGAAATGTGAGGAACATGTGTTTTTTTAGCCACATTTTGAGGTTTGCAAAGGATTCTGGGTAACAGAACCTGGTCCGAGCCCCGCAAGTCACACCTCCTTGGATTCCCCTAGGTCTCTAGTTTTCAGAAATGCACAGGTTTGGTAGGTTTCCCTAGGTGCCGGCTGAGCTAGAGGCCAAAATCTACAGGTAGGCACTTCGCAAAAATCACCTCTGTTTTCTTCCAAAATTTTGGACGTGTCCACGTTGTGCTTTGGGGTGTTTCCTGTCGCCGGCGCTAGGCCTACCCATGCAAGTGAGGTATCATTTTTATCGGGAGACTTGGGGGAACGCTGGGTGGAAGGAAATTTGTGGCTCCTCTCAGATTCCAGAACTTTCTGCCACAGAAATGTGAGGAACATGTGTTTTTTTAGCCAAATTTTGAGGTTTGCAAAGGATTCTGGGTAACAGAACCTGGTCCGAGCCCCGCAAGTCACCCCATCTTGGATTCCCCTAGGTCTCTAGTTTTCAGAAATGCACAGGTTTGGTAGGTGTCCCTAGGTGCCGGCTGAGCTAGAGGCCAAAATCTACAGGTAGGCACTTCGCAAAAAACACCTCTGTTTTCTTCCAAAAATTTGGATGTGTCCACGTTGCGCTTTGGGGTGTTTCCTGTCACGGGCGCTAGGCCTACCCACACAAGTGAGGTATCATTTTTATCGGGAGACTTGGGGAACATAGATTAGCAAAACAAGTGTTATTGCCCCTTGTCTTTCTCTACATTTTTTCCTTCCAAATATAGGAGAGTGTGTAAAAAAGACATCTATTTGAGAAATGCCCTGTAATTCACATGCTAGTTTGGTCACCCCGGAATTCAGATATGTGCAAATAACCACTGCTCCTCAACACCTTATCTTGTGCCCTTTTTGGAAATACAAAGGTTTTCTTGATAGCAATTTTTTACTCTTTATATTTCAGCAAATGAATTGCTGTATACCCGGTATAGAATGAAAACGCACATCAGGGTGCAGCTCATTTATTGGCTCTGGGTTCCTTGGGTTCTTGATGAACCTACAAGCCCTATATATCCCCGCAACCAGAGGAGTCCAGCAGACGTAACGGTATATTGCTTTCGATAATCTGACATTGCAGGGAAAAGTTACAGAGTAAAACGTAGAGAAACATTTATGTTTTTTTCACCTCAATTTCAATATTTTTCTTTTTCAGTTGTTATTTTCTGTAGGAAACCCTTGTAGGATCTACACAAATGACCCCTTGCTGAATTCAGAATTTTGTCTACTTTTCAGAAATGTTTAGGTTTCTGGGATCCAGCATTGGTTTCATGCCCATTTCTGTCACTGACTGGAAGGAGGCTGAAAGCACAAAAAATGGCAAAAATGGGGTATTTCCCAGTAAAATGCCAAAATTGTGTTGAAAAATTGGGTTTTCTGATTCAAGTCTGCCTGTTCCTGAAAGCTGGGAAGCTGTTGAGTTTAGCACCGCAAACCCTTTGTTGATGCCATTTTCAGGGGAAAAACCACAAGCCTTCTTCTGCAGCCACTTTTTCCAATTTTTTTGAAAAAAACGAAATTTTCACTGTATTTTGGCCAATTTCTTGGCCTCCTTCAAGGGAACCCACAAAGTCTGGGTACCTCTAGAATCCCTAGGATGTTGGAAAAAAAAGGACGCAAATTTGGCTTGGTTAGCTTATGTGGACAAAAAGTTATGAGGGCCTAAGCGCGAACTGCCCCAAATAGGCAAAAAAAGGCCTGGCACAGGAGGGGGAAAAGGCCTGGCAGCGAAGGGGTTAACAGGCAAGCCAATGAACCAGTGAAAGACACTGACGTGACATGGACAGGGCTCCAAACCCTTTTCTAACTTCTAAAGCTTCTCACAAGCGAAACGCATTCGCAAGCGCATGCAACGCAGGCTCGACCCTAAAAATGAGACTACTAGACATGAGCCATGAGGAAGTGCTTGGGGAGTGACTCTGGGGTTATTTTTAAACTGTAATGCAGGCCACTGGTTATAATGATCAAATACATGATATTTTTGCCCAGCTTAAGACATGCCCACACAACACAATACCTATTTAGATATTGACCCTTGCCTTGGAGGTCAATGCTCATTTTACCAATATTTAAACTGTAGGAGGCTGGGCTGGCTTGTAGTGGGTACCAGAGGTACTTACACCTCGTGCCAGGTCCAGTTATCCCTTATTAGTGTAGAAGAGGTGTTTCTAGCAGCTTAGGCTGATAGAGGGTAGCTATGGCAAAGCAGCTTAGGCTGAACTAGGAGACATGTAAAGCTCCTACTATACCACTGGTGTCATATGCCCAATATCATAAGAAAACACAATACACAGAAGTACTAAAAATAAAGGTACTTTATTTTTATGACAATATGCCAAAAGTATCTCAGTGAGTACCCTCAGTGTGAGGATGCCAAATATACACAAGATATATGTACACAATACCAAAATTATGCAGTAATAGCAAAAGGAAGTAATGCAAGCAGTGTAAAGTTACAATAGATTGCAATAGGAGCACATAGGTATAGGGGCAACACAAACCATATACTCCAAAAGTGGAATACGAATCACAAATGGACCCCAAACCTATGTGAGTTTGTAGAGGGTTGCTGGGACTGTAAGAAAACAGTGAGGGTTAGAAAAATAGCCCTCCCCAAGACCCTGTAAGGTAGGTGTAAAGTGCACCTACAACCCCCAGAGAGCACAGAAGTCGTGATAGGGGGATTCTGCAAGGAAAACCAACACCAGCAATGCAACAACAGTGGATTTCCGGACCTGAGTACCTGTAAGACAAGGGGACCAAGTCCAAGAGTCGCGACAGTGTCGAGAGTGGGCAGGAGCCCAGGAAATGCCAGCTGAGGGTGCAAGGAAGCTGCCACCGGATGGAAGAAGATTGGTGTTTTGCAAGAACGAAGAGGACTAGGAACTTCCCCTTTGGAGGATGGATGTCCCACGTCGTGAAGAAGCTTGCAGAGGTGTCCCCACGCAGAAAGACTGCAAACAAGCCTTGCTAGCTGCAAGGGTCGCGGTTAGGGTTTTTGGATGCTGCTGCGGCCCAGGAGGGACCAGGATGTTGCCACTTGGATGAGGAGACAGAGGGGCACCCAGCAAGTCAGGGAGCCCTCACAGAAGCAGGCAGCACCCGCAGAAGTACTGGAACAGGCACTTGGAAGAAGAGTGAACCAGAGTCCACGCGAAGTCACAAAAGGGAGTGCCACAACGCCAGAGGACAACTCAGAAGGTTGTGCACTGCAGGTTAGAGTGTCGGGGACCCAGGCTTGGCTGTGCACAAAGGAAATCCTGGAAGAGTGCACAGGAGCCGGAGCAGCTGCAAATCACGCGGTACCCAGCAATGCAGTCTAGCGTGGGGAGGCAAGGACTTACCTCCACCAAACTTGGACTGAAGAGTCACTGGACTGTGGGAGTCACTTGGACAGAGTTGCTAAGTTCCAGGGACCACGCTCGTCGTGCTGCGAGGGGACCCAGAGGACCGGTGATGCAGTCTTTTGTTGCCTGCGGTTGCAAGGGTAAGATTCAGTCGACCCACAGGAGATTTCTTCAGATCTCCTGGTGCAGAAAGGAGGCAGGCTACCCCCAGAGCATGCACCACCAGGAAACAGTCGAGAAAGCTGGCAGGATGAAGCGATACAAGGTTGCAGTAGTCGTCTTGCTACTTTGTTGCGGTTTTGCAGGCGTCCTGAGCAGTCAGCAGTCAATCCTTTGGCAGAAGGTGAAGAGGGAGATGCAGAGGAACTCTGGTGAGCTCTTGCATTCGGTATCTGAAGAATTCCCCAAAGCAGATACCCTAAATAGCCAGAAAAGGAGGTTTGGCTACCTAGGAAGGAGGATAGGCTAGTAAGAAAGGTAAGAGCTTATCAGAAGGAGTCTCTGACGTCACCTGCTGGCACTGGCCACTCAGAGCAGTCCAGTGTGCCAGCAACACCTCTGTTTCCAAGATGGCAGAGGTCTTGGGCACACTGGAGAAGCTCTGGGCACCTCCCCTGGGAGGTGCAGGTCAGGGGAGTGGTCACTCCCCTTTCCTTTGTCCAGTTTCACGCCAGAGCAGTGCTGGGGGATCCCTAAACCAATGTAGACTGGCTTATGCAGAGATGGGCAACATCTGTGCCCATCAAAGCATTTCCAGAGGCTTGGGGAGGCTACTCCTCCCCAGCCTTCTCACCTATTTCCAAAGGGAGAGGGTGTCACACCCTCTCTCAGAGGAAATCCTTTGTTCTGCCTTCCTGGGCCAGGGCTGCCTGGACCCCAGGGGGGCAGAAACCTGCCTGAGGGGTTGGCAGCAGCAGCTGCTGCAGTGCAAACCCTGAAAAGGCAGTTTGGCAGTGCCCGGGTTCTGTGCTAGAGACCCGGGGGATCATGGAATTGTCTCCCCAATGCCAGAATGGCATTGGGGTGACAATTCCATGATGTTAGACATGTTACATGGCCATGTTCGGAGTTACCATTGTGATGCTATACATAGGTAGTGACCTATGTATAGTGCACGCGTGTAATGGTGTCCCCGCACTCACAAAGTCCGGGGAATTTGCCCTGAACAATGTGGGGGCACCTTGGCTAGTGCCAGGGTGCCCACACACTAAGTAACTTTGCACCCAACCTTCACCAGGTGAAGGTTAGACATATAGGTGACTTATAAGTTACTTAAGTGCAGTGGTAAATGGCTGTGAAATAACGTGGACGTTATTTCACTCAGGCTACACTGGCAGGCCTGTGTAAGAATAGTCAGATCTCCCTATGGGTGGCAAAAGAAATGCTGCAGCCCATAGGGATCTCCTGGAACCTCAATACCCTGGGTACCTCAGTACCATATACTAGGGAATTATATGGGTGTACCAGTATGCCAATGTGAATTGGTGAAATTGGTCACTAGCCTGTTAGTGACAATTTGGAAAGCAGAAAGAGCATAACCACTGAGGTTCTGGTTAGCAGACCCTCAGTGAGACAGTTAGGCATCACACAGGGAACACATACATATAGGCCACAAACTTATGAGCACTGGGGTCCTGGCTAGCAGGGTCCCAGTGACACACTGACAACATAGGGTTTTCACTATGAGCACTGGGCCCTGGCTAGCAGGATCCCAGTGAGACAGTGAAAACACCCTGACATATACTCACAAACAGGCCAAAAGTGGGGGTAACAAGGCTAGAAAGAGGCTACTTTCTCACATAAACCTATTTGAAAATCGTGAACATTTGCACAATGTGATGCCTACTGCAGAAGATGTGCCTAAAACACAGCTTAATCCCCAGTGTACAATAAAAAGCAGAACTCGATGCTCTATGATGTGCTGTATTGGGCAGAAGAAAACTGCACTGGCAATTTTCTGAGAACATTTATACAAATTGCTCTTTGAGACAGTTTTATCTCCCAGGTGCTGCTAGTGTGATTTGGAAAACAGAGGTCACATGGGCTACATCAGTGGTCACACAGGGAACTACAGGGGTTGCAGTTGTGACCTCTGGTGACCCCTAAAGGACTATCATGTAGGTGTTCATCAAATCAAGTGCATAGTGAAGAAACTTCTTGTGAGTTGTATGAAAATCGAACAGAAAATAGAAAAAACAACTCTAGTGCAAATGAGTCAGAAGTGGCTACTCAGGTTTGCAAAAGCAAGTAATGGAGAGTTTAACATGTAAAGTTCCAACCAGTTGGTCTGAGATCCAGAAAAGCAGCCTGAACACTATAGGTTATTGAGGTTTCAATCCCTAAATAGAAAAGCACAGTGGGGTCTTCATTAGGACTGAGACAGAGATGCACCTCAATCCGCTTAAATGTTAATGCATCATAAAAAGGGGTATGTCTTAGTGGTCCATCGCCACCTTTCCAAAATTCTTGGGCAAATATTTGTAATATAGAAAGAAATCAGGAGCGTGCTTGCCCGTGATGCTTGCCAAACGGTTTGGATCACGCTGGGTAAAATTCCCCAATATATGTTCTTCCATTAGTGAAGGTCCAAATGATGCGCAAATGCTTTTATAACCTTCTGCGGCCCTGTTTTGACTCATTGCTGTTTTTTTTTTTAGTACATGTGTATTTTTAGAGGATGAAGTCTCACTCTTGTGTCATTGATTATTTGTGTACCAGAAAATACTTGCCACAGAACCACTGTATTTACACACAGTTTATGTGGGCATCATGCACAACACGGAAACACTTCCCACATGAGATCAAGAAAAAGACAACCCCCTTCCAACCACATAGTCTACAAAGTGTTGCATGGTACCCATGTCGGCAAATGCTTTAGAGCCCCACGTAGAGCTAGTAAGAGCCATAGAAATGTTGCAGTCCTGCTTTCCTACCTTTAGAAGGCGCCAGAGCTCGTTTATAGAGTAAGGCTTTAGGGTTGGCCCAAAGACAGGTATACAATAATAATGGAGTCACTATAAGCCTAGGCGTCAATGACCATTAATGCCCAGCTCAGCTCTTAAGAATTTTACCAGTTTCCATTCTCAGCCTCCCCCACCCTATAATAAGCAGGGCCAGTGATAGAGAGGCAGTGGCATGGGGGGGTAAGGCCAGCCTGTAATAATTCCCCCCCCTGCATCCCAGTTCCCCAAATGGCCAGGGCAACTGGCACATAATTTAGTGAAAAGGTCTGCATTCACATTTGAAGGGTTGCAATCTAATAAAAAAAAAGCCATAGGCGCTGGAAGTAGGAGAGAGGGAGTTGGGTAGTGGGATTGATGCAGAACCCTTCCTCCCCTCCCCAAATAGCCACGCTGGAGTTCAGAAGGTGAATGAGCAATACGAATACCTTTAAATTTAATGTTTATCTTGTCCCATTTGCTGGATGTTCAAAGATAGAGGTCAAATGTCAGGCTATGTCTTCTGAAAAACTGCAGCTTATTCTTTTAACACAGAGAACGGTGTTTACTTTTCTTTCTCTGACTGCAAAGTGAAACCGTTTTATAAAGTGAACTATGTGACAATCTTGCTGGGGTACATAAAGTTTGAAAAGAAAGATTGTAGGACGTCAATTTGTTTTTCTAACACAAAATTTAAATACCTGTAAATGAACTTTACAGATATCAAAATATATCAGCAATTATAAAAGCAAAACGGAAGCCCATTTTGTTTTATAATTTTGAAGTGTGATGGAAACAAAGATTTTAATTTGATCAAAACAAATCTTGGTGATGCACAAGAGATATATATATTCACCACATCCTGGTCTACACACATTATCATTTGTGTGCTACATAGTTTTACCAGTAAAACTGTAATCCTGATACATATTTAGAGGAAATTTCAATGGAAAATGTGTTGTTTGTAAATGGAAGTCCACTATTACACAATGCATTAATAATATATACATAAAAGTGTGCCCTGAAAATTCATCACCAAAGAATTACCACATCCTTATCACTTTCCTGCTGAATTTGGCGTGCCTGGTTTGTGCAAATGTTCTTAGTGTGACACTAGGATGTTCCACAAGCCCCATGACTTCAATGACGCAACATTGATGGCAACATCTCCACTTTGAACATTGTCCAGCACCACTGAAAAAAAGCACACAATCTGCTTTTTCCAGTAATGCTTCTGTTTTCAGAGCTCCACTAATATTGGGTCTGATTATACCTGTCACTAGGGGGGAAAATAATGAAGAGAAATACATGCACTAGCAAAAATAAAAAGTATTGACTCAAACATTGGTCTCTTTTTGCTGCTGAAGAACCTGTACATGCGATTACCTTATTTGGTTTGTTTTTTTCCCACCAGGAAAATGTAGTTGCTCTTTGAGAAACTGATTTCCATACACCACCCCATGCCTTGAGGGAGTTCCAGTCCCATTCCCACTTTCCAAACGGATTGTGGCCTTCTCCTGACAGGAGTAAACCTCTGTTGTTTCCATAGTAGAAATGAGTTGGAAAAATATTTGAATAAATTCACTAAAGTTCAAGTTCATAATATTACCACCAACCAAATCCTCAAACAGTAATTCCTGCCCCTGTGATAGGAGTTACAGATCCGCAATAATGTGCTATATTTAATGATATTAGGTATAAACAAATGGAGTTAGTACTGCATTGTAGGGGTTTGTGAATGCCTGGCACGTGTAAACAAAGTTATTTATTTACATACACAGGATTGCCAGTATGGCTTCAGATCACCCTGCAGTATTGAGACCACTACCTGTTATGTTTTGTTATGTTAAGGGGATTTATAAAGTGCATAGCTGCCCCAGAAACAGGGCTTCCCAGCGCCAGACCCAAAGGATGGATAAGCTGAAGCCAAACGCCTAACAAATAAGGACAGGCATTAGATGGAGAAAAGCTATGTCTTTAGGGATGTCCTGAAGTGCAGATGGTTCTCGATGTTTCTAATAGGAAGAGGTAGCACATGCCACAGCACAAGGCCCTTGGCACGAAAGGAATGGCACCAGCTCTGATTCTCCTAAAACGCGGGACAGTGGCCAGATTGAGGTCAGTTGAGCAGAGACAGCGAGTAGATTGATATTACGATAGAAGATTGGACAAAATGTGGCCTTCTGGGAGCCAGTGCAGTTTGTGGAGAAGACCAGAGACGGAGCAGGATTGAGGGAGAGAGAAAAGCAGCTTGTTGGATGCATTTTGGGCATGCTGGAGTCTACTGATGACTGACATGTTGGTTCCTAGGTACAAGATGTTGCAATAGTCTAGTCGAGACAGAATTACTGCCTCAATGATGGTTCGTCGGGTGCTAAAATCAAAGAGGCCAACAATGGGTTTGAGATTTCTCAAGAGCCCAAAACAGGCGCCTGATACCGATTTGGCTTGAGCCCCAAAGTCAAGGAGCTGTCCATGACGACAACTAGATTTTTTTATGGAAGCCTTGGGAATGGGGGGGATGCCCGAGGGAAAAAGGCCATTGGTGGTCGCCCTAAGATTGGGTGTCTTTTCCCAGTAGAAGGACTTCAGTTTTATTTGGTGTCAGGTGAAGAAAATGGGCATTCATCCAATCTGCAACTGCTAACCGTCCTTTCGAAAATTAGACCTGTCAAGCGTAGGATTATCTGTAGAGGGGAGCACCAGCTGAGTCTCGTCAGCATAGGATATGGATGTAATCCCTGTGGATTTGACAACCTGTGCCAAAGGATGGATATAAATATCAAACAAATTTCAGTGAAGAGGCCTGAGGAATGCTGTGTGGTATAGTATGTGGTTCAGGGCTGTGCGTAGGCGAAATGACCTGGAAGGAGTGTTCAGATAGAAAAGACACAAACAAGGCCAATGCCGCACCACCTATACAGAAGCTTGGTAAGCGCTGAAGTAGAGTATCAAAAGCGGCGCTCAGGTCCAACAGAATCAGAGCTGAGGACCGACCTTCATCCAGGGCACTGCGGAGTTGTTCAGTGACTGCAAGAAGTGCAGATTCCTGTACTGTGCCCCGGCCTGAAGCCAGTTTGGGAAATGTCCAGGATACACTTGTCATCCAGAAACTTGGTCAGGGTAGCATTAAACATGCCTCTCTGTGACCTTTGCAAGAAATGGAAGAAAAGAAATAGGACCAACATTTTCTGGCATGGAGGCATCCAAGGAAGGTTTCTCCAGCCGGGTGATCACCTTGGCATGCTTCCAAGAGCTAGACACATGAGCTGATAAGGAAATATTAATCACTTCCAAGCAAGGTGGGAGGAGAAAACCCTGAAATTTGAGAAACAAATCTGGTTTGAGTGGGTCTGCTGGTGAACCAGATTTTACTTGCCCAGCGGTTCGGGCAGACTCAAACAAGGGAGCAAATTCAGTGCCAGCATAAGGCTGGTATCATCTGGCAGTGCAGTGGCGTCTATCTTCATCACAGAGTCATCTGAAGAGAGTTGCTGATAGATGTCCTCTATTTTCCCAGTGAAATACGTGGCTAACTTCTCACAATGAGTGCCTGGAGGTGCTAATAGAATTGGCAGAGAATATAGGTCTGATAACATTAGCCATTAATTTACACTTACACATTGTATGCAATGCTTCCTAACTCCAGATTTAGATGACCCTTGTCTCCTGATATTGCTGGAACTCTCAGCTACCTTCAACACATCAGTGATACACAGTTCTACTTGCAAATCTCTTCTGCTTGAAAAATCCAAAGCCTTAAACACTGGCTGCACATCATCCAAACCTGCATGCCCAGCGCCTACCGGAAGCACAGCTCAACCAAGACAGAATCCCAGTTGTTCGCAAAAACAGCAAACAAGAAACAGTACCAGCCTTGCTCACTGACATGACCTTAGAAGGCTTCTACCCCATCTTTGACTGGATGCCTAGTCACCTAGATTCACCCTGGACACCAAGACACATACTTCCAAAAAACAAAGATAGTCTAGTACTAGCTCTCTGTTCTAGGGAAAGTGAAACTGTTTCTTCCAGACAGCTTGAAATGGCGGTCCAATCCATTGTACTCTTGCATCTGGATGGTGGTAATGCCCTGCTCCATGGCCTCCCAGACTCCACAAACACCCCTTAAAAGCATCCTACACACAGCAGCACATCTTATCCAGAGCATAAAGAAATGTAATCACATAACCGCCATACTGATGGAAGTCCATTGGTTCCCCATGCACCCCACATCTTCATCCATTACAAAGCCATCACAACCAGCACCCCTGCTTATTTTGTAGACAAAATCACCGTCTCTGGTGGATCTTGACACATCTGCACCCAAGACATCATCAGACTGCAGACTAAGATGTCTGAAAAACACAAGAGGGTCTGTGCTGTGTGAAAAGATTGCACAAGTGTGCAGGACATTGAGTCATGGTGTTATTAAGCTAACAACTTTCATGACCTCTCCTATTCATGATACATAAGTGGTTGTCCCCACTTAAACATATCAGCCATTCTGAAGCAATATCCAATCAGGAAATCTCCAGATTCCAATATGGCATAGTGCTTTTATTAGCCTATTGGGCTGGGGAGGGATCATCACAAGTCAGGCACAACTTTCAATTGACTGACACTGTTTCAGCCTACAGCCTTTCCAGGAGGACTGGCATGTCATGTAATGTGTATACTCTAGACAGCTTTATTTTATTTGTAGGAGCTGTCTAGTTTGTGAAATTAATGTGTCTGCTGCAGAGGGCGGCAAACACCTTAACTCGAGTAGTGTGAATCTAAAATTACCTAATATTGCCTACCACATCAGAACGGGCTGCTATAACAGACTATCCACATTTTAAAGAATTGTTTAATATCTAGATAACCCTTCCAGAGTTAATAAGCTGAAGATTCATCCCTTGAGCAAAATATTGTATAAATTAGGACATCCAAAGCTGCAAGCGATTGCATTATAATTGACACTCTAGACATCTCCGCACAACACTAACATTTTCTGATATTTATATGATATCATCTAAGATCTGTATTGTATGAATCTGATTTTTGAAATGTACTTATTGACTCCTTTGAAATCTGCTTTACCTAATATTTGGTCAAAGCAAATAAATTGGTGCTATGAGGTCCATTGTAATTAATGTACGCAGTCCAATATTGTGAATGATGAACATGTGGGGTTCCGTTTGGATTGGGAAAAGTGTGAGAACACTGGGTGGTAGCAATTTTATAGATTCTCATAGATTCTGGAATTTTTAATCACAGAAATATGATGAAAATCTGTGATTTAGCTAAAGTTTGGTGTTTGTAGAGCATTCTGGGTAAGAAGCGGTTGTGGGGTTGATGCAGTTAACACAACCATTGACTACCCTCAGTGCCCTCTTTTCAGAAATGTTTGGACCAGCAGGTTTCTCTGGCTGCCAAATGAGCCCTGGTCTCAATACTGCAGCTACCCACATCACCAGAATTGGTCAGTTAGCAAGACAAAATATTAATGTTTCCTTGTTGTGTTTTGTGGCCTTTTCTTTGATGGGGGATTGTGTTGCCCTGCTTTAAACTAGAAGAAAACGATGCCAAAGAATGCAGCACTCTTAGTCTGAGTAATGAATGTATTAAGGCTCTTCCCACATATCAAATAAAAGCACACGGAAATATGAACATAAGCATTTAACTTGAACGTAGTGAAACACAAGTACATGCCAAAATACTCACTGCAGTTAAACAATGACAGGCAGAAAATGTGCAATACATCAACTGTGAATATATATATATTAGTCAAGCTAAATAATTAAGAATTAAAATGCATCACCATGGGGGTTGAATCCATCTTCCTTGCCAGCATCAAGCCGAGGAACCCTGAACAACTGAGGCAGGAGAACATCCCTAAAATGCGATCCTAAACAGCGCGTTTATTTTTAGATGAACTCCTCCCTTGGTGCCAAGTTTCCTCGCCTAATATACCTTAAACTAACTAAAGAGGAAGATTCTAGTAACCTCCCTCGCTTCGGTTATGAAATTCAAGCTCTGGCTGCTGTTCTCGGTCTGTGTCGAAAACATGCAAAGGAACGGGCCCTGCCCAAGTGCGCATTCCAGAGACAGAGCTGTACTTTTCCTTGATGAAAATATTCCCAGCTCGAGGCTCTCTTATCATGTCTAGCTTCCACATCCCTCCATGTTTTGTTCCAGCACAGTGTGACCATGTTCTGGTGAGAAGAGCGAAAACACATTCTGCGTGGAAAACAAGCTGTGCGTGGAAATATCCTGCGTCGCTGCAGTGGTGACACCTGCAGCTAAGCACACAAATAGTCAGTGGTCAAGATGGAGTCTGGTCAAATACACATAGCATTACAGAGATATCAAAGCCACAAAAATGGCACACTACTGTTATCGGGAGAAGTGTAGAAAAGCTGTGTGGTAGGAATTTTGTGGATCCTACAGATTCCATTGGCGCGGTCTGCTGTCACTTTTGTTTTGCTGTGACATCAAGATTCACAGCGTGCTGTGCAATACAGCAAAACATAAGAATCAAACTCAAACAATGGAAGAATATACCTCTGATCCCTAATTTCATTTTCAAAAAGAAACTGTTTCTGATACTTTTGCCATAAATGTATTTATTTCCAGTACTGTGGATGAACAGTTGAAGCCCACCGCACTATGAAGGTAGTGTGTGGAGGCTAACATGTCGTCCTCAGCCCTAAAACAGTTACAGTCCATCAGATCCAAGCAGCCTGATGTCCAGTTCAAAAACAGTGGCAACAAGCTGTAGGGATATGATTGCCACATTGCACTAACTTCTTTGTTCCACGATCGTAGGGGACTCCTACAGTTCCAGAAGGCCCCCAAGACTTCAGGATTCTGGGACTAAGGAACAGCTAAGAGCGCAGTGGCCAAAAGGATGTTGGCAGCTGCTGCTCATGGCCAGGTAGAGCCAAGAGAAAGTTTCAGTTGCCATGCACTGTTTATAGAGAAAAGGGCTAGAGGAAGAATAAAAATACCGAGAAGTACAGAGCACATAGAGAAAGCAGGTTCCGGAAGATGAGGCAAGAACGAGAGAGTGAAAAGAGAATAGACAAAGCAAGTAGGAGTACAGGAGAGACAGGAAGGGAAAGATAGATGCAGTGGCAAACAGAAAATGATAATGGGGGAAACAAGGCAGTGGGGACAGAAGTTAGGAGATGGGGATAGAAGAAAAAAAGTAAGAGAGCCTAAAGGGGCAAATGAGAAATAGATATATGTGGAGAAAAGGTGAGTGGAGATTTTAAGAGCAATTTATAGCTTATGTTTTGGTCAATATAGCTGGCCCAATATGATTGCAATGCACAATTTTGCATTTATTTTCTTTAAAGGATCATAAAATTCAATAATCTCCTTGCATAGTTATCTTCAAAGTCCTATTAAGGCCCAACCACTGCTACTTGATCCACATTGTTTTTTGCAAATTGCTTAACAATTGCACTCCCATGTATTTTGTTATTACATGCTTGTGGTGAGAAGTGCTGATGGTTTCCCTTCTAATGCATATAGGTCATATCTACATTTGCTGGTGTCTTTGCTGGAAACATACCTGCTGAAAAGTCCAAGTTCTAAAATGGAAGTGATTTGCTTTTCTAGTGTACATTCAAATTTGAAAGTCTCTTACCTATTTCATACCATCAAGCTCAACGTTTTTGTGCATACGTAGCAATGCTGAATAATTCCTCTGCAAGTAAATATTTTCCATTTCTAGTACATATGACAGACTCCATGCTTTCAACATTCACCAGTCAGAAAAGTGCATGCTCATCCAAGCAATGTTGGGCACATAGAGGGTGTCACCTTGATGATTCCATGCAAGGAGTCTACTGCAGGTGAAAGACTAGAGAATGTCCATGATGCCGGAAGTGGAGGACTCCGCAGCTTAAAAATGGGAGGTACCATGCAAACATCATCTACGGGAGAGGATATCACAGAGCAGGATCCTAGATACAAACCATGAAACCACCCTCAGAGCCGTAGAGGCAATGCAGATTGCCTCTAACCATGGCTCCTCTAACCAGAGATGGAACTAGTATCCTCGCCCAGGCCACAGGCCCCAAATCGAGCCATCTCACCCTCACACAATCACCTAGCCTTTGCCATGCCTAACTGGTCGATGTCAGAGGAAGGCCTCCTTTTGTACAGCACCTTTTGCACAACCTGCCTGTAACTATGATGGCTGTATGTCAGAATCGGAGCCTGCTTCAACTGCATGCAGTTTTGACTGGTGCTTTTGATCAAATGTAATTTATCTATCTCTTATAACAGACTGATAGGGAAATACAATGTGAGACCCTCCCAACTTCCCCAGTAAAATTACACCTAAATTATATTTATTTTTCACTTCTGTTACAGGCCTAAAATGTTTTAAACACACTGTTTACCACACATTTCCCACAATTTCATTCATGAATATGCTCTAAGATCTCTGTGAAGTTATTTTAATTTAGTGGTGAGTAAAAATAAAAATTCAATTCTGAAGTTGGATGGAAGTAGGAAATGCCACACTTTATAAAGCGGATTAAGGACCTGATTAAGATCTTGGCAGAATCGGTCCCGCCATAGTTTTTCTGTCAGATTATCTGTCCACCGACTAGGCAGTCTGCCCTCTTTATTTAGATGCTCGCAAACCGCTGTCACCACCAGAATTTTACACCCACATCGATGGCGCCACAGGAAAAAGCAGCTGGTGGTGGGACCGTAGCCAGGTTTCCTGGCGGGCCAATCACGATATGCCTTCCCACTGGTGTGACTGTGGCGGCTAAACCTCCACACCTGAGTTGGCAGATTGGAACGGATAGAAGCTCAACACTTCCTTTTTATGGGCGCGCGCAGAGCCCTCCGTCCCATGCTGCAATCTCTCGTTGGGCTTCTAACCACTCCCATGTCACGTCAGTCACTTTCATTGGTTCGTGGGCTTGCCTTTTAAAATCCGCTTGCTTTCATTTGTGAAAGGCATGCATACGTCATGCCTTTTCCGGTGTTTAGCCCACCTACACAGCACCGGTAAACTACTGAAACCATTCAAGGCTCGATGTTTTCAGCATGGTTTCCGGACTACTTTATCTTTTTATTTTCCATGCAGTGCGGTCGTGCTGGGGTTTACATGGCGCAATCGCACTCGGTTTTTCTGTTTTCAATTTCAGCGCAATCGCGCTGCGTTTTACATAGCGCGCTCGCTCTGTATTTTTTTCCTTGTAATTTGTGTGGCAAGAAAAATCTGGTAAGGAGGTTACAATGCTAATAGCTCTAACTCGAGCAAATGCAAAACCAGTTGCATTGCAAATGCTTGTTTTTCTTCTTTTCACTTCCCTTGCTGCCATGGACCCAATCGTACAAGTCCTGCCCTTGCAACTGATACTGGACCACAACGTAAATCAACACCTTTGTCGCCAGAATCGAAGGTCAGTGTCTTTTTTTGCTATTACCATCAGAGCTCCCTGGTTACTATAGCTTTGGACTTGTGCATTTTAATAAATACTTTCAAGCAATGGTACAACAATGCCCAATACATATGTGTGAAATGTGATTGTTTAAGAAATGTAAAGAAATACACCTGTGTATTTTCTTTATGTTTACCAATTTGGTCCAAGCTGCCTTCATGCTAACGGACACCTACACAAAACGTCACATTAATCTCAAAATCTAAATCTTTTCATACAGGTGTGTATAATCATTCTCCCTAAACTACCAAATCAGATGCATATGCATTACGCATTAGTTGAACAACAGAAATCTAATAAAATGTAGTAATTGCACTAGATAATGCAATACGTTGGTTTACAAGAAATGTACATCAATGTCACTTCCTAAACTCAAAACATCTCATCATGTATTAGTCACTTTCTGCCTTGTCTAGTGCATTTTCTGTATATCATTACATTTCTTTTAACTCTAATGCATTTTTTATGTGTTATGCATATGTGTTTATTATTAACACTTATTTAAAAAAAAAAAACATACTTGAATTAACAATTAAAAAAAAATGTAAACTTGTTTAATTGTGGTGAGTGTCCATTATGAGGCATGTTGCATCAAAATTACCATGCCTATTACAAATGCTCATAATTAATGTATGCACTATAAGAACATGTCATAATGAAAACCTGTTTTGTTTACTCTCATAAGTAATAAAATTTGTTCATTTTACTTACATTTTCATTAATAACATTGTCATAAATCAATGGTTTAAAAGAATAGTGTCAGGAGGAACTTTGTGAAAAGAAAATATTTTTATTCAGAAATAAACTATGTCTCGCAAATCTTTATTAATGAAAATAATTATATAACTCAAACAAGATGCACAGCATCAATGATAGGGTTTGTTGTCCAAGAACATGCCCAAAACAAAATGGCCAAGGGACAACCGCCTCAGGAAGGGGCATTTAGTGGGCACAGAGCAGATACCGCAAGGATCCTTCTCGGGAGGGGTGGGTTTGGCTTTCACGGGGGCTAGAACAGCTGAGAAGGTAAAGTGGGTGGAGGAGAAGGGATGAAGGGGTGGGCGAGGATTCAGTTTGGGAGGTAGAGGGAGGCGGAGTGGGTGATGTATGTTTGTCTGTTTTGCCGTGTGCATGTTGGTCTGGTGTATATGGTGAATGTTTCACATTTCTCCTGGAATTGTTTAACACCTCTGAATGGTACAGATTAGTTGTTTTGAATAGTGAAATCGTGTCACAAAAATAAATATGTAGCAAGAAACCTTTGTACCATGTACATTTTCCATCTGCAAAAGTTCCTTTCAAGGAATCTTTGTCATCAATATTGAAATACCCTTTAAACATAACAAAGGACACAAAAATGTTGTTTTGGGGTATGTGTTACTCTGTCTCCAATGTGTACACATTGCTGTTTCATTTGATAATGTTTGCATACCAGATTCATGTTTGTAAAACCAGACTTGCTTACATGCACATTTGTGAAGGATTAAGGTTTCATGCCAATCTGCAACTGTGAACATAAACGGACTTGAATTTAGAAGTGAGAACACATTTTTCATATGTTTTTGCTAGCACGTGTTACCATTGTTCTCATGTTCCTAGTCATTACGGATTAAGTGCTCACTATAGTTTGTTTATGATACCAAGTCACCAATGTGAAGTTTGGATCATCTCCTGTATAAATGCATTGTGTGCTATGTCACCTGTAGTAGGGCCAATGTAACCTCCTCACAATTGTGATGGAGCATCACACCGGACACAATCATGAATTGTGGCCTGTTTGGTACAACTGTCCCTCATAACAAACAAAATCCAAGTATATCTTTTTTCTTATGCAGGCATGTGTCTGCTCAACACAGTCCTTTGGTAGTGAGAAGGAATCTAGTGGAAACATTTCCCACAAATCAGTACACAAAACACATCATCATACACCTTGTGCAAAAGTTACATCTTCCAGAACTCTTCTTGCATGTTGGATGTGGCTCAACCTTTAGGTTGATGCCACAATTTGTTGCTGTGACCCAGAAAACATTAGCTAACAATAAGAACTCCAAAAAGAACTTACCCTCTTAATGATGCTGTTGAGCTCTTAACTGCCATCAAGCTCGGGATAAGCCATCGCAATTATGCGGGCCATTATAGGGGTCAGAGAGCGGCGCATGCACGTCCCACAATGGGAGGACTGGCCAGGTTGGACTTCTGATGACTTCCTGGTCCAGCGTCGTACATCTTCCCACCTCTTACGACAGTGAATGCTGCACCGCTTGTAGACCCCCACGTCTACACCTTCTTGGCAACAGCCTTCCATCCCTACGGCCAACTTCACTGATTTTAAGCCTAAAGTCCAAAGAGCCAGATATTGTGGTTAGAAGCATGTACTATGACTAAGAGCAGTATAGAATGACTGTAATGTGTGTGAGTGAGAGCACACTCTTTGTTGATGTATGAACATGTGTGTGTGTAGGAATGGGATATATTTGTATGGGTGACAGTAAGCCTGTGTTGTGTGTACTTGCAGCACATAGCATACCTTTTCTGATATGTCGCACCATTACATGAATAATACAGACAGACACTCAGGGCCTGATTACGACCTTGGCGGATGGGATACTCCGTCACAATTGTAACGGATATCCTTCCCACCGTTTTACAAGTTCCATAGAATATAATGGAACTTGTAATACGGCGGACGGGATATCCATCACGTTTATAACGGAGTACCCCATCTGCCAAGTTCGTAATCAGGCCCTCAATCTGGAAAAGAGATAAATTTAAAGGGCAAAACAAAATATTCAGACAAGCTCATTGCTTGTAGTTTTTCAAAACCACTTTACATTTCTCTCATGTTGACATATGGCTGTATTTTTCAATTCTACTTATGGCAAAGTGTACTTTGGCCACTCTAAGGGGAATGCAGTTTGTAAACAGAAAACTTTGAAATGTGAGTGAATTGAAATGAAAAGTTACCTTAATCTTCAAGATAACTTTTCATTTCAATTTACAGACATTTAAAAACATTGATAAACATGATTTTGTTCACAGCCAAAGTATTGAGTTGGCTTCACTTGAATCACAACACTTCACTCAGGAACTACATGGGACAATTTACCTGTGTTTTAAAAAAAAGCAAGTTAGTTAGAAATACATTTTCCTTTGACACGTACCTGTCCCTCAGTGCCCCATACAGCTAGCTGTACAGGGACAGGACTTCCGTAATCAGCAATTCCAAAACCCCTTGACGTAGAAGTTAGAGGCCCTGTCACCTGCTTTGCCGGGCATTATGGCTCCCAGAGAATGGTAACAGCAGCTGCAAAAGTGGAGGAGGTATTGTTAGTTGAAGTATTAGGAGGCAAATGAGCTGTTTTCATAATGCCAAGTACATATAGACAACGTACGCAATCATCAACGGAGACACACATATCTTTCGCCTTTTGTACATTACTGTCACACATGTTAGCCCATGGCTGTGTCCGTCATGGAGTTTTACACCCACTACACAGTCATTTTCCGCCAACGGCCGTCGGATTAAAAAGGTCCTAACCGCAAGGTCAGATGTACGCCATTTTAAAATGTGAACCACTGTATTTTTAAATGCTAAGTGCATCATAAGTACTCAAAATGGTGGCTAGTCTGTTTACATCTACACAATGCGAACTTTACTGTTTTTGAACACATTTAAAACAGTAGTCTTTCTTCAGTGATGAGGCACAATTGTAGTGAATCCTATTTAGGTTTTATTTGCTCTGACTTCGTCCATTTATTTTATTATTTCTTTTATGATGGCTGATATAGTTTATAGATAGAGAAATGTTTTGATTTGCATTATCAGTGCCACTCTGGGAAGGTATCACTATCCGCATCATAATCAAGTGACGTACACAGGTATTCACATCATGTCCCTTTCTCATTTATGTGCGACAGTAACAATGTATTCTTGTTGGGGATTGTTTACATAATTGCCTCCACAAGTCTGCCTCCGTTTCAATTGTTTGGGAACATTCTTGCATCAGGGGTCCTACACGATCTGTATAAATACATTTCACACAGACAAGGTTATCAAAAGGATTCATTCCAGATGCCATCTGTGCTGCACGTCACCTCGCTGCAGAAATCAGACTTCGTGTCACCACAGAGTCTGACCTAGAGACCTCATTCCAAGGTAACAAGGGTAGGGGGGGTCGCTTCTCATGGACATGGCACTGGCAGATTAGGTTTATCATACCTAGCTCTCAATAAGTTACAGATTAGCATTTCCATGCTAGGCATTTGACATTTCATGTTTAATGCAAGAAGGTGGGAGTCTTTGTATTCACAACACATCTTCACAATTATGCTTCTTTTATTGTTCATTGTCCTGATCATCTCAGCTCATGCATTTTACCATAGATTGCAGTCTTTTCACTACATCTATTGAAAACTTTCCTGATCCCCTTCGTAGCCCTTGTGTGACTGAGACTCATTGCTAACGTGAGAAATGGGCAACCTCTGTTCCACCATTCCACTCCCCTGAGATGCTGCACCCTAGAGTCCATGTGTAAGGCTGGCAGAAATCACCTTTTACTGTTTGGGTTTTTGGCGAGGTTCTGCTTGTGATCCAGAAGGGTTGGGCTGACAGTTGCAACTTGTTGTATGAATGGCTTAGTCACCTACAAACATTAGTGCTGTCATCCCTAAACCAGCAGTCTCGCCTAGAAGCGAGTGTCCAACTATGACACATTAACCAGTTTCTGCAAAATTAGTATTTTCCCAATGTGAAGGTTGGAGCAATTGACAGCACACATTGGCCCATATGTATGAAAAGTTATCGTCATTTTTTTTTTAATGCTAAAGCGGTGCTAACTTAACTCCATATTTTAACTCCATATTTATATTTTGACACTAGACCCAGGCCTAATTATTTAGGCAGGCCTAAATAATGGCAGTAAGCCAGCGTTAACGGTCAGACCAGGCGTTAAAGTGCAGGTAGACCCATTTCCATGGGGAAACGCTGTGGAATGGGCACAAAGATGCCACCCCAAACCCCAGCAACACCACCACCCACGCCACAGTGACACTACAGGAGGGGGGACCCCATCCCAGTTAAGTTTAGGTGAGTATATTTTTTATTTTGCGAAGTGCCATTGGGGCCCCCTGTCTGGCACTGGGTATGTAGTGTTTGCCCAGGGGATACTGGTCCCCTGTGGTGGGCACTGGGGTGGTGGTAATTACTCCGGTCTGTATTTAGAGAGGAGTCATTTTTTGCCTCCTTGGGCGTTAAAAAATAAAGCTAGGCTGATTAGCGGCAGATATTTTGCCGCTAACTAGCCTAGCGTCATTTCTGACCCACTAGCGCCATTTCCCTTAACGCCATCCCTCACTGGCTAGTGTCTTTTTTTGAGGTGCTAGCCATTCCTTAGCGCCGTTGTACATAACTTTATAAATATGGCGCAGGGAATGGTGTTAACCAGTGTTAAAAAAAAAAAATTACATACAACTGTGTTAGCGCAGTTGTGCCTCATCTTTTATAAATATGGGCCATATTGCCTTAGTGCCACCACATGAAAGGGAACAGGTCTACTGTAATCGGAAGGACTTCCATTCAATCAATGTGCAAGTTGTCTACTTACCTGATTTGTCCATTTCCCAAGATCACCACATGATTCCTTCGCAGCATACCCGTACAAATGTCACAACTTGGATCTGAGAGGGGCTGGCTTGTTGGTAAGTACAATCTGTCATTATGATTATTTGGTTAATTTCTAGTTGAAAAATCTACAATAGGATTTAATAATTTTGCTCAATAAATTGTTTATTTCATAGAGAAGACTCAGCTTATCCTAACCGACCATTGTTGTTAGCACCACTGAGGAATCCAACAATGCCAGGGGAAGTCCACGGAGGCTAGTGGAATGGGCCTTTTGGTTCCTAAAGGCCAGATTTCGCTGTCTGGATAAGACTGGTGGAGCCTTCTTCTACTCACCCAATAAGGTATGCAAAATCACCATGGCCTACTGCTTGTTGCACAACATTGCCCTGCGATGGAACAATTCATACATTGCCAAGGGTGGAGCCCATGATGAGACACCGGGTAAGGATGTTGAAATACCAAATGAAGATGATAGTGGTGAAGAGGAAGGAATCGATGTACATCAAGATGTGTTTGGCAACTTCTTCACATGAGTGTAAGTATACCTTTAGATAATGTTACATTCAATGTCAAAATAACAAATAACTGCACACATCATTCTGTGTTGGACATTTTGTTTTTAGGAATGGGTAGTTCAGGATACTCCAGGGTAAAAATGTTTGTTGGTCAAAGTTTTGACACATTGACTGCTGTGTTCATTTATATTATTTATCTTAAATTGTTCTAAGTAAATTAGTCCTCATAATCTATCATTTGTAATGCATCTATATTGGCATGTAAAATCATTAATTTGTTCTGGTTATCCTTTTCTAGGGTTCTTCACTATAACTTCATTTGTACATTTCAAATTTGTGACATTTGCAATTCTATGCTGCTGCTGGAAAGTACAAAGGGAACATGGGTTGATCTTGTGAAAGTTACACACACAAACTTTGGATGTTCATATCTTGTACAAAGACAACTTGCACAGTGATTGAATAGAAGCTTTGAGATTGCATTAGACTTATTTTGTGTTGAATGTTGCCACAAAGCAATATATGTTGATTAATTTGCTCCAACCACTTGTGTAAGTCGACCCAGAGCATATTTATCTACCTTCACATTTGCAAAATCCTCATTTTGTGTTAAGTGTATGGAGCTGTTGATTTGTCTCATCATTGTAGAAAGAACGTTTTGTAGCACACCACTTAAGGTTAGTTGTGACATTCAACCAGATACTGCAAGATTGTATTGGAATAAGCCTATGGCCACAAAATTGAGTACTGCCATGATTTAGATTTTTGGTGTTACTGATGTGTGATTCCTATTGTGAGGCAGAATGTCTGGCTCCAGCTGAAAACATGAATCAATAATAGGTTGCCTATTGATTCTGATTTTTAGGATTGTGCCCCGTTCCTCCATGGTGTCAAGGTCCGAAACTGTAAATATAAAAATGACAGACTATTTGGGTTATGCATGGTTTGTAGATTTATTTTGAAAATTTGACAAACAACTTTTTCTTAGAAATGTATTAAATGAATACATTAAGGTTTGTGGTGTTTGTTATATTTTTACTTTTTGGAAATGGGAGAAACATTACCTAAATGTACCATTTTTGGCAATAAATATTTTTGCTTATTTGCATTTTTAAAATAATGATGGAAGGAAGAAATGAAAAAGTAAATACCACAAGAAATACAACACCAGTCTTTAAATTTGTAGTTTTAGAACTTATATTACAAATATAAATAAACTAAAACAGGATGAAAACCAAAAACAAACAAAATAGTCAATCATGGTTAATGAAACTATTATTGTAGAGCCAAAATTGTTTGATGTCAAATGTACAAAATACAACTGGCATCAAAAAGGTAAGTGTGTCCAGAAAATAGTCCACAGAGTGAATGGAAGTCACACACTGGAGGAAATTAGTTTCAGTGTATCTTGCTGGTGGTGGTGGAGGTCTTGCCATCCTTTCCTGGTGGTCCGGATGAACGTCCCCTCCTGAGAGAAAGGGGGGTCGGGGGAATCCACAGTTGCAGGGACTGAGGTGGGAGCAGGTGTTTCTTCTTACAGCAGGCCCCCCTTTCTGTGAATGAGGCAGATGTACTGTGCCCTGATGTTGTGTGGCCACAGAAAGGGATTTTGCAGTGAAAGCCCTGAACATATGGTGTTAAATGTCAAACAGCACCCCAGCTAGACAGCTCAAATTAGAGTTAAGATTCTACATGTCTACATTGCGCTCCCTCTGCAACTGCTGCATGTCCCAGGGCTCTGTAAAGACTTGGCCCATCACGTATTGGGACTGATGTAGGCATCCCAAGAGTTGGCGAATGGTGGCATGGGTGACAGTGAACCCAGTGGCCTCACTTTGCTGGTCCACTGATTCCCTCCCACAACCCCTATCCCCACTACCCTGTGCCCTTGAGGCAGTGTGCCCCATCCCACTGGGGCCTGGCTAAACCGGAGGTGGTAGTGTGTTGGCTCAACAGGAGCCAGGACTGGAGGGCAACAAGATAGGGATGATGTTCCTTTGGGCACAGGAAGTGGAGGTATTGATTGGCTGAGGGGTTGTAACAGGTGGGAGGGGTAGAGTGAGCGAGACTCACTAGAGCTGTCTGCTCAGATAGACCAGATGGACCAGCCAGCTCTTAATCATCTGGACAAGCAGGAGTGGAGTCCTCAGTGAAGGCTTAATCCTGGTCTGGAGTGGAGTTATCCTCAGTGGCACATTCTCTGGGTGTAGGACCTAATAGGATTTATAAATAAAACAAAATGTAAAAGCCTGAATTTTGCATCAAATGTGTTTTGAGATACAAATGAAGCAACCTAAAATACAAATAAATAATTAACAGTATGATTAGACCATTCGGGGCTTTTTTGGTAATCAACCAAACATTATAAATTACACGCATGCAAACTTCACAAACAGCATGTGAAGAGATGTCCTGAAAAGAAAACAATTACTTAGGAAGTGTACATAAAATACACCACGGATTCAACTCCGTAGAGAGGAGAAATGAGATGTAAACCATTCCAAGGCCTAGCAGGCTAACATTCAGACTATTATATAACTTAGTAGGATTAATGGCATTGGTTATCAGATAAACATTGCAAAGTAAATTTATTGTCATTGCAACTTATATTCCGCATACAACGTAACATGAAAAACATGTTTTAAGTCAACATACTTTGATTTGTGAAACCAATTTCATAACTTCAATGAAATAACAAGAAAATGACAACATACAAAATTAAATTAAATAATTCCACTTGTATTCATTGCATAAAATGGGATTTCAGAAATGCATAACATTTTGACATATGTGCATATATATAGAAGAGAATTACCTACATCGCATTGCAAACATTTTCCAGATACAAGCCCAAGGCATCATGGTAGTTTTAGTCCTTTCAGTTTGACATTACCGACACGTGGAAAATTGTAAGTTGAAGTTTCCAAGTAAAACTTATGCAGTGAAGATTTACACACATTTACTAAATTATAACATGTGAAATAAGTTAAAAGATTAACAAAAGACTTACAAGCACCATACCTTCTTGGTGTAGTAAATGGGGTTTTGAACCTGTTATCTTAAATACAACAAAATACATTCAAACAAACAAAGAAGCCAATGCAAGAACTGGTCAATGAAGAGCAGCGCACATATTGACCACACATATTGGTCAGTAGTAAAAGGAGAGATGGCCCCATAATGCTATTAATTTGATGAGAACAATAGATTTGTGATTTGTAAAATTTGGTTTATGTTTTTTACATAGGTGGAAAACACATTATCAACAGCAAACTTGAGAGCAAAAACGACATTTATGTTTCGTGAGACATTCATAAGTCTGATTTACCAATCTCCACTCCACCAGGGATTCCTGTCCATCCTTCAGGATATAGAATCTGTAAGACCTTCCCCTCCCAGGGAAAACATTGCACGGGGGGCTGGATGCACCAGTTCCAGTCCTCTGGGCCTCAAGGTGATGGCTGGAGGCCAGGGATTGCACTCTTCCCTTCAGCATTCCACCTCTTCCTAATTTCATCCTGTGTGCGCAGGTTGTTGCCTACAGCTTTCACTCTGTCAACTATTCGGGACCACATTTACCTTTTCTGAGATATGGTTGTATTTTGTACTTGTGCTCCAAGCAATTGTAGCTCTAGTCTAATGATTTCATCCACCATGACTGAAAATTCTCGCTCTGTAAAACAGCGTTTTTTCCTCCCTGCCATTATGAGTAATTAACATTGAATGTAATAAAGGGCCCACAAGTTGAGGAAAAAATTAAACAACTAAAAAATGAACAGAGGGAGAAAAAAGAAAGATGATCACCTGACTTTTTTGTGGCAAATTCAGCAGCAAAATGGTGTTGTGCAGTGGAATGGCAAAGGATCATGGTCTGAAAAGGAGTGTGTTTTATAGTGTGGTATAAGCTGTAGTCGATTAACCAGAATACATCAGGTGTGTGCTACTAGCGTCCATCCGATAGCCACAGACGTAATAGAATGTTGAGCGGGTTCCACAGCAGACACCCACTGTCAGGAATCCTCTGCTAGAACAACACCAGCACAACAGTGAAATCTAAATTTGCTCGGCGCAATCCCGCCACTCTGATGGTGATTGAGTACTGTTAGTCAGCTTAGGAGCCCGCTGCGTCGGCAGTGGAAAACCGTTTACATGAGGTTCAGCCACCATAGATCTAAATACGGCGGTCAGAACTCCGTCAGCTTGACGGAGAACTTGAAACGGCCATTGTGAAGGGATGATGGAACTTCGATCAAGACCTAAATCAGGCCCCAAGATTCCTAACTTAGCTTGAAGTATGGTTTATCCCTTTGGGCCATTCGAGTGTTATGATGTCCTGATGCAGGAGATCCCTGGTAGTACAGCTACCAGCAAAAAATGTTGAGTGTGGAGGCTGCACATCCACAAGCTTATTTCTTTTTAGAAAAAATGCAGTTCACAAGCTTGGCATTTCACAAATCTTAAGCTGTTTAGAAAATACAAAGTTAGAAACTGTGGCAAGTTCATGTGTGTAGTTTAATAAGTACCTTAAAAATCCACTAATCCCTTCAAATAGATTCACACGTATAAAAAAAGTGCACAAAACATTGTGTGGGTTAAAACCTTCCATACTGTGCCTTTATCTCTATAAATATTTGAGAAAGAATCCACCTATAGAGCAAAGCTTTAATGTTTAGACATAGCCGAGGGCTTTACGCCTCTAAATATATAATAGTGTACCTACGGGCCTGCAACTAAGGTCTCGAAAACATGTTTTCTGAAACAGACACTGCCTTCCCTTATCTTTCTCTTGGAGGCTCTGTGCCATGAAGAGATGTGACCTACTTGCTAGAGCTGTTCGCTTTCGAGCTGGAGAACCAGGTTCCAAGTGTGAGCTAATAACAATCTCCCCATGCATAAAAAAAAGAAATGTGTAATATAAACAGCTTGTCTTGTAAAGCACTCTAATACCCTGGGGCCAAGGTTGCTCCTCATAGATAAACTGCTTTCCACTGGTGAAGTTGTAGAAGCTGTTCCCTGTATTTAAATCTACACACCCAGCACCACCTGCACCAAGACTGCTTTCCTCTCATCTGCCTGCTGCTTCCATCTAGGAGTGGGAGAAACCGTGTAACTTTATCTAACTATAAACAATTAATTTTGTTAATACTACATGATTCTGCTTGGCAGCCTTCTGTGCCAAACAAATGCCACATGACATACCTACTCAATGTATGTTGCACACAGTTTCTAAAGTCATGTGGTGAATGAGGCTAGTGCACCGCGTGGGTCACTCGAGCCTTCCATGAGCCACATTTATGCATAAAGCATAAGTAGAAGTAAAAAGAAATTACGTGAAATATGCATATACATATGCATAAGGCTTGTGTAAACTAGGTTTTGCCCAAGTTAGTACATATATAGCATATTACTCTGGGTGGGTGTTTATGTCATTGATATACAAATTAAATAAAGTGGGCCAAGGATGCGGTGCTGTCTCACTTCCTTCTCCACTAGGAAACTATTGGCCAACCACACCAAGCACATGGCCACCAGCTTCTTCCGCAGAAGCTGAAGTCGAAAGAGTAAGGGCTGTTTCCAGGTCTACAAAGAACTGGCTCTATGAGCCCTCTTGATGGACCGTGTACCCGTTTTCCCATCAGTCACAATCATTTTTCAGGTCAAAGCCTACCAGACAGCACAGCTGTCTGATTTACTAACAACATATTAAAGACATTCAGAAAATTTCCCTAAGAATGCATCCCGTCCATTGCTTACCATTGGCTTTGAGGTCTGTAACTCACAGTTGCTTGCTTTCTATTTGCTCACTCTATTTGTTTTAGGCTGTCTCACTTGAGTTCATCACCTCTGTTGCCCAAACCTTAGTTACTGTAAATTTAACATTTTTTTTTTTTTTTTTTTTACGAGGTATTGATGTCTGTAACAGACCTGCTTTTTCGGGTTCTTACCTTGTCACATTTGCTGTGCATTCAAAGAGAAATGTCAAATCTCAGACTCTGTCTTCCAGGGAGTTTGGTGTTTACTTTCCTTTCTTTGACTTCAAAGTGAGAGGATTTATGTGACAATCAGGCTGGCTGCTGGGGGTGTGCTCGAGGAAGGCTGTACAATGTTATTTTTTCTAGTTCTAGCACACAACAAAATTTAATTTAAATGTCTGTAAATTAAGTCTGCATGTATTTCAGAATATATCAGAATTAGAAAAGCACAAATGAAGCACATTTTGTGGTGATTCTGAAGTGTGGTGGAGCTAAATATTTGCATCCAATCTAAACAAATCAGTACACTAGGTGACACACGTTATCATGTGTGGAATGTATACCTTTAACACTAAAACTGTATGCCTGTGCAAATGTAATGGGCATTTCAATTGACGATATGTTGTCTGTAATGGCAATACGCTACCACGCCATGCATATTCCATTCTACACCACTCCACATCACTGCAGTCTACTCTGCACCACTCCACACTGCCTCACTGCACTCTTCTCTGCACAACCCCATGCCGCTGCACTCTACCCCACCCCATTTTACTAGGCACCACTCTACTTTTGCCACTGCCCTCTACACCACTCCATGCCACTTTATTTAGCAGTTCTGCACTCTATGCCAATGCACTCACCTCTGTACTACTACAATCTATGCCACTGCCCTCTATGCCAATCCACTCTATGCCACTCTAATCTACTCTGCATTCTACACCACTCTACTCTGTGTACCACCACACTCTACTCTGAAACAATCTGCTCTATGCCACTGCACTTAGATCCACTGCACTTTGCGCCACTCCACTCTGCGGTACTGCACTCTAAGCCAGTGCACTCTACATCACTTTACTCAAAACCAATGCACTCTATGGCACTGCACTCTGTGCCAATCTATGCCACTATACTCTGCAACACTTTATAGCACCGACCTATACGCCACTGCACTCTACACCATTGTTACCTATGTCATTGCACTCTACGCCACTCTATTCTACTCAGCACCTCTCTAATTTATGCCACTCTAATCTGCACCACTCTATGCCACTGCACTCCACACCAATGGAGTCTATGATACATCTCTGCACTCTGCGACAGTCTACTGTGTAACACTGCACTCTATGCCACTGAACTCTATGCCACTCTACTCCACTGCACTCTACTCTACACCACTACACTCTGCTCCACTCCACTGCACACACCTCACTCTATGCCAATCTACTCTGCAACACTACACTCTCCACCAATTAACTCCAAGCCACTGTTCTCTGCACCACTGGGCTCAATGCCATTGCACTCTACACTACAGTACTCTACTCTATATATCTCTACTCCATTCTATGCCATTCCACTGTACAGCTCTACTTTCTAAGCAACTCTAGTCTGCATTGGTCCACTCTCCACCACTGCACTCTATGCCAATCCACTCGAAGTCACTCTAATCTACTCTGCATCACTCACTCTACAGCACTGCACCCTACATCACTTCACGCTACTCAATCTGCTCTATGCCACTACACTATATGACACTCCACTGCACTCAATGCCAATGCACTTTACACCACTTTACTCAAAACAAATACACTCTACGCCACTACACTCTATGTCAAGCTACTCGGTACCATTACATTGTACACAACCATACTCTGCAATACTCTACGCCACTGCACTTAATGCCACTCTATGCTACACCATTGCACTCAACATCACTTTACTCTGCACCACTCTACACCAATGCAGTCTATGCCACTCTACTCTACACCACTGCACTCTACAACACTGCTCTCTCCACCATTGAACTCTATGCCACTCTACTGTGCACCACTCTACTCTGCACCAGTGCACTATATACCACTGCACTCTACACCACTCTACTGCACTCTACGCCAGTGCATTCTACACGGATGCACTCTACGCCACTACACTCCACGCCACTCTGACACTCTAATCTATTGTGCACCAATGCACTCTATGCCTCTCTACTCTACTCTTCACCACTCTAGGCAACTCCACTCAGCAACACTCCACTCTAGGCCACTTCACTGTCTGCTACTGCACTCTATGCCACTGCACTCTACCCTGCACCACCCCACTTTATGGCACTTCACTCTTATCTGAAATATTCTACTCTATGCCACTCTAGTCCACTCAGCACCACCCTACTCTACACAATTATACTCTATTTAGAACCACTTTACTGTCCGTCACTGCACTCTATGCCACTCCACTCTACACCACTCCACTCTATGCCACTACTATATGCCAATGCACTCTACCCTGCACCACCCCACTTTATGCCACTTCACTCTACTCTGAAATAATCTACTCTATGCCACTCTAGTCCACTCTGCACCTCCCTACTCTACACAATTGTACTCTATTTAGAACCACTCAACTGTCCGTCACTGCACTCTATGCCACTGCACTCTACCCTGCACCACTCCACTCTATGCCACTTTAGTGTATGTCACTGCACCCTACACCACTCTACTCCACTCTGTGCCTCTCCACTCCACTTTACTGCACAGCACTCCATGCTGCACCACTCTATGACACACTGCACCACTCTACGCCTCTACATTCTACGCCACTTCACTCTACTGTAAACCACTGCACTCTGCGACAATGCACTCAACACCACTTTATCCAAAACCAATGCTTTCTATGCCTCTACACCACTGCAATCTATGCCAAGTGCTCTGCACCACTGCACTCTATGCCACTATACTCTACTCTGCAAATCTCTCTGAATAAATCCTAATGAATCCACTCACATTTATACCAAAGATCTTCATCTCATGTTAGACCTGCAGTTGTGGTCATGCCACCCTCTCAGTCCAATAGTTAAATACATCTATTTAATTAATCACAGACATTGGACTTGTCGTGGTCTAAAGGTTGTGATGAGTCATATGTGCAAAACGCATAACAGTGGCAACAGTAAGTATCAGCCCCCTTAAGAGTGAAATAAGACATACAAAAGCAATACTCGAAGAATTAACAACATAGTTCATCAAGTGGCCACTTACATAACTTTAATAAGTCAACATAAGTCTCACAAACGATTGAAAAACTTCTTGGAAATGTTCAATCAAAGAAACATAGGTTGCAATATGAAAAACAGTTCTTTGAGCAATTCACCCTTTTTAGTCTCAATATAAATCACAAGACAACCCTTCAAACACTCTGGTGGGCTTGTTGTAGGTGGGGCCTTTTATGAAATCCACTATCAAATGTTTCTTACAGTCCCAAGAGGTCATAAAAATTTGTTGTTTTGTTTTCAAGGGTGCACTGAACACTTTGAATATGTGGGTGGATGTGTTTCGGTGCTCTAGTTTGGTAGAAACATATAAACCTTCCTCATGACCTACATTAATCAACAAAATAGCTATTTGTGATTCTCCAATCTGGAATGAGTTGTGAATGCTTTTCAAAGCCTCAGTTCAATCAGGCAAAAAGGCATTCTGATGATATTGCCTGGATACCCTCACAGGTGACAAGCAGCTCTCTACAAATCCACCTTACACTACACTACAGCGGTCAGGGCACACAACTGTGACTTGTCAAGAAATTCAAGGGAAGAGGTGTGCTGGATGGTGGAGATGGCACGAGACAGAAAGATGTTGCTCCCGGCTCAAGTCCGGTGCCTGGGATCACCTTGGAAGATGGATGTCAGGGAAATCCCATGGGTCAGTCTCCAATAATTAAAGAGCTGCAGTACCCAGTTTGCTCATAACCCATTTTCTTTTTTTGGGGAGTGAGTAATACGTCTTACGGTCCTGTAATATGTTGCTCCCTTTAATCAGGTTCACATAGTAACATACTACATGTGATTATCCGATTTAAGGTGTAAATTAATCATTCTGTATCACTGTAATCAATTTATTTTAGAGTAGGTTAATCAGAATAAATATTTTAATGAAAATTATTCCTATCCTTTTGCAAACTTTATACAGAACCCGCAAAAGACAGGTTCTGAATCATATCCCAAATATATTTGTATGTGCAGCAATTGAAGCCATCCACGCAGAGGAACAGTTACCAGGGTGCTGTTACTATGCATGGACATATAAGAACCAGTAATGGGTCCTCTGCGGCATTCACAATCTCTGACTCTGCAAGTTCTTATGGACAGTGCATTAAGGGTGACATTGGGCAGCTCTCAAAATGGCTCCCGGCGTGCGGCATCCATTGGGAAACTGTTTAACTACTTTACAGAAGCACATGAGATCAGAGGCAGGTACAGAGGCCTCAAGAATCAATAGCACAGGGATCAGGCTGTAGACAAGGCAATCGTGATTATGGTTTCAGAAGCCGGTCCTCACGTCTGGTGTCTATGTCATGACACAAAGGATTCTGGATCCCAGAAACACAACGGTTGATTGCCAAAGCAGACCTTGGTACATCATTTTCTTTAAGTAGAGCCTTTGCTGGACTCCTTTGATCTCACTCCTAAGGTGCATCATCCCTTTTCCCTCAGTATCCATCATCTCCCACCCCTTCCATCACTCTGCTTCTTTCCCTGTATCTCTCTGGACAGGTTTTCTCCTGCTAGCTTTTCTACTGATCCTGAAGAGTTGTCATCCGGTGGGTGTGAGATTATGAGTCTTATTCACAAAGGTAAATTTACACTTTTGGTGCAGGTTTTGCTGCTTTTTTTCTATTCACACAGTACGAGTGTAGTTTTAGGTGTTGTATCTTAACAACCGTGGAGAACTTAGCACATCAAAAAGAGGAGAGCTTTAAGGGGAGAGGATTCACTGAGCGAATCTACCTGGATTCACAAGCTCTGCACAGTGCAGCCTTCTCATCTCCTGCCTCAACTGCTCTTAAGATGACATACCTGGTTAGTAGAGTCTGACTGCTAAAACTTAAGGGACAAGCTTCCCCCTGATGAGCCAGAACGGTCCCCTATCATGTGCTTCGAGATTGTCGCAAACCTGGTTGAAACTGTCATCAGGATGATTCTTTGAATTTCATCAAAGCAAGGTGTTTTGTTTGAAGAAGAACGTCTCGGGGAATGGAAGATGGTGATTATTTGGTCACTTTCGCTCAGGTTCACCCTGGTAATTGCAGCCATAGTGTTATCAGTGTTACTAACCAGTCCCTGTACAGCACACTGTCCCTTTATTGGTTAAAAATATTTGAGAAAGTATGTTACTAAAGACTGAAATGTTTGTATAGTTGTTAGCTCTGGAGAAGGGAACACAAGAAACTGCGCATGCGGTGAAAAAGGGGTGTAAATTGTGATAAACACAGCTAAGCTGCTGCAATGGGAGAATGAGTGGGAATGGAGATTACAAGGTCTCTCTCCCATTTCAGGGGATGAGGAAGGTGTTTTAAGGAGTGCTGACATAGTTCAGTGGGCTGCAAAAACTTTATTTTAGTTTTTCTCTCAAGTGCCTTGGTGATGACTAAGACATGGGCTGCGACTCTTGGGACGAGGCAAGGTAGAAAGGAAGGAACTCCACCGCCTCCTTGTCAAGCCTGGCACCAAATCTAAGTCTGGCAGCCACCTTTCCCCTAAAACTAAGCCCCCAAATTGACTCCTCCCATTAGCCTGCGAGGGAAAGACAGTGCAGATAAAGTTAAGTACTTCAAAAATGTTCACAAAGAAGTTGGAAGCAGCAGGTCAGTGAATGGGCCCTGGGAGGGCACTGGAGAGAGCGTGGTTCAGAATGGGAGGGGTGTGTGTGGGGGGAGGGGAGGGTAAGCTTGGAGGCAGGGGGGGCAACAGAATCTGGTTCCAGGTCATGAAAAGAACAAACCCTGCAGGCAGCTCTAGGGTCTGGGCCTGCACAGCAGTGAAGGCCTCATGGAGATCACATCCTGTTACTGGAGTCCTGCAGCCCCCTCCTCCCACTGCTATATATAGGCGCCTTATGCTGTAACTTACAAGGTGGTAATACAACAACAGGGGTAAGCTGATAACCCAGAACCTAGGGCAATTAAACCTTATTGTAACAACAATGGTTCCAGGAGAAAAATCAATTAAACAAAAAAAAAAAGTATGGTGCCAAGAAACAAAATGAAACAGAAATCAAAATTATTAATCAATAGTATCAAACATACATAAAACAATGACTCCCCACGTTACACATTTACAGACAAAATGACAGGTAAAACACAAAACAGAGGCACTGGCTGTAATAAATCAACAGGGTGGTCAACAATTAGTGGAACATGACACGGTCAATGTTTGCATCCAATCTTTCAATCAGGCATCAATGATGTTTCGACCCTTGTGGTTTAAGGGGTCTTCATCAGGACATAAAAAATTGGAGCACCAAGGAAAATTCTAGAAAACAAGAGTGAGACAATGATAAAGGCTCAACAAAAAACAAAAGGATATATGAGGCCCCGGACCAAATACCCACATTACTGACCTTGCAGCAACAAACGCTTCCATCAAAGAATTCCAGAAGATCATTATTAATATCTTACTCTATCATTATCTTACTCTTGTTTTCTCTGTTCTGTGTTTTAAACTGTATATTGTCTGGATATGTTTGTTAAATTTAACGTGGAGAGCTACTGTTTTCTGTATGTTTGATATTATTGTACAATAATATTGATTTTTGTATCATTTTGCGCATTGGCATTGTTTTTTATTTTCCTTTTTTCTTGTTTAATTTATTTTTCTCCTGGAACCATTGTTACAATAAAGAGGCTCACAAGGTGTTTGTGCCACCTAACCAGGCCTTCCTTCCAACTAAGGGGAGAGAGCAAGATTATATTATGGAATAGCACCAGGCAGTCGTGCATAAACTCCTCCACCCCCGACACCAACAGCAACAGATATCTTGTGCACAAATAAGTAAAAGGATGGCTTGTAAGGTGAGAAGGTGAACCCTGAAAGAAAATCTTTAAAGAGGAGCTAAAGTAATTCTATCTTACTGTAGCATTTGTATAACTCTGCATACCCCAGTTGAGGAAACAAAGTGCTTTCTGGATGGCTGGATAAGAGGCTTCCCCTTTCCCTTTTCTTGTGCATTGCGAATCTCAAAAACAGATGACTTATGGGGTCATTTAGAGCATGGCGGGATAGACCCTCTGTAAATTGGTGTTCTTCTGCCCACCAAACTGGCAATTCCATCACCTCACATAGAAACTCTGGGGCATATTTATACTCCGTTTGCGCCGGAATTGCGTCGTTTTTTTTTTTACGCAAAACTAACTCCATATTTATACTTTGGCGTTAGACGCGTCTAGCGCCAAAGTCCATGGAGTTTGCATCATTTTTTAGCGTGGACACCTACTTTGCGTTAATGAGATGCAAGGTAGGCGTTCCCGTCTAAAAAATTGACTCCGAGGCATGTGCGCCGTATTTACACTCCCGGGCAAAATTCACGCCCGGGAGTGGGCGGGTCAAAAAAAATGACGCACGGCCGCTTTTGCGCCGTTTTTTAGCGCCTGGAAAAGGCAGGCGTTAAGGGACCTGTGGGCTCGGAAGGAGCCCAGAGGTGCCCTCCCAAGCCCCCAGGGACACCCCCTGCCACCCTTGCCCACCCCAGGAGGACACCCAAGGCTGGAGGGACCCATCCCAGGGACATTAAGGTAAGTTCAGGTAAGTTTTTTATTTTTTATTTTTTTGTGGCATAGGGGGGCCTGATTTGTGCCCCCCTACATGCCACTATGCCCAATGACCATGCCCAGGGGACAGAGGTCCCCTGGGCATGGCCATTGGGCAAGGGGGCATGACTCCTGTCTTTGCTAAGACAGGAGTCATTTCTATGGGGGTTGGGAGTAGAAAAAAATGGCGCAAATCGGGTTGAGGCGAAAAATTTGTCTCAGCCTGACTTGCCCCATTTTTTGACGCCCAAGCTCCATATCCCCCTACGCCGGCGCTGCCTGGTGTACGTCGTTTTTTTTCACGCACACCAGGCAGCGCCGGCGCCTAACGCATGGTGCTTCAGAATGGCGTTAGCCGGCGCTAATTTTTTTGACGCAAAACTGCGTTAGCGCAGTTTTGCGTCAAAAAGTATAAATATGGCCCTCTGATTGTTCACTAGTGGGGGCTGAGTCATTCTGCCTATGGTCAATCAACCAGTCTGCCACTTTTCGAACATCAAGTGGATCTCCCTGCTGAGGGCGGTGCTCTTTGTGCTTATTTTTCCCATCCAGGCCTGCTATGCAAGGCAGGGCAGATAGAGGCAGGGAAAAATAACAAAGCCCTCCATGCCCTAGGACAAAACTCACGGTTAGAGTCTTTGTTTTTTTTGGTGTCACAAACAAACTTCGGCTTTGGAAATTTGTTTGTGAGAAACAAAAAATTAACAACAAGTCTGCCAACAATACATGGAGGGGTCTGCTTGGCATTTAGGTGTGACCAAGGTGCTCTTGTCTTGGTGGTGGAGCATTTTCATAATAAATCAACTAGCAGTAAATCCTCAAAAGGGCAGGAGGCTGTGCTGCTGCGGGTAGGATGAGGTGAACTCTACACCACCCTTACGGCCTTGGTAGACACTCCTCCAGCATCCAAACGACCCCCTTCATTAGCACCCTCTAATGAAAGACACCAGCAAAATTGTGATTTTTTGGAGAGTACTCCAGAACATTACTCTTTGAGGTAAACAAAATCGACCAAAATTATGTTTTTTTTAGAAAAATAAAAAATCAAGGAACAACAGGAAAAAGTCTAAAATTCTCATTTAATGGTGCAGAAAATGAGCACACCACAGGCTACATTTACCCGGGATGTAGAATAGGTGACTCTGAAGTTTAAAACGGACAGTAAAACACTGCAAAAAAAGACCTTTGTTCTTTCTGCACCTTCATTAAATAGCAACCATACTTCTATCCACCTAAAGGTTTAATGCTAAAACTGTTCCATAGCATTAACTGTCCAGGCTTACTTTGCAGAAGGGATGTGGGGGCTTTCCAAGAACAAGAGTCTACTGAAGGGGAGAAATCCTCAACCGCAACTCTGAGAACCAGCAGATCGGAAAACATTCTCGGCTTGCACAGAAACTGGCCACATTTTGAGTGCAGGGCAGAACCAGGCACTTCCCCCTCTTTGCGCAAAACCCCCCCCCAAAAAAATCCTTAAATTCTGGTGCCACCTTAAAGGAAAGTGACCTCAATCTCCTTGACTACTAAACACTGACTGGCCTAGAATCTTTCATTGAATCCTGGTGTTGTGTAGCCATTTTAGTAATGGCTCCTTCCTCATTATTTTAACACACTAGGCCGCTGTGCACTATAACCTAGATATATTTTATTCGGCTTCGCATTGTTATTCTTACAATAACCATTTCTACGGTCTTGTTTTATTTTCATTTAACTGTTTTTGCCTAGCCCAGCACTGTGTTCTTAAACAAGACATTCTTGATCACTCTGTGCTTTTTCCAAGGCTACAGCACAGTACATTGCCGGTGAACGTGGTAGAAGTTTAGTCTCCAACATTCGTAGAAAATACATATCCTTTTGTAGGGACATTTTCTCATAACGTCAGCTGTGTTATTATAAAAACACTTCCTAGTCCCTTACACGTTAGAGGGAGATTCCAGCCAGGGAACCACGACTGTACGCTGATTGCTGAATGCTTCGCTGTAGATGCTAACGCAGACTACAGGCCTTTGCCCAGGTATGAGGGTTGATGTCTTCCCAGGGGAACCTGAAGGGCAGACTTAGAGCTTAACATGCTGTGCTCAGATTATGACTTAGATAGGAAATAATCCATCGATCATAGTGACAATATGATAGCGTTGTTTTTATGCTTCACTCTTCTCGTCACAATTTTAATACTGTCATGTGTCGTCCTGGTTATTGCAGCTCACGCTTTGCTATCTGAGATGCAGTTCTTTTATTAAACTCATTATTAAAACATATACTGCCTCTGTCTGTCGTTTATATATGAGACTGAATTATGAATGAGAGAACCGGAAGCGACTTGAGTGACCACGACTTCCCTGAGAAGCCTAATATGTCATGCGCTCGGCTGCCCAATCATCATTATCCCCTGGTAGAGATGAGGCACTGCTAGTTGGCCGGAGAAAAGCCCGGATTTGGAGCAACAGGTGTCACCCGCAGTGGGTAAGACTCAGTCTCCCACACCGTGGACGATTCTGCTGCTCGAAATCCAGTAGTCTCATTAGAATAATGAGAGACTACGCGACACTGGTATGCAATTTCACTAGCTTAAAGTCCCCCTAGAGCAGAGGTCTTCAAACTGACCCGCTCCCAGGGGGGCTTAATTGATTCCAGGGGGGCCAGCAGAAGAATCATGCTGTTAACAGTGCTTTGTTTTTAATGTGAAAAGAGTGGATTTAAGCCACTATGTATTGGGCCATCACTAACATCTTTTCTCATTCATACTGCCTGGGAGTAGATATCAGTCCTAAAGAATCAAACTGGGGATACATTTACTCTTTAGTAATACTTGACTGGCCACAATAGTATGTTTGCAAATCATGCATTTGATTGCATTTTTAGAAAGGATAATTGAAGATAACGGCAATGTTTAAATATATTTAGGCATATTCAAACAGTGCAGTTTTATCGAATAAAAATATGTTTTTATTCTAGGGGGGCTCGATTATATTTTCCTTAGGGGGGGGGCAGCATTTAAAAGTTTGAAGACCACTGCCCTAGAGCAACCCTCCATCATAGAATCCTAACAGAGCGGACAACGTGAAGGAGAAGGGACCTTCCAGAGACTTAGAACAGCCCAAAGGAAGTCCCACCCCATGTGCTTGGAGGCAGACCTAGCTCAACACAAGCAGCTGGAATGCCACAAATCATCAGGAAGAAACTTCATACAAGATGAATACCTCGTTGTGCAAAGCACAGACAAATTCTCATCAAATACACAGTAGGTGACCACAGGTTGCAGTTAGAGGGTGGCCAACACAACATAGAATCCGCTAACTGTGACTTGGGAGAAGCATAAACAAAGGCCCTGATGCTTACGTTGTTGGACTAGCAGGTGATAAATGATAATACCCCAGGGTACGTTAATTATTAGGTGCGATAAATAGAGCTTTTTCTTAGTTTTCGGAAATAACATGTAGATTTTCAGCTTCATGAACTAAAATCCACATGGCACAATAAATACTGTACACTTTTCCCCTGTTAAATTCCGGTAGGTTTGGCCTTCTGAAATGTAACAAAAGGTGCTGTTTTTAACATACTCGGTAAATAGCGGGCACCAGTGCTTAATTTGTAAATAAAAAGGTGCTGGTGCCCAAAGCCCTCCCCTTAAACATGCGGCTGCTGCAATTAAATGTGTGAACACGGAATACTGAGGCAGCGTAATCCTGAAGCCATCTCGGCTCTCCTCAATTCATATAAAGCCACTTCCTGCCCCTTCAGCTCACTCTTGCAGCTTTCTACTTTCTCCCTTTGTGAAGCTTTTTAGTTTTTCCCTTCCTCCGTCTTTCCCATATGTGTCTTTTCCTCGCTGCAAATGCTTTAGGCAGAAGAATAAGCCCCGGCCCTCAAATATAAGTGCTGCTGCTCAACACCGAAAATAACAAGCACAAATTAAGCACTGGCAGGCACGTTAAACACCACCCAACTGGAAATTCAGACCCATGAACAAACAGGGGTTTGCGCAGAGGACAGAATACACCGACCCTCACGTAATCTAGGCTTTAGAGATCTCTTGGACTGCCCGCAGAGCTTAATTTGATCCGGTAGTGGGGACCGGCACTTATTTTTCTGCATCAGATGTTTACAGAGAGCAAGACAGGGGAAAAAAAACAAAGGAGAAAGTCAGACGAAGAAAAAAAAAAAAGAAAAAAACCCTATAAAGGGAGAAACAAGGAACTGCAAGAGTAACATTGCAGGAGTGAGTTAAAGGGGTGGGATTGTCCGGTATTGCATTAAAGAGACATGAGGTGGATTTAGGACTATGGAGCCTCGTACTGGGCGCGCCGATATTTAACTGCACGTCTGCGGGCTTCTGAGTAGAGGCACCGGCACGCTTTCTTTTACAAATTAAGCGCTGCTGCCCGGTCTACAAATGTAGGGCACCTACATTATCACAAGCTGCAAAGAAAATCAGTCTTTGCATCAGTCTAGACCGCATGCCAAAGCAGCAGAACATGTCTGCGGTGTCTGCAAAAAGGCATAAAAGAGTCCATAAAAGTGTGGACCCCGAAACACCCGGAAACTAAAATGAGCACAACGTGACAGTCTGTTTACTTTGGCAACACTTGTGTGTCTTGCCATGAGTCAAGTGCTTTGTTTTCTATTAACATGATAACAAAATGAACATATATCCTGAAATGAAGACATTATATTGATGGAACTGTGCTTAAGCGAACATTAGGCCTCGTTTCGAAATGATTGGTGCTGTTTGCAGCATCTTCCAGCCTGTAATTCTTGTGTCTGCCTCACCCTGTGCACTTTGTAGACATTGCTCCAGATGTGATGTCCCTGTACCAGGTACAGGTTGTTTTTTTCTTTCCTTGGAGCTTTGTAGCACACGGTTCCACTGAGAGCGAAGTGTTTCAAGGCCTCACTTATTTGGGACAAGTGTGGTTTCTCACCAGAGCTCGTCCTTGCATATTAAGTAGCAACATTTGTACAAATATTGAGGCGTCTGAAGGGCATTGGGGGGGGGGAGGCTGTACTATGTGAAAGTGTGGGATAGTGCTGAATAGTCTGATTTCAGAAATGTATTGTTCTTTCCTTAACCTGATTGGTTCTAACTATGGGAAACTTACACAATGTACTGAATGAATAAAAGATTGTATTTTGCAATATTAAAAAAGCCCATTTTTGAGGGATTTTGGCTTGGTGTGACCTGTAATTTGTGACATATTATTCGAGCTGAACTATACTTTGTTCTCCTATTTTATTATTTGCATTTTGTTCAAAGCTTCGTGGTACTATTTGATTTAAATGAATAATTGACTGACTTCTGGCCCTTTCTGTAATGATTTAATTCTTTAATAAACATTAATGTTTTCACTTCACTATGTGTCCGGTTTTCATTGTAAAGCCTGATGTGCTTCACCCTTTACATTGTAATTTGCACTGATTGTGTGTTGGCAGGGCCAGCTTTAGCACTGGTGGCGCCCTGTGCGACAGTCTTCTTTTGCACCCCCTCATGATCTCCTCCTTGGATTCACTCACTACCACCTGACAAAAGTGCCCCTCATCTCTCCCTAGCCCCTCTCACATGCATTTCATTTATTTTAAAGCACTGGTAAATATTGGCTTTATTAATCCAAGCAGCCATCCACATAAAATGCAGATCTGTTCTTTGCAGCAGGCATATTAACCCTCTGCACTACTTTATGGCGAGTCAAGGCTGCCACTGGACAAAACTCCATCTTTCTCTCTGTCAGGAACATTAATTACCAGAGTTATCTTGGCATTTTTATTGTTGCCTGACAGCTGAATGCGCAGGAAACTCTGCAGCAGGTGCTTTTAAATTGTAAGTTATTGGTAAACACAGTGCCCCCTCCCCTGAGGTCAGTGCACCCCCTCCAGGTCAGCGACCAGTGCAGCTGCACCAGTCGCACCCTCCTCCCCCTCACTAAAGCCAGCCCTGTGTGTTGGACAGGTCCAGCAGAGGAGAAACAAAATCCTTCCGGGATTCACACCGCTCCCGTCATCAGAAGCGCTTTATATGTGTCACTAGTATAAAAAGCGCTAAGACCCTTCCCTGATAAAAGACCACGCTGTGGATACTTCTGCACATCTCGGGAGTCCAGGCTATTAGTATGTTGATACTGATGTATTTTATCCTATTTTTAAAACAAATAACTGAACTGTAATATTTGAATTGTTAAACATGCTCTTAGCTGCCAATTTTATAGAATAATTATGATAAAATATGTTTGTCCTTCTGCAGGCCTGATTTTTTTTTTTTTACACAACGGGGGACACTGCAATAAAAGATTTGAGGACCGTTGGCTTGTGAGGTGATCTGGGTGGGAAGCCTGAGGTGTCCTGCGTGAGGTCAGGAGGTTTACGATTGATCATGTGAACCTACCTTAACCCATTCGTTAGCTGTGACGTGAGGATGGAAGGTGACAGGCAGACAAGGTCATGCACACGCTGCATCTTCCTCTACAGGTACATCTTAAGGAATTTGGGGTTCTGAGGCCAAACGCATTTAGGGGGGGCCCTGTTCGGAACAGCATTGAATGTATGATCCAGCTTCAGCTATTTCATGCCCTCTTTGGCCAGGTCACTGACAGTGACAGACACACTGGTCCAAATTCTAAATGTGTTCGCATGTAATATATTTAGAAATAGTGAGGTGTGTTTTTAGTACTGTAGCAGCACCAGCTCACTAATATTACTGCAAATAATCTCTGTCACACACTCATTTCTCAAATGTAAGGTCCTATTAGAACATTCGAACGTTGGCAGCTCCATTGAAAACAATGGAGTGCTCCGGACTTTTACTGGCCGGTAAAAGCCCACAGCGCCAACATTCCAATGTTCGCTTTGTTCACAGCAACAGCTGTGAACAAAGCCTCACGGAGCCCGAGGGGATTTTAATCCCCTCGGGCTCCGTGAGCAATTTGTTTTATTTAATAGAACATTCTGCCCTGAGTGGCAGAATGTTCTAATAGCCTTAGAACCCGCCATAGCGGGCTCTACTGGCTATTAAAGGCCCTTTCCCTTGTTAAATGCCTGAGCCTTCAGCTCGGGCATTTAACGCGGGAGCGGGCCTTTAATAGCCGTTAGAGCCCTCTACGGCGGGTTCTAAGGCTATATTAGAACATTGGAATGTTGGCAGCTCCATTGAAAACAATGGAGTGCTCCCGGCTTTTACTGGCCGGTAAAAGCCCACAGCGCCAACATTCTAATCTTCTTTGTTCACAGCAGCAGCTGTGAACAAAGCCTCACGGAGCATGAGGGGATTTCAATCCCCTCGAACTCTGTGAGGACTTTGTTTTATTTAGGAGAACATTCTGCCGACTAATGGCAGAATGTTCTAATAGCCTTAGAACCCGCCGTAGCGGGCTCTACCGGCTATTAAAGGCCATCTCCCTTGTTAAAGGCCCTTGCCTTCGGCTCGAGGGAGAGGGCCTTTAACAGCCGGTAGAGCCCGCTACGGCGGGTTCTAAGGCTATATTGGATCTAAAAACTTTTTAATGCCTGGTGCATGCAACATAAACGCAAAAAAATGTGTGCAAACGACTATCACACATCATCCACATTAAAAATAAATTAAATGAAAACGGTATTTAAAACAATCTTTTTTAGAATTATTCAAGATCATCAGGGCAAGACTCTTCTGCAGAACAGAGCTGTCTCCATCATGGGGCCCTTTGAAGGGCTGGGGCCCTGGGCCAGAGCCCACTTTGCCAGTGCCTTAAAACCTCTCTGTTTCTCTAGACTGACCTACTGCTCAGCAGCTATTTTGCAGGTCTTTAGCACTCTCTGGAATAGTAACTCTCCCAAGAACATGTGGGGTGGGGGCACAATGCAGAGAGCAGTGATCTGTGCACTTAGAGCAGTACAGGAGATAGGAATGCAAATGTTTACATTCAGGGATAACAGAGGGCAAAGGTTAACAAACTGTGCGGATTTCAAAGGGATTGTTACCTAAACAAACAGATGTTCTTCGCCTTGATAAGTAATTGAGTAAAGATCAAAGAAACGCAAACACGACAGACTAACCTCTGGTGAACCTGGTTTGTTTAGTGGTGTCTGGCCTAGGCTCAGAAGGGCCTGATCCAGGCCTGGTTTTCAGGAAATCCAGGTAATATACAATAATTCACATTAGAAACCTGTTACCTGGTGGTAATCCTGAAAGTATTGCACGGATATAACTCCCCTGGCCCTACACTGGACGCCCCTGGTATTTATTTTAATGGCCGTTCAGAGGAGCGAACAGAGAAAGGGATTCTTCAAAGCATAAACGAAAATGCTTCTTTAGCCAAAAACCTTTTGCAAAAGTGGAGAAATCCCAAAGCTACAGGCATTATCCCGTACTCATCCTGATAATACTTTAAAAAAGCAATATTAATAGAAACCTGCAGGCGCAATGTACCTAACTGCTAGGTGGCCCCACCACACGTCTGGCAACTTCAGCCAGACCAGTTTTTTTTTTTTTTAGTTTTTTTTACACAAAATCCCTTTGCATGCAGGTATTTGTGAGTCTACCCGTACAAGCTAGAAAGTGGATATACACGAGACAGTTAATGAAGCAAAGCAATATATACTTTAAAAAAAAAAAAAAAAACAATCCCAGAATGCAACATGTTCTTGGCTTATTAAAAGGAGAACTCTCTGCAGGTGTCACTGCGACCAGTGGGTGGTCGTTCTTTGCAACTGTTTTGTAACTTGACACTTTACCGATAAAGAGCTGCTTATGTCAGCAATATTTATGCACAATTTACATAATACTTACCAGAAAATATGAGTTATGTTAGTGCCAGCTTCCCTGAATGCGACAGATGCGCCAGTATGTTGTGAAATTGTATCAACATACTCTATAGGGTTTAAGTAGTGTCATAGATCTGAATATTAGACTTTGCAGTCAAAATAAAAAAGTTGAACTAGTGGGAAGTTGTACTTCAAGATATGCTCTTTGCATTGCTGTAAATGCTAAACAAAAAATACAAAATATTTATTATTATGAGTATGACTCTGGTGCCAGAGCCAACACAATATGTGTGCAGAGCTGTTCTCGCCAAGACGCACAGCCATGAAACAAAACACGTCACACAGGAAAGAACAAGCTTTGGCAAGGCCAGTGGATCTAGCCTATTAATAAAAGTATCTTTTGTGTCATTTATGGGTTTAGGCACTCAGTATGTCATCATTAATTAAATCTGTCACTCATCTTTGCACTCATGCACCCATCCACTGACTCATTCAAGCATTCACCCTTGGACATCACTGCAAAAACACACACACACACAGCAACCTATGCAAGAAAGATTAAAATAATACAAATAGAAAAAAAGAAAACATGCTTCCATCTAAACATGGAGGGAGTCTGCGTGTGATAAAACTCAACATAGCACTGTGTGTCCATCTTGCAGAGGTATTTCAATAGACTATGATTGTTTTGAAGTTCCAGCATGGCAGACACATTTAGAACCACTGATGGCCATCTTGGAATGGTAAAACAAAGAAACACTATACACAGCCGCATGCCATAATGGTCTCCTGGTCTAGGGGGAGTGGCCTTGTGGGACTGCAGATGGAATCAGTTGCAAGCCAGCGATCTGTTAGCACTGCCTAGAGAGCTGTGGTATCCTCTTCAGAAACATTAAAATACACAGAGGAGAAGCAGAGAACTGAAGGGGGGGCCTATCAAAGAATAAACTTGAAAACTAAAGGACTAGCCAACCAGCCCTAACATTGAAGGGCACTCATTTTCAGGTGGATGTACACATCATCAGAAAATGCTGCTATTCACGGGACGATACACCGGCTGACTGATGTGAATTCAATCATTAACCCCATGCGTTATGCGGTCTTGGACGAAAGCAGAGTATAAATGACACTCGGGCAGACCAATGACAGACCAGGGCTGTTCCAAAGACCCACTATGTATCTAAATGAATATATATTTATAAATATTATGCATGATTATTTAATGTTTTTTTCTTATTACAAGCCCCTGGCCGACTGCTAAGAGATTCTAGTTGCAATTATTACAGTACAAATCTTCTCCTAGGGTTTGAAAGAGGTAGTAACCAACACCAAACCCTGTCCATAGAAAAGTAATCTGTGACATTTAATATGATAAAATACTTATAGGTACAATTTAATTTAGAAAAATAGCAAATCACCTTTAAATGTCCATTGACTTTAAGTTATGATTTGTGCAATTAATATGCCAGCCCTACTGCCTTTATTGCACCTGTTCATAAAACAATCAGGCCTGTTGTCTTTGTCAATGGCTTGTCACAATAACCAACCCATACCTACTGTAGTGAGCATATGCTTTCCACAAGGCAACCATCCTTCACACACTCAGAAAAGTAGAAATTTATACAAAATTACAGCTGGCAAAACAAAACCCTATCTCTTCTAAGAGAGCTTGACAAGAATTGGTATAGCGCATATCTTCTATTCTCACAGTTTATTCTTCTAGTCTACGGTAATCTGAAATTCTATGTTATAAAATACCTTCCTACAGGCTTTAGCACAGTGCAGTAACATCCATCCTTAAAAGCCTATTGTCCTAAGGATGTGCTTTTCCAGTTCAACGCCTCATCAGAAGTAGTAAGTGCTATACAAATGCGATAAGCAGCGTAGGTCTACTGGCTTTGGTACAACAATTCATAATAAACAGATCAAAATTACAAAATCTGGCATAACTTTTCTATTGATCTAAGGGAGCATCTACCCAGGGCCGGCTTTAGGGCGGTGCGGCTGCACCGGGTGCTGACCTGGATTGGGGGGCGCTGACCTCAGGGGGGCGCTGTGTTTAGCAATAACCAACAAAACTTTTGATTTATTAGCACCTGCTGAAAAGTTCCTTGTGCGTCCAGCCTTCAGCAAACAATTAAAATGTCAAGATACCTTTTGTGATTAGTGTTACTACTAGGGAGAGAGATGGGAGTTTTGCCTAACAGCAGCTTTGACTCGCCATAAAGTAGCCAAGAGGCTTAATATGCCTGCTACAAAGAACAGATCTATATTTTATGTGAATTGGATTAGTCAAGCCAGACTTTACAAGCGCTTTAAAACAAATGGATGTATGTGAAAGGCGGGCTCTGGCAGTGGCCTAATGAAACTGAAGTGCCCCTCCCTGCAAACTACTTGTAGGGGGGCCCTTCCTCCTTGGACCCATTCATGTGCCTGCTGCCCCTGCACTGTTTACTGTACTGAGAGGGCCCCCCTGGAACTTGGGGGCCCCGCACTGCAGGAGCTGCATGAGCCTTTGTTACGACACTGGACTATGGAGAGACGGGGGCACATTTGCCAGGAGGTAGTGAGTGAATCCGAGGAGGTGGTCACGGGGTGGTGCCAAAACGGACTGTCGCACAGGGCGCCACCAGCACTAAAGCCGGCCCTGCATATACCCATTAACTTTGGGTTTACACCTTAACACTACTGACCTCAACTGCACATAAACTGGCATCCATTGTGCATCCAGTTCTAAATTTACAAATATGAAGAACAATACAACTTGTAAAACAAAATACAAACGCTCTCAACAGGACCTAACAATTTTCACAGTGAAAATTTCATGGTTTCTTAGAAGGGTGACCAATGCCAAAAACCTTGCCTTCTACGGTAATCTGTAAGATTACATATAACAACATACCTGTGAATAACCTGTAAAAGTTTGACAACACAACTGTTAAAGGCTGACTTGGCCTTCACAAATGCTTTTCATAATTTATGAGATAGACCACCTGCCTCTGTCAAAATATGTCATATTAAGCAGACCAGCGTTTACACGAGGTAATCATCATAAAACAATCATAACATAAGGAAGGTATATAAAATTACAGTTCGCTAAGCATAATAGTATCTCTTACGGAGGCCTCACAAGGATGCTCACAGACCAAGCCCTCTATATCCACGGTTTGTCACACATGGACACCAACACAGCAATCCTTGCCTATCACGGTAACCTGAGTAATGCTGTGTAACACAAAACCTACCTGTAGTACGCTATAATACAGAGTGATGACAATCAACGCTCAAAGGCCTATTGACTTTAAGCAATGCTTTTCACAATAACTATGCCAGGCCAAACAGATCAGGAGGATAGCCATGATCATTTGCTTGGCACCATAACCAACTCAGTCCTCGTGTATAGAGTATCAGCGTTGCCACAAGCCACAAAGTGCAACATCAGCAGTATTTTTAGTGGAAGCACACACATTCAGCCCAATCATATCCTGTTGTAAGGGGAACCAAGATATGGGTTCTAACCCCTCCCCCTTCTCAGCAATACTCTGAACGCTCTTTTTGTTGATCACATAAGGTCAGGCAAACATCGCACTGTAAAGCTAGACCTAAAAAAACTACTGTCTAAAGTTAATGATGGAAGAGGAGGGTGCTGGGACTACAATACATATTCCATTATTGTCCTCCTCTCACCTGTGCTGGTGCCATAAACAAAACCCGAAAACCATAAATTATCCAGTTGTTAAAGGCACCTTATCAGTATTACAAAGTCATCTGTCCGTCACTGAAAGTTCAAGCCCAGGCAGCTGGATAAATACACATAAGAATCACAGCTGCGTGGAGGGAAAGCACTTCTTTCTGTAGAAGCACACAACTACTGCCCAATCAAAACATGTACTCCTGCCCAAAGCTCTTGTCTATAGTACTCCTACAAGCTCTCTGCTAGGGGATCACATTACGCCTGGCGACAGCTGCGCTGCCAGACCTAAAAACAAATGAACATGACTAAGAAAAATCAACATTAAAACAAAATGAAACCAGCTCATCTCCTGCAAACGCTGCCTTCAGAAATAGCAACAGAATTGATTTGAAACATTTACATAAGAATCATTCCTACTGTGTTGGAGCCAAAAGGCCTTGAGCAGTGAGTGGCTTTCCAACTCTTTTGATCTTCTAATGCAGCTCGTAGTATTTTTGGTCTCAGGCTGGCTGTGGAGTCACAGATATCAAGTTAGATGCAAGTCAAAACATCCACTGCAGAATTACCCTGCACATAAATATCAGACCAGAACTACCATCAACCAGCAAATCATGGAGGTAAGCATATATCCCTGAGTATAGCTGTAGTATTCTTAAATCCATATCTACGTAGGTTGATGATAACTTGTTTATATGTTGAGGTGAGTATACTGAACCCCTATTTTAGTCGTCAATATTTTTTAGATGCTATTTTTGAAGGACGATATTTAAAACTCTGGGATCCTACCTCTGTTGTGAGGATCTCTAGGACCAGAGTTGGTCACCCCTGTTTTAGATTAGTTTTACAGTTCATGTTTTAGTCACAGTTTTTTTTCGCTTTAGTAAGGCTGCTTTTAGCTGTGATTTTAACATTTTTTTATCAGCTTGCTTTTATTCTAGGAAAGCGAAGAACGCGCTGCTCATTTAGTTAGCCTTTGCATGACATATAATCAGTGCATTCTGTCTGGGGCTGAGGAACGCAGGGAGTCATAGTTGTCATGTTGCCACAATCACCTTTTACCCCAGTGAGTTTGGCGGTTTGGGCGAGGCACTGTGGGCTAGCCAGGAGTTAGGCCAGCAGTTACTAACTGAGTGAGTGGATAGAGTCAGTCTCCCACACTTTATCATTCTGCCGATCTAAACACGCAGTCCTATTACCAAAGCAGGAGCCGCATAACCTCTGCAGTTATAGGTTTCTCACATGGACCTTGATTTATCGGAGGCTTTTCTTGAATAAAGCAGGAAATGAAGCCATGGCCAGATACTTTCCGCAATGGAGATATCTCGAGGGTTCCCGGTGATCATCACCTGAGTGCAGACTCCCTTGCTGTGGTCTACAGGTGGGTCTCTACAGGCTGTGACCACATACTGGGAGGTAGAACCTTCTGGTGGCTGTTGGGTAGGGTGCTACGTGGAAATCTACGAGCAGTGGACTCCTGGATGCCCCTCAATGTTGTTGGCGATCTTTCTACTGTACATCGCCACCAAAATAAAAGAATAAGGAAACTTATGGGATGTTTGTAGTGTACAACTTTAGAGTACCGTATAAAGGCCTCAATGGAGAAGCCCTCATATAACGGTTGTGAATATGTAGGCTGGCAAAGAGTGACATTGTACACTATGTAGCCGGCCAACAGCTGCTAACACAAAAGTGACACAACCACGGTGCAAAGCATTAGCAAACCTGGGTCTGAGTGTCAGTAATTATGAGTGAGCATTAGTGAGATTAAGAGTGAATGCATTTGAGTGAGAATGATTAAGCATGAATATAAGAGAGTGCAAGAGTGTGAGTGTGATGTTCGGGTCATGTGACACTCGTGTCTGGAAGAAATCATGGTCAACGGGTGTATGATGTCACTTCCTGTGATGTCATTAAGGTCAAAGGGTATGTGATGTCACTTCCACTACCCGTTATTTTTGTGAATCGACGCCCAAGCCCCAGAGGTAATTTTGTAGAACACTGTGGTATTTGTAGAATTGATGTACCGCACTTCATACCGCTGACGAGGCTTCAAGGCGTTTCTGCCCAGTGTTGCTGAGTGCTTGTTAGGAATGTTTAAGTCCGGTTGTGGTGGGATGAACTCAGTTCCATGACCAGGGGCGTAGTAGTTTCGGGGGCGGGGTGGGTCCCCTACTAAATGTATATTTTCTGATAAGTAGTTGGGTACAACCATTCACGCTGCCTCATTCACCCACCCAGATCCAGGTCTGTCACTCACTCTATCTCGCTCCCTCATTAAACCACCATACACTACCTCACTCACTCAGTATCTCACTCTTCACACTTTTTGACTCGTTCACCCATGGCTGGCTGAAAGGGTCACTCACACACGAAATGGGTCAGCACGGAAGCTATGCAATTGAAGTTCGAGCTTATTTAACTATGCATTAAATATTTTCTATGCATGAGGTTGTGCATAGCGCAAACCAGGTGCTAAAGTGTTTCAAGGAGCTAAACACAGATCAGTGAGTTCCCCTGAAAAACAGCAGGCGCAACAATAGAAGGGGGGTGGGGGTGGCATGATGTTGTGAAATACATGAGCGTGGCCCGGGGTGGGTGGGAGGGGGAAGTCACCCGGTGGCCTGGGAAAAGGGGAGACCGGGCAGTCTGTGCCCGAGGGCAAAGAAGTCTGTACAAATAGGCTCTAGGCACTACCAGCGTTAATGGCGCTTCCCCTTTAAAAGTAAGCTTTGCCCCCAGGGCCTCTCCTTTGCTCTTCACCCTCCACTTCACTCAGGCCTCCAGGGACCATTTTCTCACTTTGGTGTGATCTAGTGGGCGGGGTGCAGTGCAGAATTACAACAATGGCAGTGATTGATGTATGAGTCGAGAGGGGAGGGGGCTGTTGTGTGAGGGGGGTGTTGAGAGGGGATTCTTCCGGGTTGTAGGTGACCCAGGCCCAAACACCCACCTCTCATCCGCACTGTTTGATGCTCCTGTCAATGTTCCAAGCGCTTTGAAATCCTTGTCATAGCTCCACACATACATACGTATTCAAACGCACGGTGTGCCTAGAAGACGAATCATCAACTCATTACAAAACAACATGCAGACCCGAAAAGGTGAAAACTGTATGAAGCCAAGCACAGCTGAAAGTGGCCACAGTCGTCCACATCGAAACGCTGCTTCTAGGCACTACATGTAGGGATTGGAATGCCCTCCCCACGCACTTCAGGAAGGCCTCCTCAAACTCTTCCTTCAAGGCGCTATTAAAGCAGCACCTTGAAATCAGCCCTTCACATTCTACCAAGATTCTACTCGCCTTTTACTCAGCTGTTAGTTGCCGCTTCTCTGAGCTCAACGCAGGACTCACTTCGTCCTTTGGATTGGAACAGGTACCGGGCCCAGGTCCTGTCTACAAAGCGCTCCACCAGCTTGCTTACCTGTCAATAGACCCTATTCAGGCGCTAGACTCCCGATTTTTTTAAGCCAAAACCAGCTTCGGTTTGTCTCCAGCCTGAAATAGCCTCTGATTCAATAGAAGTCAATGGGAGAAATACATTCTCCCGGTTATGTTTTTTTAATAGGCCACCTTCCTCTTCTAAAAATGTTGGCACATTTGTACTACAGCGGTGGTTCTTTCCCTTTTAACTTCTGTGAACCCCCACTTAATTACCACAAGCAGGGGTCCCCCACCGAATCAATGCTTGAATCCAGGGACACCACAGAGGCATTACACCCCAGCCTAAGCATTTTCTATGATTTGAACTGCAAAACAACACCCAAAAAGGACCTGCAGGTGCCCAGGTTAATGGACTGATGTGGGTTGGCTAGGTAGGAGGATGCTTTCCATGTACCCCATTCAAGATCTGCATGAATGTTGTGGGCTCCTCGGTGTCAAAGGCAGCTGAGTGGTCAAGTAACACCAGGAGGCAATGGTCACCTGTATCTGTGGTCAGGAGGTAACCATCTATGAGAGACTGCTGCAGTGCTTAATTTGTAAATAAAAACATGCCGGTGCCCAAAGCCCTCCTCTTAAACACGCGGCTGCTGCAATTAAATGTGTGAACACGGAATACTGAGGCAGCGTAATCTTGAAGCCATCTCCGGCCTCTTGAATCCATTTACAGCCACTCCCTGCCCCTTCAGCTCACTCTTGCAGCTTTCTGCTTTCTCCCTTTGTGACGCTTTTTCGTTTTTCTGTTCCTCCATCTTTCCCATAGGTGTATTTTGCTCGCAGTAAATACTTGAGGTGGAACAATAAGTGCCGGCCCTCAAAAATAAGTGCTGGTGCCCCGCACCAGAAATCACCGGCTCAAATTAAGCACTGGATTGCTGAATGAAGAGATTTTCATTGGTCTGGATGGTAGGTTATAGAAGAAATAAATGAGGTGGGGATTGCTCCAATGGATGGGGTGAATAGTCTTCATGTTGATTGACTCTCGGTTGATGATCACATCTTCCATGTACTGTGCTGTATGCATTGGTCACATAATGAATTGATGGAAATTGTAGGCTTCCACCTGAATCTTGGAACTGATGGATATCTGGCGTTTGTCCACTTTTCGTACCCATGACAGTGTTTAGTTACATTACAGAGACTACCTGAGGTTTGCCCTCACTCAAGACAACCTTGAAGACTGAACTAAATTGGTGAAACAGCCTGCCCGTGATCCCACATTTATGGGTTGCTGGGTTCCCTCTTAGCGGGGAAAAATAGACATCTAAAGCTACTGAGGTTGATCTGTGATGGAGATGCATCAATAAATTCATGCAACACCTTCATCTATTTCCCCCATAATAAGTGTATTGTGACTGCAATATACAGTGGGTTAACATCCAAACGGGTTGTGGTCAATCGTCATACATATAAAAGTACCAAAAAAATGTAACATATTTCTTTCCATACATCCCCCTTACCCCCCACCTCTGTAATTCACCATAGCCAAAGTCAAACATTAATCTGCTAGTTGTGCTAATGTTCCACTTAAGACTCTCTGCAGATAAACTCCTTAATACCCACCATTGGCACTTCCAGTCACTATACATTAGCTTTTAACTACTTATAACTAGGGAGTTAGGTTTTATTGTGTTTTTTTCTTCTTCTTTTGTAGTTATCCATATGTATTTATTACTCATGTTTTCTATGTTTATCCATATTATTTTTGCATTTTGTGAAAAAATAAAGCTGCAACTACTAAATGTCTGCATTTATTTACCCCAAAAAAGTACACTCATAAATGAATGTATGATGGAAGCTCACAATTTTCATCAATTTATTTTGCAACCAATGCGTACAGCACAGTACTTGGAAGATGTGATCTTCAGCAACTGATAGTCAATCAGCATCAAGGGTATTGACCCCATCCATTGGAGCAATCACCGCCTCATTTAATTTTTTTATAGCATACCATCCACACCAATGAAAATCTCTTATTCACATTCAGCAATCTCTCATAGATGGTTACCTCCTGACCACAGATGACCCCCTGCCTCCTGCTGTTACTTGACCACTCAGCTGCCTTTGACACCAAAGACCATACCAAGGAAAGCTCACAAAGCCAGACACAAGTTGGACCCCATTTTTACATCCAGCAACAGAATAAGATACAGCCTCACCTCGGATCACATCTGGTCGGACCACTTCATAGTTCACTTCAACAGCCCCCCCCCCCCCCCAACTGCAGCAGCACCCCCTTTCACAGCTGGACCAAGGTTACCTAGCAACAATGAATTGATGCCCTCAGCCCGACACAGCCAAACGTCACCACCAGTCTGGATCAGGCAGTACAGAATTTAAACAACTGGATCACACATGCTGCCGACAAAGTCGCTCCAACCAAACCCCACACACCCACCAAACACGCCAGCTGGTACACGCTGGAACTCAGGGCAGCCAAATGCAAGTGCAAGCACCTGGAAAGAGACAGTCAGTGAGGTGCTTGCTCATGCGCTGAGACACCTTCAAAACTGCCCTCAACAACTACCACCACCTAATCAAGGCCACCAAAAAGGAAGCCGTAACCCATCGCATCAAAACCAGCACCAACCAAAATAATGAACTCTTCTCAATCGTTAAAGAGTTTATGTGCCTGTCGGCCATTAAAAATTCTATCCCCGCCTCGCAAGAACTCTGCAACTCCTTAGCCCAACACTGTCACAACAAAATTCAGACCATCTATAAAAACTTCAATCCCCAACCCTCCAACCTCCTCAACATCCCAATGACCACCACCGCCACCCATCCACTTTCCACCTGGGAGCAACTCAGGACACTGAACACAACCTCACTGATGAACTCCATCCACTCCGAAGCCTCCCCCCTTCACCTCGCAAGCCAAGCCCACAAAGGCGGGGTCCCCCAAGGCTCATCCCTCAGCTCAACCCTCTTCAATATCTACATGACACCTCTTGTGGACAGTCAAATCACACAACATCAATTTCATCTCATACGCCGACGACACTCAGCTCGTCCTCTCGCTCTCAGCAGACCCCAACTGAACAAACAACTTCCACAACTGCATGAAGAAAGTTTCTACCTGGCTGAGGGACAACTGCTAGAAGCTCAACACGGACAAGACTGAAGTTCTGATCTTCGGCAGACACACGTCCCTCTGGAATGACTCGTGGTGGCCATCAGAACTCGGACCCACCCCCACTCCTAAGGATCAGGCACACAACTTCGGCATCATCCTCGACAGTAAACTCTCCATGAGACGTCAGGTTAACGCCATCTCCTCAGTCTGCTTTCACACACTCCACATGCTCCTCAAAGTCTTCAAATGGCTTTCCATCTGCTCCAGAAAGATAGTGACCCAGGTCCTCATCACTAGCCAACTAGACTACGCCAATGCACTCCACGCAGGCACCACCATCGAACTCATGCGAAGACTCCAAACGATCCAGAACGCAGCCGCTAGGTTGATCCTAAACCTACCCAAAGGAACTCACATCACCCAGCACCTGAGGGACCGATACAAAAAAGATGTCACTTCAAACTCCTAACCAACGCCCACAAGGCCCTCCACGACCAAGGTCCCACCTACCTCATCCACCACCTACACTTCCATCAACCCCCCAGGAATCTTCACTCCACACACCACGCACTCGCCTGAATCCCACGCATTTAACAATACTGCTCGGGAGGACGCACCTTCTCCCACCTCACCGCCAAAGCCTGTAACACCCTCCCTCTCCACCTACGCGCCACACCATCACTAACCAACTTCAGGAAGGGACTCAAGACCTGGCTTTTTGACTATCAACGGTAGCAAGTGCCTGGATACCCACTTGGGTGATAAGCAACGCTCTACAAATATCTCTTGATTGATTGATTGAACATTCATTCACATCCCGAAGTCTTGAATGGGGTTCATGGAAAGCATCTTCCTCCTACCTATCCATCCCATATACGTTCATTAACCTGGGCACCTACAATTAATGTAAGATCCTGACCAACTGTGGAGTTCCCAGGGTTTCATCTTGTCCCCCATCATCTTCAACCTAAACATGGGGTCTCTTCAGCTTCTTCTACCCGATAACAGCATCATAATTCCCCAATGTGCCAATGATACACAAATCTAATTGAACATCTCCTGTGTTCCAGGTACCCGAGCCTCAACCATTATCTGCACATCAACCCAACCTGGACACCGATCTCAACCTCAAGGATCACATTGCCAAGAAAACTAAGAAGACCTGGAATCAGCTCTCTCTGCTAAGGAAAGAGCAACCATTTTTCCTAAAAGCCACTTCAGAACTTCCATTCAAGCACTCATACCTTTGCATCTGGATGTTAGCAATGCCCTGCTCCTGTGCTTCCTAGATTTCAAATTCAGCCCAACCCCACTCCTGGGCATCATACATTCAGCATCACACCTAAAAAAGAGCCTGAAGAAATGTGACCACATAGCCTGAACCCTGATGGCACTCCATTGCCCACAAATGTCAGCCTACACCATCTTCAAAATCTGCAAAGCCATCGCAACTGGGACCCCACAAAGAAAAGGAAATATAACAAAGCAACCAACCTTCTCCATCTTTATACGCAGGATCTGGAATGACATCCCAGATCGGGATTGCCCCAACGCACCTCTAGTTTGGGCAAAAGGTGAAGGCACACATCTTCAAAGAACACTTGTAGGTAATACAGTAATAGTTCACTTTAGCTTTTAGAAACCAACTACCCTTTCAATCACACGCTAGCTGTGTCTTTGCCTTGGACCCTGTACAGAACTCCACTGAGTTTAGTTTCAGCGTTCGCTACATAAATACTACATACATACATTCATACCAACAATGGAGCAAACTCAACATGGAAAAACTTGAATATCATTTTTGGCCATCTCAAGTCTTGAACAGATAACTGAAGTAGAAAAATTGTACAATTGAATGAACAAAGGCCATGAAAAATCCACACAACAAAAAAGGAAATAGAAGACACCATGATTGAATGACAAAATATGAAAACTAAATGCAGATATTTGTAACAATTCAACATGAATAGTACACATAAAAAAGCACCAGAAGGCACCTCTGTGTCAATGCCTCGGTCACAATATTTCTGTAACCCAGTGGCATACAACTTTGTTATTGAAGGAAAAACAATGGATCCCACTCAGGACACCTACATAAAGGAATCAGTCCATTACGCAAGCAGTTGACCCTCGATGAATTTCAAGACTTGGTGAAAGCCAGAGGGCCTGCCTGGTCACCATCCAACCACTGGCCCCACAAAGTGTTTGTAGAAATACTACTACTAGCGACTTCAGCAGCAATGCCTGCTATGAATATAATCAACAATTCTTTAAGCACTTGTCCAGTAGAACTCAAGGCATCATATACATGCCGTTGATTAAGAGAATTAAACAGAACCCAGCTGAGTGTAATGACTATAGACCAATAATAGACGTAAATTAAAATACAGACCTAAGGTAAAAGAAAAATAAGCCTTCTGTCAGATCTCAAACGCCCTAGATAAGAGCTCACTACTGTCCGCCCATCATACAGGCTTCTGTCCAGGGAGGTCTATTGAGTCTGACCTAATTTCCTTTTGGGATGACCCAAAACCAGTGGTGGATGTACATCAGGTAGTAGCACTACTACTCCTCAACTTCAACACCATGCACAATAAAACATTACTAGATGGACTAAAAGAAACTTGCCTTGAAGGACACACCCTTGACTTGATCACCTTGTATGTAACAGGCCGATCAAGCCTTATATCACTGCCTTTAGTCATCTCTACACCATTCAGCTTCAATGCAGGGTTCCTCAAGTGTCAAGCATCTCAACACTTCTTTTCAATGTTAATATCATGCCTCACGCAGAACTCCTTAGTTCTTTCTGTCTAACCTGCTACAACTATGCGGATGATACCCAGAGGATCCCTTAACTGAAATCTTCATGCCCTTCAGTATTCAAAACTAAGTGACTGCCTCAACGCGTTTCAATTCTGGATAATGAAAAACTTCTAAAACTAAACACCTCAAAAGACCAAGATTCTAACAAGTGCAGAGATTGGAAAACTATGATCCATAAACCATCTGGCCCTAAGAATTTGGACCTATACAAGACTACCTACATACATGTAATACAAAATAGAATTACCAGTCGATCTAACATAATTCTATACCTCAACTATGAACCTCAAAAATAATCAGATTAAATAGCACCTTTTGATTTAACTAAATCATCCACTTTGATGCTACCCATCAGAAAAGAGCTTAAATGCCTCATCAGCAAATGTAAGCACTGCATAAAATACCATATCACTGCATGGTTGACTTCATTATTTCAGTTCTGGGAGGAGTGGGCTCCCTCTGGCAGGTGCCCAACATGCACTAGCTGGAAGCTTCCTTAACATCCAGGAATTTATGGACTCTCCAGTCACTCTTACGATGGGAGAGTTCGTCCAGAACCTTCTGGCTTGTTCTTCTGAGTGGGAGGTGGCAAGAGAGTGTCTTCCCCTTACTTGATGATCTGTAATGTCTGTTCATCTTGTGGAGCTCTGCTTTTACAGGCAAGAGGAAAGACTGGACGTATGGGGTTCATGGTGTGGGGTGAAGTGGGAAGTAACACCTAGGGGAGTGCTTAGTAGGGGGGCCTAAAAATGACCTGTACCTAGGAACTGATCCAAGCCAAAAGATGAAGTGTATTATGCGTCGAGCTCAGAGAAGTGGCCAGTAATAGGGTTAAAGGGGAGTGAAGTCTAGTTAGGACGCAAACAGTTGATTTCAAGGTGCTTTTTTAATAGCTCCTTGAAGGAAGACTTTAAGAAGACCCTTCTGATGTGCATGGTAGGGCATTCCAAACCCTAGATGTAGTGCCTAGAAACAGTGTTTAGATGTGGATGACTTCAGCTGTGGTTGGCTTCACAGGTCTTCCTTTTCAAGGTTGCATGTTTTGTAATGAGTCATCTACAGGGCTGACTGGTGTTCGTGGGCAGAAGGGGTACTGCCCTGCTACCCTCAGGGGAGAGGCAAGAACAAGGAAATAACAGAGCAGCTGAAAAGAAATCACTGCTCTGAGGCAGTGCTTAATGTCCAGGGTGAACTCTAGTGAACTTTGTAGATGCCCTCTGTGCAAATGCCAGCAGGGCAAGGTTTTCTTGCACCTGCAGGCACAAGCTACAGCAGTGACATCACAGGAAAGAGAGGGAGGAATTAGAAAACAATTCATCCGGTTGTTTTTGGGGCGCATGAACAGTGGCCCTGGGAGGAGTTAGCAAAGCTCCATTCACTTCAATGGCAGGGGATGGGGCAGGCCATGAGGACAAGGAGGGAGTGGGTGGCAACACTCATCACAGAGGGGCAGGCTGTAGGAGGGGACAGGGGGCTGCTCTCCTGATAGCAACGTGTTTAGCACTGCATTTGATTTCACTTTGAAAAAACATTATGGAGCTGAGCACACAGTGTTCCTGATCTTAACTGTAGAGACCCAAGAGAGGGAAGGAAACAGATGTGGACAACAACTGCACCACTGCACTAAGGGTTAAGTGTGCAGTGAAGCTTTTGCTTCAGGGGCATCAACCACTACCCCTCCCCACGTGCTTAAGCAGCTACGGGTGGGGTTCTTCTGTCTGCAGCTCGCAGACAAAGGATGAACGTAAGAATGGAAGAGTGAAGGGGAAAGAGGGTGTATGATTGGGAAATGGATGGAAGAGTAAATAGATGGATGAGTGGATCAATGGAGTGAAAGTATGGATGGTTGAGTGAAAGAATGGGTGAGTGAAAGGGTGTATGTAAAGATGGATGAGTGAAAGGCAGGGTGGATGGATGGCTGGATAAAAAGATGGATGGCTGAGGGAAAGTGTGAATTGTTGGATGAATAGATGGCTGAGTGAGTGGATGGATGGCTGAGTGAAAGGGTAAATGGAGGGATGGATGGAACGAAGGGTGGATAGATGGGTGTAAAGATGGATGGCTGAGTGAAAGGGTTGATAGATGGATGAGCCAAGGGGAGGATGATGGATGGATGAGCGAAAGGGTGGATGGATGATTGAGTGAATGCATTGGTTTGATGGATAGGTGTCCCGGGACCAGTGGCGGCTCTCCTGTATGAGCTCCACAGCTACACCCTCGTTTTGTGGTCCATTTTTATTGTATCAAGAGTGAATAATTACTCACTCTTGGCATAATAAGAATAAAACACAGACCCGCTTTGGTGCAGCAAAAGACAGACAGCTAGTGACACTGTCTGATTGCTGACAGAGGTGCATGAAGGTGCCTGCGTCAGCCATCAGAGATACTGTTCAGAGCTGTGAAATCCCAGCACTGTGAGTAGAGAGTCAGTGAAGAAGTGAGTGAGAATGAGTGACAGTAAGGAGGAGTATGTGTGAGAATGGATGCGAGTGAGGGAAAATTACAGTGAGTGTAACTGCATGTCAGACTGAGTCACAGTAAGACTGAGTAATTCCGAATGAGTCAGACTGAGTGAGGCAAAATGGCCAGAGTAGAATGAGTGAGACTGCCTGAATGAGTGAGATCAAGTGAGTCAGAATGAGACAGTAAACTTAGTGCAAGAAAGTGTGAGAACCCTTTAGGAAAAATCCTATTAGAATTCAGCCAAGGATTATGGCCACCACTTTGAAAGGTCACCAGACACCACTGGCCCTCTCCTACACACACAGTGCATTTTAATTTGTATGTTTGGGTGGAGCTATAACAAAGGCCTTCAAAGTGCCTGGAACATAATGACAGGAGCATTAAACAGTGCAGATGAGAGGTGGGTGTTTGTATAATCACTCCTCTTCCCCTGCCCCCAATATCCCCCCACCCCAGCTTTGCTCATACATCAATCACTGCCATTGTTGCAATGCTGCACTGCCCCCCCCCTTCCCCGCCCACTAGTTCACACCAAAGTGAGAAAATGGTCCCTGGGGGCCTGAGTGAGGCGCAGGCTGAAGAACAAAGGAGAGGCCCTGTGGGCAAAGCTTGCTTTTAAAGGGGAAGTGTCATAAACGCTGGTAGTGCCTAGAGCCAATTTGTACAGATCTCTATGCCCTCTGGCACAGACTGCCCGGTCTCATTTTTTCCCAGGGCACCCGGTGACAACCCAGGCCACGCTCACGTATTTTACTACCCCATGTCACACCCTCCCCCATCTGTTGCCCCTGCTTTTTGTCAGGGGAACTCAGTGATCTGTGTTTAGCTCCTTGAAACACTTTACCACCTCGTTTGAGCTATGCACAACCTCTAGTATAGAAAAGAACTAATGAACAATTAAATAAGCTGGTACTCAGGGGCTTAGCTTCAGGGGGGTGTGTGGTGTTACAACTCCCTAATAAATATCTTTTGCGATAAATAGTTTGGTGCAGGTGCTTTCAGTAGGGTACGGGGAGGTGTCTGTTGGCTTTCACAAGGACTTTTCGCACACACAGACAAAAACGCACACTATCCCTGTCTTTGTATGGAAGTTCCTCAAAAATATTGGTTATATCACAAAATATTGTGTTTTCTCTCACTGAGTACCCCCACCAATCCGCATTCCTCTCCCTTTTCACTGCCCCTTAGGCACTCTGCTCGTCGTATTATATATTTTAACATTATGTGCCAGACTCCCCCCCTCCCCGCCCCATGATACTGACCAAGCTGAGCCCCCGCTCGAACTTCATAGCTTCCGAGCTGATCCATTTCGTGTGTGACACTTTCAGCCAGCCATGGGCTGAGCCAGTCAAAAAGTGGGACGGGAGTGAGTGAGGTACTGAGTGAGTGAGGCAGCGCATGGTGGTTTCATGAGGGAGCGAAACAGACCTGGATGGGTGACCGAGGCAGCATGAGTGGTTCCGTGAGTAAGGAGTGAGTGATCGAGACACAGAACGGGTGAGTGAGTGAGTGAGTGATTGAGACACATAATGGTTGATGGTAAGATGGTTGAATGAGAAAATGAGGTAGAGTTAGTGACAGACCTGAATGGGTGAGTGAGGCAGCGTCAGTGGTTGCGTGAGTGAGTAACGCGAGAACCGCGAGGCACCGGGGATGAGGCGCAGGCGGGTGCCTGTGGGTGGTGGAGGACCTCGAACTCTTCACAACAGCAAGGGCAGGGTCTGAGTCACGGAGGCAGGATGGTGGAGCTGTCTGCCGTGTCGAGTGTACTCCTGGCCTTAAGGCAGGTAAGGGGGGGCCCATGGGGCAATGATTTTGTGTATGTAAAGGAATGAGGGGTGTGTGTGTGTGGGCGCATGGAAGTGGACAGATGGGCCTGGCGCTTCGGCGCCCCTGTATCTGTTCTTCACTGGTAGCTCTCCACGTTTTAAACAATTACAGCATCATAGTCTAGATCAGTGGTCTTCAAACTTATTAATGCCGCACCCCCCCAAGTTGAAAAATAAAAATCATTGGGCCCCCTTCAGAATTTGTCACAATTATTTTATAAAGATGGCAATGTTTAAATATGTCTAAACCTATTTAAACATTGCAGTTAAGTACTGTTACCTTTTTTTAAACTGCAGTAACATGCTTCTGCTTAAAACAAAGGCCTGTTATCTGTATAATATTTCTTTTGGCCAGAGTTTGGCGCCCCCCCGGGATCACTTGAGGCCCCCCTTGGGGGGCCTGCCCCCCAGTTTGAATACCTCTGGTCTAGATTATATAGCACGTACTCAGGGCCACTGGAATTATGTGGCAGGGGAGGGTCAAATTATGCATCAGGGTTGAGTAAATGATGCGTCAAGAAACAGCAAATTATGCGGCATCTTTTGTGATAATATTACTTCATTATTTTTTCATTTATAACGTTAACACCGTCTGGGCATTAGTTGCACCACATTAGAACCAATTTAACATTCAAATAAAGCAAACTACAGAAAGTTGGCAAGTCAACCTTCGCAAAGAGCCTTTAACTGTGTGGTGACACTTGCTGCTGCGTTTTTAGTAACTTTTGAACCGTTCCAGCTAGAAGCAATTTTTTTGTTAAAATCTTCAGATTATGCAGAAGACGATGGGTTATGTGGCAAACGTATAATCATGCGACCGCACAATCGTATAATTACAGTGGCCGTGGACATACATATGAGTGCACAAGGCCTTCAAAGCCTGAGGCCATGTGTAGCTTAACTACGTAAGTGAGATACCAATTCAAAGAGCAATCAAAGGTGGCAACCTGAACAACAAAACCAAACCAGATATCAATTGTGAGTCTGCTTCTACTCTTATCTGCCCACCGTGCCAAAAGTACATCTTCTAAGGTTCAAACTGGACACTAGTTTTTCATCCACCACTTTGTAGTCAGTCTTTCAAGCAGAATATATTTTAAGGGGAACAAAGAGGAGACGGAAAGCTCACATCCGTGCCTGAAAATTGAACTCTCTCCAAATGAGATATCTGCATCACCCCCTCTGTACCCATCACCATCCCTGTCCTTCAGTATGGCCTCCTTCTTGCTCTAGAACTCCCCCCAAATCTCTTCACACTCCATCGCTGGCCCCTTCCCCAGCACTTATCACTTTCTCAAGAACCTCCTATGTGACCACCTTCCTTTCTCATCCTCCCCATCCTTCACAAGCGTCATTCTCTGCCTTCCCCCTTCTGTATTCCTCTTCTTCTGCTCACCTCAACGCAACTGACTCAGTACATGCTTATCCATCCCCAACTCACATCACTCATTTTGCTAATCGGTACCCTGATGCATCCATCCTACTTCTTCCGATTACTTTTCCATCCTTCTTTATCTTCCTCTCACACCATCTTCTTCACCTCCTCTACTTTCGTGAGGAGTAGGGGACGCTGAGCCGTATCTATATTATTGAGTCTTCTGCAGTTTTTAGTGCTCGCTGGCTACCGATTATATAACTAATGTGTTACATGCGGTTTGTGGCTGTAACAAAATGGAGTTCGTTGTTGAGGAAGGTAAGTACCCACCTCAAGTAATAATCACAATCCTTGTCAGGGTGAACTACAAAAGTCACTAAATAAACCTGAGCTCAACACTCTGGTAGCTGTGGCATGTTTAGTGTATTTATGTAGTACTAAAAAATTAATAAAAAGTCGAAATCCAAAGCAAATAAAAATGCAAAACAAATTAGGAACCTGGAGTAAACTTTAATAAAAAAAATTACATAAAAATGACAAAACTTCAAGAAAGAGGAACCAGAGAGATGATTTAAAAAAAAAAATTATTTCGTCTAAATTGCGCCCAAACGCATGAAGAGCCAATGATAGTCAATGGTCGCTGTAAAATAGGATCGAGACACAATTTGATGCTAAATTCGATGGAGCGCGGGTTGGATATACCAACCAGGTTCATCCTGGGCAAACGATTTTACCTTCTGATTTAGGACCTGAATTATTGTTTGGAGGACATATACTCCGTCACAAACTTGAAGGATCTCCTGCCTCCCAAATTACAAGTGCCAAAGGATATAATACACTTGTAATTCAGCTGACTGGGTATTTGTCACAATTGTGATGGGGTATCCCATCCGCCAAACTCTAAATCAGGTTCTTAGCCCTTTTTAAGTCCCTATCCACGCAAGGAGTACACTTCCAAAGCCCGCAGGGTCTCAGTAGAGGCACTTCGAGGCCCACAGGAGTTCAGGCAGAGGCCAAACAGAAGGGTCCAGTCCAGGTTCACTTCCCACCTGTCAGCTTGGCAGCTGCAGAAAACGCCTTTTGTAGCTTATTGTACCTGCGTTCCTTGAACAGGAGGACAGCCTTATGACCCTTGGTATCCACTTCTTTGTCCTGGGCACATGAGGAAGAGGAGGCCCAGTTTTCCTAGGGCTCTTCTCAGGTCTCAGACAGCAGGTTCAGTCCTCTCCTGATCTTCTACAGGTCAAGGAGAGATCTGAAGTGGGAGCCTTGAAATGCCACATTTATGGGCGGCACAAGCTAGGGGGTAGGATTGCCTCCCTAGGGACACCTTAACCAATAGGGTGAAGGTTCCCAGCCTAATGTCACCCACTTTGGGCATTTTCAAGATGGAGAAAGTCTTCACCACACTAAGCGTAGGCTCTCAGGGCTGGGGTGTGTGGAGTGTACTATGCTGATCCTAATATCATCCCAATCTAACAATAATATCCATTTTGAAGTAGCCATTGGACCCTCACTATACCCAGAGACAAAGGTCTGGTAGAACAAAAATCAGGGCTTTCAGCAACCACATTGTGGACACACAAGAATTGTTTTGGCATCCTCTTTCTCTCCATTTGTGTGTCCTAGCTGTTATAACCCAGAAAGCCTTTCAGGGAGGCTTTGGAAGTGTAATGTCAAAATGAGGCCTGCTGTGATTGGAGTGTGCCTGGCTAGGGGTCAGTGTATGGGCCCTGACCATGTGTCAGCTGTTTGCCTATGCAAGGGGAGGCCTCTTTGAAGTGAGCCCCAATGTTATATGAAAAACCCCAGCAGACCTATCAAGCAGGATTTGACATTCAAGCAGTTTGACACTTAAATGTCAAATAGGATGCTCACAGCCCCACCCTGCATATTCTGTCAGCCTGTTTGCTCCAGGGAGGCTCATTACACCAATTAACACCTATTTAAATGCTAATTAGTGGCTGGAAGTAATGGGAGAGCAAAATGAAGATTAGCCTCTAGCAACTTTAGGCAGGAAACGCGTAACTTTCTAAAAAAATACATTTCTAATAATATTTAGTAAAACTCTGACTCCACCATTGAGTTGGATTCTAATAACTAATAAAATAGTGTTTTAATTAGCTCGTCCAACTTCTGAGTTACAGTATTAGTACTTAATATTGCATCCCAGTGCTATCCTATGGAACAGCCAGCCTTGCTACAGTGAAAATAGGTAACATTAAACGTCTACGTGTATTACTTTAAATACCATGCTCCTTATCATTTGGGCAACAAGGCCCACCTGGGGTAACAAATGTTTAAATGGAAGGTTTATGACTGTCAATAGGGTTTGTTTTCAAAGGTCGAATTTGCAGTTTAAACTGCATAGACGGCTACAAACGGGAGGCCTGCAGTCACGTTTGCACGGTCACTGTCCTTAATGGGCCAATGGGTGCTCTAGTCCACTAGTGGCATTTAACTCACAGGCCCTGAGTGCACTTTGGACTAAATACTAGGAACATACAGGTAAGTTAAATATGCCAATTAGGCGCATGTCAATTTAAAAAGTTTTAGTTTTGAAGGAGGCACACAGGTTAAAAAGAATAAAGTAAAAAGAGTTATATAGCCAGCAAAAACTACACAGAAAAGGTGGGCTTGCAACAGTAGCTCTGCCGTCTTTGAAATTATGCTTGATATGAACTCGAACTTTCTGGGCCAAACGTATCCACACTTTGCACCAATGCAAAGTCACCAAAAATGAGACTAACTGCTGAAATGTGTGGATTTATTTGCTTTCCTGCACAAAAGTAATTTGCTTATAAGTTGCGCTGAGCAGCGATTAGCTGTGATTTGCTTTACTTTGTGTCGGGGATCAATGGGTGGTACATGGATGTCCAACATTACACATGATGGGTTTTGACACACGGTCTTATCTTCTCACATTTGTAAACAGGGCTTTGCTCCAAAATAATATATCTCGTTGAGGCAGGCCCAAAAAAGAAGCAAATATTTTCTTTCCCCAGACTCTTCTAACTTTGCATGAATATGTACTGTACAGCACACATATAAAATGGAAACACTTCAAAAGTGAGCCTAAGCATAGTATTTTGTACCTTTCCAGTACAAAGCCTATGCTAGACTTGTGCAAACAATTTTACACTATGGTGCACAGGTGTGTGCACAGTGCTAGGCAGCCAGAAATTGCATCAGCACCTGGGAAGAGAATATATCTTAATAGAAATGGAGTTGTCGTGCTCTCTCATTTTCAAACAAATCAGCGCACCAGCTTTGGTTGGTTGCTGGCCTGCATTGCATGAAAACATAGTAAATTTGCCCCTCAGTTTGTGGAAGCCTGATTACTTCCTGTTTACATTTGGTACACTGTATTGCACTGCAACTCCTGACCAATGCTGTAATGCCAGAAATGTATAGGTCTTGCCTAAGATTGCGCATCCACGGTCTCTTGCGAGACATGTTGTTTTCCAACAGTGAGCTTAGACGCTGCCCATTGCTTGCCATTTTTTGGCTACATAGTCACTCTCACTTGCTACCTTTTTATTGGTCAGCTGCCATAGGCTTCCTTCCTCGTTAAATGTTTGTCCATTCATTGGAGCAGGGAAGTATTACTTGTGTCCTTCCGCAGGTCATTTTTAGGCACTACTTTTTGTGTGTGTAAGAACTCAACCAGAGAGCTTCTTTTTTAGCTTATTCCCTCATGTACTTCTCACCCCTCTTCCGAGTTCCTCCCCCACTTACCCTCTGCTGTCCATCTTGTTGATCCCTCAGATGTCCGATGTACGCTAACCATGTGATAGCACTTTTTAGGTCCTGCCTACACAATGTATATGCTGCGCTGTGAAATGTGTGGTTTACAGTTCAATAATTCACTTATAATTCATAGAGCGCAACTACTCACCCGTAAGAGTCTCAAGGTGCTGAGAGGGGGTTGGAGGGTGGGTCCTCTGTGCTTCAGTCGAAGAGCCAGGTCTTAAGGTCCCTCCTGAATTGAGACAACAATGGTGACTGCCTGAGGTGAAGAGACGAGGTGTTCCAGCTCTTTGCCACCAGGAAGACCTCTGGCCGAGATCTTCCGTATGCGGGTTACGGTGGCTAGAGCCTGTTCAGCGGAGCAAAGAGGTCTGGCGGGGGAGAAGGAGATGCAGTGGTTGAGGTAGGTGGGTCCTAGGTCATGGAGAGCCTTGTATATGTGGAAAAGGAGTATAAAGTTGATCCTTTTCTTGGCAGGAAGGCAGTGGAGGTCTCTTTGGTGTCTGGTGATGTGTTTGTGGTGGGGAACGTCCAGGATGAGTATGGCGGAGAAGTTTTGGATGTGCTCTAGTTTCTTCAGGTTTGCCGGAAAAGGTGGAGTCTCCTGGTGACGAGGGCATGGGTTACTGTTTTGTGGCAGTCGTTTGGGATCCATTTAAAGATCTTCCAGAGAACTCGGAGAATTTGGAAATCAGGAACTAGTAGCCTATCTGGCACAATTTAATAAACTGGTAGTGGAAATAGAGTGGCCAGAAAATAAAAGAGCAGCAGTTTTTTTTTGTTTTTTTTACCAAGGTCTAAAGGACGAATTAAAAGACACATTAGCACAAATACCCAATAGACCAACAGAAATTTCACCATTAATGGATATGTATTGGAGATAGATTTTTGGCAGAATGAGAGGAGAAAAGAAACAAGAATTCTGTTCCAGTGTACCACGGTTTGGTAGAATAAACCTCATCTGTTGTGGAGCCAATACAAATAGGCGCAATCCAAGGCCCATTATCTAAAGGAGAAAAGGTGGAAAAATAATCTATGCTTGTACTGTGGAGTAAGTGGGCATTTTGTGAAAGCCTGCCCAAAGAAGCCAAAGTTACTGTTGAAGGAAAACTCGTGGCACCGTCAGTAACAGGATTTGAACTGGTGAGTGCAGATCGAGAAACAACTCCAAGAAACCATCAGTTAGCAAACACATTGCAGGTATCATCAAGTACATGTGTTTTTTGTCATTGCTGTGCTTCCTCGTCTTTTTGTACTTTGTACTTTTTTTTTTTTTTTAAATAAGTGTTTCAGTATTATTCTTGGACACACAATGTGCTTTCATATTTTTAACACAGGTATATGCCTTCATATTTATCTTCTCATCCTATTTGCCATCTCTACTGACACTTCAGTTACCTACATCTGCAACTCTACTACTCTATGCTACTCCACTCTACGCCACTCCAATCCACTCTATGCCACTCAACTTTACTCTATGTCACTCCACATAATGCCACTCTACTCTGGTGCCACTCTCAGGGCGGCTCCTCCACCATGGTAGTGACGAGCATGAAGGGGAGTGCACAGAGCACTCCCCTCAGTGCACATGTATGGTTAGCCGGCCAGCTCAGGCCTGCCAAACTCATATGCACACAAGGGCTCTCTCCAACCAGGCACAGTATTGCCGAGTTGGAGAGAGCAAGCCCAGCCAGGGCGCTCCAGCCAATCATAACGCTGCTCTGAACAGCGTCATGATTGGCGCAGAGCAGGCTGGGAGTCTGGAGTGCGGCGGGGAGTCACGGTGGCGAGGTTCAGTTAAGTTTTTTTTGGTTTATCCCCCGAGCGCAGCGACTTTTCATAGTTGCCAGCCGCGACAGGCCACTCTACTGTACTTTACTCTAAGCCACTCTATACCAGTCTACTCTACGCCACTCCACTCTGTTCTACTACATTCTGTACCAACCTACTCCACACCACTCCCCTCTACCCTACGCCACTGTAGTCTACTCCACTCTGCACCACTCCACTCTATGCCACTCCATGCCACTCTACTCCACTCCATGCCACTCTACTCCACACCACTCCCCTCTACCCTATACCATTGTAGTCTACTGCACTTTATGCCACTCCACACCACTCTATGCCACTCCACACAATGCCATTCAATGACACTCCCCTCTATGCCACTCTACACCACTCCACGCCATTCTACTCCCCGCTATGCCACTCTACACCACTCCACGCCACTCTAATTTACTCCACTCTATTCCACACCACTCCCATCTACCCTACGCCACTGCAGTCTACTGCACTTTATGCCACTCCACACCACTCTACTCTATGCCACTCCACACAATGCCATTCAATGACACTATGCCACTCCCCTCTATGCCACTCTACACCACTCCACGCCACTCTACACCACTCCCCTCTACCCTACGCCACTGTAGTCTACTGCACTTTATGCCACTCCACACAATGCAATGACACTACGTCACTCCACTCTATGCCACTCTACACCACTCCACTCTACTCTGTGCCACTCTAATCCATCCAACTCTAGTCCACTCTAGTCTATGCCACTCTACTCCACTTTACACCACTCGATGCCACTAAACATTGCTGTACAGCATAGCTAAAACAGTGGCAAAGCCAATAGCTGTTACAAATGCATGACTTATTGCCTGTGCCAATGGTTCTCTTTTTTACTTTCAGCCATGGTGCTGTACAACATGAATAAAACCCTCCCTCCTGCCAGCAGTAAAAAAAAAAAAAAAAAGTGTTATGATGCAAATAGCTGTGCCATCGCTTTATTTTTTTAACAGGGCAAAAAAAAAAAACACATATAAAGCCGATGCCTCACTTAGTTGCTGCAGGGATAGATAGATAGATCGATAGATAGATAGATAGATAGATAGATAGATAGATAGATAGTGCCTCCAGCTTCCTGGACTGTTCAAGAATGAGGGTCGTCACAGTATCCCAGTCCTGGTCCAGCGCGTGCCTGGATAGGACACCCACAGCACCGGAAGATGCCCGGCAGAGCTTGTGTTGGGTGTGACAGCATAAATCAGCCAGGGCCCAGACAAACAGCTGCAGAGTACGAGGCAGTGAGTGACTGCTGAACGCCAACAATCAAGAGCCCAAGCTGCAAACATCATGTCAGGCAGCAGGTGCAAATATAAGGCACCAAAGAGCCCCAGGGAACGCTGCAGAACCCCCTTCCTGATTTTCATTCATCCCAGGTTGCATCTCTAATGCTTTATCGTGTGATTGTTTGGGAAATGTTCTCTCCTAGAGCGCTCTGATGTCCCCGGGCTAAGTTAGCGCTATAAAAAAATAAAAAAATCACAAAATTAAATACAAAATAATAAGTTAGTATGTGACACGCCCCAACGACAAGGTTTGTATCTGGGGTTGGGGGGGCAGAGAAACACTCTGACAATCTATTTTTCCTCTCCTAAAGCGCATCCTCGGCCCCCAATTCCCATACAAGGCTCCGGCCTCCCACCCGCTGGTCTTCCTTTCCTGTCCCTCACACACAGCCCCGCCTGCACCCCCATAGGGACAGTAAGGACGCCTGCTGTGCTCCCAGACTCCCACCCATGGATACCCCCCCAGCACTTCCAAGGCCTTTCCCAGCCCCCTCCACATCACACCGGAGCGTGAGAGGGGTGGAAACTGATCCCCCAGGTGAGAAGGAACAGATGGCGAGGGGGCGGGTACAGGCTCCACCAACGTAGGTTCAGGGGGTGTTACACCCCACAAATAAATTTCTTTTCTTATAAATAGTTGGGAACAGGTGCTTTCAGTCGGGTATCGTGAGATATCAGCAGGTAATTTTATATACACTCAGACAAAAAACGCAAAGTGTGTATTGTGCTTCCTCCCTGAATCTTCCGACCAAACCACATTCCTTCCGCTTTCATGCCCCCACCCCCCCATACAATGTAGTTAAACATTATAAGCCAGCCCGATTGTCGGGAAATTTGAAGCTCCCCACCCCCAAATCTTACTGACCAAGCTACACCCCTGGAGCCACCTCCGCAGAGCACTGGGGGATTTGGGGGGGGGGGGGGCGCACACACCTTGTGGCCCTACGGCACTGATGCCGGAGCTGGGCCTAGGAGGTGAGTGTGCCCCTCACGGATCCACCCTCAGGGCCCTAGAGTCACACCTGCACAGCGGGGGGGGGGGGGGGGGGGGGGGGTGCACACACCTCGTGGCCCTACGGCACTGATGCCGGAGCTGGGCCTAGGAGGTGAGTGTGCCACTCAGGGGCCCGTCCCCAGGGCCCTAGAGTCACACCTGCACAGCACATAGTGTGGGGGGGGGGGGGTGCACACACCTTGTGGCCCTACGGCACTGATGCCGGAGCTGGGCCTAGGAGGTGAGTGTGCCCCTCACGGATCCACCCTCAGGGCCCTAGAGTCACACCTGCACAGCGGGGGGGGGGGTGCACACACCTTGTGGCCCTACGGCACTGATGCCGGAGCTGGGCCTAGGAGGTGAGTGTGCCCCTCACGGATCCACCCTCAGGGCCCTAGAGTCACACCTGCACAGCGGGGGGGGGGGGGGGGGGGGGGAGGGGGGGTGCACACACCTTGTGGCCCTACGGCACTGATGCCGGAGCTGGGCCTAGGAGGTGAGTGTGCCCCTCACGGATCCACCCTCAGGGCCCTAGAGTCACACCTGCACAGCGGGGGGGGGGGGTGCACACACCTTGTGGCCCTACGGCACTGATGCCGGAGCTGGGCCTAGGAGGTGAGTGTGCCACTCAGGGGCCCGTCCCCAGGGCCCTAGAGTCACACCTGCACAGCACATAGTGTGGGGGGGGGGGGGGTGCACACACCTTGTGGCCCTACGGCACTGATGCCGGAGCTGGGCCTAGGAGGTGAGTGTGCCCCTCACGGATCCACCCTCAGGGCCCTAGAGTCACACCTGCACAGCGGGGGGGGGGGGGGGGAGGGGGGGATGCACACACCTTGTGGCCCTACGGCACTGATGCCGGAGCTGGGCCTAGGAGGTGAGTGTGCCCCTCACGGATCCACCCTCAGGGCCCTAGAGTCACACCTGCACAGCGGGGGGGGGGGGGGGGGGGAGGGGGGGATGCACACACCTTGTGGCCCTACGGCACTGATGCCGGAGCTGGGCCTAGGAGGTAAGTGTGCCCCTCACGGATCCACCCTCAGGGCCCTAGAGTCACACCTGCACAGCGGGGGGGGGGGGGGGGGGGGGGTGGCACACACCTCGTGCCCCTACGGCACTGATGCCGGAGCTGGGCCTAGGAGGTGAGTGTGCCACTCAGGGGCCCGTCCCCAGGGCCCTAGAGTCACACCTGCACAGCACATAGTGTGTGGGGGGGAGGGGGGGGGGGGATGCACACACCTTGTGTCCCTACGGCACTGTTGCCGGAGCTGCGCCTAGGAGGCGAGTGTGCCCCTCACGGATCCACCCTCAGGGTCCTAGAGGAGAGCTGGGCACAGAAAACACCCTGGGAACATAGCTGCTCTGTTACAAGCTCTGTCTAATAACAAGAACAGCACGAAATCATATCACCAATTATACTGATTATTACATATATTTCATGTTGAGTTTAATACTGCATGTATTCCATTGTTACATGCTGAAATGAACAGGCTGCTACCGAATTGTATTAATTAATTTAGTGACGCTCATATTTTTGCATGAAAAGGTTTGAACTTGTGCTCTGCGGGCTACACATACGGGGGCGCTGCAGGGTCGAGGACAGCGGTGCTTCAAGGTCTGAGGTTTGTTGGTTGGGACTCGTTTTATTAACAGAACAAGAAAGTACACAGTGACCTCGAAACAGCACAAATGTTCCTTCTGAAACTACAAAAGAAACACAACGAACGTCCTTCTTACTTCACGACTGCAGTTGTCCTTTCTTGGGGAGGGGAGCCCCCCTTCGAAGGGCCTTGAACCCTCCTGCCCGGGTGAGAAGCTGGCACAACCATGCGGTTGTTGACGTTAGGGAGTCCTTGACTTGGCATCACAACTTGTTTCCGCCGCAGCCAGGACCTCCCTTCGCCAATAGTGAACTGTTGTGTTCCATGCACGACAACAACACGTTGGCACACTCTGCCTGGCACCTCGCCACACAAGCAGGCAGGCTGCCCTTCCACCTGCTGCTCAGAATAGGAAAACAATCCTCCCTCCCCCATGGGGCATGTGGTAAGAAACTGATGCCACGCCACTTTTCTCCTAAAGGACAAACTCTCTTCCCTCCTAGGTGGGTTTGTGCCTTCATTACTCACTGGGCAGGCCCTTACATGCCCCTTGGCACGGTTCAGTTTGCAAGGGGTGCATCTAAGCGTGCACATCCACTCACATCTAACAGACAAGGGCAAAGCTTTAAGTGGGACGAGAAAAGTGGGGGGGTGCCTCTAAAAGGGGCGTGGCCTGCATAATTAAGGGTGTGGATTAAACAGAAAACAACATTTATAGGATTACCACAGTGTGCCACCCGACCAGTATTTCGGTACTTCCCTAAACTCTCTGTTATATACTTTTTGGCAGTTTTATAAAGCGTAAACTCGACCCAACGGTATTGGAGCGCATTTACAGGAGTTACATTACACAGGGACACGCACTTTCTTTTAGGCAAGGGAGACGACTAAGTGATTGATTTGCCCAGAATCTCGAGATGTTGAGCGGCCGCCAAGACTCAAAACTGGCCCCCTAGGTTCAAAGTCGGCAGCTCTGGCCCTTACGCCACACCCTCTGTTATTTCATCCACATATATAACAACAACTGAGATGCATCTAAAACTAGCACAGACTATTGGCTTTGTCAATAGTTTTTAGCTGTTTAAGATAACTGAGTATCCGCAATGATTTTATTGGAAATACAATTGAAGATGTTTTAATTCTCAAACAGCGAGACTGAATTGAACATTACTGAGGCCTTTGGAAGGGTGTGTGGTCCTCAGCCAGGACCTCTCTATCATGCACACCTGGAGGCGACTCAGTTCAGTACAATACTAGAGTAATATTCTACACAAAAAATACAGAAACACGGCATTCTGGAAATTTCCAACACTCTAAGGGAACACAAAACTAATTAAAACATAAAATATTAACTGAAACTAAACGCTCACATGGATTACCTTCATATTTTTAAATTCATGGCTCAGAAACTGATCACTGTTTTTACCAGTGATGTTAAGGACATGAACACCGGGCCTGATAGGGACTAGTTTCGATGTCCATCGTTAATTACTTTCGGGCCTGAGACCTGGAGGGACCAGCCCCACTTAAAGCACTGAAAAATCTCGTTTCCACCAATTATACAGTTTGTCTTTTAATATGATTGTCGTTCTTATTTTAATCAATTTGGCTGGCTCCCAGATCATCCTCCAAATGGATAGTTTTCATTCCGAAAGGAATACTCCACTAATCAGCAGTTGCAAAGAGAGGTGGGCCTGAAAAACAAAAATCAAGAGATATGGGTTTACTCCAATCTCATGTGGAATATAGCATCTCTGCACAAAATATTCAGAGCAAATTTCGAAACAACCCGGTAAACCTGTGTCGTGGGGATGGACGTCATTTAGGGGTCACCACGGGTCGCAGCTGCAACCCCTGGCTTGCCCTTTGCTACTCCTGGCAAATTCAGTGCCAGGAATACAGTGGCAACTCACCATTATGGACATCAGTGAGGCTCCACGCTCTTTTTTCTGTCAGTTTGTTATTACACCAATACTGAATAATGACATATTATTCACTATTACTGTAATAAAAATGGAGTACAATTAGCTGGAATATGCCCTTCCATGGCAGCTGAGTTAAGTAAAAAATGCTTTTAAATGTATTTTGTGTGCGTTCTTGCGGGTGAGTGTGTATGAGAGAGTGTATGCAAGTGTGAATTTGTGTGCATGTGTAAGTATGAATGTGTAAGTGAAATTGGAGATCAAATGGTGTGTGACGTCACTTACGCTATCCCTGGCCTTTCGGCGAATTGACGTCCATGGTCGTGGGTTCCATCTAGTGCCTAAACTGGACACCCTTATTTTAGCTCTAGGCCCACAGCCGCTGTCCTTTTACCTACATACAAATTTTATTTGTTTATTCATTTTACTTCTGAGAAGGCATAGTTGTTCTTGGTCTACATTTATCAGTCCTTTGTACGCATTTCACTCTGTTTACTTTCTCAAGGCTGTCATGTTTCATACACAATCATTTACCCAGTACTGCTGATTCAAGAGTTCCGGAGTCATACCTCAAACCCTAGAAACAGCGTCACATCAGACCTGTTCTTAGAACACATTTTGTTATATAAACGCTGTGTAGGCCTAAGTGGGGCAAAGGGGGTTCCAGCTATGGCCGTTTGGGAATGCACATCATCTTAATGACAGCTCCTCTGATCATGGACTTGTCTTTCCAACCAACTGGGAGGATTGGCAGCAAACAACAGGAAAACCCTTGCCCATCTTTCAGGTATGGGGTCGGGCTCCTTCCATAAAACCGGGACGGGCAGAAGGGCTAACACTGCTATGCACTCATGTTAGATGCTAGGGTGTAGGTAGGGATTGCTAGACCTCATGATTATATCAAGATGTTGGGACTGTTTATATATTTCACTCTAATGGACACAATCATCACTGTATTAGGTTTCATCAGCCTAATAATCACAGCTCATGCTTTTTATAGTCAGATACAATTGCTTCAATAAATATTTAAACGTATCCTGCATCTCTCTCTGCCTTATCATGTGTGGGACTTTGTGTAACTGAGAGAAAAGGGTATGATCTGTCTCCCACAACTTCCGTAAGGAATCAGAGTGTCATGTTTTTAGACATCCACAAATCACCTTTACTTTCTAGATTTGAGTGAAGTGGTGCTAGCTAGCCCACAAAGTCAAGCCGACAGCTTCCAGACAGTGTGGGACTGACTCGTGCACCCACACTTGGTGGTCCTGCCACCCTAAGCTCAGGAGTCTTACCCCCATGGTAAGAGTCCTACAACACCTGCTGTCTGGTTTCCTTGGCTAAATGTACCTTTCACACATCTGTAAGAAAGAAACACATTTAATGGATGGTAATAACACATTAATATACAGCCAACGAATGGGAGATCTGCACTGTGAAGCTGCTCTATCAAAAACTGAGTTTGTATTATATTACAATTATAACTAATCTCATCAAAGTCACAGGCAGGACACAAAGTCAGACTCCTGCCATACCTGTCAGAACCTACAGACATCAGCTGTGGAGCACCCAAAGGATCATCGCTGAGCCCCACACTGTTCAACATCTACATGACCCCGCTCGCCCCTATCATCAGGAACTACAACATGAACATCGTCTCCTATGCAGATGAAAACCAGCAGATCATCTCCCTGACTGAGAAATCCGCAACAGCCAAGAAGAACTTCAGGGATGGGATGGAAGCAGTCGCCACCTGGATGAGGGAGAGCTGCCTTAAGCTGTACTCTGACAAGACCGAGATCCTCATCATGCGGCCTTCCTCCTCAACCTGGGACAACTACTGGTGGCCCTCACTCAGTGGGCCCCCCCACAGACCACGCACGTAACCTCGGCATCATCCTCGACCCAACGCTCACCATGACCAGACAGGTCAACTTCATCGCCTCCACCTGCTTCCACACCCTCCAACTCCTACGGAAGATTTTCAGATGGATATCAATAGACTGCCGAAAAACCGTGACACGCACTAATCACAAGCAACTATGGAAACGCCCTCTATGCCGGAACTGCCAAGAAGAACCTGAGCAAGCTGCAACAAATTTAGAACGCCGCCGCCAGACTCGTCCTAAATATTCCCCATCGAAAGCACATTACAGAACACCTGAAAGACCTCCACTGGTTCACCGTCGAGAAGAGGATCAATTTCAAACTCCTTGTGCACGCCTCCAGAGCCCTCCACGACAGCGGACCCAGCTACCTCGACCACCGCACCACCTGGTGCGCCCCTTCCAGACATCTCAGTTCACCTGAACTTCCTTCCCTTTGAAGTCTCTCTGAGCATTTCAAAAGCCGGATTGTAAAGCAATCCGGCTTTTGAAACGCCCACTAGACACCAGGGATTTATTTTGAAAGTGGAAATTGGCATAAGGGAGCGACCCCTTGGGCAAGGGTCGCTCCCAGGGGGGGGGGGCATTTTTTTTTATTTTTAAGGACTTTTCGGCCTATTAGGCCGATCTACCCCCAGGGGGGGCAGAAACCTCTAGGCACAAGGGATTTTTTTTTTTTTTTTTTTGTATTTTTGAGGTGGGGAGCGACCCCTTAGGCAAGGGTTGCTCCCCTAGGGGGCAAATTATATTTAGTCCATTTCTGCCCCCCTTGGGGGCAGATTGACCTATTTTTATGAGGCCAATCTGCCCCCAAGGGGGACAGAAACCACTAGACACCAGGGAGTTATTTTTTTTTTCAAGAATTTCACGCAAGGGGAGCGACCCCTCAGGCAAGGGTCGTTCCCCTGGGGGGCAAATTTATTTTAGGCCATTTCTGCCCCCCTGGGGGGCAGGTCAGCCTATTTTAATTAGGCCGATCTGCCCCCAAGGGGGGCAGAAACCAGGGATTTTTTGTTGTTGTTTTACAGATGGGGAGCGACCCCTTAGGCAAGGGTCGCTCCCCTGGAGGGGCAAATTGTATTTAGGCCATTTCTGCCCCCCTAGAGGGCAGATCGGTGGATTTTGGGTCAATCTGCTCCCAAGGGGGACAGAAACAACTAGGCACCGGGGATTCTTTTTTGCGCCAATGTCATGCAAGGGGAGCGACCCCGTAGGCAAGGGTCACTCCACGGGGGGGTTGGGAGGGCAAATTTATTTTAGAGATGGGGAGCGACCCATTAGGCAAGGGTCGCTCCCATGGGGGGCAAATTGTATTTAGACCATTTCTGCCCCCCTTGGGGGTAGATCGGACAATTTTTGTTAGACCAATCTACCCCCATGGGGGCAGAAATCACTTAGGCGCCAGGGATTGGTGTGTGTGTATGCATGTGTTTTCTTTAGGGAGGCAGCCCCTTGGGTAAGGGTCGCTACCCATGGGAGCACATTACTGTTGGCCATATCTGCCCCCCATTGGGGGCAGATGGGCCTATTTTTGGAAGGCCCATCTGCCCCAAGGGGGGACAGAAAGCCCACCAGAGGCCAGGAAAGTTTTTTTTCCCAAAAATAAGAGGGTGGGGGTATGGCCATACCCCCCACCCCAAATAAATGGGGCCAAAGTTGTTCTGCCCACTAGTGGGCAGATGGGGCATTTACCCCTGATCCACACCACGGGGGGCAGAAAGTCTACTAGATGCCAGGGAATTAAAAAAAAACTAAAAATATTGGGGTGATGGCTAACAACCAGTATGGGCCTGGTTACGCCCCCATCTCAACTGAAGGGGGTAACAGTCTTTCAGCTCTCCCCTGCACTCTAAAACATCTTATCTCGCAGCAAGCAAGAAGGCATTTGATTATTTGGGGTTTTAGTTTCACATTTGGGCCATGAGAGCTTGGCTTACTATCAAAATCGTAAGGACTGCACTTTATGGACTTTGGGACGCTGCAATGTAGAAAAATCCACAAGACCTAGACACATCTGAAAACTAAACATCTGGGTGATTCCAGACTGGTGTGTTTCACATGCACCCGCACCATTTTTGTACCAACAATCCCCTGCAAACCTCCAACTTTGCTGGAAATCACTAATTTTTCCCATGTTTTTGTGATGGAACCTTCCGGAATTTGCAGAAATCCCAAAAAATTCCTACCACCCAGCATTGTCTCATCAATACCGATAAAAATTCTGCTGCACTTGTCAGCCTAAAAATGTTTTTTTGCAAACTGCCCTTTTGGACCCCCTTTGTTTCCCCTCAATATCAACATGTTTTTGGCTCTTCCCTTTCACAAGCACTTGGCCAACCTACACAAATGAGGTATCATTTTTACCGGGAGACTGAGGGGAACATTGGGTGGTATGAAATGTGTCCCAGTGCGGTGATCCCACACAGAAATGTGGGAAAAATGTGATTTTGTAGCTAAATGTGAGGTTTGCTGAAGATTCTGGGTAAGAAAACATTGGGGGAGCCACGCAAGTCACACCTCACTGGACTCCCTCGGGTGTCTAGTTTTCAGAAATGTCTGGGTTTGGTAGGTTTCCCTAGAAGGCTGCTGAGGCCAGGACCATAAACGCAGGCGCCCCCATGCAAAAACAGGTAGTTTTGTTTTTGATAATTTTGATGTGTCCACGTTGTGTTTTGAGCCATTTTCTTTTGTGGGCGCTAGTCCTACCCACACAAGTGAGGTACCATTTTTATCGGGAGACTTGGGGAACGCTGGGTGGAAGGAAATTTGTGGCTCCTCTCAGATTCCAGAACTTTCTGTCACGAAATGTGAGGAAAATGTGTTTTTCTAGCCACATTTTGAGGTTTGCAAAGGATTCTGGGTAACAAAACCTGGTCAGAGCCCCACAAGTCACCCCATCTTGGATTCCCCTAGGTCTCTAGTTTTAAAAAATGCACAGGTTTGGTAGGTTTCCCTAGGTGCCAGCTGAGCTAAAGGCCAAAATCTACAGGTAGGCACTTTGCAAAAAACACCTGTTTTCGGTCAAAAAATGGGATGTGTCCACGTTGTGTTTTGGGGCATTTCCTGTCGCGGGCTCTAGGCCTACCTACACAAGTGAGGTATCATTTTTATTGTGAGACTTTAGGGAACATAGAATAGCAAAACAAGTGTTATTGCCCCTGGTCTTTTTCTAAATTTTTTCCTTCCAAATATAAGAGAGTGTAAAAAATATGTCTATTTGAGAAATGCCCTGTAATTCACATGCTAGTATGGGCACCCCGGAATTCAGAGATGTGAAAATAACCACTGCTCCTCAACACCTTATCTTGTGCCCATTTTGGAAATACAAAGGTTTTCTTGATAGCTATTTTTCACTCTTTATATTTCAGCAAATGAATTGCTGTATACCCGGTATAGAATGAAAACCCACTGCAGGGTGCAGCTCATTTATTGGCTCTGGGTACCTAGGGTTCTTGATGAACCTACAAGCCCTATATATCCCCGCAACCAGAAGAGTCCAGCAGACGTAACGGTGTATTGCTTTAAAAAATCTGACATGGCAGGAAAAAGTTAAAGTAAAACAGAGAAAAATTGCTGTTTTTTTCACCTCAATTTCAATATATTTTTTTTTCAGTTGTTATTTTCTGTAGGAAACCCTTGTAGGATCTACACAAATTACCCCCTTGCTGAATTCAGAATTTTGTCTACTTTTCAGAAATGTTTAGGTTTCTGGGATCCAGCATTGGTTTCATACCCATTTCTGTCACTGACAGGAAGGAGGATGAAAGCACAAAAAATCGTAAAAATGGGGTATGTCCCAGTAAAATGCCAAAATTGTGTTGAAAAATTGGGTTTTCTGATTCAAGTCTGCCTGTTCCTGAAAGCTGGGAAGCTGGTGATTTTAGCACCGCAAACCCTTTGTTGATGCCATTTTCAGGGGAAAAACCACAAGCCTTCATCTGCAGCTCCTTTTTCCCAATGTTTTGAAAAAAAAAAAAACGAAATTTTCACAGTATTTTGGCTAATTTCTTGGCCTCCTTCAGGGGAACCCACAAAGTCTGGGTACCTATAGAATCCCTAGGATGCTGGAAAAAAAGGACACAAATGTGGCGTGGGTAGCTTATGTGGACAAAAAGTTATGAAGGCCTAAGCGAGAACTGTTCCAAACAGGCAAAAAAAGGCCTGGCACAGGAGGGGGAAAAGGCCTGGCAGCGAAGGGGTTAAAACATATGAATGATTGATTGACTGCGATACGTAGTCCACCACATAGGTTTTCAATGTGGAGTGGTTGCCCGATAAGACACAGAACACATATCCAAAACCTGCAAAACAAGGCCCTTCAAATCAAAGTAGTATTTTTGTGTCCATCACTAGGCCAGCAGACCAACAGATGTTGGCACGCTTAAAGACCATCTCATGTGTGTTGACCCACTGATGGAGAATCTTGCTGACGTTTTCCCAGCCTCAAGTGAGCGAGATCCTACCCACCATCCAGGAGAATGCTGATGCTGTGAAACAGTTCATCTTTGCCAACACAAAGCAGCTCAATAGCTAAATGGAACTTAAAGGGCCCAGATGTCCCAGAATAGACAGAACTTGACTAACATCCCACCACTTAACTAAATGAAACATACTTCTATCTGTAGCTTTCACACTGCGGCTCCTTCCGTTCAGGCAGCACCTCTTCAAGGCAGGGGTAGGTCAGAAATATTATCTGACATATTCTCTATGATTAACTCCAATGGGATGTTATAAGACACAGTATCTATATCACACTGACTATGGTCCTGGTATAGAACTCGGTGGAAGGGCACCTCTGTCAAAACAGTAATGGATGGCTTGTCCTCCTAAATCTAAATCCCATTCTTTCCTATGGGATTTAGATTTCAGCAGATGGGATATCCATCACCTTTGTGACAGAGTAACCAGTCTGCCGATTTCTAAATTGGGCCCTATCTTCTGGTATTGTACACTTCAAGGCAGGCTGCTTCTTACAGAGGTCATGCAGATTCGGCACTTGAGAATACAATTAAACCTGAAAATGGCACAAGACACAGGCAGCAGTAGGGCAGGTTTCCTCTGCACACTTCTGGCCACCCCCAGGCACAGACACAAAAGACTCATCAGGATACCACCACAAAAACAGGGAAACAGATCACAACAATTACTGCCTTATGTTGTTTCCATATCCCCTACCTCCTAGACAGCCCACTTAGAAGTACATTTATTTTCTTTCAGACCGTCCCTTCTAGCAAGCTCCATAAAGAAGAGCTACCTAGCACTCCACTTGATTGAGACGTGCACTGTGATTTGGTGGCTCTGACATCCTTCATTTCCTTGGGTCCTCAAACAAAGGTTTCTCCTAGACGTATCTGGTTGAGCCAAATACTTGACAAGGTCTTGCATTGGTTGCTTGCCCTTAAGTCTGTTTTTCTTGCACCACTGGAGGGGTTCCTCTGCTATGATGCTCCACACTAGCCTTCATCAGGTGGCAGCCGCGTCAATAAGGTGCTTGAACAAGTTAGAGTCACTGGTATATGGGGCACTTTTCCTTGCCTAGGTGGCATCTCATTTTGTTGTGGGCTCCACCACTATTCTCCATGCCTTCGATCCTGGTCAGTCTCGCCTCCGACTGCTGACTTACTTCCCAGTATGTGCCTAGGACTCAGCATTTTTGTAGGATGTGACGTGCATTTTGGGTGTTGACTGCTTAGTTGTGTCATGGTACAGCTTGACCAGGCTTTAGACTTTCTTCACTTGTTCCTCTTCCTCCTTCTAGTTTTCCTGGACCTGCAACATCTTACCCCGAGCTGCCTGGTCCATTTTTGGGTGGGTCAGCAAGAATAAGGGCAGCTTTCAGGGGTGGGGGCTGGGAGCTCTACCTCATGGACTTCTTAAGTCAATGCATCATCTTTCTTCCTCCGCTGCAGGTTGGATGTGGGGGTAAAGCATCCTTTGTCATTGGTCAGGGTGTCCTTGATTGTTGTCCCCAATCGGCGGTGCTTGTCATTCTTTGTTGGGACATCTTAAGGAACTTGGGGGGGGCCTGGGCCAAATGCATTTTGGGAGATTCTGTAAGCACAGCTTTAAATTTATGGTCCCATTTCAGCTTTCATGCCCTGTTTGGTCAGGCCACTGACAGTTCACACTCGTCCAAATTCTAAATAGGTTTACATCTAATATTCAGGGATAGTGCTGCGCGTTTTCAATATTGTAACACAGCTCACTAATATTAATGCAAATAATCTGTGTCACAACCTCCTATGTCGCACATGTGAGTTCCTGTTTTGATCTAAAAAAACATTTTTATGGATGTTGCATGAAACAAACAACATTTCTCTGCAAAATGTCTGTAATAAACTCTCACGCCACTCACATTAAAATAAATTAAAGGAAATTGGTATTTTAAACAATATGTTTAAGATTTATTACAGGTCATCAGTCAAAACACCCTTCAGAAAAGAGCTGGCTCTATAATGCCAGAGCCCACCTAGTCCATGCTTTAAAATGACCCAGTCTTCGGTAACACACAGGGTTTAAGCGGTTTATGCAGCTCAAAGTCCTGGATTCCCCTTCCACCACATACGTACGTCTTTATAATGGGTTTCCCTAATTTGGCCTTCTTTGTGCATTTTTAAAAAGTATTCCATTTATCTAATTTGGCTTCCTTCATTGTTGTAATGGCCCAGCGATGCTGCCATTGCTGAGACAGACCTAGGGCTGACTGAATAAGGAAATAAGGGTCATGAGTGACTGGCAGTATTTGTTGGGCTGACTCAGAAGTGTGCGTCAGAAGTGTTTGGTTACGTGTGCACCAGATCAGTTCCTGACAATGGGACGCCACTTTCTTGTCCAGGGTTTTTGTTTTATCAGTGCTTGCATTCAGATGTATTAGTCACACTGGGTCAATTCAATTAAAATCGAGACTACAGCTCCCCGAATACACTTGTATGTTATACCAAAGCCAAGTGGTGTTCTTGTGATTTTGAGTGATCGGATAAATAAACTTACAATCCTGAGACTTAGGTACTATATAAAAAAAAACCTCTCCAAATCCAGGAAACCCTAATCTAAAAGCAATCCATGTGACCTTGATCTGACACCTTTCATGGATACGTAGACAGTTTCTCATGACCTTGATCAGGCACCTTTCATGAGTACGTGAACAGTTTCACATGACCTTGATCAGACACCTTTCATGGGTACGTGAACAGTTTCACATGACCTTGGTCTGGCAACTTTCATTGGTACGTGAACAGTTTCACATGACCTCGATCAGGCACCTTTCATGGGTATATAAACAGTTTTACATGACCTTGGTCTGGCACCATTCATGGGTATGTGAACAGTTTCACATGACCTTGATCTGGCCCCTTTCATGGGTACGTGAACAGTTTCACATGACTGTGTTCTGGCACCTTTCATGGAAACGTCATGTCCTGAAGTATCTCTCTGAACTGAGCGTTCTAGACAACAAACAGTGACAAAGCCAATAGGTTTTGTGTTTGCATGGTAAGGTTTTCTCAAGCTCACTCGTGCTTCTCACTCACTCATGTTTTCTCACCCTTATCTCAATGTCAGTGTTTCTGTTTGTATTTTATTTAACAAAGAGGTTAAAAAACACAAAGCTTAATTTAAACATACCATGCAGACACAGCCGTCCTGTGACAATGTAAACCTTTCTGAGACACAGAGCATGTGCAAGACAGGTAGGAGCTCTGCTACCACACACAGGACAGTCATGGCATGCAGCGAAAATACTTATTTTCCAGTCCTTCCTACAGGAAGTAATGCATTTGTCAGGCAGAAATATTACTTAATACCCCTCCCACCCAAGACCAGAAACATCCACGACAACCTGACACTCAGGATGGTGGTAAAGACCTGGCCCTTCCTTGGTCAAGAATCAGAACTAATCTTCACCACCTGCCCACCACCACCCCACCTGCCCACCACCACCCCACCTGCCCACCACCACCAGGACAAAACAGTCCACAATGTGGTGGTGATGTATAGCCAACAAATGCGTCACTTAAAGGGGGCGTGGCCAAGCCACCTAACATGGCGGGCGCGAGCTAGAAGAGCTCAGCGCCGCAGCCGGCGAAAACATCCAGGTGGGGGTGCGGGGAGAATGCGGCCCTCAGCGCTGATCGCCTGAGCTCAGGCGAGGTGCCAGAACTCCCTGGGCCGCTCTCACGGCAGAACTGACTCCTGGAAGCCCCCGCGGCCGTGTGGGCCACGCCGCGGGTCAGAACTGCAGGGAGGAGAGCGCGAGCGAGGAGAAACGACGGGCGCGGCTGGAGAGCACAAAATAGAGGACAACGGGGCGCCCAATCGGGGCGGTGAAGACAGAGCGATATCCGGGGCCCCCCTCTTCTCCGTGAGCTCTGTTGCGGCCGACCCCTGGGGACACCAACGGGGCCCTAAATAGTGACAAACTGGTTGGGAGAAACAAAGGGCCCTAATACAAGGGCGTGCAGAGACTGAGAGACCCCCCCTGGACACCAGCCTCATATAGGGGGAGGGGCGGACAGCAAGGGGAAGAGGCAGAGAAAACAAAAAGAAAACTAACACAGGCCCCTCAACAGAGCTATTGCGCACCTCGCCAAAAGACATCTCTTGGCCCCTCTCTTCCCTGCTTGTCCCACACTCGGTGGGGGAGAGACAGCCGAAACCAGAAAACTGAAATTGGTGGCCACCCACTAAAAGGCCCAAACGCGTGAATAGAAGTGGACCTGAGACGACGCGAGATCCCCTTTGTGACGGAAATTCAAGAGGGAGCATTAACCAACAGGGCACATGCTGTCGTGGGGACAGGATCTCAGCACCCCGACAAGCGGGCCCAACCTCCCTCGAGTCAAGCACAAGACTCCAGCGAGGAAGTTACAGCACTGTAGCCACGTAACTCGCTACACTCGAAAGACAAACGAAATACTACTGAGACGCCTCCACCAAAAGTAATCTCCCACAGGCCTACCTAAAAACGGGAATCCACGCCAAAGACCCAGAAAAGTCTAATAATACGGAAATCCTTCACCAAATAACCGGGAACTAATAAACGCACAACCTACCCCCTCAACAGCTTGCCAATGAACATTAATCCGCAGTGTGTAGTGTGCGAGTCAGCGGTCTGAGTGTGAGGAGACGACCAGAAACTAAACTAGCCTCCCAACAAACTAAACCATGGCTGGAGCTGGACGGCTCCGCTCTGGAACTGGATCTGGAAAAACACAGGCCTCTCAACCCAAGATAACCAAAAACTAGATGCGGTACTTGCTGCGGTGGAGCGCATTGGAGAATCCCTGAAGCGCGCTCGCACGTCCCTAGAAGCCAAGATAGACAGAGTAGCAAGTGACCTCACTCTCCTACACGCGGACCACCGCAAACTGTCAGACAGAACCAAGGAGATCAAAACCACAATACAGGAACTAACGCCTGCGACCACCCAGCTGAAAACAGGAATGGAAGACATACAAGCCAGAGTGGCAGAACTGGCGCGGCGAGCAGAGGACGCGGAGGGTCGATCCAGAAGGAATAATATACGAGTGGTAAACCTACCGGAAGGCACGGAAGGGCGATATCCGACATCTTATTCGGAGACTTGGCTGCGAGAGTTAGTACCAGATGGAACGCTCACCAATTTTTTTTCTGTGGAGCGCGCTCACCGGGTCCCGACCCGTACTAGACCACCGGGGAGCGCTCCAAGCCCATTTATAATACGCCTCCTCCACTACGTGGATAGAGACATCATACTACGAACAGTAAGAGCAACGCCGCCACCCAAAATAGACGGCGTGCAAATACTATTGTTTCCAGACTACACCCTAACGGTTCATAGGGATCGGGCCTCTTATCTTCCTGTGAAACGTAAGTTGCGATCACTGGGCCTAAACTACTCACTACTGTTCCCAGCCAAACTTCGTGTAGTGGCTAAGGACAAAACACACTTTTTCTCCACCCCTGAGGCAACATGGGAATGGCTCGAATCGACAGGACTGGCAACGGGTGACACGCCGGAGCGAACCAAACAAACACCTCGGGTCAGGCGAGGCCGAAACAAGCGGGACCGAAAGAGAAGCACAACCCGCACGGAACCAACCAAATGTGCCCCAGACCTGGAACAACTAATCCGAGAAAGAAGAGAAGCGATACACACCGCGACAGCACTGGCCACATCCCCTCTGAACTCTGGCTCAGACACAGAAATCTCACAAGCAACCAGCGACCGTCCCCCCACACCGGACTGCTTATCAGAATCGGGTACTATCGTGGGACCCCCTGTGACACCGGCCACTGCGGACGAAATTTTCTAAAAACTTCGGCGGAATGTAAAATCACACTATCTAATAAGAGACACTCACCCTGACGCACGCACATGGGGCGCCCTGATGGACATGCAAGCAGCCAACACAGCAAAGAGATGCCCATGTCAATCCAAGAGAAGCTATAAACGCACAGTTGATGACAATGACGGGCTCTGGTCACGGAATTCCCCCCCCCGTCTCCTTCCCCCCCCCCCTTTTTTTCCGCATTATTGTCGGTTCTCTTTCCTGATGCACATATATACCGGGGGTCACTCCTGCGACCCCACCGATCATCTTCGTTATCCGTCCTAGCAGGACTACAAAGCCAAAGACTACACCATCTCCCGGCATACTTGGCCTACCTCTACACTCCTACCAGTGGAGTCCGGAAATGCATAGACATGCACCTGCACGTCCTTGTCTTTGTTGCAATGTTTGGGCGGTGACCCGTTGTTTAACTGCTCTGATAGTATTAACCGAGTTTTGTATTTGCCGATGTCCATACATTAAGTTTTTAAACTCCAACTGGGAATGGAAAGTTAACGAAATAGTACAGCTCAGGAAACTCAGGTGGGTGAGGGGAAAGAAAGATCTAACACTTCACACATGGCTACATACACAACAATTACCTGGAATGTAAGAGTTATACATTCCCCCAAACGGGGATACGCCATCTACTCCTACCTCAAAAGACACTCAGTTCAAATAGCGCTCCTACAAGAGACACATCTAATAGACCAGGAAATCCCCAGACTGCGCCAGCGCTGGAGAGGGCAATTATACGCGACAGGATACTCTGCTTATGCCAGGGGTACGCTTATCTGGATAAGAGCAGGCATCCCCTTTGCGATGGAAGAACAAATCATAGACCCACAGGGTAGATATGTACTCATCAAAGGGAAACTGGCAGGATGCACAATCATATTGGGCTCCATATATGCCCCAAACACAGAACAAACTACTTTTCTACACATCCTAACACGCCACCTGGCACACTGGGGCACACTCCCGTGGATACTTGGGGAAGACTTCAACAGCGTGCAAGACACAGAACTAGACCGCTCTTTCCCACCACTACCAACATCCCCAGTGGTAGCTGCCTCACGAGGCCTGGTAAACTGGACCCAACAATGGCAATTAATAGATGTATGGAGACAAAAACACAGAGAACAGAACCTACTCCTTCTACTCTGCCCCGCATTCCTTACACGTACGATTAGACTACATATTCTGCACTGCGAACCTCGCCCCAGTAATAGAAAACCCGGAGTACATGGGACGCACACACTCGGACCATAACCCCTTAACAGCGCGGCTGCGCTGGGGATCTTCCCGCCCACCTATCCCCACGTGGAAGCTAAGGCCAGAACTCCTAGAAGACCCTGATTTTAGATCATCATTAAGCACTGCAATTCTAGAATATTTTGAACAAAATGAAGGCACGGCCACCTCTGGATTAATCGAATGGGATGCATTTAAAGTCTTTATCCGAGGGCATTGCCTAGGAACCCAATGCAACATGCGCAAAACAATCGAACACGATTTGGCCCAAATAGAATGGGTTTTACCACAATCAGAAGATGAAATCACTAATAACCAAGCTGAAAAGGCAAGACTAGCAGCGTTGCACACAGATCACCAGACACTACTAGAGCGCCTGAGATGTCTAAACTACACCGCACACTCTGCGAGAACCCATGCATCAGCGGATAAGGCAGGTAAATTGCTCGCCTGGCTGATACGGCGGGACTGTGAGAGAAAACCAATAATGGAAATTCGCAAACACACAGGGGAAATAGTATACACACCTGCAGAGATACAAACCGAATTTACAAGACACTATACAACCCTCTACACCACAAGAATAACCCCTGGAGAAGACTCCAGTATGGAATTTCTTGCCAAAGTTTAACTCCCAAAACTAAAAAACGACCAGATTGAAACTCTCGAGGCACCTCTTGACCTAGAGGAAATCAAAGCCAGTATCAAGGACCTCAATCCAGGCAAGACACCAGGCCCAGATGGGCTACCAGCAGACTTCTATAAAGCATTTACAATACATCTGGCGCCTAAATTACTACGGGTGTACGAGACAGCCGAGCAAAAGGGCCACCTGTCGGATACACAAAGGGAGGCATTACTTGTCTCTCTTCCTAAACCTGGAAGAGACCCAATAGATATGGGCTCATACAGACCACTAGCAATGCTAAACACTGATTACAAAATACTAGCCAAGATATTAGCAACAAGACTGGCACCAAGCGTCCCAGAACTGATACATCCTGACCAAAACGGATTTGTACCAGCCAAAGACACCTCCCAAAATATCAGAATACTGTTCCGGGTTATGGAATATGCCAGACAGGCCTGGCCGCGGGCGGGCTGCCTGGTCCTCGACCTAGAGAAAGCTTTTGATTCTCTGGAATGGCCTTACTTGTTCAAGGTGCTGCAAAAATACGACATAGGACCATTTTCTACCCGCCTAACTAAACTACTATACACCAGACCAACGATAAGGGTGGGACTGGGCCCTGAGATATCAGAACTAATCCGGGTGGGCAGAGGCACGAGACAGGGCTGCCCCCTATCACCGTTACTATTCTCACTCGCAATGGAGCCTATAGCGGCCACCCTACGCGAAGAGGGATCCAACTGGGGAATACCTTTGGGAGACGGCTTCCACAGTGTCGCTATATGCTGACGACCTCCTACTATACTTTAGAGACATCCCGCGAATCCCGCAGAGGATTGGCACACTCTTGCGGCAATTTGCACAGATATCAGGACTTAGGGTCAATTGGTCTAAGTCGAGCCTCTTCCCATTCGACCCAGGCCTATCAAACCCAAGACTCACCCTAACAGAAAGCCCAGTTATCTGGCAGCCAAACACCTTTAGATACTTGGGCATTAGGATCTATCACAGCGAAGAAGATATATTCGAGGGCAATCTGATAAAAGCAACATCCTTAATCAGATCCCAAATGACCTTCTGGAGAACACTGCCACTATCAGTGGCGGGTAGGATAGCACTCCTAAAAATGGTGGTGCTCCTGCGACTCATACTTCTTCTCTAACCTACCACATTTTGTCTCCCCCGCCTTCTTTAAAACACTGGAAACAGGGCTGAGAGAATTTATATGGAATAATGGTCGCTGTAGAGTAGCCCTTAAAAAACTGTACCTACCGACTGATAAGGGTGGGCTTGCGGTACCCAATCTGGAACACTATTACCTAGCAGCCCAACTTCAATGGATATCCAGATGGCTGGCTGGTAAACAGCTGGCCGATACAGCAACAGAGAAGACCATACTCGCTCCAACAAATACAGCACTTATTCCACCCGATCACACACCCGCGAACCCCTCGACAAATGTTACTTAGAACAGCACACAAATGCTATCACAGATCACTTCGCCTTACGATGCCGTCGACCCCATTCGCACCATCACTAGCACTAGTGGGTACACCAAGGGGCACTAGGGTCACATCAGACACAGAACTGCACACATGGCATGAGCTAGAATTGCACACACTAGGAGACATATATGACGACAACCAACTATTACCGTTTGCCAAGCTCCAAGAAATGGGACTCCCGCCCGGCCAATTCCTCCTATACTGCTCACTGGTGGGATCTTTGAGTTCCAGGTGGGGAGACATCACAACATCCCCACCCACCCACCTGCTGATTCAATACCTGCAAGTGGTGGGCTGCAGCCAACGTCAGGTCAGCTGGTTAGCAGATGCCCTGAGAATCCAAACTGCCACTGAAAATGACACACTACGTATGAAATGGGAAACAGACTCGGGCGAACCCATCGCGATAAAATGGAGAACTGCCATCTCAGGCCACCTCAATATACCACGCAACTCGCGATTTAAGCGAATCCAGTATTATATTGTGAACAGAGCTTACCTCGCACCTGCACGCGTAAACAAATATTTTAACCGCCAGGACGCAGCCTGTCCTAGATGCCGTGAAATTGGAGTAGACATGCTACACATGATCTGGTCCTGTCCTAACCTAGGCTCCTACTGGAAGGAGGTGACAGACAATCTAGCCACATGCATTACACAACAAATACCCTTTACGTGGGAGACTTGCATCCTGGGACTATTCCCCAGAAGCAAGCAACACAGAGCAGAAACACGTTTCATAGATCTGGGACTAATTGTTGCGAAACGGTTGGTGACCCAAAGATGGAAATCTCCAGACCCCCCCACTGATCCAAGCTTGGAGACGCTCACTCAGGGTGTGGGCGGGAGCAGAGCACATAGCACTCAAACGTGAAGAAACCCTAGGGCTACGTCAGCACCTGATATCTGTCAACTAGGAGGACCTCCTAACCCAACTACACAGCACTGAATCACACCCGGCAGGGGAGAGATCAGACCACCGCTAACTTAAAAATCACAAATAAGAATGCCACACCACATAAGAGAATAAAACACATAGCGTAACCGAACAAACTAGGACATTGAGAACTGAGAAGGAAATAAGTAGCGACTCCTGCGAAACACCCCAGCCCCCCCCAACTACAAATTGAATCGTCACTAGAAATCCCCAACCAGACATGAAAACAGCGAAATTTAAATCAATCACATAGATATGGACATCGGCTAAAGTTAAAGTTATTGTTACACAAGTTCCTTTTTTCTTTCACCCTTCCTCACTTTAAAGTTAATCTACACGAAAAACATAATGGTTGCCGTACATACTTCTCTTAACCAAATGCTGCAGTCTAATGCCTCGGCCAAAACATTATCACTTTTACAAGAATTGCAGATGTGATTAACAACCAAACAAACGCAAGGACAAAACGAAGCAAATTTCATACAAACATGAAACTGTGGTAATAAAAATATACAACAAGTATGTATAATAAAAGCACATTAAACTGCAATGTATTAAACACTAACTGAGATAAGATGAGAAATGTAAACTAACAAAAATAACAATAAACAGATTTATGGAAAAAACAAAACAAATGAGTCACTTAAAGATGTACCCAAAGGGTCTTGCTATTGGAAACAAACACACATAAATAGGACGGAAGAGCATCCTATACATCAAGCGTACTCAAAGGTAAAGAACCCAAAATAAGGCTCGAATAATTCAAAACTGTTCAAGGGCAGGAATCCACAGAGGGACTCAAAATAAATCAAAAAGCCACTAGCTCTTGGCCGCTTAAATCACTCGAAGAATCAATCTCCTTAAACAATCTCATGACCCCCAGGGAGTAACCGGTACCTCCATGCCTGGAGAGCGAGAGTCACCAGTGGAAGAATAAGACCTCTGCAAAACACAAGAACACTGCCCACACTACAAACCCACATCCTTTCAACCAAGCACAAACCACGGAGTGGACTGCTACCCATCTGCCAGAGGGCTCTGTCACCCCATCGCCGTACACAGCACTATATAAATGCAAATACTACACAGAGTACAGGTACAGAAAACCACTTCCTACACAGACATCACACACCTGCACACACACAGAGCAGGTGCAGTGTGAGCAGCGGCCAATCATACACCCATACAGCCATAGAATTGGTACAGTATGGGCACCAGGCAGTGAAAGTTTCCACCCCAGACAGAGAAACAGTGGACCACAGACAACCGTGCATCAGCACTGCAAGCTTCCTCCGTGCATACATGACTGATACAATAAGGGGAGCTTTAAGGGAACGAGTACCTCTGCACATTTGGAGACCAGTTGCCCTGCAATACAGGAGGACAGCAGTAAGTGAAAGGTTATGCTAGGTCACCAGATAGGACCACCAACCCCCTGGGTGTGAATGAGGATTGGACATCCCAGTGTGTAAGGCCTGGATACCTATCTAGGCTCCCTTAGTGTGCCTGGCACCTTGTAACAATAGGATCCTTGACTCTGAGGCTTCGTACACCAAACCACTTTGGAGTCTTTGGAAGAGAACAAAGCGATCTCTCGGATTAGACCCATCACGACAATGTCCTCCCCTTTTCGCTAGACCATGGATACACACTAGTTAAAGGAGGCTGCATAGACAAGGCATGAGGAATATCAGAGAATCAAAATGTTGTCCTGATCCCACTGTATGCTATATGTTTATGTGTAATTGTAATAGTATTTATATAGTGCCTACTGCCCCTGACGAGGCATCAAAGTGCTTTTCTGCAAGAAGCATGCTACCCCCAAACCCAAGAGGAATTAGAGGTGGATTAGAATAAGGACATATGAGTACAGTTTTAGTATTACTATGAGTTAATAATGGGTGAGCTAGATGTGGAAGAGGAGCTATAGGTGGTACATCCTTAGCAACGGGTAACCAGTGTAGTGCTCTCAAGGCAGGGGAGATGTGGGCTTGTGGCTTTACATGTAATAGTAGCCTGGCAGCGGAGTTCTGAATAGGTTCCATTTTTTTCATAATAGATAGAGATGATCCATGGTAGAGGCCATTGGCATAATCCAATTTGAATAGTATGAGAGAGATAATAGCCTGCACCTTGTGTGGAAATCCGAGGTGGGGGAAGATGCTTCAGAGACTTCAAGGTGATGAAGCTTGTTCATGCTAATTTGTCCACTTGGGCATTCATTGTTAACTTGGAGTCCATGGTAATTGCAAGGTTTTTAGTTTCCTCAGATAATTGAGGAGGTGGTCCGAGATGGTCAGGCCAGGCGCACAGTGGGTCATAATTTTTCCAGTCACCACATAAGAGTATTTCCATTTTGGAGGCATTTAGTTTGAGACGGCTCCAAGTCATCCACTGATCAACGGCTCTGAGGCTACTGAAGATTTGTGAGTTTTCAATGTCTTTGGGGCATTCCAATCTAAGTAGTATTTGTGTGTCATCTGCATAGTTGTGTTGTGTAGCCATTTTAGTTATAGCTCCATGCACGTTGTTTTAACACACTAGGCCGCTGTGCACTTTAACCTAGATATATTTTATTCAGCTTCGATTTATTATTATCACAATAACCATTTTTTACGGTCTTGTTTTATTTTCATCTATCTAACTGTTTTTTGCCTAAGCCAGCACTCTGTTCTCAAACAAGACATTCTTGATCACTCTGTGCTTCATTCAAGGCTGCAGCTCGGTACATTGCCGGTGAACGTGGTAGGAGTTTAGTCTCTAACATTCGTAGAAAATACACATCCTTACGTAGGGACATTTTGTCAGAACATCAGCTGTGTTATTATATAAATACTTCCTTGTCCTTTACATGTTAGAGGGAGATTCCAGCCAGGGAACCACGACTGTATGCTGATTGCTTCGCTACGGATGCTAACGCAGACCACAGGCCTTTGCTCAGGTATTGGGGTTAATGTCTTCCCAGGGGAACCTGAAAGGACGAATTAGAGCTTAACATGCTGTGCTCAAATTATAACTTAGATAGAAAATAGTCCATCGATCATAGTGACAATATGATAGCGTTGTTTTTATGCTTCACCCTTCTCGTAACAATTTTAATACTGTCATGTTGTGTTGTCTTGGTTATTGCAGCTCACGCTTTGCTATCTAAGATGCAGTTGTTCTATTAAACTCATGATTAAAACATACACTGCTTCTGTTTGTCATTTATATATGAGACTAAATTGTAAATGAGCGAACCGGATGCAACCTGAGTGATCACGACTTCCCTGAGAAGCCTAGTATGTCATGCGCTCGGCTGCCCAATCATCACTATCCTTTGGTAGTGATGAGGTACTGCTAGTTAGCCGGAGCAAAACCCGTATTGGAGCGACAGGTGTGACCCACAGTGAGTTGGACTCAGTCTCCCACAGCGCCGGCGATTCTACCGCTCAAAATCCAGTAGTCTCATTAGAATAATGAGAGCCTACGCGACAGTTGTATCATGCGAGTTGAAAATCATTGATGAGTTCTGGTAATGATATCATGTAGATGTTGAAAAGCAAAGGTGAGATGGTTGATCCTTGGGGGACCCCTGCTTTTGTGAGGTAGGGTTTGGACGAGAAGGGGGGGTGGGGGGAAAAGAAAAGATAATATTAGTCCTGCTTTGAAGGTAGGATGTAATCCAGTCAAGAGCAGTCCCCTCTATGCCGGCTTCATGTAGTCTTTGAATTAGGGTGTCATGGTCAACCGTATCAAAGGCAACAGAGAGGTCAAAGAAGTAGTGCAGCAACTCCATTGCAGTCGACTGTGTTTTTAAGATCGTCCCAGATTGCTATGAGTGCCGATTCAGTGCCTCTTCCTGGGCAGAATCCAGTTTGGTAGTCAAAGTATGGAATTGTCCTCAATTAATTGTGAAATATGGGCGAATGCTGCTCTTTCTATCAGTTGCCCAGGAAAGGCATATTTGTGATTGGTCTGTAGGTGTTGAGGTCCTGCGGGTATAGGTTTGTTTTAACAGACGTATGTATGCCTTTTCAGGTCTTAAGGGAAAGTTCCTGTAGTTAAAGAGTTGTTGATGATTCTCCTTACAGGTGTGGCGTAGAAGTAGATAAAAGAATGTTCTTGAAGATGCGTGGTGGACAAGGGTCAGAAGGTTAACCGGAAGGCCTGCTTGCTTTGACCAAATCCAAAAATTCACCTTGCGATATTTGTTTGAAGGACTGTAGAGGCTGGGTTGGTTTATTCTTAGAGGGGATTTTGGGAAAGTGGTTGTTGCTGATGGTTTTCTTCAGTTTTAAATAGGAGTCTAATGTGTCTGCCTTGGTTGTGTAATGAGTTGCCAGTTTGTTTGTGAAATCTTGAGTAGCAGGACTACTTCGTTCCACAAATTTAGGTTTTCGAAATTCATTGAGAATTTTATATAATTCTTTGGTTCTAGATTTAGCATTTTTAATTCTGGCGGAGTAGTACCTTTTTTTTATTTTATTTTTTAGCTTTTTTGATTGATGATTTGTATATTCTGTTAAGTTTGAGTAGCTGCAGTTTGTCTTGAATGCAGTTTGTTTTGAGCCAGGTCCGCTGCAGCCTTCTGATTTGTTGCTTTATCTTTTTAAGTTCTGTGTTTCTCCAAGGTGTTGGTTTTCTTTAGTCCTGTTTAGTTTTTCTGAGTGGTATTAGGATATCAAAAGCTTTCTGTAGCTACTCAAAGTTTTGGAACAGAATTAATTGTATCTAGATCTGTGTTGGCTGTTAGTTGTGTTTCTAAGTCATCAACATTGAGTTTGCTCCTGGGTCGATAGGTGCATATATGTAAGTAGTTGTGGGGTGTGTTGATTTGTAGTGTTTTATGTTGGAAAGTTATCACATGGTGGTCTGACCATGTGATTGGCGTGATGCTTTGAACAGCAACTAGTTCAGGCTTAGCAACAATGACATGTAGGATGTGTCCAGCGATGTGTGTGGGAATGTGTACAATCTGATGTAGGTTCAGAACCTGTGGTGCTTGCTTTTGGATGGGGCATATTGGGTTTGTCAAACCAAGTATTTAGGTCCCCAAGAATGCATATGTTTGAGTATAATGTAATAATGTTTGAGACTGTATCTAGAAAAGCGTCTGGGAATGTTGAGTTGATAGGTGGAGGTCTGTAAAGGAGGAGAAAGTTACAGGAGGAAGTTGGAGTAGGGTTGCATCTGGTGAGGAGGGCCTCACAGCCTTGTATGGAAATGTTGTCTGTTTTACTGAGATTTATTGCTTGTTTGAATATAATAGCTAGTCCACCGCCTCTCTTTCCTGTACGGTTTTGTGTGATGGTCTGATGGCCCAGAGGAAGGGCTTCATGCAACACTGGGGCCATGTCATCTCCCAACCATGATTCTGTCATGAATAGTAATACTAGATTTGATAAATGAACAACAATTTTATTAATACTAACACCTAAAATTACTATATTAACTAAAACATTAAATTAAAAAGGTATAGTTTAAAATTACATTAAACAATTTTAAAAACAATATTCTTGAATATTATATCATATACAAAAAAATATTGACAGCGATAATCGGTGCCACAATACTTTGCTAGTAACAATATTTATGTCCTATGACATTTAAATTTGATATTTTGTCCAAACAGCATAAGGATATATGCACAGGATGTCTCACCTTCAGAGGCACTTTCATGTTTTAACGTGTCTTTGGATTGTTCTAGAATTATTCTAGAATATTCTATATGTTCTACCTTGCACTGCTTCTTAAACTTTGTCATACTTTAAATCACTGGCAGTTTGCTTTTGACAATATTTGTGAGACAATCCTAAGTAACCTGTCTACTAATATTCCACTAAAATTAGTATATTAATGTGATAATGAAAAATTAAATAATTAAGATGGAGTTTCCCAAGGCTTTCTGAACCAATCTAATAACGTGTTTGATTTTATACTGTGTTGAACAATAATGATCTTTGTGGCACTCAGTGGTCAAATGATGCATGTGGGAAGGGGCGGTGAATATAGCAAGGCAGTCTCATTTTTATGTGCATACAACATGTTTGTGTATTAGTAACACGCTGTGTGGTCTAACATTCTAGTACACTTGTATAGGATAGGAAAGTCAGGCTTGGGCCAGCCATGTCGCCTCACTGTCAGGATCAGTGACACTAACTTGCCATAAGTTATGTAACCTGTGTATGATTTTGGACCCAGATCTCAAATTAAGAAGACATATTTTAAGTTGCTGCCTAACTGTTGATTACAAAAGCAGGCAAGAACCTTATTACACTGCAACAATAGATGATAAACAGAACACAAGATCGAGTGAAATGGTAAAAGAATGATTTAATGATGCAAGTGCTCTTGCAGCTGCCAAACATATCTTTCAGCAAGAAGACAGCCGGCAAGCTACAATCAGCCAGCTCATTTTGAGAAAAGCAGAGAACATTAAAGTAAGAGCAAATAGATGAAGTAAGGGAAAATAGAGTTTTATGCATAACCCATGTATTGTCCTAGTCAACAGGTTTTATGAAACCAAAAAAGTTGAACATGGGAGGATTTGGCAAAGACACCATGAAATAGATGGATTTAAAATTATTTATGAAGGGGACCTGGTCTAATACTGCTTGGAACAATGCCTCGCAAAATCTTGTGCCATCAATGGGGTTTTCTACCATCAACTTAATAAAGATTTTCAATCAGTGTACACAGCTTGATATGGATATAATATTTTAATATCATATTGAATTTTTAAATGTTACCAGACATCTCCAGGGCCAACTTAAAAGAAAAAAGGGAAACTAGGTATATATATATATATATGTATATATATATATATATATATAAAAAGGCAGAAGAATCACTAGCACATTTGTAGTTTGTCCTTTGTATCATCATGAGCGTGATTTAAGTTTGGTGAAAGAGTTGAAATGACTTGAATTATTTGTCTGTGAAGGGCAGATGTGTTTGGATTACAAAAAGATTAATTGTTTGGCATTAGTATTTGGTGAACACACTTTTGTATCAAATATGAAACAAAACAAATTTATAAGAATACATGTGTGTTGACAATTTACATGGCCATACCATGTTATATTTTTAATTTGCACAACAAACATGGTAAACACATTTAATTTAATGAATATTTACTTGATGGTGGTGTGGGATGTGATTGTGGATAATGGTATGTATAGTAGCTATGTAGTCAGTTAGTGTAATCGCGACAGCAGGTTACTATTTTGGTCTAGCAGTGCCAGTTCTTGACCGAATGTTGTTGGCAGTCAGCAAGCAGATAACAAGTCTCTGTGTTTTGAGAGGTGCATGATGGATGTTTCCTACTGTGTTTGAAATTAGAGGATTCTTTTGTGCATACTTTATAGAAAATAGGACCAGTTGCCCAAAATGTTTCTTAGGATGCAATCACCCTCTCCTCCACTGGCACCACCGACTTCAGTGCTGACTCTGCCTACTTCCAGCACAGGTGCTGGCCACTTCTACTACTGGCTTGGCCCACTAATTTGATGTACAATGTCTAAACCTGTATTGCACTAAATAATCACAAGGACAACCAAATACGTGCATGGGACATGGGTAACTATATGTCTCACATTTACAAAGTCACGTGGGACTGATTCAGGGTCTGATTCCAAACGTGGCATGCACACCAGCATTGTTGTGGACCTTTCCCTGCCTTTCCGCTGACCTTCACCTGGCGGGGACCCCACGAGGTGAAGGTTGTCAGAAAGGCTGGTCCTGATCAGCCAAGTAGCTGATATTGCGGGATCACCTTTTCATTGACCGCCTCAACTGCCACAGCCGTGGTAGCAGTGACGTCGTGGTGGCAGCAGTCCTGAGGTGGTGTCACTGCCAAAATCATGATCCGACAGTTGGCCCGCTGAAGAGGCGGTGGTCTGATTGCCAAAACCTCGATGGTAGAACAGTGCCCACCAAGTTCAGCATTGGGGCCTTAGTCTAGACCCCGCTGCCAAAAGTCAAGACGACTCAAAACCATTCACTATTGTTTGATGATAATCCAAGTAGATGGTCGGATATTCAAACATGAATTGAACACATCAGAATTATTCAGAAGCTGGTTGAATATACAAACAAAACATTTCTGTACAACCAGACCAGTACGAGGCTGAACAAGAGTTTTTTCTGTCAACCTTGTATTTTATACATAGATGTATTAAAAAAGGGTATGCTATTGTGAATAAATTGTTCAGTTTGGCAGACGTGAGGATTGTTCAGGCCTTGATACAGGAGGATGGATGTGCCCCAGCTGTAATGAGAAGTCTACATATGGCAGATTCATCAGCCCTATAGGACACCAGAGTGTGGGATTGATGCAGAATGCAGCCATCGTGGGAAGAAAACGCTGAAACCAAGCAGTACACTGCAATTCTGTCAGGAAGAAAGGATCCACCAAAACAAGCTATTAAGAGCTTATTGAAAGTGTCCACGCTATACCCGTGGAAACTACTTTTCAGAGTCTGCACCAAGATCAAAATCATGAAGCCCTGATGATGACTTCTAGAATCCATACTTCCAGTCGTTATTGACATTGAAATGCATTGGCAAAAATGACGAGGGGATTGTTAAAAAGACCACGTCAGCAGCATCGAATAATATCACAAGTTTTTGAAGTTTTACCAAACGGGCTGGTTGAGATCAACAACAAAGGGGTCAATATATCAACTCTAATCTCCTTGCATTATGGGGCAGTGTGATTAATCCCTACACACTAATCCAGAGACTTGTTTAAGGGATAGCCGCTTAGTTTGCTTTTAAAGAGATGAAACTCTAAATAAGATTGAATTGCTTGTATTTTGTATAGACATGCGTTTTTGGATTTAGATAGTGTGTTTTTGTGTAGGGAACAATTTAACGCTTTCTTTCAAATTTTGTATACATTTTCAACAAGGCAATTGTGTGTAAAAAAAAAAATACAGTTGTAAAGAATATACAAATGAATAATACATATTGGCACACAGTATTGATATACTGCTCCGTGCTTGTTTTGAATGATTAATCAATAGTCTGTGGGGGAGGGGGGTTGGTAAACAGCTGCATTTATCTGATCCCTCTCCCACTGAGGCATTACAGGATCACAACCCATTGCTTGCTCAAGGGTACTTAAAAGGTCACAACAAATTGATATTTCCTAGAATATAATTAACTTTAGAAAAATAATCTGTACCAGGGTTTAAAAAATGCTTGACAGATTTGACAAAATACAAACAAACTTGGGGTGGGTGGTGCAAAAGAGGCCTGAAATGGCAGTTTTTGCTGCCGATGGCCCTGTCCTGTATGTGCCCGATCTCGGAAGGGCTAAGCAGGGTCGGGCCTAACCAGAGTTGGGTGCATTCAGGTCCACTCTGTAGCTCACGGATCTCTGCGGAATTCCAAGGAGTTTTTAACAAACGCTGTGGAATTCTACAGAGTGGAACTCAGCCAGCTCCGTCCACCCCTAAAACAAACAGCCTCACAAAATGTTTTTTTCTTCCTTTTTTGTATCCATACAGGTCAACGCCCATCAGAACAAGCACTGGCATAGTCAATAGGTCTCACCTTTTGGACCTTATAAGTGTTTAGCCCTATGCGCATACTAAATGTGGATTCCCACAGAGGAAACAAAGTAGATGATATCTGAAAATGTGCAATAAGGGTGATTGTTTTGGGCAAAACGGGTTTTCAGGTAATTACACACAATACATATAGTACAAAAGTAGTGCAAAAAGTGTGGTGGTGAAATCCGCCACATTGAAACCCGGCCACGGAAATTACCCTGAGAAGCAGACCCAGTGAGATTTCCCCCTAGTTTGAATTTTGTAATAAAAATATTGTTCATGTGATCCCTAGCTATCAGCAGTGGTCATGGCAACAGTCCTATTTGTCTGAGAGCTCTGGCCCCTGCCAAAGCGAGAGACAGTGGCATCACCTAATCATACAAATACATCAAAGGCAAATTGATAAGCTCAATCTGATCATGTCAATTAATTTGACAACAGAAGCAGAAAGGGGTTAACAGAGGGCACCCATTCATGTTATACGGAGCCCATTTTAGCTAAATGTGTGTGCCGGTCATTGGGGTGCAGGTGAGTGATTTAGCACACTGTCAAAACAAAAGCAGTGTTCATTAATGATAACTTTACATGCCATCATGTTGCCAAAAGCACTGACTATGTCAGCCACATTCAAGTTGGAAATACAAACAAGTTACAATATTTCGACAGTGGATGTGGCGTAACATACAGAGCTGCCGACTTTGCAACTGGAGAACCAGGTTAGAGTCTCCGCATCGGTTCTCCCAGTGCCTGCAAAAAAAAAAAAAACTATTTAAATGCATGTTGATCTGTAATAGCTTTAGTTTGTTTTTGGTTTAACCATTACAAGTTTCTTTAATTGTGTAGATGTCAGAAAACAGCTTATCGTATGGCGAGTAGGCCCACCTCAGGCCTGGCAGTGGCATAGTCACATGATCCAGGCCAGGCACCAACTCCCATCCCCCTAATAGGAACACTGACTACCTCACTCCTCTAGCCGCGCCTTTAGACACTAGGCACTGCAAAATTCCATCCTGTGTTGTTTTAAATGATTCAAGCACATGGCCTTCACATCTTAACAAATGCAGACAAACACTAGTGGAAGACTTCCTTAAAGGCGTACCCATTAAAAGGAACGGCAAGAGAAATGTCACGACTAACATGACTACAACGATCGATAGTGGAAACAGCTTATATAGGTACCTAGTACCTACAGCAGGACACCTAATACAGTGAGCATTAATGAAACATTTCTAGCTCTTTAAAAGCTCATTTTCTGTCACCCCTTACAACCCTAAAGCCCTCCTCCCTGAAGCATAATAGAGGTGCAATCTTCACAACGGATAGCCTGCATCTGGCCGAGGCATAGTGCACCATGAAAACAACCACCAACTACCGTACTGTACGCTCCCTGCCTGCCAAACACACTGAAGCATATGCCAAGCAATATTTAGAGAGAAGATGTGGGGTACATACAGTGTGCTGACTTTGGAAGTAGGGAACCAGGTTCGAGTCTCTGCATTGGTTCTCCCCGTGCCTACCAAAAAACAAATACAGGTTGAGTGTTAACAAAATAAAACACTGGAAAAAGTTTATTGGCACTGAACGTGTACTGGAAGAATAGCCGACATTTCAAACACACGGCAATTGGTACGGTTGAACTTGTACAGGAAGAAAAGCCAACATTTCAAACGCACCGCCTGAAACAAAATAAGAATAATAGTGTGCTTCAACAAACCAGCATTCACAAATGGGCAAGCCTACAAGTAACAGGGGCATGCTCCATGCGAGGGGTCGACAGAAAAAAAAAGGAGGGACATATAACCAACATTAATCTCACAGAAGCAAGCCTTTGTGAAGGACACACTAAGCAACAAATTAGAAGTGATGGGCAGGCTGCAAACCCACAGAGTAGATACAGCATGTCTCGAAGAGACAGGCGTATGCGCTGCCTAAGTGAAACCTCAAAAGAAGATATGGAAGACCATCGCCAAGATGGTACAGACCCTAGGGGTCTACAGGCAGAGCAGCATTCACTGCAGGAAGAGGTGGCAGGACCTTCAACACTGGACCCGAAAGACATCTGAAGTTCAGTTCGGCCAGTCCTCCCAATGTGGGAAGCCACACCACGAGTCCCATTAATGGCCCTCTTACCTATCAGAACCTCGATGGTGGCCTATTAGGACCTCAATGGGCAGTCAAGAGCCCAAAAGCAGCATCAAGGCTGCAAGTTATTTTTCGAGTTCTTATTGGTAGCTAACCTTTTTTTGTTAAAGCAATAATTTATGGCATCGACATTAAGGTTGACACACATCCAATGCACAAGAAGAGTTCTGGAAGGTGTAAGTTTTGCACAAGGTGTATGATGATGTGTTTTGTGTATTGATTTGTGCATATGTCACTAGATTCCTTATTACTACCAAAAGACTGTTTTGAGCAGACACATGCCATGCCTGCCTAAGAAAAAAAAGAGGTACCTGGATTTTGGCTATGTTATGAGGACAGTTTTACCAAACAGGTCACAATTGAGGAATCTGTCAGGTGTGATCTCCACCACAACTGTGAAGAGGTTATGTTGGCCCTATCACAGGTGACATAGCACACAATGCACTTATGGTGCAGTGGATATTCAAGACTTGACATTGGTGAGTTGGTATAATGAACAAACAATCTTTAGCATGCGATCCAAATAACTAGGAACAAGAACAATGGCAAAATTTCTTAGCAAAAACATTAATTAAATGTGTTTTCACTTCTAAATTCAATTTGGTTCATGTTAACAGTTGCAGATTGGCATGGAACCTAACTCCTTCACAAATATGCATGTATGCCACTCAAATATGAATTTAGTAGGCAAGCATTATTAATTGAAATAGACACGAATGAGTACACACTGGTGACAGAGTAACACAAACAAAAAAACACGTGTGTGTCCTTTGTTATGTAGTTATGCTGTTATGCAGTTGGCCAAACCGGCCTCCTAAAAGGACTGGGGTCTCCCTGGCCACAGGCACCTCCCTCCCACCACCCATGTCTCCCCAGCTGTGCTCAGTGAAGAGGCTATTAACCTCTAAGCCAGACAGCAATTGTGAATGGCATTCAGGGGCTTGTTTCCTAAACGACACAAATGGTTGCGTTCTGGGATGTCATTCATAGTTAAATGACTGGCATGCGGAGATCTTTTGCAAAGATAACCTCTGCACTGGCCACAGCCCCCTATCCAGCCCAACCTTATGCCCCTACCCCAGTACCTTCCTCATCCCAATTCCTAACTCATCCTAACCCCAAGCACACTCACTTCATTGTATGCACCCATTCACTCAGATACAAGCAGACCACCCACACAAACACACAAGGAAACACAAGCATGCACCCATTCAATATACACACAATACTGACACTACACCCACAGGGCACAATACCCACCGCCACAGACACAAGCACCACCACTTCCACATGTATATCACCACACCCACAAGCAGCACAACCACATCACACTCATCCAGTCACACACACACCTCCACACAAGACAACACCCACCAAACATGCACGCTTAGTCACCCAAATACAGGACACCTACAGAACCACACACTTCCAAACATACACCAGACACCATACATCTACAACAGACGCATGCACCACAAGCACACTAACCACCTCAATAGCACACTCATCCAAACACTCACAGAAAACACCCACGACACCACCCACCAAACACAAACGCACACTCACTTGAACACTACACACCTTCAAAGAGAAACACCCAAACAAACCACATACACCAGACCCACAAGCACCTGCTAAACAAACAGCCAATCCAGCTCCCACTACCTCCTAAATCCAATCTTCTCCCTCTCTTTCGATTCCTTCTCCTCCACACAAGTTTATTGATTACCTGTCACGGATCCCTAAAAAACCCCAAAACCACTCTCCCAAGAAGGATCATTGAGGTGTCTGCTCTGCCCAATAGATGCCCCTTACTGAGGAGGTTGTCCCTTGTTAGTGACATTAGGATGCAATTTCAGGGCCTGAAACCAAACCCAGTGATATCATCACTCTGTATTTGACCATTATTATTTTATTTTCATACATTATGAGAGAAGTATCTTATCTATTGATAAAATAAAATTTCCTTTCACAAAGTTTGTCCTGACATTATTTTAAATTAATACTTATCTATTTATGAAAATTTTATTTATGCAAATGTGAGTAACATGAACTTAATTTCAGTTCTGACAGTGAACAAAACAGGTATATTTTTAAACACATATTTGTATAGTGCATACATTAGTGATGACCATTTGTAATGGACACGTTAATTGTGTTGCAAGAATTCATGATAATGAACAGATACATCAAAATTAAACATGTTTATCTTTTTGTAATTTGTGAATGCAGATGTGTTTATTTAAAAATGATAAGTGTTAAGTGTTAATGATAAACACATATGCATTACACATATAAACAAACTTTTGAGTAAAAGAAATGCACCAGGCAAGGGGAAATGTGACATTAATACATATGTGAAATGTTTTGGGTTTAGAGGTGACATTGAACGTACATTTCTTGTAAACACACTTGTTGCATTGTGTAGTGCAATTGCTACATTTTATTAGATTTATGTAGTTCCAATAATATGTAATGCATATGTATCTGATTTGGTAGTTTAGGGTAAATGATTAAACTCCTGTATCGACACATTTTGAATTTAGGAATAATGTGACTACTTTTTTTGTAGGTGTACATTAGCATGAAAGCAGTTTGGACTAAATTGGTGAATATAAATAAGATATACAAGTGTGTTTCTTCAAATTTCCTAAACTACCCCATTACAGACAAATGCACTGTACATTATTGTACTATTGCTGGCAAGTATTTTTAAAAATGCATGAGTCTAGAGCTAATGTACACAGGCAGTTATGATGATAACAGGAACACCATTCACTTACCTTTGGTTCCAGCGACAACGGGGTTGGTTTGCACAGTGGTTTACTAGCAACAGCAAAGGTAGGACTTGTACGATCGTGCTCATTGGGTTCCTGGCGACAAGTGAAAAGTAGAAGAAAGGTAAGTTTAAAGGTTATATTTCTTTGATTTTGCCATCTCTGGTGTGGTGGTTTAGCCGCCACAGGTATGTCGGCGGGAAGGCAAATTGTGTATGGGCCAGCGGTAAAACTGGCTGTGGTACTGCCATCAGCTACTTTTGCCTATGGCACGTGTACAATTCTGGTGGTGATGGCGGGTCACCAACAGAATATCGTTTATGGGGCTGCCAGCATCTAAATGAAGCAGATGGACCACCTAGTCCTCCTAGTCGGCAGCCGTATTATCTGATGGAAAAACAACGGCAGGACCGATTCTGCCAAGATATAAATCAGGCCCTAAGTGAGTCCCACGTGACTTTGTACATGAGACAAACCTGTATTTCAGCAAGTATTGCTGTGGAGGGGGAGTGGGAGAGATGGGTTTGAAATGATTCTCCTCCAATGTAACGTTTTATAAAATTAAGACAAGGGCCTTTTACACTCAAATTTTCACTTAAAGTGGCTAAAAAGGCAACAACTCTAAAAGAGCACTTTCGCATCTGTCCGGTTTGGTGGGAGGGCAATGGCTAAGGTATGTAAAGAGGTCATTTGCTCCATTAGTTCATTCAAAAGATTAGACTTACATTTACAATACTTCCTCACACGTCCGTGATCATCTGCCTTCATTGGCGAAAGGATAAGAAGTGAGCACTGACTCACTGGAGGGAGATGATTAAGGCAAGCAGTATTAGGTGCAGAGTGGCATTAATTCCTGAAACTAACTTATTAAGAAGGCACCCAATTAAGAAATGTATACACTAATTAGATATATAAAATAATTATATCTATTGCTCTCAAAATCAACCTTCTGTTTCTTACCACTGTCTCGTACATCTTGTTAAGTATCCATCATACTACATACATAGATCATTGATATGAAGAGTAGAGAGCAGGCAGCCTAGTAAATATACATCAAAGTGCAAACAGCTGACATAACAATTAGTCAGCCTAGTATAGCCCTAAAGGCTGGTTTATCGTGGCCGAAAAAAAAAAAAAAAAAGGGAAGAGGAAGCGCTGTAATTCAGAGGGACACAGCACAGTGAGATGAGGGCAGGTCAGCTGGAGCACACCACTAACTGCTCGTTAACTGTGGCCATAAAAAGGACGCTCTGCCCTGCTGTGTGTTTGGGCAACGGAGCTCGAAGCTCGGACTGTGCTGCGTGAGACGTGCGGCAATTATTGTTGTTCTTTGGTTGCTGCAGGAGACACGCGGGTTTGTGCTGTACGCACACAACATTTTTTTCAACGCTGTTCGAGACATGCGCCCATCAGCATTGTTCCTTGGTTGCTGCAGGAGACGCGCAGCTGTGCACTATAGCAACGCGCACTACGCTGCATTAGACCACTCACTGTTTCGCATCATGAATTAGGATAAACTTTAGTCCTGGCCATGTTGGACTGGATAATCAACATTTACGGAACCTGTGTGCTATAGTGTTCAAGAAACCACATTACTGCTAAGTGGCAATATTTCCATTGAGCCCAAACCTGCAGTTTAACCCCTCCAGTACCATTCCTTCCTCGGCCTGGTGAACCTTTACTTAAATGGTTGGATTGGAAGGAGTATTTCCTAAATTACTTGTCTGCTTTGGAGGAAGAAAACGATTAACAATTCTCTCCTTCCAGGAAAAAGAAGATTTTGTTGCACAGCCTGGGGTCAGAAGGCTTACCCGTTTATACTCAGATGGAGAAAAAGGAGAGTCTGGAGAAACGGATATATTCAAGGATGCATTGGATGAATTAGACTTATTATCAACCCATGGTCTGTGTAGCCATTGACAGATATGCATTGTTCCAAAGGGAACAATCATCAAATGAGACTGTCGAAGACTATGTTGCAGCTTTAAAAAAACTTGCTATCAATTGTAGATTTGGATTGTTATGCAATGATGTAATTAGAGAGCAAGTGGTCAATCATTCTAATAATTCTAGAATACAGGAGAGATTGTGGGTGTGTTGATAGTCATCTCTGAATGAGGTGGTTGCAATTGTCAAAAAGGCAGAAATGTCCAAAAGATGTGCTAATGTGGTTTTGAAAAATAAGAACGGAGAAGACGCAGTATGCAATATAAGCTATTGTGAAGATCAGGGAAAAAAAAGACAATTATTCCATAAAAGAGAGAGGGAATAAGAATATTAAAAAACAACCCAATAAAGGACCTGTAGGTTTTAGATGTGGCAAAAAGGAATATTTTGCTCGGGACAAATGCTGCCCTACAATCAATGTTAAATTCACATTTTGTGGAAGTGTGGGTCATTATGAGAGAGTGTGTAGAAGAAAAGAAAAAAAAAAGTGCAAGGTGAAATGTGTGCTGGAAGGGAAGGAGCTTGATTAACAAGAATCCACCAGTGATGAAATATATTAACTATAGGTGATGGTGAGGCTATTTTGAATGTTATTTGTGACTCTAGGAAGAAACCTAAATGTGACAAACATAAATGGAGTTAACATACAGGTCATACTCAGTGTCTCCGCACTCAATTATTCAGCAATCTGTATGGGAGAAAGAATTGGCAGATGTGTCAGGGGAACAGTTGCATCCCACGGATATGCATCCAGTCACCTTCACGGGTGAAAGGATTCCCATGGTGGGGTTTAAAAAAGTAGTTTTTTAAAATCAAAAATAGCGTAGCTAAGGGAAAATTGTATGTTGCAAAGAAAGGTCCATCAGTTCTTGGATGGATAGCGCAAGGAGCCTTGGGCATTGTGCTGAATCCTAGCGGTGGGGACCAAGTCTTGGATGTCAAGGATCCAACCTTGAACCTTGATAAAACGGTTATGGAACAATTTTCAAGTGTATTTTCAGGATCTGTTGGGGAAATGAAAGGATTCATACGTAAGATCAAATTAAAATACGGTGTCATTCCTATGTCAGAAAGTTAGGAATATACCTATGAGCATAAGAGATGAGGTTATGAAAGAATTAGAGGCATTACAGTTGAAATGGGTCATGGAAAGTGCAGAATTGTTGGCAGCGTTAGTGGTCGCTCGTAAATCAGATGGACGGTTGCGTATTTGCATTGATTTGAGGGAATTAAATAAAAATATTGTTATAGTGGTAAGTTTTCCATACCTAAAATTGATGAATTACTATCCCAATCCAAAGGCGCTAAATGGTTCGACAATGGATCAAACTTCGGCTTACCACCAAGTTCGATTACATGAATCTATCAAGGATTTAACGGTATTCATTACTCCTTTTGGGTGTTACAGGTTAATCAGAATGCCGTTTGGTCTCCTGTGTGGAAGCTACCGCCCCATCTCGCTCATCAATGGGGATATTAAGATATAGGCAGGGATATTGGCATCTCGCCTCACGGGGGTCATTCCCTCCCTAGTTCACCACACACAGGTGGGTTTCGTACCGGCTGCTCATCAAGGAATCACTTCCGCACACTCTTTCATGCTACCTGGATGGTGCGAGACACGCAAGAGGAAACCCTTGCTCTCTCATTGGACGCCGAGAAGGCATTTGATCAAATAGAGTGGTGGTACCTCTTTGAAATCCTAAAATGTTTTGGCCTAGGGACTAGTTTTATTAAATAGAGTGCGCTTATATGACTCCCCGACGGCCCAGGTAAACTGCGGAGGATTCCTCTCGGACACCTTCTCGATCCACAGAGGGACACGACAGGGCTGCCCGCTAGCTCCCTTATTGTTCCTATTGGCCGTGGAACCCTTAGCAGCGGTTATTCGCAGCTCCAACCTTATATCTGGAATTTCGATCCCAGGCGGGAGTTCCGTCATCTATCTATATGCGGACGATATCCTACTTACTCTCACCGACCTGCCCAATTCCCTCCGGGCCCTTAGAGAGATTCTAACGGAATTTAAACATCTTTCAGGCTATCAGATAAATTGGGATAAGAATGAAGCACTATCATTATCCCCTGTAACAGTCAGCACTTCAGTGCAAGGACTCGCAGTCAAGTGGAAATACTCACGTCTTCGTTACCTGGGCACTGACATTAACAAAGCTTTGGATAAAATAGTGACAGACAATTTAGACCCCTTACTTAGCAATACGAAACGGGATTTTGAGAAGTGGAATCATTTAGGCCTCTCTATGTGGGGCAGAGTACAGGCGGTACGAATGGTGACCTTACCAAGATTTCTATCTGTCTTGGGCATGCTCCCCTTGCAAATACCCTTATCTCTCCTCCGAGAGATAGACCACTGCATCCGTGCTTTCGCCTGGGGATCCATACGCCCACGGTTACCTAGAACCGCACTACTAGCCTGGCGTGAGTTTGGAGGTCTGAGTCTTTCCTCAGTCGAATACTATGCCTCCGCATTGCATCTTTCACAATTGGTCTTTTTACTCCCGGGAGCACGGGGTCCGCCACTTTGGGTGGAAGTAGAACAGACACTTACGGGTGCCTCATCAGGCCTCCAGATGCTTTATGATGTAGGTCCGGTATATCAGCGAACCACCAATCCCATGATTGGAGCTATGCAGAAAGGATGGCGGCAAGCGTATCGATCCTTAAAAGTGGACCCCCATTTGCATGATAGAGCCCCATTATGGGGAAATAAAAGTTTTCAGATTGGGGGGGAAGCCTATCTTTTGGAGGGATTGGAGCTTGAGAGGTCTCATGAGGGTAGATCAGCTCATATCGGGTGATACATGGAAGTCGTTCGAGGAGTTCAAGGAAGAATTTGATCTCCCTGAGCATTATTCATGGTGTTTCCATCATCTCCGACATTGTCTAGTGAGACGTCTAGGGAACTCCCCCCGGCAACTTACACACTCCCCAGTACTCCAATACCTGGAAACCTGAGGTCAATTGAAGGGGGCTTTTCCGGACTACAGGCATTATTAAATCTGCATCTTTTCTCACTCCCCCTCCTTAATTACCTTAAGAATAAGTGGCAGTCGCGCCTACAGATCGATAATGACCTAGAGGACTGGGCAGACTTAATTGAGGCTAGAGACCGGGGTGCCCGAGAAGCCAGTTTGAAATTGTCTTCTTAAAACCTTAGATGATTGGTATTGGACCCCCTAGAAACTGCGCACTGCAGGATTACTATCTCACGCCTCTTTCTGGAGATGCCCGCATGCTCACTGTGACTTGCCCCATATTTTACATGATTGTCCGGCCATTCAGCCTTTTTGGCGGTTGGTGGGGAATACCCTTAGGGAAGTGTTGTCCCTGCCACCTCTTCTCACCCCTTCCCTTTTACTACTGCACGACACTGGAGAGCTCTATGAACTCTCCCGACCACAAGGCCGGTTATTGCACACCGCACTGGCCACAGCAAAACTAAGTATCCTCAGGCATTGGCGTGCAGCAGCCGTCCCTTCCCATGAAGAATGGATTGCTGCTATGTATCAGGCGGCCTCCCACGAACAACCAATATATGACCTGCAGGATAGAGCAGATGTGTTTTTACAAACCTGGTCGCCCTTTCTCTCCTGACCAGCGAGCTGAATCCTTCCCATGAGAGGTCACAACCAAACTGCACGGAAGGGGCCCGCTTCTCTGAATCACTTGCCATCACTCATTGCTTAACTATATCCCCTCCGATCCGGTAATGGCCTCCGCTGGATGCACACATACATTTGATTTTAACCACCCGAAAGTGGCAACAGACAATACAAGTATGTATGTAGTCAAGGACAGTGCACGAGCGCCACAACAGAAGACTAAAGACCACCGTTGAATCCCGGGCACCAGCTGGTTGGCTTGAACAGGTAGTACACAGCGCTGAAGTTGCGCGGTTAGTTGTCTTTACAGGTATGAGATGGAACATGGCCTATGTTGTATAAACAGTGGTAAAATGATGGTAATGCGAGCGCTAGGGGGAGGGAATTCCACATCTGTCAAAGCGCTGCTTACTGAATGTAAATTAGTTTAAAGAATTACCATGCCTTAGTGGGCACAAAACAAATTTTAGTGCCAGGGCAACAAATAGGTAAGCACTATAATGTGAAAAGGATAAAGAATAAGATGGCCCCTGGGATGCAAAGTTCCTTTAAATTTCCAGTGTGGAAAAGTTGTGGAAACACCCAGATTTAAACTTGTGGCTGGTATAATGAGGTACTTTGGGGCACAATATTCACAAAGGCATATACAGCCTCCAAGTCCTAGGTCTTTTTTTGACTGAGTCCAAAGCATCACATGAATCTTGGAACATTCTACCTTCTATGACACCTCAGAGCATTCAGAACCCTCTGGTCAAGATTCCACAGCTGCCTATTGGTTCTCTGCACAATACATAATGTTTAGGCTATGGTCAGAGCTTATGCTTAGGGCACGCATATCATCCTGGCTCCTGAAGAAGGATAATGGGGGCTTCATGAAGAACCAGGTTTTGAGGGTCTTTTTGGAATTCAAGGCCTGAACTAGCAGTACTAAATGTCGGGGGAGGCCATTCCAACCTTTATGGGCCAGGTGTGAGAATGGTCGCCTGCCGGCAATGACTTTATAAATGTAGGAGGATGTGAGCAGGCAGGAGACAGGCGGTGCTGAGTTTGGAAGTTGATGCTGCAGTTCAGATGTGAGGGACCATGATTATGTAGAGAGAGATAGAGATGGAGATACTGGGGCGGAGGGGGGTAGGGTATATATATTTATGGATTTATAGCCAGGGGAGGTCTTTGAGATGTGAGAAAATTTCAGAGTGGGAATATGAGCATGAGCCTAATTGCTGTGTTTTGAATGACCTGGAGCCTCTTGGGGAGATGTTTATAATGTAGAGTGCATTCCCATAGTCCAGCTTGCTGATGATCAGGGCCTGTGTGACCATTCTACTGGCCCTGAGCTGGAGAAATCTGAAGATTTTTCTGAAGAGCTTGAGCAGGAGGAGGCAACAATGTTAATTTGGTTCCTGGCTTTTTTTAAATGGGTTGGGTGTGTTAGGTAGGTTCTCATTATGGTAATGAGACTACTGGATTTGGGCAGCAGCATCGCCTGGATTGTGGGTACTAGGTACAATTCCACTCCAGGTGACACCTGTTGGTCTAATCCGGAATTTCCGGCTAACTAGCAGCGCCCATCTCTGAGATGATTGTGGCAACCAGGATCCTGGCGAGACAGACTCCTCAGGGAATCGTGGTACATCAGATCTCATCCCTTTCTCTCAATTACCAAGATCTCACTCAGGAAAAGACAATGAAGGCAGAATATATTTCAACAAGCATTTATTAAAATATCTGCATTTTAGAAAAAAGCATGCACATAGCAATAGTGAGGATGATAGAGCACAATAGGAGCAAACATGTGTCAAAGTATAAAACACAAAAACAGTACCATACTGTCTAAACAGGAGGGTGGATCTATAACACCCCACCTGTGCTAAGTATGAGCACAGCATACTAAACCCAATCTGCCCTTCGGGCTTCCCCCTGGGAGAACATCATTCCTCATACCTGAAAAAGAGGCCTGAAGTCTAAAGACACCGTTCCCATCTGGATCAGGGTCTCGTCATCTAAACAGGTAGCTGTAGCGAAGCTGGCAGCAATCAGCATACAGTCGTGGTCATCTGGCTGGAATCTCCCTCTAACGTGTCCAGGACAAAGAGGTGCTCTATAAGACTACTAATATTCTAAGAAACAGTCCCCTCTTTCTGTGAATGTTAGAGACACAGCATACCACGTTTGCCGGCAAACCTATTTAACTGTAGCCTTGGAAGGAGCACAGAGTCTCTGCCAAGAACGCAGTGTTATCCTATGTGAAAGGACAGAGCAATAGAAATAACAGCACTGCAAAAGTGGCTCTTGCTAGAAAAATGAAACCATGCTTACGAAAGCACATCTAGGTCTAAGTGCACAGCTGTAGGCCTAGATGGCCAAAATAACATGTACGAAACATGGCTAAAATAGCTATACAACAGGTATTGGTCCTAGTTTGTCTGGTCACCAGACTGCAGTTTAGGGCAAGGTGTTGTTTCCGAAGAGTAACACCTCTGCCTTGCCAGAGTTGAGTTTCAGACAGTTGGTCCAAGCAATTCACCATGGGAGGAAATATCATTAACTTGGTGAAAAACGTTGGTTGTTTAGGCATGCACGTGAGCTCTTCCATGCTATGGAACACCCATTCTAATTTTAAGACCCAGCAATTGCAGAGGAATATATAAGCGATATTTTGCTTCACTCGCAAATTGGGCCACAGACCATTGCCTCAGATCTTAACGCTTTATATCTCCAAGTGTGTTTCAGCAGCTCTATATGGGGCAGGCATTTGGGGCTATGTGAAAGCACCTACACTTCAACGTGTTGAGAATAAACTCGCCGCAGATTACTGATGGTACCCAAGAGAGTAGCAAATATCATCTGCCTTGAGGAGGTGGGTTTACAATTTATAGAGGATTCAATCTCTGTTGCACCACTTCTGCTGTGGATTAGATGCTGGAGGAATCCTGCGGCATGTCTTGTGCAAGAATGCATTATTGAATGTCTACAGCTGGCCCAATCAAATAGGATTCCTTGGCTTTCATATTTGCAATCAACTTTCCAAACCCTGGGGCTTGGTAACATGTTTGCAGACCCACAGTCCCTGCCTATAAATGCAAAAGAGTTGCTGAAATCACGGTATACTGAGCATATCTCAAATGTAAGATTCCACAGTGCCCTGAAATTGAAGATTTTTCAACCTTATGTTCAGATCATAACGGTATCCACTATGGAACTTTACTTAACATGGTTTTCAAGCCCAAAAATATACTCTTAACCTCATTTAGAATGAATTTGATTCACTTTAAGGTGGCATTCCCTAAACAATGTATCTGGCAAACAAATCTGCCACCGTGCCCTTGCGACGCCAGACCTAAGCAAAGTACCTCCCACTTTTTCTTTTTTGTACACTTTATGCTATTCCCAGACATGCTTTTATATTGCCCCTACTTCGTAAATCAGAGCTTACACATTACAGGGATGCTCTGATATATGTCCAAAAACTGTCAGAAACTCAAATCTGTTAAACTTTATGAGATCTGCTATCGCTATTAGGAAACAGTATTAATTTCTTGATACCACTCTATAATAAGCCTATTACAGAACTAGATATGTTCTGAAATGCATTTGCACTTTTGAGGAACTGTTATTATATTCTGGGTAATTTTAAATATTTTTTTTTAAATAATTTTAGATAATGCTTTGTATTATAAGAATTAAAATGAGCGTGCATAATTGCGAAGGGTAGTAAATTTGTTTTTACTATAATTTTCTTTTATCCCTGTAAACGCTAATCAAAACAGATAAGCCTAGGCTGTTTTGGCAGTTCAATCTTGTTTTGTTTCGAGTTATCCAGTCAAACTGTTCCTTTAATTTATACTTTGCTCATCCTTTTAATTATTTTTTAAACATTTTAAGTTATGTGAATTTCTATGTACTTTTATGGCAATTGTCGATTAAAGATTTTCTGACTGAGAGTTGGTCTTCATCCAGTTGCCTACTTTGGACATGCAGGTGACAAGCTTTGTCCGGGTGTTGGGGGCTGTGGTCAGAAAGGGAGGGTTAAGTTTTGGTTTATTGTATAGCAGTGATGAGATCCATACTTGGACTGATACTGACAGCATGTTGTTTCTGCTGTGGGATGTGCTGAATAATTCTTATGTGGAGGCATCCATGAGGCTTGTAGCATGAAAGAGCTACCTGAGAAGTGTGCGGGGTTTAGAAAAACAATTTTTGCTATTTATTTAGGAAAATTAGGAGAGATCAGGAGGAATTTATCAAGAAGGTTGAGCTTGAGATGGTGACGTGTCATCCAAAATTGCTTAGCTTGGACTTCTTGTTAGAGTTTTACACTATTCATCACATTACTCATTGGCTTTCTCACTGCATTACTTGGAGAAGTGCTTGTGAGCGATAGTGAACGAAGCTGCTTCACTTCTCTAACAACTAGATAGCAACTGATCAAGATGTAAGGCATTTACCAAGTTTGATGCTGTTCATGGCCATGCTATTCTCAATGCTATTCCCTGCTGTCTCCAATGCATGTATTGCATACCTTATGGATCTGATCCAACAACAACAACAACAACAACAACAAAAAAAACTTAGGTATGTTTGTACCAGGATACTGGTGATACTCAAAGTTCAGGCCTCAATATTTAATCATTCTAATAGGGGAGCTCACTCTAAAGTAAGTTGGAAAATGCTACAGGTACAAAGAGGTAAGGCCCTGTGAGAATAAGCACCTAAGAAATAAGCTTTGAAGAGCCTCATTCAAAGGTTAAAGAGCACATCTGGCACCATCCAAGTTCGGTCAGCAACTAAAACACAGTTGCTGCAGACACTTGATACTATTCTATTGCAGAAAGTGTTACAACAAAAGTACTATCAAACACAGAAAACAGAACAAGTAGCTAACGCATGCCTATAATACCTCCAACCATTAACATAGTGTTGGAAAATGGCCCTCTCTGAAAGGTCACCCCAAATGTTTTGTCTTCCTCCTCTTTCGGACCTAGTTTTTGTTGGCTTTAGGACTGTGGGCACTTTACGACTGCTAACCAGTGCCTAATTGAATGTGCTCCATCCCTAAAATCATGGTAACATTGGCTCATACCCAGTTGGAATATTTAATGTATTTATAATTCCCTAGTAAAGTGCACTAGATGTGTCCAGGGCCTGTAAATTAAATGCCGCTAGTGGGCCTGCAGCACTGATTGAGCCACACACAAAAGTAGCTCCCTAACCATGTCTTGGCACTGCCACTTCAACTTGGCATTTAAAAGTATTTGCCAAGCCTTAAATTCCCCTTTTCTTACACGTCACTCCCAAGGTAGGCCCTAGGTAACCCATAGGCCACAGTGACAGTACGTTTTACATTTTCTGGTAGTAAAAAAACTCCCAAAAGTCGTTTTTCACCACTGTTAAGCCTGCTCCTCTCATAGGCCAGCATTAGAGATTCCCTTCTATGCTTTTAAGTGGTCATTTCTGATCTTATGTGGGATTTTACATTACTATTTTAGAAATGCCACTTTTATAAAGTAAGCAATTCTCTGCTCACTGTCCTCTGTGCCTTCCAGCCTGCCTCCAGCCCACGTCTGGTCTGTGCTGGTTGACAGCTCCCCTTGTGCAATCCACCCAGGCAGCCATAAACACAGGATACTCAGCTGCATCTGCAAACTGATGGGTCTCCCTGGGCAGAAAGGGTGAAGTGGCTCTCTTACACTTCAAAGGCCAGTGGCCTGCCCTCACACAAAGGACTGATAACCCCCTCTCCCCCCACTGGGCTCCTGGAAGACAGGGCTGGGCTGAAAGGGGGGCATGTCCACTTCAAAACCACCCTTTGAAGTTTCCTCCAATTCAAAGGGACTTTTGGGCATATATACGGGGTCTCAGACCCCACCAAATCAGACACTTCTGGATCTACAACTGGACACCGTTAGAGGGACTGCCTGGTTGCCCAAAGGACTCATCTAGACTGCTTTGCTGGAAGGACTGTTGCCCTGCTGGTGCCAGACGCTACTGGAAGGACTCTGCCTTACCCACAAGTGCTCTCCAAGGGCTTGGATTGAGCTTGTCTCCTGTTCTGAAGTCTCAGGGCCATAAAGACTTCACCAAAGAGATGAAAATCCCAGTGCATCCTAAAATCGATGCAGCACCCACCTCGTTGTTGAAAAATCACTGCATCACCTACAAGATCGATGCAGCACCTGCTCCTTACCAGTGCAGCAAGGATTTTCAACACATCGTCTCTGGGTGTCAAAATATCACCGCATCACAGTGAGGAACTAAGGCTACACTCCTGAAAATTGACATCACCTTGCAGCATTGAAAGAAACACATCGTCTCTGCCACACCGGATAATTAGACGTAGTGCCTTATTTTTCAGTTCATCTCCTCCTCTCCAGCCCCTGTGCGTCCTTATTTTTGAGGCATCCCAGTTACTGTGTGTTAGAATGATACAACCACTGATTTTTAAGGACAGACTCCTTCAAACCTTAAAAAAAAATGATATCTTGAATTGTGTATTTTAGATTGTTGTTTTGGTCTTATTTTATTCAGATAAATATTATCTATTTTCCTAAACTGGTGTGGAATACGTTATGCGGTGTTTTCACTGTTACTGTATGAGTTATTGCGCAAATACTTTATACATTGCCTTCTAAGTTAAGCCTGCCTGCTATGTGCCAAGCTACCAGAGAGTAAGCACAGGAAAACGTACGTTGTGTAGTGACTCACCCTGACTAGGACTAGAGACCCAATTTCTAACACACAAAACCCCAGCACAAAACCTTCCTCCCTTTTGAACAGAAAAACCTTTTTGTAAAACAAAACATAAAAAAAAAAAAAGATGAAATCAGTACATAAGATAATCATTATATCCGGTTGGTGTTTTTATTTGGCTTGCACCAAGAAGTTTTCTTTTGTATTGACATGCATTGACACTTGAACTGTTTACCTGGATATCCTCATCCATGCTTATTGACATCTTGTGTCTGAGAGCTAGGTTGCTCAGCTTGAAGACATCTCACTTTGAGAGTTATTGAAGGATGAGGACCTTTGTAAAGATCCAATAGTTAGTTAATTTTTGTCACGACCCAAATTACCTTGAGCCATATCACCGGATTGTAATCAACTGAAGGAATCAAAAACACTTCCCAGGTCTCCATTAGTACTCTTCCTGTTTAGTTCCACTGCTCATTGAGAAACTCTGACCAGGTTCCTCTTATTCCTCCATCCTTTATCATCAAGTAATGCAGACCCTATATTTGGTCTGACTACCTGAACAGACAGAAATGTTTGACATCCCTTTTTGAACTCTATCAAAACCCAATCCCCTGCATCCACATAATACTTTATCAAACTATACTTTTGCCATACAGTTGAATGCATTTTATCATCAATTGCAACCTTTTCAGAATTAGAATCACCTTTGAGTTTCAACACTCTGGAAACAGGTTCATATGAACATTTCTAACTCTAATTAAAGTGAGAGGAGCTACATCTGTGGGAGAATGTGGTGAAGTATTGTAACTCCATACTTTGGCTTTCGAAAACTCAAATATTCTTACCTGGCAACATAGCTGTATATATACCTTCCTTCACAATTCTATTCGCTCACTCCACCAATCTATTACAAGAGGGCGAATAAAGACCAACTTTTAAATGCCTTACATCATGTGATTAAGAATGTGAACATCTGATCTGACAAAAAAGTGAACTATTATCTGTAACAACCACCTTTGGTGAACCTTCAGATTTATGCACACTTCTCAAACATTTCATGGTATTTTATGTACTAGGTGTGTCAATAAAAGCATAGTATATCCATTTAACAAAAACAAATACATGACATCACTTTGTAACACTACGAAGGGACCAGAGAAATTGAATCCAACTTTGTCCCATGGAGCAATTGGAAAAGGTACCGGGCAGCACTGAATCAATGATCTTCAGATGATTGTTTGAAAGGAGACATTTAGCACCACTATTGTTGATAAACATAATCAATATTACTTCAGCATCTAGTGAAGCCCACCCATAGTACTGCTTCAACTGTTTGCACTTCTTTGTAATACCCCGATGGCCTTGATGAGCTACCAAAATAAGGCCTTTTCTCAAACTTTCTGAAAGTAGAAATAAATCAGGTCTCAAAACCATATAGTTTACAGCAGATAATGCAGTAGAAAATTTACAAAAAACCTTTAGACTCCTTGTTAAATTCCTGCTTTTGGACCACCCATTTACTTACTACAAGGAACGTAACCTTACTAAGTTTTTCATCACAAGAGTAACCATCATTCCAGATCCTTTAAAGTTATCCTGGATTGACACCCCTTGACAGCATCTAATGCCATCACCACACACAGTCATACAAATCATCATCACTTGACTCATCCGATAGTACCATGCGCGATGAGCAAGTTCTTCCCCACAGGCAGATGCTTAATCTCAAAATTGTATTCCTCGAGCTTTGAAAGCAGACACACCAACCTATTAGATGCCCTAGTAGAGCTGCCACCACCACTATGACTATGAACAAGGGCCTCATGCTGTGTATATTATAATCTTGTAGCCCCATACAGAGGTTCTACATTTTTGCACAGCCCACATACAGGCAAGTGCCTCATGCATAATAGGGCTGTAATGAATGTCCATCTGGTTTTAATATCCTGAGTGCAAAAGCCACCGTTTGTTCCTTAGCTACAATCCATTGGCTAAGAACCGCTCCAAGTCCTGCTAGACTAGCATCAACAGTAATTAAACTTGTTTTTGCTGCCAGAAAGGCACTTAATGCTAATGTTTCTTCAATTACGTTTTGAGTGTTGAAAGCCATATTCAATTCATCAGACCATGTGAATTTTGGACCTTTCCGTTCAGTCGTCTGAGCATAACCTTGTGCAAAACGAGCGTAATATTCTGTTAATCCAAAAAAGGAATGAAGTGTATCTGTCTTTAGGCGGAACATTTCCAATAATTTTATTTAAACATAAGTGTGGTTTAATCCCTGATGAAGAAATTGTATGTGCGAAATATTAAACTCTTGCATTCCAAACTTGCACTAATCACGTTAAGGGTCATACCTGCCTGAGATTGTATGGTTAAGACCCTTTTTAAAATCTAATTGTTTTTCTCGAACTATCTGCAAAAATCAAGGTCATCTTGATCTGCTAGAACTCTATGAATTTCACCAAAAAGACTATCCATCAGCCTCTAAAAAACACTAGCCACTGAACCAACTCCAAACGGTAGCCTAAGATATTTGTAAGCACCAAATGGAGTTATGAATGTTGTTAATTCCAGTGACTCTGGTGTATCATCTGATGATTCACTGAACGTAAATCAATAAAGGAAAACATTTTTGGCTCTTCCCGCGTTGGCTAAGAAAACTTGTATGTTAGAAAGGGGATTGTTTTTTGCTTACTGAGTGTAAATCGGCACAAAGTCCAATCTCACCATACTTCTTCTATGGAACAACAATTGGAGAACCTCATTGAGATGCGTCACAGGCTATGATGATCCCTTCAGGACATAATTTTTTTAAGATCGGTTTGAGTTCATCTCTTGTACAAAGTGGCAGAGGACAAAATCTATGACCCACTGGTTGAGCATCTGGTTTAAGATAGATATGGAACTCAAAAGATCTGGCTCTTTGACTGAAACTCCGAGCAGCCGGACCAAGCGCCTGGACACCCGTTCGGGCGGGTGATTAGCACGCTATACAAATCCTGATTGACTAGTCCCACAGTTTCACACAACACATCATTAAACTGACCCAAAAATTCCTTCAATACCTGCAGCAGATGAATTTTCTTCTAAAAATGCTATGGGCATTTTACCCATCACAGGATTTTCAGCACCTGGCTTGAGGTACAGAACAATTTTTTTGCTAAATCTTGTGATATTTCTGCCTTTGATGGCTACATATAGTTTAGGGTGTATTACGTCTTACCAAACAGTCCAATTTTGATTTAAATACCAAAAGCGTGTCCAGCCTCTTTGAAATGAAAAAAAAAAAAACTGGAAATGTATATCTGTCTCTACAAGTATAACCTTTCCTTCACATTTTTCATAAAAGGTTGTGGTGGATAAAATTGTAAGTGGAGAACCCAAATCCACCATAACTTGAAAATTATTCCTCTAATCACACCATTGCACAAAGGTCTTTTACTGTCAGTCAGATATCACATTGCATTCAGTGGTTAAAATAACCCTGCTGAGTTTCTTAGTACATACATTCATATTTTCAGACGTCTACACTATTGACTTTTACTGAATTCTTAACACTTTACAAACAATCTGAAAGTGATCTATATTTTTCCCCATTACAATCCATTCTTCCCTATAGTTGGACAACTTGGATTATTCCCAATGTGAGCTTTTGAGCAACGCCTGAACCACATAAAACAGATCTTTCTTTTTGGTTGTTTCCAGAATTTACTATGTGCATTTATTATGTCACTCCCAGTATCCAAATCGGTCATGGACAAATAATTTGGTTTTCTTCTTGTATCACATTGGATGAAACCATGGATCATTCAATTCCTTTCGCTAGATCAATAGTTTCAATGAAAGGATTTCTGCAACTTAGCAATCTTTCTTGTATCTTCTTAGACTGTCAGTTAAGAACAAACTGACCTCGTATGTATATAGCAATGTTAATTCCAAAAATCACAAGTTGCCACCAGTCCTCTCAAAGCCGAAACAAATTCTTCAACACTTTCATCTGTGTTGTGGTCTCTTGAAAAAGTTGTGTCTTTCAAGCATTATACTTGGCTACGCAGAATACTGGCTGCCAGGATGCTCAGTAGCGTCTCTATGCTAAGCCCATTCACTACCATCACCAGATTATCCATGTGAAGGGATGACAATGAGGAAAATATCAAAAACCTGTTTCGCTGCATACCGGTGTGCAATAATATTGCAACTTTACATGCTGGTTCCAACTTTGTGGTAAGTACAGCAATTAAGTAATTCTCAAAACTTAATAAGCAGCATCACCATTTACATTGAGACTTGCCAGGCTGTTGCAGGAACAGAGGTGGTTGAGCTATGTGCTGTGACGTTGCCACATTTACAATAATATTTAAAGATGAAAATACTTGGAACATGTCAAATGAAATACACAATTAACCTGGAAAAACATGCACCATTTCAGAGACATGGATTGCTCACAAAATCTGTGTCAGAATTGAGTTTTTATATATAAATTGTACCTTGATGGAGGCAATTAAGTACACAATGTCCCTGGAAGAAATTGGCTGTTGATAAACAGGGAGAACAATACAGCAATCTTCTCAAAACAGTGAGCCAGCATGGCTAGCAGCGTGTGAAATCAGGTCACTTAGGAGGGGCGGGGCATGACCTGTGAGCATCACTATGGACATAGAGGTTCTTTAGGGGTTACCATGGTTCGCAGCTGCGACCCCCGACTTGTCCCTTGCGACCCCTGGCACTTAGTGACCACTGGCCACAGAGGTGGCAAGATCAGGGCCAAGTATAAAGGGGTGCCTCGCGTTACGCGTGTCTGGCTCCAACCTCCTTTTCTGCTAATTGTTTAGCACATTAAGCGGATAACAATATATTATTCACTATTAATGAAATAAAAAGTGGAGCAGCAGGATCTGGAAAGGGACTTTCAATGGCATCTTAAGTAAGTAAAATAAAATGCTTTTCAATATAGGTTGTGTGTGTGTGTGTGCAGGTGGGTGAGAAAGTTCGGAAGCGCATGTGTATGTGTAAGCATGTATGTTAGGATATCCAGAACAGGTACAAAGCGATTGGAACACAAGGCAGAAATGATTTGTAGTCAAAATATTGTGGAGGAAAAAAATAGACTGAAAATATTATTAAAAATGTCACCTACTGAAGAAAACAAAAAATGGATAAAAAAAAAAAAGATAGCTACAAAAATAAAAAATAAAATGTTCTGCTTCATAAAGCAAAGCCAAGCACACAGAGCATGGACAAGGGGGCATGCTCTTGCTAAAGCAAAGAGAAGCATTTACAGTGAATTGAAAAAGGGGAGGCTTCTACGCAGGTTTCAGGAAAGTTTAGCGATAAAGGGTAATAAGAGGTTGGTAGGAGTTAGGGTTTAGTAGGAGTCAGGGATTGGCAGGGTTAAAAGGGTAGTTAGTGGCTTTTAGGGATGAGTGAAGGTTAGCAGGTAAGGGGTACTAAGAGTTCTTTAGCAGTCGGGTAAGGTAGCATTAAGGGGTGGTTCATAGTTTTAAAGGTTCAAGTGTTAGTAGCATAGAAGGGCAGTAAGGTTTTTTTTTAGGGTTCAGAGATGGGGAATGGTCAATCAGTCAGCATTTGTACAGCACAGCATTGTCACCCCTAGGGGTATCTGGTCGCTGGGGTGTAAGGTCTCGGTCTAAAGTTTGGGTCTTAAGTTTCTTTCTGAAGTCCGCAAGGGAGGGTGCTGCTAGAAGGTGGAGGAGCAGCTGGTGCCAGGTCTTGGCAGCAGTAGGAACAGCCACTGCTGCGGTTGTGACAGATGTGCACAAGGGAGGGTGCCGTCAGAAGGTGGAGGAGCAGCTGGTTCCAGGTCTTGGCAGCGATGCAGGAGAAGGAACGGCCACCGCTGCGGTTGTGACAGATGTGCACAAGGGAGGGTGCAGCTAGAAGGTGGAGGAGCTGCTGGTGCCAGGTCTTGGCAGCAGTAGGAACAGCCACCGCTGCGGTTGTGACAGATGTGCACAAGGGAGGGTGCCGTCAGAAGGTAGAGGAGCAGCTGGTTCCAGGTCTTGGCAGCGATGCAGGAGAAGGAACAGCCACCGCTGCGGTTGTGACAGATGTGCGCAAGGGAGGGTGCCGCTAGAAGGTAGAGGAGCAGCTGGTTCCAGGTCTTGCCAGCGATGCAGGAGAAGGAACAGCCACCACTGCTGTTGTGACAGATGTGTGCAAGGGAGGGTGCTGCTGGAAGGTGGAGGAGCAGCTGGTTCCAGGTCTTGGCAGCAATGCAGAAGGAACGGCCACCGCTGCAGTTGTGACAGATGTGCACAAGGAAGGGTGCTGCTGGAAGGTGGAGAAGCAGCTGGTTCCAGGTCTTGGCAGCAATGCAGGAGAAGGAACGGCCACCGCTGCAGTTGACAGATGTGCACAAGGGAGGGTGCAGCTAGAAGGTGGAGGAGCAGCTGGTGCCAGGTCTTGGCAGCAATGCAGGAGAAGGAACGGCCACCGCTGCGGTTGTGACAGACATGCGCAAGGGCTAGTGAGGAGGAGTGCAGGTGTCTTGCGGGTTGAGGGGAGTTAAGCCAGTGATTGATGTATTGCAGGCCTTGATGGTGTAGGGCTTTGTAGGCGTGCGTGAGGGTCTTGAACGGACATCTCTTCTGGACAGGGAGCCAGTGGGGGTTTCTGAGGTGGGGGAATGTTTATAGATAGTAATGTGTTTTAGAGATCAGTGTTGGGTGCCGTTAAAGGATAGTAAGAAGTTTTTAGGGGTCAGTGAAAGGTCGTTTTAAAGGGTAGTAAGGTTTTTGAGAGTTCATGGAGCAGTGAATAGCAGAGTAGTAGTGTTTTCAGGGTTCAAGAAAGGGTCGCATTAAGGGGTAGCGAGGGGTTAGAAGGGTTCAGGGACTAGGGTTGCTAGTGGCTTTTAGGATTCAGGAAGGGGAGCAATAAGGGGGAAGTAAGGGTTTTTGTGGTTCGGGGTAGTTTGGGACTATGGGTTCAGAGATTGCATGCAGTGAAGTTAGGGGGTTATGAGGGTACACTTAGAGGGACTAAAGAATGCATGCAATATAAAACGACTTAAAGTTTACATTTTTGGATTTGTCATAGGTTATAATGAAGAACATATTACCTCCACAATTTCAAATTGATTGCAAAGTAGTGCCATTTCAAAAGTCAATTTGATTACATAAAACCTTACAAACATGGCAGGTGATGCCAACTGCAGGATGCCATGGTGTAATTTACAAATGTATTTTATCACAAGAAATTTTAGGATTTTTTTTGAGAATTATAAAAAAAAATCTCTTTATTAGAGTACATAGTTCAATTAAAATGCAGTATTTATTATTTGCTTTAACAGAAAGTGTGTTGCAATGTGGAAAAGCTGGCATTAAATTCTCTGAAAACATACATTTTATTTGGGAACTTTACAAACACTGAAATGGTGACTTCCTTATGGCTAAGTCAAATAGTTGGAGCATCATTAACTACGAATGCAAAGAATTCAGCAAGAAGGTGGACTACATGAAATGTTCCTTATTCTTAACAGTAGGTACATTGGCTCTTTGATTCTTCTCCTGTCGACAAATATTGTCTTTGCTAAAGTGCTGGGACATGGATGTAGGTTACACATTTTAAATCGTAAGTTAAGAAAGATGTTAACACAATTCAAATGTAGCCTTTCGTGCTCTATCACAAAAAAGCATTTACAAAAATAAACTCTGTCATATCTCTTCTAAAACTGATCGTTTTACAAAATCTGTCCACAAAACACCTCGGCTTAAAACAGGCTTTCGTAGCTTGCTTGTTTTGCTGATTCAGGGTTATGCATATTTTTATTTATTATTATTATTATTTATTTTTTTGCACACTAAGTAGAACACGGCAGACCTCCAGTAACACTGAAGGGAATGGGTTCTACTGGGAGTTGAGGTACCTCTAAAAACGTCGTTAATTGATTATGACCAAGTCTTGATGAATAAATATCATTTACTCTATTTCTACCTATATACACCCAAACTGCCTCTTTGGTTAAAATTACAAAACTGTAAATGTATTTATTTTTTTCTTTGACTTTTCTAGAACCAACAGTGACACATGTATATGCATTCTTTCTTACTAACAAGTAAGTCCCATCCAACGCAAACAAAAACATTAAATAAATCTACACGTGGACGACTTCTCTTGTTTTCAGGTGTGAAGAAATGTAATTCCTACTGTGCACAAATCCAGGGTGAACCTGTGTTTTGAGTATACTTAACTTGAGTAGTTTTATGTATACTTTAAAGGCAGAGGGAACAGCATATCAGCTATGGTGCCACACATAGGATGAAAGGGGCATTTTCTGCAAGTGTTCATATGTCCAGAGATGGGTGTGTAGGACCATGCAAGTTCACCTATCCAGGATGCAGTCTGCTTTTGCTGCACCACTTTTAATGGTGTCATCTGAGTAGACGTCCCGATCCATCACACAGCCAATCACATTCAGGTATCCGCATTTTGTTTTCTCATCCTTGTTCCTGGGCAGACAGATTGATCAAATAAGTTAGTTACGCAAAGAAGATGTTACAGGAGATAAAAACAAAAATACTGTTCAATTGTTTATGGAGGCTTCTCAGTAACATATGGTACACAACTATCTACTTGTAACAAAAAACTGCAAGATATCAGCTTGCAAAATACCATAAAGAGGGAACATATCTACCAACATAGACTATATTGTGCAACTCGATACCTTGCAAGCAATATTTCAAAGTTCAAATTGTGAGACCACATCATCTTACAAAAGCATTTCTATACTGCAGCACAGAGTAGCAATGTTTTTAAAACTGCAACTGGGAAATTGTATTACTATGCATTTTTTATTTTTATTTACACTTCTACTGTAGATTACTGTATGTTTTGATACATCCTAGTTTAACACCAATTGTTAATGTTTTTTCCATGTTCATTTTGCCCTATTAACAGTTTAAAAAGATTCTAGCCACAATTTGACACTTTATTTAATATATATATATATATTTTTTTTAAGTTCTCGTGAATTGGTCTCACTGATGCCAAAAATGAGAACCTTAAAAAACACAAATGCCTGCAACTCACTCCATAACACAGTATTTCCAATAAATCAGGCATAGCGATAAATGCAAGTTTAAATACAACTTTATGTATCTTTATTATTTTCTGTATATACTTGTGTTCGTATCTGTGTAGTTTCTATATATTTGTTACACTACTCATACTGTAGAAAAAATAAAATATGAAAAAACCCTTCAACTCTATTCCAATCCATTACTTTGTCTCATCTGATACCTCCCATTATATCCTCTACCGCCACTTTCTGATTTATCCCCAACTTCACTGTGCTGCTGCGATCACCCTAAAAACCCTTCTAGACTTCCCCTTCCCTCCTTTGATTCATCCAACATACCACTATTATCTCCCTAATAATAATAAATAGTATTTGTATAGCGCTTAATACCCACTTTACGTTGAGTAGCAGATACCCAGAGCCAGATAGTGGTCAGTCAACTGGTTAGTTTTGCATGCTGTGTGGGGGCTTGTTTCGTTGGATGTGATTATTAGAGGGGGCTACGTAAAGCACAATTACCAGCTGGAATTAATATGGTTATGGTTTCCAAAGAGCTTTAAGGCAGATAGGAATGATATTATTAGATTAACTTGTATACAGATGAGGGAGACGGAAGGTAGAAAGAAGCAGAGGTCGATTTAAAAAAAAAAAAAAACACATAAGTGATTGGAAGGTAAGGTTTTCATGCAGGAGTTTAAGGGTTACAACAGGTTGGGAATTTTTGCTGCAATTTATGGATGTAAACCTGTTGCGTTTTACTCGAAGATACTTTTCACAGTAAAAAAGGAAGCACAGTGACACAAATAAGTATTTTTATATACCCACTACACCATATCATATACTATAAAGTATTGGAGTTTATACAAATTGTATGCACCTTGAACAATAGATCATAAAAAAAAAAAATTCTAAACCTCCACCAACTTAAACAAGGCAATTAATATAGATGCATTGCAGTAACCATTAGTATATTCCATGCCAGGTTTGTCACCCATTCAATGTCTGGTTTGAAAGGCGCCACCCCCTTTATCCGCCTGAACTTGCAGAGCACCCCCACAGAAGAGACACCATGTCCAGCAGAATGGATGTGTCTGGGGTCACATTCTGCTAGGATCCACCTTGCCTACTATGCTATGGCTGTCAGACATTTAATACTAGTACTTACTGCAAATACCATTTGCTGATGGGTAAACAGTCTAGCACCATCCTGCCTAAATTGTAAATTTGCTACTTTGCAAGTATTTGCACTACTGGAAAAGTTCCAACTTACCTCAAACGTAGGGCAATAACAGTTTTAACATGGTACTGTCCTTAGCCTAATTTAACATTTTAGTGATATAATTATTTAACCATTATCAGAAATCACATAATTACCTTTTAAGGAAGAAAAAAAGATACTTAAATAGGTTATGATTATTCTCTATTATTTAGTAAGGCTAGATGGTAAATATTAGTAGGACAAAACATTAGAAACATAGCATATCAAGTTCCAATAACAGATTTGCACCAATTAATTCTAGTAAGCATTATAATTGCTCGTACAATATTTCCATTAAGTGACAGGTGTCCGTTTTCCCTCCTTTATCCTAGTCAATCCAACAAACTCACATATCCACTGCTTGAATTAACCACTTAGATTTCCAATACTAATCCACTTTAGGTTCCAAAGTGGAGCGCTGCTCACCGAAAAGCGATTCATAACCTCGTCGGGGGTGGTAAGTGCTATATAAATACAAACATGAATACAAGCATTGGCAATACCAATAGTTCCGCCTGATGAATGCACTGTCAAGCCAGATCTAAAAATCCATGCACGTTAATGACAGCCCTCCACCCATTTGTGCTGCTGTTAGGTAACTAGATAATTAATGGTGTTTTCTCCAAGCCACATTAATAGCATTGCAATGGCATGTAAATAACCGTAACAGGTAACCCTTAGGAAGCTGGATAAATAAATAAAGCGACCACAGGTGTTTGGAGGGAATGCACTATTTTTGTAGAAGCACACAACTTCAGCTTAGTCAAAACTGCTGCAATTGCCAAAACTGGTGACAGCTGTGCTGTCAAGCTAGACCATAACGAGACCATTTTTAAAATAAGATACTGTCTTGTGTTATCCCTTCAAGACGGCCTTCAAACAAACACTTACACCTTCAGGACATTAAAATATTAGCAATGCTTACAGATGGTGCAAAATAGATAACTGGGCCACAGTTCCTTGATCTAAGGAAGTTGTATCAAACGCCACAGTCTGTTCTTGCATGAGACAACCACTGCAACAAGAAAGAATAAACACGTTGGCAACCAGCTGCTCCTAATACCTCACTTGCCCTCCTCATATCTCCATCTTCCCTCATTATTTGTTCCTATTTGATAGTTCCTCATTCAGTGTTTCTCATCCATTTCCCATCACTCATTTCTCATCTTGTTCTTCACCTCTCACTGATCAGCCCTCACTTCAAGAGCATGAAGTAAAATGGACAAGTGACCAAGGGCCAGATGTAGCAAAGGTTTTTACCCATTCTATGTCTATGGGAAAAAAAGTGTTCGTACATATGGCCCAAAGTTCTAAAATGGACTCAGTTGTCTATTTTAGAGCAGTCTCATTCCCCACTCCTCATATCTCATCCCTATCTACTAATTATGAGCTAAAGAGCTGATGTCATTAGTTGAGCTCAACTTATACAAACATTTCAAAGCTTCAAAACACACCTTGCCTCTGCCAATGTGCCCAGCAAAAAGCAAGTACCTAATACACCATTCTACATTCATTATCATTGGAGGCAGCTCATTCATGTGACTCCGCTTGCATGCGCCGCCGGGGAAACATGCACTCGGTCCGTTGGCCGGATAGGAACAAAGGGTTGGCATGCTTGTAAGCAATGAAGCGGGAAATAACGTCAAACATACAAGGGCTGCTTTTGATGCAAATGACAGTTTGCGGACTAGGTTTGCCAAAAGCAGCGGACCAGTGTATACAACTGACAGCAATCTGTTACTGTCTCGCTGGGGTTTGGTCCAATCCCCAAGCAGTGTCTTCAGAAAGACGTTCACTCTGGAACTTCGCAGTAGAGGTTCTATACTAAGTTGGGAACCTTTTTTTATGTGCACCTCGACAACCCTTGCTCTAATGGGTTGCTTGAATCATTTATCCTTGTGAGCAGTTTAACCAGCTCTGAAACAAGATTAGACACCAATATCACCCTCCCCCCTCTTTAAGGAGGCATGTTTGTGCCCCTTGGGATTGCTTTGCTTCTGCATTAATGAGCAGATGTGGCCAGCCTCAGAGGTCCCTTGTAGACCACATGTGAGAATACATGCATCAAAGACATCCCCGGAGGAGAGCGCCTTTGTCCTGTGCCGATCCTCCCTTGAGCTGAAACTCGCTGTGTGTGCCTTGTGATGAAGCCAAGCCAGAGAGAATCTTTGAGGCCAGATTCTTCATCTTAATTGTATATGTCCAGCAAGAAACCGCCTTAGTTACACTACAGCTTCTCAGAAGCAACACTAGTAAATGAGCGCCATGCCTCTTTGGAATGTCATTTCTACTCACAAAGTACTTAACACTGTCCTGTTTCTCAATCAATATTTGTAAAGCGCGGCTACTCACCATTGAAGGTCTCAAAGGGCTGGGGGGGGGGGGGGGGGGGGGGGGGGGGGGGGGGAGGTGAGCCATGTCTTGAGGTTCTTCCTGAAGATGGTGAGCGTCGTGCTTTGTCTGAGGTACGGGGGGAGTTTGTTCCAGCTCTTTGCTGCAGTGTAGGTGAAAGATCATCCTCCGGCAGTAGTTTTGCGGATGTGCGGGACAGTGGCGAGGGCCATCTGGGCAGAGCGGAGGGATCTGGCGGGGGTGTGGAAGGAGACGTGGTGGTTCAGGTAGGCTGGTCCTGCATGGTGTATGTCCTTGTATGTGTGGATGAGAAGTTTGTGATAACGGAAAAGACCCGCTGGACCACATGGTCTTAAACTAGCTGCTGGTAACTCGTATTGTAAAATAACCCACAGTAAAAATGGCCAAAGAGTACATTGGCTGGTTTACCTCAACAACCTTCTGCACATCCACTTTTCCCAAGTAAATATCCAATAAAAAACAACCTACGTTCCTTCACAAAAGAACCACACAATCAAGTCATAGGTGCAACTATCCTCACCAGGCTTATAGGGAATTGTGTTTGTTTTCCAAACTAGGAATACTCAATGCCTGAGAAGATATAAGCCCACTAACATAGGCAAACACCACTAGCAGAACCAAGTCAGCCAAGCGCACTGCGTGTGCGCTTGTTATACAAAAGCATGAACCTAGCTGGCTAGCAACATGACCTGTACAAAGGAAAAGTGCAGTTGGGCCTACAAAGGTGAAAAGGTGAGTGGGGTTGGAGAAGTGCTAGTGGAAGGGGAGAGTCATCAACCAATCTCAATCAATCAGGAATTATAAAGCACGGTTAATCACCCGGTAGGTTATCCAGGCGATTCAAAGTCCTGGATGCTTACTCAAACAGCTAGGTCTTGAAAGCCATTTGGAATTCCAGAAGTGGGGCGATGGTCCAGAGGTGGGTGGGGAGGCGGTTTCTGGTTTTTGCTGTGACTTCAGAAAAGTGTCCTCCACTACTGCTTCGGTAGATGCGGGGAGGATGGTCAAGTGAAAGTGAGGCAGGGTGTAGTCTTCAACGGTTGGTGGAAGGTCAGGCAGTGGTTAATGCACGCGAGTCCTTGCTTGTATGGTCTTGTGTGCATGGGTCAGCAGCTTGAATTGGCATCTCTTCTGTATGGGGAGCCAGTGGAGTTGCCAGAGATGGGGTGTGATATGGGTTTGTCAGGGAAGGCAGAGGATGAAACTAACTTTGGAGTTCTGTAGTCTGTAGGAGGTGTGCAGCGATTCCTACGTAAAGGGCGTTGCTGTAATCCAGTGGGCTGGTGGTGAGGGCCTTTGTCACGGTGCGTCTAGTGTGTAGGGGCAGACACTTGAAGATCTTATGTAGCATGCACAAAGTGAGGAAGCAGGCAGAGGAGACTGCAGTGATCTGTAATTTCAAGGTGAGCTTCTTGTTAACAAGGATTCCAAGGTTTCTGGCATGGTCAGAGGGAGTGGGTGCGGGTCCTAGGTCTGATTGTCATCAGGAGTCGTTCCATGTTTTGCTGCAATTGCCAAAGATCACAACTTCCGTCTCGTCTGTGCTTAGCTGCAGGCAGTTCTTCACCCAGTCAGCAACGCTGGCCATGCATCTGTGGAAGTTGGTTCTGGTGGTGGAAGGGTCGTCGGTTAGTGAGGATGAGTTGGGTGTTGTCTGCATGGGAAGTCGTGTTGAGAATGTGGGAATCCAACCTTTTTGGCCAGTAGGGTCATATATGCGTTGACGAGCATGGGGACACCACAGGATTCCGAAGTGAAAGGTGGATCCTCTGAGCGCGTCCCCTTGGATGCCGATGTGGTGGAGTAATTCGATTAGCATGTGGTGGGATATGGTTTCGAAGGCTGCTGAGAGGATCAAAGCTGCTGTTTCTCCTCTGTCCAGGAGGGTTTGGATGTCATTGGTGGCTGCGATCAGAGCAGATTCAGTGCAGTGATTACTACCGAAGCCGGACTGGGAGGAGTCCAGTAGTTCTGCTCCAGGTTTGTCATGAGTTGCTTGCTGATGATCTTTCCCAGTACCTTCTCACTGGGAATGAGAGAAGGGAGACTGGCCAGTATTTTTTGGGCTCCCTGGGGTCGGCAGAGTTTTTTTTTTCTTCTAGTTATTGTTCTGTTTTTTTTTTAGTAGTGGCCTGACTTTGGCGTGTTTCCAGCCATCGGGAATTGTTGCAGTGGTGACAGAAGTGTTGAGCAGGGTCTGAGATTGTGTTCCTTGAAAAGGTGACTTTCAGTTTCTCCCTGATTTGCAGAAGGGTTAGAGCTGTTCTGATGAGGAAAGAGTTTCAGATCCTGGGGTATAGACTAAAAAGTCTGGTTTCCTCCTTCCTGTTGTATTTAGTCCCTCGTACTCTGTATCTTACATTGTCAATGTAGACATGGGGTTTCAGCGACCGATGCACTGAAATGTGCAACACTTCACTCGCATACATAAAGTGAAGCATGGCCTGACAAAGCAAATATGCCTAGTTGTTTTAAAAAGTAACACATTTTCTCAGTAACTGCCACGCTTGTGTGGATGGATGGTTGAGTGGTAAAATAAGTCCTGCATAAGTAGATGAGCGAGGACATTGACAGTGTGTGGACAGATACATAGGCAAGAACCTGGACGAATGACTGAGTGAAATATGGCTCGATAGATGGGTGCGTGTAAGCCTGCACTGATACAGAGAAATTACTATTTTTGGTGGAGGAATAAGGTATCTGGAATGAATGTAAAAATACCACCATTATGTCAGTGCAAACATGATAACAAGAGTTGAACACTACGGCTCGAAGAAATCCACAATATAATCAAGAATTACCAACATTATCCAAGCCCAAACATTAAACAAGGGTGTGCACTATCATGCCAGGTATCTCTACAAAATGTCAAGAATTACCCCCACTATGCCATATCAAGCATTATGTAGGGGTACATACTAGATTGCCAAGGTTCATAACAGGTCAAGAATAACAATGCATGTCCATTTTAAACTTCAACCGAAGGCACAGGGCTTCCCAACAATATTCACCCCTTGAGGATCCAGAAATATAAAATTCAGTGTAGAGAGTCCACGGTAATCAATAGTTCTTTACTTTCGTCCCTCACTATCTTCTAGAGATTCTGATGAGTCCTGAGGCCTGTAGCCAACATGCGTTTCGCCATTATGGAATGACCACCATTGACTTCATCAGGGCTAATAAGAGCAAATTACTCAAATTCAGACCACTACACCTAAAAGCAAATACAATTTCAAGCCCCCAACAGAGAAAATGTTATTAAGGAGTATGCTCGCAAATAAATTAAATAGATCAGTAATATATAGAGTATGTAGACAAGGAGAGTACTCTGGAGGCTAATTTATTTTATTGCTTTGGAGAATTTTCCCAATTCTTTTCCTTGTGTGACTTTTTTTGGGCAAGTTAAAAATAGCTATTGTTGCAAAGAGTGGAAATAGGATAGCCATTAGAAATATGTACGTAAGAGATAACCAAGAAAAAACAAAATGGGTGCTGACGAGTGGGACCAAAAGAACAAAAACAGTCTCCAAATGAAAGCCATTTGGTCAGAGGAGTAGAACATGTACCGTGAGACTGTTGGTTGTGTTGCAGAGTACACAGAGGAGAACTGGCAGCCCTCCAGATAGTTAATTGATATATCCAAGCCTCAATGGCCAGTCAAATATGGCAGCATTTCTTTTCAGGGGAATTGCTGGAGATAAATGAATTCCTGAAATAGATGCTCTGCAACCAGGCTGACTAGGCTGAAGCTGTTGGAGTGCTTCAAGAGGCAGCCTTGAACGAATAGAGGGCAAATCCCTCAGCATAAGAAGAATGGACCCTAGGACACTGTTGCCTCTTCCACTGTAGTCAGCACCTTCCCAAAGCACACAGCAGTGGCCTGGCGTGCACCAGTGACCTACTAGCCAACTCTGGGAACACTGCTCTATCCATGGGACGACATCTTACAGAAATAAAAGGTAGTGCTATATAGTGCATCACTAACAGCATATCTGTATAAGACAGGAGGGAAACTTAGAGAGCAGTCTTTTTCAGCTATCTGTCCCCATCTCTGGCCCAAAGAGGTGGTGGTGCTGATGCACATTTACATCAAACACCCTAATGCTAGTCCCAAAAAGACAAAGGCCCTAGACATAGTGAATCATTCATGCTCTGGAACTTGACCGCACAGCAGAGATACCTGTCAGAACTACAATCAGTAGAAGACTCCTAACTTTCCAGTTCATCAGCCTGCAGATGTGCATCTGGAGTCACTGTGGTACCACAAGTGACCTGCAGCAGGCTTTTTTCTCCACTACTTTTATTTAATGTCTATGTCATATGGTGGCGGACTGAACACCATCAAGATAGATGCACAAAGAAGCATGAATTGTGGGGGAAGACCAAGGAAGAACAAAAAGGAGGACGACCCACACTGCCATTAATGTGCTTAGTCTAAATACAATTTAGCTTGCTTCAAGTCTACAGTGTACCATGTCCTCCCGGTAACGGTGCTTTGACTCCCACAAACCCAAAACCCCAGTTTGTGCTTCCCATCTTTAGGACTGGACCATTACTGTACTGTAACCTCCCCCTCAACCATGCTGACTGCAATGTATCGCCTGGGCACAACCCTACCTGGACTTTGATTTTTACTGCACCGGATCTTTTCTAAACTGGCATGAGGATTGAAATAAGCACACATCAACCTTGGGCATGGGCCACTATACCAAGGCCTCCTTGATGACAGCAGGCTTGTAGTGGCACAAGTATGGTTCTTTCCACATTCCACATTCCTCCGCCCGACTGATCCTCAACATACCCCGCCGAAGTCACATCTCCCCTCACCTAAAGGAACTCCACTGGCTCCCGGTAGACAAGAGGATCACCTTCAAACTCCTGACCCACGCTCACAAGGCACTTCACAACACCGGACCCTCCTACCTCAACACCAGACTCAACTTCTACACTCCAACACGTCAACTCCGATCCGCCAACCTCGCCCTCGCCATCGTACCCCGAATCCAGCGCAAGACATCCGGCGGCAGATCCTTCTCCTTCCTCGCCACCAAGACCTGGAACTCTCTCCCCACATCTCTTCGCCAGACCCAGGACCTCCTCGCATTCAGAAGGCTCCTCAAGACCTGGCTCTTCGACCGCTAAACCAGCAGCGCTCCCCCCCCCCCCCCCCCCCCCCTCAGCGCCTCGAAACCCTGACGGGTACATAGCGCGCTTTATAAATACTATGATTGATTGATTGATTGATGGGCCTAAATCTCCTTCCGAAAGGGCGAGTAAGTAGCTACTTCATTTGCTATGCATGGTTGTGATTGGTAGAGTGGTTTGTATAGTGTTGCCTATGTGGGCAGAGTTTTGGTTTTGCATGCAGGTCTCAGAGTTGTGTAGTGAACTTTCAGCTGAGCCACCATACAGCTTGTAGCGGCCAGATATGGAGAAGTATAATTGCATATGTGTACCACAATTCTCTTACTATCTAACTGAGATTGTACAACCCAAAGAAAAACTGTTTTAGTAAGTCTAAGAAGCCAACCCAAAAGTGGAGATGGTATGACCATTAGATAACCATATCAGCAGGTCTAGTGCTCACCTGCAGAGACGTCACAACTCCTGAATAGACACAAGCAGTGCATCTAAGAATTACACATTTTACCCGGGGCAAAAATGCAGTATCCACATCACTGTGTACTGCTTTGGCGATCAAAAGCAAGAAAACAAGGTTGATAGCCCTGCAGGCCTAAGTGGTAGTTAGATTTCAGCCAGCTATGGGTTAGGAGGCTGGGTAATGGAGAAACGGACAGGGATTTGGCATCACGTGCAACATGGAAGATACCACAGGAAGACTCTTAATGGCTCTGCTCTTCACCTGGATGCACAGAGAGGGGAGGTTTAGCAAAATCTTCCCCAAGGTGGAGAGGGGAAGCACCATCAGCTGGAGCACCTGGGGAGGAGGCTAGACTGGGACCTGAAATGATGATCACAGGCCAGCTCTGTGTTGGAGGGGGGGGGGGGGGGGGGGGGGGGGGGGGGGGTTGGAAGTTGGGCAATTAACACAAAAAAAAAAAAGGAAATTACACAAAAGGCAGTGGCTGTACAATTTACTCCTGAATTCAGCTTCCCTAAAACAGTCTTGTAATTTGCATATAGAGGGTAACATCAAAAACTACATTGGTCAGGGTTAAATTTTAGCAAGAACATATGGACAAATATGAATAATAGAGGATAACGCTCTTTAAAGGAGGAGGCCACTTCAAAGGTTGGCCAAGGGGCCCGGCAGATTCCTGCTAGGCGTTCAACACCTTTCAATTCCCTCCAGTCTTTGAAGTTAAACACAACTAACCAAAACACCAACCTTAAGCCTAGTTTCATGTTATGGTTGGGCCTGACCAGCAGATGGTCATGCACATGTCTGGTTAAATTTCATCCATGGTCTTTGGGGCTTAATGCTTCCACCCTTCCCGGCAAAGCCTTGTCAATGTGTATAAGCAAGGAGCCTCCTGACTCAAACACAATCCTTGCCTGCGCCCCCTTGTGGAGAATAAAAAAAAATATATATGTAATTGCTAGATGAAAAAAAAAAATTCAGAAATTTGCCAAACTGACCAGCAGCTAGAACACGATTCACAATGGTTGATTGTGGAGCTAATGCTGGTTATCTTGGGACTCAACCAAATGTAAGTATCCTTTTTCACTTCTATACCCCAAAATAATGCAAAGACTGGTTGGCATAATGTATGTATTTCCACATACATCTGAGCAAAGAATTTCACAAAGCAGGACTATCAGCTGCACTGGGGCAACAATGCACTACATTATGGGCATTATTCTAGCACAGCTTGGCTAGCACCTTCATGGCACAGATGGCAACAGAATATTCTTCAAGCGTCCGGAGCCTGCAGGGTGCATCCCATGCTGGGTCTTACACATAAAGAGGTGATGGAAGCCAGCAGCTGTTTCAGCAGAGTCTTTAGAAGATGAGCTGTGGAGCAGGCCCAGCTGTGTGCCTCCCTCCCTTCCCCCCTCTCACTAAAGAAAAGCAGATCAGACAGGCCATGGTTCTCGCCAATAGGCAAGCTCGTTGCCTAGGCAACCGTCTCATCAGGCTCGGCTGCCTTCTCACACACAGGCATAGCAACGGGAGGGTGGCCTAGATTGAGGAGTCTTTAGCACTGGAGCAGATGATAGTGCCTGATGCCCTGGTTTAAGAGACTGGTTAGGTAAGATCAGGGGTCTCCAACCTTTCCAACAGTAAGCGTTACTTCTGTTCAATGAAAATCATCCAAGCTACTAATATTAGTGCCAAACACATCAGAAAAGATTATATTAGTGGCCACCCTATGCAAGATTACCGGCTGTGATCACCTCAGTGCAGGTTTACCAGCAGTATTGTGTGTAAAAAAAAAAAAAAAAAAAAAGTCAATTTTGAATGCCTCTACGGATAATACACAACAGCCGGCACCAAGGTAATATTACTAAGGTGATAATATTAGTAATGCATCTCCCAATTCTGCATGATTACCATTTATCAAAATGTATATTAATAAAACCAAGCAAAATGTAGTAGGCTGCACGACACACAGGAGAGCTACTCACAGCTAGTTGGAGAGCTAGCAGTAGCTAATGAGCAACTCGTTGGAGAAGCCTGGGCAAGATGGTACCCAGGACTCCCAGAGAGGAGGGGGATAAATCCCCCTTTAGGACATTGAACATCCTGCCACCTAAACAAAGCCCCTTTTAAATGCCCTAAGTTGTGTTGTCAGACCCAAGATCTTGTCCTAGGTCCGGTTTATTTACCCTTTGGCTGAATTACTCAGTTTAAACTTCACATATCTTGTCCCTTTCAGTTTTATAGCTAGTGCATCAGCTATGACATTGAGTCAGTCTAATAGGTATTCTGGCAAATATCAGAAAAGACAGACACCCAAAATTGTTTCATATTTACTGATTGGAAGTTGACTTCAAGAGGGAAAAACTTTACACACACACATTCAGAGACCTTTTCGGAAACCCACAATCCACAAAGCAAAAACCTTCTGCCCTTTGCAGAAAATGGGGGATGAAAAAGTTAGGCAACCAGAATAAATTCTTCCCATCAAGCTCGAAAATGTAATAGAGAAAGCACAACTATTTGGCTCAGTGTTCAGCTTTGTCATACGTCTAATAAAAAAGATCCAGAGTTTCAAGGAATACAATGATTTCCTTCAAGCGCTAACATATGTTTATCACCCCCAACAGAGGCCCACTGAGACTTCCCATAAACTGACAGAGTCCCGCTCAGCGATCTTGCAATGACTCATAACAAAAATCTTACAGAGAAGAGGCCCATTGGAAACAAATTGTTTTTACCCACTGATGCCCACTGACAACTTGTGGGTAGTACACTGAATCAAATGGACTTTAAATCCACCCACTTAATTGCTCAATTTAAGTTTTGTAATTTAGAAAACGAGACAGCTTTAAAATCGTTTATGCGTGCTGGACAACAAATATGTCAAAGATGGAGGTGAACAAGCGTCTAAAGTATTGGAACCTCTTTCAAATATCATAGGAAACGGGATCTGTAAGCCTCCAAACAAGCAGTGTCCATGACAAGCAGTTCCAAGTGTTGTTTTGAACTGTGCTTGCATTGTCCATGGAACCGCGCACGATAAACCATATGACACTCTTAAAGGGCATATGGATTGAATGGTTTGGTTATTAATAGGTTCATATCCTGTTTAGATAATTCCTCACAAGACATTTTAAAAAGCCACTTTGCTTCCCACTGGCAAGTGCTCCAAGACTAGTCTTGCTCCAAATCCATTCAATTTTTCAATTTATCCTGATTATCTCTACTCCAGTGCTTTTCAGTTTCAAACAATTGGTTTGCAGAGAGCATTCAGCTTTATTTGAAAGTCAAATGCTCACGACATCTATCTTACACAAACTATTTATGGAATTCAAGTACAGATGTCCAATCACCACTTTAAACTTCACCCACTCAAAACTGAGTTGTTGCTCATCTCACTACTTCAGCATAGCATACTACTAGTTCAATTATAGCTTGAATTCCTGAGTATCCTGGACAAAATGTGTGCCCTAAATGGAATCCAAACATTAGTAGCCCTACTGGAAATAACCAATGCAAACTTTGACTCTTTCAGGAGGTAAAACTGAATTCACCTTAAAAGGAGTGGTTCCGTTTTTAGGTTCATGCACACTTATGGCATTCCCTACTTATGTGCACACCATAGGTTTTATCAGGCTTTTTTTTCTTTTGTTTTGTTTTTAACGTAGCCCTACACGCTGCAGCTAGGTTGACATCTGGTAGTAAACGCTGCAACCACATCAGGCTAATCCTAATCTCTTATTATAGTTCGACAAAATCCATAAGCGTATGGAAAAAGGGCTGTATAATTTTACATATTTTGAGGAAGCAGCTCCTTGAGAGAAAAAAAATAAAAATACTTTAAAGCAAATAATGGTTATTAAACAAAAGCATTGAGAAAAAGTCCATGCCTTATGCATATCCAATAGAGGGGACTCACCCAGGCACTCAAAGTGGGAGTGTTTACATGTGAATATATACACAAGGAAACAGATCACACATATGCATGATAAAGAATATTTAAAATGACTGGAAAGTGCTATGAAAGTATAAAGCAATGAGGCCCTCCATCAGATTACCATGCAACATCTTCACTTTCCGTTGGGGTATTTACTGCTGAGAACATGTGAGCTCTCTGAACATCCTTAGCTTACCCAGGACATTGGGGAAAATGTATCAGAGGGGTGGGCAGTCTGTGTCACTGGTCAAGCATGGTAGCCATGCATGATTGGCTAAAAGAGAGGAGGAGGCATGACATCTAACAACCATTGGCCTACCCAGGATGAGAGAGCGGGTGGTATTATTTTCCTACAATCTGGACCAAGGAGCAACAACCATCTGTAACTATTTCCTTCCTTAAAATGTTAGTCTCCTAATCTCACCAGGTCTGCCAAGGACAGAAGGGTGATGGGAGCTGAAGGCTCTAAGCTCCCTGGCCTGGTCTTGGTGGACCCACCACAAACTAATATACACACAAACGCAGCATAACCATTTGTAGGCCAAGAAGCAACTTGACTCGCATATCATCCATCTCCTGGGTCCTACCGGCACCACATTCCTTCACCACACCTACGTGCTGATGACAATTTACATGATCCTTTCATTACACTGTTGGCTAACAAAGGTATACTTTAACACTAAGAGGCAACTGCATTTAAAGGTCTAATTTGTGATGCACAAGTGCAAACTTGAAACTCAACAAAATTAAATCACTGTTACTTACCTCTAATCCACAAAGCAATGCTACACAGTGGCATTATTTGTATTTAAATTTGACCAAGGAAGTCTATAACATTGGTACAGGATCGGAACTGGTACAGGATTCAGTTCCTTCTGGGGCCACATTCTTCTGTCACAAGCATCATTCTCACATAGCATGGTACTCATCCTTAAGGCACAGATGGAACAGGCGAAGGGACACATGCTTTCTATAAGCCTCTAGAGGCTGCAGGATTGCATGAGGTGCCAGGTCTGACATATGACAAGGTGATGGAGCCAGCAGCTGTTTCAACAGGGTGATTAAAAGATGAGCTGTGGAACAGACCCAGCTGGGTGCCTCCCCACCCCCTTCTCAAAAAAGAAAATCCGATCAGCCGAGGCCAGGGTTCTCGCCAGTAGGCAAGCTGGTTGCCTAGGCAACCTCCTCACCAGGCTCCTCTCCCCGGGCACACAGAGGCGTAGCAGGGGGAAGGCTGGCCTAGACTGACAGTCTCAGGGATAATGCATCTGTAACACGCACACAGGACCCCTTGAGACCTCTCAGAGGAGCTAGAGCCCTTGTGCCGAGCACCATGAATCCTCCACTGATGCCCGAGGGCTGGAAGTAACCACTGCCCGGGAATAACTAGGCTGCCCTATGGCTTTCCTAATTTGGGTGTGCAGGAACCCTAAAGCGCAGCCATAGGGGCGTCTGGAACATGCTGCTTTCCTAAACAAGCCTCTTTTCAAGTGTCCTATTATTCTCGGTTAGATGCAACGCCATTTTCCTTGGTCCACTTTACCCTTTTTTACTCTTTAACCTGTATCTGCACACTACACTGCTGAGCTTTGAGGGAGTGCAAACGCTATTTCAAGCCTCCAAGCGATGGCTATTCAGACAAAGATGCAATTCAATTTCAATGCAATTCAAACCTCCCCAAAGCAGGGCAACAAGATTCCATTCCTCCTCGAGTGTCTCATCAGGTCAGCAAATCAAGTAACCGGCTCTCAAACATGGAAGCAGAAGGTATCTGCAGCCCAGACCCCCAACACCCCACGCCCCCTCCCCTCCTAATAAAGCAGTTTACCCTCATGAACCAAAAGGACATTCACAACCACAAGGGTACTAATGTCCAACAGAGCACCAATACAGGTATTCTTTTTATGTGATTAGCTAACATTCTGCAATCAATCGGCTCACCAACAACAATACAGCAGTGTTTTACAGGCAAACTGATAGGACATCTTCACCCCCCCCATCCCCCTTTCCGAAAAACCAGTGAAAATACTAAATCGCTTTAAATCAGGGCTTCTAGGACACTTCAAACATGCTCACAGTTTTGTCTGTTGCAGGCTCATTCTTGAGATCATTTCTGGTAGGTAAACTCAGAATATTAGCCTTACCAGTACGAAGAACTTTTTAATGCCGCCCCCCCAGTTGAAAAATAAAAATCATTGGGCCCCCCCCCCCTCAGAAATTTTCACAATTATTTTAGAAAGATGGCAGTGTTTAAATAGGTCTAAACCTATTTAAACATTGCAGTTAAGTACTGTTACCTTTTTAAAACTGCAATAACATACTTTTGCTTAAAACAAAGGCATGTTGTCTGTATAATATTTCTTTTGGCCAGAGTTTGGGCCCCCCCCCCCCTGGGATCACTTGAGGCCCCCCAGTTTGAAGACCTCTGCTCTAAGAACTGTTAAAGAGGCGCCGCTCTGAAGTGTGGAATGTCACATACTAAAAATAAATCCCTGAGACAATTAATGGGAGATATCTATATGTATGACATCTTTACCACCGGCATGCAACACTATTAACATACCTAAATGTGCCCGAACCATCAAGGATTGTCTTTTCTTAGAAAATTAACAATATTAACATTACCAAAATTGACTAATATCTAAAATGTATGAATTGACATTCATTTAAACAATTGAAATGCTACCTCGTCAGAAAAGGGAACTGCCTTGTCTGGTAAAAAACTGTGGCTGTTTAAGTGGGGACAACATCAGGACTGCCCAGGTCATGGCAAGCAGAGCTCAGATTCCCATAAAACACATCTGCAGGTATTTGTACATATTAAAAGAAAGTGGCAGCGCCAACTCTGCCCAAGCCTGGAGCCGTGGGGGCCCACTCTCACCTGAACAAAACCCTGCCACGCAAGTGTCTCAAGACACCTCTAATGACCACATCTAAGGTGCTCTTGGGCTTTCAGGGAAAGTAACTGAACTTGCATTCTTAAAATGCATTGTATTCAGGAATGAACTGAGTAAGTCACTTCGACGTAACCCCACATTCATCAGGGACGTAACCCCACACACAGATCATACACATTCATCAGGGGCGTAACCCCACACACAGATCATACACATTCATCAGGGACGTAACCCCACACACAGATCATACACATTCATCAGGGGCGTAACCCCACACACACAGATCATACACATTCATCAGGGGTGTAACCCCACACACAGATCATAGTGCAACAGCAAGTTCATCACCCTTCGGCCTTCAAAAAAGCGATGGTACTTGTGAAACACGCGTGACCAGTCTTTGGATTATAAGAAAGTGTTACAGTAACTAAAGACTACATTTTAAATGTAGTATTAAATTCTTAATGTTTTTTATTTACCAGGTGGAAGACTTTAAGTGCCTGAAATGTTGCTACTGACGGTGCACAAAGTGTACATGGACGAACTTAAATGTGATATGAATCGTGTGACAGAGATGGGTACATTTATTAGACAATCAAAATGTATAAACTTAAAAATAAAATAACGTTGCTTGTATTTGCTGACTGGCACCACATTTTTACGCATTACACGATTATCTGCTATGCAATAATTAGCAAACACGCTCGTACTTATTTTCTACATAAACAATGTACATTAATGTATAATAATGTGTGCACTATATTATATTTTTATAGCACTATGCAGATAAAGAAAGATTTAAATTAGATTGCTTAGAAAATAGATACTCAACCCTTTTTCCTTTTATTACATACCGAGAGAGTATTGCATTAAACTGAAAGATAAAACCAAATACTGAAAGGGTAACAAACAGGTGCTCAAGCAACATTCTTTACTCCTACAGATGTAGATAAGGCTGACTGCCCATCTGTACCTTAAGGGCTATTGCAAGTCACGGAGGGGTCTCAGGACCAGAGAGGCACAATCCAGCCTGTCCTTGGTATGAGGACACTGGGAAGCGACCCCAGAATCCACCACCGCCTGTAGGTTTTCGTGGATGTCCGCATCAGTCAATTCTATGTTATCCTTTGTCTCAAAGGGGACAGGAGACTTGTGAATCACTGTGGCCTGCAGTGGCTACTTAGAAGTTCCTCCATGGTGGACCACTTGGAGAATCTCTGTGTCTGGCACAACAAACAAATACTTTAAGCTGCATGAACAGCCTCACTCCAGACACTGGATCAGCCTTATTAAAACATAATCTAAGATTCCAACCTACCGCCCACAACCTCATGGGACCTCAAGGGTTCCTGCTGTCTCAGCTTGTATGCTGCAACATACACTGTACTTGCTGCAGAGATCTGGCGAACCAGTCAGACTCACATTTTCATTATTATTGAAATAGAACTTTGATTTAGTCACTTACCCCAGTCACCTTTACTATCTCCAGGTCACAGGTATACAGAAGATGTCAACAGGACAATCTTGTGGGATGCAAAGCGATATTTGTTAGAAGTCATCTGAACGTGCTCTTAAAATTAAATGGTTGCGCAAATTTGAAAAGGTGTCTGGACAAAGCGGTCCATGCACCAAGGATTACTGAGTGGAAGGATCTGAGCACGTGGTCTGTATTGACAAGTCTTGGTTACGAAGATGCTATAGTAATGATCGATACAAAGGCCTGCATTCTAGATTTGTCAGTGTTGGTTTAAGTATCAGCTCATATTGATTATTAGCGAGTGATGGTGCAAACCCGGGTATATACACTGAGCATTGCTGACGGTGCAGGTCTAAACATGCACTGATGATTGAGTGATGGGGAAAATCTCAACATGATTAAATATTACCGAAAATTAGTGCAAATCTGGGCATGCTCCAAGTAATCTTGAGCTGTGTCCAAATGTGGCCATGCAACCCAGACTTTTAAGTGATGGTGCAAATCTGGATCTGTGGTCAAGATTTGTGAGAGAAGAGCAAAATATGTATGCCATATAACTGAGTAGTTTTGAGATTCTGAATTCACACAATTGATCGGAGTCTCGGTGGCTCAAATCCTCTGAGAAGGTTTTCTGTATGTAGTTTCCTCTTAATATTTCTTTGTTCACCAGACAGGTTTCATTTCTCTGCGTCTACTTACAAACAACCTCAGCGAGATTAGGTGCCACAAATAAAGTTTTGACCTACGACCAAAGTCCTCTTCCTTTGGAAGGCAGTACTTAAAGTACTTGAAGGTCCCAGTTTCTACATCCTGCGTTACTGTATAATCTGCAGTTCTAAGGCTTAAGAGACACCGACAACAAACGTGTTAGTTATTTTAAAGCATGCCAGAATGCCTGTAACTCCATCTCTTCTGTACATGCCTGCACCATGTATTAAAGCTCCGAAAGATCACATAGTAAGATGAATAAAATATATGGAGCTATACATAATATTAATGATTAGACATATGGGCTTTATAAATGAAATTAGATTAACATTTCATGACCTATCCACTGTGCCCCACATAAAATTAATTCTCAAATGTTATAAGTGCCTCAACTTACTTGTCAGAGTATCCAGGAAGGCTTCTGCTCTCATCAAGTTTACTAAAGGAAGTCATAACGGTGTGAGTGTTTTCCTTTCATCTTGAGGGATGGCGAAGAGTCATGGTGGATCCGCAGTTTGCCTGAAGACGAGGGCAGAACGTGGTCACCTACGATGGAGAAGAGAAATATAATGCTGTCTCCCTCGTTTCACTGAGGTCTCCAACTAAGTCTGGAAGGAAGTGGATTTTAGTCAGGACAACGCGAGTGTTTGCATGTGTATGGGTTAGAAGAGCAACTGAGTAACTTTGCAGCAACATTTGAATCCCTCTTTGAGTTAGGGCTTGGAAACTTAGAAATTGGACTCATGATATATAGACACCTTGTGAATTGTGAACAGCACACTTTAATGTCACATTTGACTAGTCACCTCAGTGTCGCTCAGGATTAAAGAGTTAAAGAACAGTCCAACAGGTATACCTGGGGCAAGATTTGCATTAAATCTTTGATGTGCTCAGCCCTAACCAACACATTAAAAGGCAAAAAAAGAAAAAAAATGTTTCCATGGGCAGCATTATTTCTGAAGGATGTGGAAAATACTCGCAAATTAGTCAGTAATTGCTTGAAGTGAGGCACACCTACTCAAGTGGCATTAGAAACACATGTTACGTGAATCTGGCATGAAGAGTGGACTGATAAAGCCAAGCTCATCTCTATTTTGTCCCTTGGCACAGTTACATCATGGCCCTTCCTCAAAGTCAGATCAACCACCAGAAGTGCTCTAGAGAGCCTGGAAGACGCAGGACCAAGCAGCTTCGATCTACGTGTGGGACATTCATGGCCAGGTCCATCATACTCTCGTCATATCCATAACTGAAGGAAAACCTGTTCTCTAATTCTACAATCCATTAAAGATAACGGTAAAAGAATCGTTAAGGATTCTTCAGCATGGCAAAATAAAGGTTATAGAGCTGCAAAGTTCACTTACCTGGGGAAAAAAAAATTTGTTTATAATCCTCATTACATCAAATTGAAGTGTCAATTACATGTTTGATATTTACAGTGCCAGCTGATGAAAGCATAGGAGCTTAAATGAATCTATCGTAAATGAGCCAGCACATCACTGTAAAAGTGCTTTCAGTAAAAAAAATATTTTTACAAGCTAACTAAAAGAAAGAGTCCATTCTTTTTCCTCTAAATCTGGAGAAATATTCAGACGAAAAAGTTAACGCTGTGTCCACTTGATAAAACACATGCACAGGAGTGTGGATGAGCATCGCTGGATTGTACAGGGGAAAAAAAAAATACTTAGGTGCACACAGCAGAAATAAGAGATTGCAAGAACGGTATTTAAACAAGTGATAATCCCAGCAGGTAGAACCAGAAAAGGCTGTGGGGTTAATAAATTCAGTGAGAAAATAAATCAGTGCCTCACTGATGAACATTGCAATTTACGTCAAAACTATTCCATCCACCACTTGTACCAACCCATTTCATGCCCTTAACTAGAAGGAAACGCACAGGCTCGGAGATTGTTAAAAGCACCAATTTATTGTACGTTAATAGAATTGAATCATTTACATTATTAAATAAAACAAAAGGATCACTTCATTAAAAAAATGGTTTTCCAGTTAATACAAAAATACTGAAGCTGCTCTTCACTTTACAATGTAATTGCTGAATAGTCTAACACTGAAAGTGTTTCAGGTAAAGCTTCACATTATTACATTTAAAAAAAAATAATCCCAAAACAGTATGTACAACCCAATTGAATAGTATAACATTCACTAAGCCAGACATGAAGGAGCCCTAGCTCATAATGACTTTCACACTGCATAATACCTTATTTTGCAACATGAACTGTGTTTATAGCAAAACACATTTATAAGAAATTTGAAAAAACATGACTGAAACAGTGAAAAACCAGCAAAGATGTTTATGTAAATTTATAATGTGAAAGACAGACTTTTCTTCTGCGCCAAATCCATGTATGTTGCAGCATGAACAAATTGGTATTAAAGGTAGGTGGTTAGGGACCGGAACTGACCTAGGAACAAGTGCTCTCAACCATGAAACGCCTATGGCGTGTCACCAGTCAGCAAGATAGTTTAATGAGTTCAGCTCTTAACAAAAACATTTTGTACAACCATAAGGTGATCTGTTTAATTCCAAGCAAGGCAATCTCAGCCAGTTACCCTTCTAGGAAAAGGCAAACCGATTACAAAATACATTAGATAAAACTGGTGATCAACAGTTTGTCAAAACAGGGTAAAAGCACCATATTTGCTTGCCCAGCCACAATTTAAGAGCGATGTGACATATACAGATAGCTCACTTGAAAACCTACTGTAACAAGAGGTTGGGGCTACAATTCGGGACCATTTAAGTGGGGCACTAAGTGGTTATTTGAAGAAAGCAGTGCTCCACAATCGTCACAACGCCCAAGTTTTGTATTTTTCAAACAACTTCCAAACGCTTGCAGTGTAAAGGTTCTAGATATATCCAAATTGAGACTGAATATCAAAATGCAAAAACAAATACCCTTTGCCAGAAACTGGAAAATATTAACCCTCAAGATCTGCTGTCAAGTACAACACAAGGAAAACACAGGTCTGGGTGACAAGGCAAGAAAGTTACAATTACGAACGAGAGGAAAACAAGCATTTGCAATGAAATGGGTCTCAAATTACGTCAAGTTAGAGCAGTTAGCTTTGTAGACTCCTAACTGGACTTTTATTGCCACATTAAATGAAAAAAAAAAAAAAAATGAAAAAAAAAAAAAATGAAAAAAAAAACGGAAAAAAAAAAAAAACGGCGCGAGCGTGCTGCGAAATGAAGAGAGAAAGTAGTCCAGAAACAATAAGGAAAACATGGAGCCTCGTATGTTTCCAGTAGTTTACCGGCACTCTTAAGGAGGACTAAACATCGGAAAAGGCATGACGTATGCATGCCTTTCACGAATGAAAAGAAGCGGATTTTAAAAGGAAAGCCCACGAACCAATGAAAGTGACTGACTTAACATGGGCGTGGTTAAAATCCCACTAAAGAGATTAGAAGAGGGACGGAGCGCTTTGCGCTCGCCCCTAAAAAAAAGGCATTTAATGTACAGATCCAAATCACAAAACAATGGCAAAAGTGAACATTCCCATTTTCGAACATGATTTTTATTGAAGGGTATTCACATCTAGTCCAAATTCAAAACTGATGGTTTGAACTAGTTGAACAATTGTTATTTTCTGTGAATTGCATAGAATATTAATGTGAACCCCCGCTACATTTTTATGAACAGCAGTAGGTTTTTGTCTAACAGGGAAAATATATTTTCTTTTTCAATAAACCTTATTTTCATGCTTGATCTTAACATTTTTTTTTTTTGCCTCTGATTTCAAGTGTACACAGGTTTAAACATCACCAGTGTATTCCGTTTTAAACAAAATAAACAAGTTTGTGCTTTTTCTCAACTACATAGAACAAAGGGTTCTCCAAAGACAAAAACGCTTACAGGTACATCTTGGAGTGACATGTAGCCCATTTCTGAAACTTACATGACAGCAGTAACTTGGCGAAATGGGAGGGTTGTCATCATAGGTCAAAGGTTGCAAGCAACATCTTCATGGAAACTAGACAGATCTGAATTAATGACAGGAGTTTTCACATACTTTCTTGCACAATTCACATTCCTCACTTTTCAGAGTTAAAGAAAATACATATCTACATCTGGAACGTCAAGGCATCAATACAAAACCATCCTACCAATATTTCTATATGTTCCTCCTACTCTTCTTTACCCAAAGACTGGGATTTGCATAGTTTCACCAAAAAAAGAAAAACATGCTCAGAGCTACCAAGCGAGGCACTTTATTGGCTAAAAATCCACATTTCATACGGGTATGGGAAATAAGTGAATTGTTTCCAGAAACTTACTTTTACTAGCTAATAGAAAAGTACCTAGTCAAGTAATAAATTTCTAAGAGTAGGACTACTGTGAGATCATCCCGATGCCAGTTTTAGTTCCAGACACTTTGGCGATACTATGCAGAAATGTAACAGAAGATCACCACCAAGCACTCCATAATCCTACTACTTCACACCGACCACGTGTAAATGTACATAGGGCAGTGATCAGGTGCACTGCAAAGTGCCTTTTTAAGGAAATGTTCTCCATACAGCTTTCCAGAGTGGCACATGTTGTATACCCAAGGGGGCTCTTACACAAACATCTTGACGAACACCATTAGTTTTAAAAAGGTACACCTACTCAGCATTTTAAAACTGATATCATTGAACTAGAAAAGGATTTCCAATCGTTGTCACAGGAGCTCTAGAATATTGCATTTGAAAATATATTTTCCTAAAGCCGGTTTCCAAAATATTAAACCTTCTGCCTTCTTTGAAGAAAAATGTCTGGTACTACCAGAGACCTATTTGTAATCATAACTGACAAAGCTAATCAGTTGTTTTAACTGAGAGAGTGCACAGAGGTATGAAAGATACAGGGATTCATGTGGAATTATCTACACAGAGTGAAGAAAAAAGTTAAAGGTTCAACCATAGACAAACATCAAGGCACAGATAAGACATACAGACAACACAGGACCACACACTGGCACAAAACCTCACAGGTACAAATACTCCCAAAACCGCAGCGGAAGTGCCGTCACTTGGCAGGTGAGCATGTGCTTCTCACAATTCAAAGTTTTTGGCAAAAGGCATTTTGCATGCTTCAAGATTGTTTACCATGTTTATGGACTTAAAAATAAGTAAAATAAATTAAATTAAAAGACCTGTTGGCTAAAAAATAATATTGCGTAAAATGTATTAGGCAGGACGTGCAGCGCTTTACCCATGTGAAAACATGGATAGAAAACAGAAAAGAACTTACTCATGTTTACAATTAGTTTTTTGCTTTTAAGAGATAAAGTGAGTTTTCTTTGTTGACATACACTACAGTTTGTGGGGCTTAGAGATATAGTTAACATGCTCTTTTCTACTTACATTATGGTCAAAAAATTATAAAGGCAACTTAAAGGTTTCATTTTCAATGACATGGATAATTTTACTCATATTGATTTTCATTAGGCTCTAACATTTCCCAGCAACCAATGGTTCCCATTCAGAAGGTGAAAGAATTTGGAGCCAGGATGATCTGGATCTCTAGAGTATTTTTTACTTTAATCATTGGATATGATGACATTTTCTCTCTGATTGTGCCTTAAACAGCAGTAGAAGATTAAAAACAGTCAATGACTTCCACACAAAGTATATACACACTCTTCGTTCTTCTACAGCTCATCACGTGCTAGTCAGCCTATGTAATGGAAAACTGGAGATTCAGAAGTGTGTTAATATCCAGTGACTGTTCAGATCTAACTTTAAAGTGCTATGTGCAGAATTTCTGGCACCAGGAGTCCTGAACCCAAGGAAATCTATGACAGCATACATTTCTGCCAAGGTGGCATTGGGACACGGCCAAAGTAGGGATACTACACTGAATGCTCAAGATTTTCTTACGCAAAATGCAGAGGGGACTACACTATTTACAGGAGCCATTGATTAAAAGGAGATACAGAGTCCAGGTGAGATGTGAAGGACCACAAAGCAGGAGTAGTTTCACTAATGATTAGAGTACATCAGTTTATGTAACATTTGATCGATCACAAATGGGAGAAGAGGGTAGACAAGAGTTACTCAAATCCTTCCCTTCTTGTCTAATTCCAACCAGGTCCGGGAAATGCTCATTGTAAGTATCTGGCACTACTCCTTCAGAGATCAATATGTGCCCTTCACTTATTTGGTTCTAAATTTACATTAAAACCTGCTATTACCTGTGCATTTTTCAGTCACAACCAGACAACACAATACATGCATGGCGGGACACCGGTCACATGTTTTGGTGAATGGTAGATAGTCATTTTCTTAGAATGTTTCAATCCCTTTTTTCGACAGGGTAATATAAAGTGTACATACACCGAGGAAAGTGGAGTGAAAAATAACATTTCTGAAGAGCAGAGATCCTGGGGAACTCAAAGTGAGGTAAATTGTGATCAGTGCTTCAGGTTCTCATTAAGATAATGATGTGGGGTATGTGCACAGATGCTCTGTTTCTATGCATTTAAGGAGGGGCATGTTCGATGCGGTTATTTTATAGGGACAAGTGCAGCTACTGCCCTAGCTGAAGCCAGGTACCAGTAGGAAATCTAGGATATTATAAAGAAAAAAATAGATGGGGAGAAACCTAAAGTGCATGAGCACTTATTGAAGGCGTAAGGTTAAATCCCCTGCCTCCCCAGAAAGCTAACAAACATTGCATACTTCACCCTACTTAAACAGGACATCATTGGTGTAAATCAATCTACACTAATGCAAGATTCTAGCAAAAGGTTTCATTGATTCAGGTATCATGGACACATTCTAGAATCTACCACCTTACTCTTGTGGGTGAGAACGTTTGAATTTCAACAATTAATATTTTGACATAACCAGAGAGCTTTGATTCACCTACTCCAGGGACTGTGAGCTTGAGGCCTTGAAACACCATAAACCACATGAAGAAACTCGTAGGTCACAAAAGCAGAGAACTTGTGGGAGGCAGAAGAGAAGTAGACCAAGCAGTAACTGATGATCTAATCTATCTAATTCAGCCTAGATGGCAGTGACCCCAAAATACCGTAGCAGAAGGTCATTTAACAGTTCCGCCGCCATTCAATTGATGCGTTCCCATCATCTGTTGTTGTTTCTAAAGGGAAAGGGGAAACCACAAGAACACTCACTAAACCATTTCCCACCAGGACACCACTAAAAGTAAAACACAAACATCCTTCAGGATGTGCTAGAGACCGGTTGTCCCATTGCCTTTATGAGAACAAGGAAGTCGTCCATGTGAGCCATAATGAGATGTTAAAATCCCAACCAGATTACTGGATATTCACTTAACTGTAAAACACAAATTTGTGGCAATTACTTTTTCAGCCCTTCACTCTTACAGAAGACAGAACATTCAATTTTAGTCATCATATGTATGTGAACCACACACTTATGCAGGCCTGGGCCGGCATAATCATTTAGCTAGTTGGAAAGTCAAAGACTGCACTGCTGGTTTACAATCATAAATCTTTTACACACATTTATAGATTTAGCAGGTTTCATCCAGATCAATCTCAAATGACAATCAGAGCAGCAATATCAGAAGGGCCCCATTTGCCTGTCTTACTATAAAGTGTAAGTTTTTTGGGGGACTTTTCTTGGTTTCCGCTTTGTGTGATAAAGATGCAAGGCACAATCTAGCCTAGATGAGTACCAATTTGCAAAGAATGTTTTGAATGATTTCCTCTGATTTCCTATAGTAGCAATGCAAACTGCAAAAATGCTGCTCAGACACCATTACAACATCTTGTAGTAAGCAGGACTGGAGTCAGAACCTACCTAGTCAAAGAGGTCAACAGCAGACTGCACAAAATCTAAGAGGAACTGCTCAGTCTGACCGGCAATCTACTCCTAAAGAGCTACTGCACTGCCAACTGTTGGAACACCTTTAAATATATCAATGTGCAATATTGTAATGCCGCACTGGGTCCCTTCTACGGACGTACCATTAAAACACAGACAATACTTGGGTTTAGTAAATTCAGCCGTCTGCCACTAGACTTCAAAAGCAGTATCAAGTAAAATGGTAGAAAGAGGAACTTTTTCTGTGATTATGCACAGTGGCTAAGAACTCGCAGTCTAATGTTGCGCATTTACTTTGCAAAACCTACCACTCTGAAACGGATTGTGCTGCTTTCCCAGAGGTTTTGCTGTACAGTTCTCTGAAAAGATGCAGTCCCATGGCATTGGTGGAGATGCAAGAGGTGGAGTCTCTCCAGCATTAGATGGGAAATTGCCCAGACATGCACAGCATACCAGGAAAAGGCAGCTTGTACTTTTCAGTGTGTGCTTGAATAAAGCTTGTGATTCAAAAAGAATTCTCACCACTTGACGGGACACCCAAAGAAAGCCAGTACCGAAAAGGATTTGCTGCACAGCTGGACGGGACACCCCAAGAAAGCCAGTGCCGAAAAGGATGTACTACACAGCTTTGACGGGACACCTCAAGAAAGCCAGTGCTGAAAGCAATTACTGCACAACTTGACGGGACACCATCCCCTTTTACTGGAACCTAATTTCAATGCATCTCCCTGCTATCCTCGAGCTTACATTCTTCGAATTTCTTAACGGTCTTTCGATATGGTTTTTATGGAATAAGTGGCAGTCATGCACTTTTTTAGCCAAATTACAACACAAAGCTAAAGGAGGGATGATCTTTCAAACCTTCGGAAATATTACTGTCTTTACTGTTAAACAGAATTGGACGTACCTCTCTCCTGAGGTCCCATTCTACACCTACTATTTGGCACCAACTGGAACACTCCCTAACCACACCGTTTTCAATTTAAGACATGATTTACATTTCACAACCTCCTAAGTCGTTATTCTCACCAATCCTCCCTCACTCGGTTTCTCTGGCTACACCCCTTCGCTCTTGCTCCAACTCTCCAAAAGAAAATCATGTACATACCCCCTATCTGGTACAATTAAAACATCAAATTAACAAAGTCCTCTCCTGCAAAGAATGGATTCATAAGGGGATTATAACTATAGATCAACTACTTTTGGATGGAACCCTTCTCAAAATTCACGGTATTCAACAAGAATTCATAATTTCTACACACTATGCCACTTGATACGAACATCTCAAGGTTATTCTCCTTCAACTTTTTCCTCACCCAAGTCTCACATTCCAACACTCTAACCTCATTTTCTATTCTTAAAATTTGGAAATAAGGGCGTCCTTCATTTATACAACTTTAAATAAATTCCCCCGTTGACAGATCAAAGTCTGCTGTTGAATTACAACAGGAAGATGATCTTCAACAAGCTAGCTCTCCTATCTGGAGACATATTTTGTCTAAACCAGCGGTTCCGGATCTGTGGTCCAGGGTCCCTTGGGGGTCCACGACTGCTTAGAAAATTAAATAATATTAACAGATTAATCCCCCCCCAGCTTTCAGTAATGACTCAGTGGGGGGTCCCCATATTCCAATAATGATTCAGTGGGGGTCCTCACGTTCCAGTAGTGAAAGTGGGGGCCCACAGAAGTAAAAAGGTTGGGAACCACTGGTCTAAACTTCACTCTACTTTGCATTCACTTAGCACAGCATAAACATGTTTTTTTCCACAATGGACAATTGTTTTTATCGCCACGTCTCCATCACTTTAAACTCACAAATGACAAGAAGTGCTGGACATGTCTTCAGGACAATGGTGACTTTCTACACGTTTTTCTGAACGTCCTCATGTTACTACATTTTGATTAAAAGTTTGGGAGAAAATCAAGTTTTGTCTATTGATATACCTGTCGAAAACATACACATTTTATTTTAGGAGGCTCCATGTTATGGTTGAAAAATGTGTTGGCTAACTTATTCATACTGCACTACAAATGATCACATGTAATTGGAAGGATACCACCATAATTTTATTTGTCGATTGGCAGAACTTGCTACGTCATAACCATACAATGGATAGAGGTAACACCAATACTACACACCTGATGATTAAACAAGACTTGTTGGGGCTGCCACTCACATCCTCATCTAGACAATTTATTATTTCTTTAGTTTCCAATACTATTTAAAACCCCCATAGCTTCTTACAGAATTATTAGGCTGCTTTACATGTCACAATTTCGCTGTTTATAGTTCTTAGACTTTATTAAAATGTTTTCCCTCTTTCATCCTATTATTCTTCAAAATCCTTAAAATGCTACTTGCCTGAATTTGATTATAGCACGAATATACACTCTACTATATATTTAGTATCGGTATTACATGTCATGCTGAATTCCCATATTCTTTAATGTATGTGATTTTACATAGTCATTTCTACTTCCAAAACCGTATATTGGTTGTAAAGGTGGCATCGTAACAATCTAACTTTGTTCCGCTTACAAGCTGTTAAATGACCTAGAAAGGGCATAATATGCCAACTACTCTAGACACTGTATGTGACTATAGCTGGTGTCTGCGTGGCAGGCAATATAGCAGGTGTCAGAGTGCATTAGTGGAGGAGACGTTGAGGGTCTGCCTTGTGCCCCTACAGTAGCCTGAATGTAAGCGGAGAGGGAAAGATTCTGCCCAGCCTTGAAAGTGGAAAGACTGCAAAGGCATTCCTATCCCCTGCATGAGAAACACCCAGCAAAAGGGGGCAACGAGAGAGCAAAGCCAGGAGAAAGCAAGGCAGTGTATGGGGCTCCAAGTCCCGCTCCAGAGTTTCGGCTGAGAACGGCACCGCAAGACTGCACAAATTTAACCAGATTGCCTGCTAGGTGCAATGAGGTCTGCCTCCAAAAATGGAAACTATGCTGCTGTTAAAGTACAGCCACTCTGCCTGGGAACTGCTGCAACTCAGTTTGACCAAATGGCCATGGAAGCCACAAATGCTGAAGATGCTGTAAATGCAATGACAGGATCAACTGCGCTACATTCATCTAGCAAATCCAGTTCCAAACGGAGACTGCAATGCACAGCAAGGAGGCAGGCTTTGCCAGACTGCCTCCAAACAAATGCTGCGGAATGAAAAGGTAACACGGGCCTTCACCAACAATCGGAACGTTGAGGCTAAAACAACCGCTGAAAACTTGACCACGAGGACTTGAGACGTTTACCGCCAACATAAATATTGGGGATAAGAAAGTGCAAATAGATTACGCATCTGACCATGGGCGCTATCATAATGACACCTGGGCCGAAGGTTTTGCCCGTGCTACAGAATACTGGGGACCATACTTGATAGGGTCAAACGGCTGGAGTGTTCTGTGGGAGCAGTGTGGGAATCGCCAATAAGGAGAACGTAACCAGACTACCACCCTATATTAGCTAATCAAATTGTTTTGTGCAGCATTTAGCTGTGTGATTAAAACACAAGTTTTGACAATACAGACCAGCACTGGGCTTCTTATTATTATCATTGTTGGTTGGCCAATGAGTACTGTGCTCTTACCTCCCCACATCCGGGCACACGACCACCCTGGAAGCCCTGTCACTGGTAGCCCTTGCTACCCTGTCAACTGCAGAAAGGGGTGCCCGTGGGCCAATTTGCAGAGGACAGGCCCAAGAATGCCAGTGGGGAAAAAAAACCGACATCAATCATCATTGATGGAAGACCAGCAGTTCCCACATGGCCTGTGCCCCACCCCCTATGAAATGGGTATGACACTTGCTCAAAGAGATAAAGTAGGTTGGTGCCTCCCAAGACAAAAACAGTCCAACACAATCAGATAGCACTAGAAGGGCTACACAACCGGCACGTCGGACAGAAACTATTACATTTCATTTACTCCCCCAACCGGTATGAAGAGTCAATGGAGGGTCGAATCGCGCTGCACTAGAATCCACATCTTGTGGCCTATTATTGAGATGAAATGCCAATTTGTTAACTCCAGCCCCTTCCCATCTTTCCAGACAAAAACATTTTGCAACAGACACCAAGTTGCACTCACCAGAAAACTTGCCTATGCATACGCAATAAAAGCTGCACATCGCAGCCACACTTCTAAACTTGCCACGTTTTGAATCGCCCCCTCTTACAACCTTTACATAAAAGGTGTTCTCTTAAAATGAATGCTCTTTTGAGAAGGGGGTTTGTGGGAAACCTGCTGTTTTAAGAGCAGTATGTGAAGTAAACATGGTTTCGCACGAATCATGAAGTAAATCATTTTCATGACTAATAGTTATTTTCACTCCATCGGAATCGCATTTAAATGTAGGTTTTTGGATTCCTGATGCACACAAATGTTCTGCAGCTCCTCTATCGATTAAAACACCTGTGCGAGGCTGGCGTTTCCTTAATGCATGAATAAACAGCTGAAAGGTGCCTGGTTTGGCTCGGATACACACGTGCAGGACTTAAAACACCTGTTGACCAAGTTGAGCTACAAATACTTGCATTGTTAAACTCTCCTAAACAGCAGCATACAAATCGTGAGGCAGGTGCAATCACAAATTTACACTTAAAAAGCGGTTGCTCTGGAAATAGTGTCCTGCATATACCTGGTTACACAAGTGAAATACTTCTCTATTAAAAATACAACTACATCATTTGCTGGCTTATGAAATGACAGGGCCTCGTTGTCATTGCGAACAAAGCATTGTACAGCTAAAAAACCTTTAAACACACCACAGAAGAATTAGCCAACTTGTAACCTGTGCTATAATCCGGCAACAAAGAATTGTAAAAATATGTACGGCAACTAGTTAATGTGGATGTGATAGATTTGAGTAGCATAACAAATTCGATTTACAGCAGAATCAAATAAGTTATCCATTTACTGCCACTGGTATTGGTTGAGGCCCAAACACAGGAGACGCAAAGCAGGAAAACAGTTTGTCCTGCGCTTATAGAATTCCAGATTCAATTTATGCAGCTCTAAAAGCCTAGTCATAGCCAATCAATGGAGCCCGTTGAGTCACCATGCAACCTAGTCTGTCTAGTGCGGACTAGAACGCTGCCTCACAATCGCCAACACCACACACGTGCTTCCCGAGGTAATGGACGATCTTAGTCCACAGCACTCAGTTTATGCAGGAATCTTCTGTTCCACTGAACAGTTCTGCACGGTTTTTGTAAAACTGAAGTACAGTGTCAATACCTCTAAATGGGGGGTGCGGGGGGGGAATTCCAAGCATTGGCAAAGTCCACTAGTTTTGATCTTTTATGGTAAAATGCAAAATCGATATTAAACATGAAACCGCAATAAAAGGAACAAGCATTTGCAAGGCAATGGGTTTTGCTTTTGCTCGAGTTAGACATATTAGCGTTGTTAATTCCTAACTGGACGTTTCTTGCGACAAATTGAAAATGAAAAGTAAAACAGTTGACATAAGCAAGCCGATTCAAAAGCGCCACGGCTGCAATGAGCGCTAAGGCGACACACAAAAGGGAAAAAAAAGTTTACTCGCAGTAAAAAAGTATCGGCAAACGAGCAATTATCCATGTAACAAAGTTGTTGTCCACGGCGGTAACAGAACTGCCCAAAAAAGTGACAAACGTAAAAGCATTTACCAATGATACCAAAGGATTTTTGAAATTCAAGCCCACAAACAAGTGAAAGTGATGGGTGTGGATGGCTGGCAAGGGGGTTTAAAAACCCACAAGACTTACAACAGATCAAAGTGCCTGTGCACTCGACCTAAAAGGGCTGCATTCTAAAGTTAGTGTGAATGACTGAAAGAAACATGACCCATTTATATATTATAAATAAATAAATAAAATTAAAAAAAAAAAAAAAAAAACACCCCACACATGAAATAAAAGCAGACTGACCAATCAGCGCCGATGCAGAAGTGGATTATTGCCTCAATGTAATGGGACCCTACCCTGTTCTGTGATAGGAGCTACTTATTTTCAATGAAAATCATCCTGAGCTACTAATATTAGTGCTGTAATAGTAATCACGTCAGACTAGATTACATTAGTAGCGTCCTTATGTGAGATTTCCATCAGTGATCATCTCAGTGAATCAAGTGGGCTACCACCAGTATGGTAAATGCAAATGCTCTGTCAATTTGGAATGTCTTGTACATAGGTTACATATAACAGCTGCTATTCCCATGCAATGCCCCTTGAAAAGATGATGTTAGCAATAAGAATCCTCAGTGTCACATGATCTATGACGCAAACATCAGCTGACGAGTTTTAAAAATGCACATAATCGTCTTGCAAACAACCTGACGTTTGGGGTTATATATAAATATAAAACCATGCAAAAAAGTTTTACAGGCAGCTGGAGAGCTACCAGTAGCTCAAGAGCTTCACACTGGAGAAATCTGGTCTAGGTGGAAATTCACATGTGAAAGATCAAAATGGTATCACTCCTTCAACATTGTGAAAGATTTCGCCTCACAAGCTGCCCTCTCCAACTCCATCATCCCCTTGCAGAATCTCTGTTACAATCTCTCAATTCTTCATCAACAAAAATCACTGCCATTTAAAGTAACACCAACCTGACACTGGACCCGAAAAAACCTGACCACTGCCTCCCTCTCGTAGCCAAAGTACCAAAGCTAACCACTAAGCCCATCATCACCCCAGAAACAGTTGCCATGAAGTTAATCTAATCAAGGGCCCCCTTGGGCCCCTCTTCCCACCACTCCAGAGGACTGCAACCCCCTCAGTGCCATGCTCACACCCACTGTGAATGCTTCCAGCTATTCCGTAACCTTTCCAGATGCTTGAAGCCAATCACCTGTCCCTCTGCAAACCCTTTAATGCTCGCCAACTCCAGGCAAACACCCTACCACCATTCCCGGCGAAGGATTTAGATATCAGACACCTCACTGAATATCCCAAAGACCACCAAATCAGACACCACTCAGTCTAATTTTGGACCCAACCACCGCACGGAAACTTAACTGCCCTTGTCAGCCCACGGATGAGATTCACATGACTCTGGACACAGGCCGTTATCATCCACAGTGTGCAACCGTCTCCCACCCACTTAGACACCTACAAAACAATGTAGTCCAAGGACACACACCAATGGATATGCTCTTTCCGGACTGGAAGGACCCAATCAGCCTGACCCCATACACCTCAGATGCTCGCGGAGTTCTGCAATGATCTGCCCTTTCCTCAACCCTCTTCAACACACACAATTCCTCTAGCCAGCATCATCCACTCAATATCCTCGCCTACGCGGACGACATCTAGCTCATTCTCTCCCTCACAGACAAGATGCCCAATATCCAGATCAAGTTCAAAGCCTGCATGACGGAAATCGCATATAGGATGAAGACTAATTGTCTAAATCTGAACACCACAGGACCGAAATTGTGATCTCTGGGAAGAGCACTTCACTGTGGGGCTCCCCCTGGTGGCTGGCAGAGCTAAGACCAACACTCACCCACATTACCTGCACCAAGAACCTCAAGATTGTCAGTGATGGCAAATTCAACCTGACCGCCCTGTCTCATGCTTCCATATCCGGAAGATGCAGAGGAAGATTTCCAGATGGCTCCCAATCAGGACACGGAAAGCCAGCCTGGTCACAAGCAAGCTGGACTACAGGAACACCCTCTATGCTGGAATAAAAAAAAAAAAAAAAAAAAAAAAAAAAAAAAAAGTGTCTTTAGGAAGGCCCATCAAGGAAAACAGGAGGGAGTCCACCGAAAGGCAGGATATACAGAGCACCATTATATTCTGTTGTCCCAACTTTCAAGTTCAGAATGATGAGAGTATCTGCACATCCTGCACGTCAAACTGCTCTTTCCTTAAACCGATACAATAATAAGCTGCCTGATCATCTGATTTATGCCATACTGCATACATTTTTGGGGGGCACAATACAACCCAGACTTGATTTATAGGATAACGCACACTCGGGCAGTAACAGGAGCTCAACACAATATAAGTGTTCCGAAATAGAACAAAGTAGCAAAATATTGTTAAACATAAGCAAATGCTTATAGGCAGACTTGTCATCACTGATAAGTGACCTAAGGCTATGGTTATAAATTCTACATTTACAAGGAGTATAGCATACACAGGTTCAATTACAGAAAACCATCTCAAACAATCGCAACTGATTCAGTGGATTACTCGTTTCTGCCGGGAATTTCCTGGGCACTTATGCTAAGCGGAGTCCATGCAAAAATGTAACAGCTGTATCAGTCAGAGTAATGTAAGGGTGGGTGCAGGAGCAGAACACGCATATTTAGGATAGAAAAATATTAGATTAGTCAAGTCAGGAAAAAAAAAAGTTTATTTTGAGCTCTGTAATCACTTCACACTTGACATGCCCAAACATGTTAAACTCAGATGTTCAGTAGAACCATTCTTTAAATATTTTTTGGGATACATAACCACGTTTCCAAAGTTGGAGGAATCAAGAGAAATGCACTACAAAATTAGATTTTAGCTTGATTTACCTCCATCACTCATATGCGTTCCATTGGGTTGGGGTATTATAGCGTGCTTACGACATTAAATTTGGAAAGGTATGAAACTGACTTAGTACAGGTCATCTACTACTCTTGTGGAAGCATTACTATGTGACTGGTGGTAAGATTTTTGTTTTACAAGATCCATCTGAAAAAGTGACATAGTAGATGGCTAGTAGTCTGTAATAAAGCTTTAATTTTTTTTCATAAAGTGAAGAGCAGGCTACATAAGTATTACCAAAAGGAGTCTCTCTCGTAAACATTAGGCAAAGGAATTTAGATTTGCTAGCAATTCTAAATTATCAACAGGCAAAAAAATGGACCATTTAAAATTTCCCTAACATAAAAAAGTTTCTTTTGACAGACGTAACCCAGTCTAAAGTCAAAGAAGGCTGAGTAGATGGCACTTCAGTGTTTTATTTGAGCTCCTAGGTAAGAAAAAATAATATATTTTTCCCCAGACAAAACCTCAAGCAGGACAAACCAATCAAGTCATGGAAACTAAACATTAAGTTTAGTCAACCAAAAGTTCAATTTGACCAAATTCCATTTTGAACGGAATCCCGGGCAAAGGGACATTTCCACCTGTGAACTCTATTCGTCGACAGCAGATCTATTTTAAAATAAAAATAATGCTTCACAAAACCAATGAAATTCAATATACATATAAAAAAAGAGCAAAATATCACAGTGCATCAACATTATAAGAGTCATCCATCCTTAACTATTGCACACAGTATACACATTGCCATGTTTAGAGAAACAGTACACAAAGTCCAAAGAAGCTACTACCGCGAGATACATTACTGGAATTGATATATTTCCATTATTCTTTCCCAACATGGCTTTAGGCCGCAGCAGTTCATTCTGTGTGAAGGCTGTACTAGAAGACAGTACAGGTAATTGGCAACAGGACTGGAGCTAATTGCCAGAGCGTTACAATTATCCAAAATGGTTAGCCTTCACTGGGCACATGGACTTAGTCAATTTATCCTGGCTCTGGCTAACAACACTTTGTTGTACTTCTTAATAAAAAAAAAAATGAAAAGAAAGAATTGTGTTCTTAAGTGGCAGTCAGTGACAACGGTTGGATTCTGATCACAGGGGATAAGTTAACCTGAAAGATCTGTTGTGCTTTCCTCCTCAACTCCTCATCTGACGATCTCCGATCCACCTTAACGACCCTTAACTTCAGTAGGTTTACTTGGCTCTTACTTAGTTTTGGGGTTTTCTGCACAGGGATTAAGGTTTTTGATTTCTTCTTCAGTGGCACATCCTGAGCATCTGCTACTGGTTTCCTCTTCTGCCCTGCCTGGTGGTTATGCCTGTCCTTCTCTTCTCTAGGATCTACTTTGGGCTTGCTTTTAGAGCCCATGGATTGAGCTCCAACACTACAACTTTGAGACTGGGCACTCAGAAGTCGGCCATTCAGGATTCCTGAAGCTTTACAAGCATTATACTCCTTCAGCACATGTCCATTGGGCCCTTTTAGCAGAGCACCATTCAGACGTCTTGCGGCTATGATGACAGAGTCTGGTGCCTTCTTAATTAAATACTTAAACCCCTTAGGGGTTTTCTCCCTCGATGTCATCTTAGTGTTCTTTCCTGTCGGGGAATACTTTGCAGAACCAGATAGCATAAGGCGCTTAAGCTCGGATGGTGACATTCCTAGGGACCTCTGTTTGCATTTTGCTTTCAAGGATTCTGCTGTGGCTTTCAGTGGAACCAAAGCTTCAAGGACAACAGATAGTCTCACTGCAGGGTAGACTCCAGGATACATATTGGCAGGAAAACCCACTGTTGATTTGCTGGTTTTATCTGATGCAGTCTGTTTCAATGGCCTCAACAATAGTTGAGTGGAATTACCTCGTGAAACAGATTTGGTAGACACTTTAGTTGAATTTATTGAGATACCCACAGGTGCATTAGATACCTTGGTTGCCGGGGAGTTTAACGGAGACTTAGAAGACACAGATTCAGCAGCAGTCATTTTGGAAGCATTTTTTGGCCTATTACCTGTCTGAGGTGGGGTATTGGCTGTGCAGGAATTGTAGCCATACACATCCTTGCTTCTTAAAATGGTTGGTTGAAATCCTTCTTCCCTGAGACCTTGCAGAAAGGCCACCAGCTGTGTTTCTGTGTCCGTAAGGTCCTTGGACATTGGGTTGAAGACCCGGAGAGCCTCCTCCAATGCCTTCTTTCCGACAGAAGAGATTCTTGACCAAGAATGGACTGCTTTTTCTTCCACATGGTCCACATCAACATTCATGGCATGGGGCTGTGAGGAGCTGCTAAGCGATGCAAATTAATCTGACACCTTGACAGGACACCTTGAATAAAAATAAATAGGAAAAACATGTCAGTATATCTAGATAAATATTAGATTTCAGTCAACAAATTCATTGCAAATATTTTCGTGGTTATTGCAGGTTAGATTAATCGGTCAAGTGCAAAATAACACTTGATTCGGTAAAGCTCTGGTGAAGCAGAATAGCAACAGAAGAAAGGTCTTGCAGGAAGTCAAACAAGGGTTTATTACAACTGATCACCGTAAATAGTTTTAACAATTTAACAAAACATCGGAATAGCAAAGAAGATTTGTGAAGAGAAGGTAGCAGTAACAAAAATCCTAAGAGACAATTACTGCAGTCCTGGATTGGTCCAACCTTTTCGCAATGATCTTAGACAGGTCTGGAAGTCATCTAGCAAAAGAAAACTAGGATTTTCGACCAGCTCCTTCCTGGCCAGCAAATCTAATACGAAACACTGTAAAAATGAAAGTGAAAATCCAGTCTGCAATTAGCATTTAAGGTTTTTTGAAGAAGAAATAAAAGAAAATAAAAAAATAAAAAAAACTATCCGGGGCATAGGCCAGCTAGAAACATAAGTAAAGGTGGCCCCAGCCCCTTAACTATATTGTGCCATATCTATTCAACACTTATTTCTTTACAAGGTGTTAGAAGTCCAATAGGGGCTAAGGGGGAGTGATATAGGGGGGGAACAGTAAGGGTATGAGAGAAAGAGAAAGACTGACTTTTTACAGTTTGCTCTCCGGTTTGCTTCACTGTGCATTTTGTTAATCCAGTTACATAATCAAATGTACGACGACCTCCATTGTTTAATCAGGAAACATGCACAGAAAGGTGTCACGTTCATTTAAAAAATAAAAAAAAATAAAAAAAAATAACTCCTCTCCCCCCCCCCACACTCCTGCAGTAGACACCTGCTCATCACATAAGGACACAAGGGCCTCAACATTCGAATACCTATTCTGCAACTGCAGTCAATTTAAACATTTCATGGTCATAACCTATGAACAGTGTCATTAAAGCCCTAAGGGATGCAAATTTGCTATCACCTTCAAACAACTCCATATTTTTTTTTTGCACCTTCAGATGCCTCTAGTTTCTATCAACTAGTGTCAGAACCACATTCAGAGGGCATCCTGGCAGGCAGGAGCTACTAGGCCCAACCATAGGGTTGCAGCCTTTTACTCATGATGTCCAGGAGCCCCGCTGTCTATCAATCCTTAGCAACACGGTCAGATATCCATTCAGCACTAGACTCTGGCTGAGGCGGGGGCGAGGGTTTGGTAGACATTTAAAAAAAAAAAAAAAAGTTCAACAGCAGAAAAAACAATTGTCCAGTCAAATACTTACTTTGAGCGTGAAATGAGTATTGGTATACTTTCACAAAGTAAAATACGGCATACACAAACAATGCACACAGCTCCCCGAGGTCAAGCCTCTAAGCGTTGAATGGCAGTTTGAATTTCACTTCCATCGCTCGAGCGGTAGTGGTTATTTCCCATTCCTTTTAGGTGACATTCTGGTTGGGCCTCATTACAATTCTGAGTTACTCTAGTACCACTCAGAATTTGTTAGAAGGAAAAAAAAAAAAAAAAAGTCAAGTGTCTGAGAATTCAAACACTATCTTACAGACAAGTTCCTCTGGGGCTTTCAGTCCTACCTGCACCAGCAGGGCTGGTCTGCAAAAGCATCTCAGGCGAGTTTCACACATGTGGCTCTGAAGGGCCCACAGATTGATGTCCTCCATGTTCCTCACTGGCGACAACAAGTTTTCTTGGTTAAACGCTCCCTCCCTCCCCCGGGAACTGGTTCACACTGGCCAGCACAGCAGCCATGCCTCACGATGATGGCATCGCACTAGGCTACAACCCTTTTCTTCCTCAAGTGCCTCCCCTCTGGCATATAGCGTCACTATACCTGTTCCTCACTTGGACAATGTTCTGACCAACACAGAGGCGGCGTCTGTGCAGAGGAACCTGCTTCTGTCATGCAGAAGTTGCAGTTAATCCTCTGCACGGGCAACGATCAGTGCAGCAGTGGTCTTCTTACACCTCACTACAGGGATCCACTCGACAGGATTCCCCACTGAACCCCACGCTTGCCAGCGTTCTCCCCTTCCTCACAGGTCTTGGTAAGCTGGCAGGCACTGGTTCTCCAGGCTCATGTGGTCTTGGATGCCTCTGGTGATGTCCCCTCAACAAGCTGGGAGACTGGCAGGCCTTACCCCAGGGTCTTGAATAGCTTCCCCTCTGGCTGCTTCACAGTTGACAATTTTGGGGGACCCTGAGCTCCCTTTCTTTTTGTCTATTTACAGTCTCCAAAGGTGACCTAAGGTCTGAGTCTTTGAAGTTTTTTTTTTTTTTTTTTTACGGGGGGAGTGGAAGAGGGGGAGCTTGCAGGAGATAGGGTGGGGAGCGTTTGCTTCCTTTTGGAGTGCCCTTTCTCCAGAAGAAAAAAAAAAACTGTTGCAGCAGGAGCAACTCAAAGTCCCACAACACAGGCCATAGAAGTGACTAGAGCTCAAACCTGGGTGTTAGTCACATTAATGTGTGAATTAAAAGGTTACCAGAGGGACTCAGCCCTACTCTGATTCTCTTCAGCTTGGCTCTCGTTCCTCCAGTGGGAGTCCCATCCAATACAGGGGAATGCTGCAATCCCCAAATTTGTCTGGGAGCACTCCTCTACTTCCAGTCAGCCCTGGGTCTCCAAATATGGAACTAGAATTTTCCATGTAATGTGTCTACTAATCACTACACGGTATGCTGCCACCACTGCCCTTGCCCTGACCAACTCCTCACCTTTCACCACAAGGAGGTTAGCCCTTTGGGTGCCCCTCCTGGCCTAACAAGACTAATCAATGAGAAGACTATGTAATGGCACACATGAATGAGCCGCGTTTGCCCATCGAGAAGGAAAAAAAAAAAACAGATGTAGACACATCATTGCAACCGGAGCACTCAGGACAGGGCTGCAGGTATATCATGCAAGGAACTCTTATGTCTCAACAACCAGTATACATGGACAAGCGTCAACCAAACCTTTATGTACCAGTATGAATCAGTGTGCAGCAAACGATAAGCAATTATTTTTTAGCGTACTCTGGGAACTCAGTTCTTTTAGTCAACCGATTTAAGTTGTAGGAGAATATATGGTAAATAAATACTGCACAGCGCCATGTTCAGCTCATTGCCACAAACATTGAAATAAATTGAGAATTAAAAAGCAAATAATAAAATCAGAAGAACCATTGCCCAATGTCAAATATCAGATATTCTGCTTAATGACTATCTCCTTGAAGTGTGCTACTATCAAGAAAGACCATCTGTATGTAGCCTTTATGGACATGAGGGCGGCATTTGATCTGGTGCCGAGACATACCTTCTGGGAAGTACTGGATCAGATAGGGTTGCCCTACAACCTTCATCATCTATGGGTCAGGCTAGATACAGATACGTAAGCCCAGATGAGGTGGAATGAGCAAGGAGGGGGTTTAATCCCTCTGGACCCCCACTGAGCATAGAGTGAAACAGGGTTCGGTCCTAGCTCCCACGCTCTTCGTTTATGAATGTGTGGTGGAGTGTTAAAATGATGTGCAGCACAACACCCCCAAGATAGCTGGTGCTCACATCCAATTATTGCTCTTTGCTGATAACACCCTGTTACTCTCTCACACACCGATGGGTCTCTAGCATCTCCTTAACCACTTTGTGGATTTTAGCAAACGTATGGGGCCTGGAGAATAATGCTGGTAAATAAAAGCTCATGACCATAAATCCCCAGCGTTCATTTAGACACAACCTGGAAACAAAGCACTTAATTGCACAATGCTTCTTTTGGCCAGAACCTGGTGCCCCCTGGTATCACTGGAGGTCCCCTCAAGGGGGTTAGGTGGAAGAACCCCCCCAGTTTGAAGACCCCTGTGTTAAAGTGAAATGGGCATTCTACAGTTCAGTTGTGAATTTCTTTGGTATTCTAGGGAACATGTGTTCATGTAGGTAATTAATGTACAAGTTACGTACCTTTGGTAACAAAATATCTGGTAGAGACATTTTCTAGTTGCAGATTCCTTACCTTAGAAGTTTCCCCCATGCGTCAGACTGGATCTGGAGATTTTTTTCTTAGAGCAATACACTTGCGCGTCGGTAGGTGGCGTCAGTCGACTCCGCAGGCTTCGTGGTCGCCGTGATGACATCAGGAGTAGTACATAGACGCCACCCTTGCACAGTGACGTCAGTTTCCTTTAACAACTTTCCACACCAGAGCCGCTAAGAACACTGATATTGGTGTGCCAGAGCTAAGGACCTCAAAGAGGGGAATCCCTGTCCCTAGAAATCAGTTCGCAAGCGGGGAGGACGGGTGGGCGGTAAGGAATCTGCAACTAGAATATGTCTCTACCAGATATTTTGTTACCGAAGGTAAGTAACTTGTACATCTGATAGAGACTTCTAGTTGCAGATTCCTTACCTTAGAATAGATACCCAAGCAATGCCATCATCGGTGGTGGGCTGCGAACTAAGATCATACTAGAAAGTCCTGCAGGACCGAACGACCAAAGTAGCCGTCCCGACTGTCTAGGCAGTAATGCTTAGCAAACGTGTGCAGAGACGCCCACGTAGCTGCCTGACAGATATCCAGGACAGGAACTCCGCGTGCTAAAGCAGTGGATGCAGCAGTGGCCCTGGTAAAATGAGCCCACAAGCTGTCAGGAGGTTGCTTTTTCGCCAAAGCGTAGCACATTTTGATGCAAAAAAGCAACCATTGAGAGATCCCAGTGTTGATAAACAACCTGGCGCCGGGTAAGGTCTCGACTGTGCGACCAGTGTCGGTACGGATCCGGAGGCGACCTCGGTGGCCGGGGCCGAAGCCGCCAGCACGGAAACCAAAGGCCCCTCAGCCAAGCCCTTTGGGCCCGAAGTCGCCATATCGGGGTCGGCACACCCAAAGATGAGGTGCATGGCCTCGTAGAACTCCTAGAGTTGGGCGGGGCTCGCTCCGGCAAACTCAGGGAAGCACGGAATCGACCCAGGCGTAGGCTGAGTACGGATGCCTAGTTCGTGGACGGTCGAGCGAGGGGGTGAAGTCGAAGAGCGATGGGACTTCTTACCTTAACCCGAAGATTTCGAAGACGACGAGTGGTGATGGCTCCGCGACCGATCGAGACCTTCCTATTGAGCGGGATCTACGTGGAGTTGAGTGACGGGCCACCATCAACTTTAGGGACCGCTCCCTCAAAAGCCTTCGGATGCACTGCCCGGCACTCTGAGCACGACTTCAGGTCGTGGTCGCTCTTGAGGCACCATAGGCAGACACGATGAGGGTCCGTCACCGACATCATGCGGTGGCAGTCCTCGCACAGCTTGAACCCGGTCTTCGGGGACATCCTCGACACAAAGGTCGCACCAAAAAATAACCGAGGCTAGCTCTCTCTCAGATCAGCGCGTGGCGCCTAAAGAAGAGGACTGACGTCACTGCGTGAGGGTGGCATCTATGTACTACTCCCGACGTCATCACGGCGACCACGACGCCTGCAGAGTCGACCGACACGCAAGGGTATTGCTCGAAGAAGAAATCTCCAGATCCAGTCTGACGCCTGGGGAAAAATTCTAAGGTAAGGAATCTGCAACTAGAAGTCTCTATCAGATAATTGTATTATTTTCCTAGATCCGAGTAAAAAGTAAATGACAGTGGAACATGAAAGCTGAACCTGTAAAATAAAGTTGTGAAAACGGTTGCTTTCTATTTTACGCAAAGAGACTGCGCCGACCATAAAATGGACAAAATTAAATATATGGTGATTTTGAATATAGTTTGATCTTTTTATAGATATTATTTTATCTGCAGTTATCAAGAGCTATTGTACTGCTTAATCTTTTTAACAAGGTGTTCTTATGGTTGTTTTAACAATGTATGAAGATTAATAATGTTATGTACTTTTATGGCTGTTTAAGTAATTTATGGTGATGAACTGAGAATTAGAAAACGGATAATAAAATCTGAAGAATCGAAATACAATGGAAACTAAGTAGACTGATAGCTTTAGTACTTTGCTGGGTCATAAAAAGCACTACTAGGAGCGTGCTGCCTAGCGTAAAGCAGTACAACACTTCTTATGGGGTAGTGAGCATTATATAGATGCACTTACGATACAAATACAACGTATAGCTCCCCAATGATGGTAATATAACTCAGCGGTTGGGGGAGACAACTGTAGCTCATAAAAGATGTATAACTCCCTTTCACTGCTTGATACTCTTACCTTCTCATAAGGCAAAACTGCTAAGGGTAATGTTCATCAGCCAGTACTGTACCATTCCACAGCAATCATCCACCCATCACCAAATGAACAGGCATTAAACAGAGATCAGCCATATACTGCTGGTTAATGAAGGATTTAAATTTAGTGCACTATTGCAAGTCCCAACTAGTTACATTCTATGGCTGCTTTTTTTTTGACATCACAGAATGACAATCAGGCATAGGACGATATTAAAATCCATCTCTTCGGATACCTCCACCAGTTCTTCCTTTAATCTCTGCCTCCTCCAATTAAGTAACTGCAAACAAAATCTCTCAAAGGACAACCTACAGCAGTAACCAGTTAAGTAACCAGTTAAGTGAACCATGAACATAACTAGACTTGCAAAGCTGCTCAACGCTGCCAGCTTACTGAAAATCACAATCTGTGTGACTGTCTCACAGTTCTTCACTCATTACACTACTAAGCATTGCAAACCATAACACCTTGGTGGTCCTTACGCATAACATGGAAACACTTCTCACACATCATCAACATCCTTCCAGACACTACACAGTGTAGAGTGCTTCCCATTAGGCATGCGCTTTAGTGCCCCATATAGGGGTAAGTGATTTACAGATATTGCAATACAATGTACCACCTAAGAGCAAGATAAGGTCCACCATACCAAACAAACATCAATGCAAATAAAAGACAGAATAAAACCCAATAAGTACCAATGATGGGGGAACAAACACACATACACACACTTTTTACTACTGCTGATGGCCGGTGATCCATTTAGATCAAAAAGGAACCTATGAGTCACACTGGTGTCAGACATCAACAGCCAATTTCTTCAGAATTCAAAAACTGCACCCATCAATTCTCCCTCCTGAGGAAGCTCACATTGACACTCCATACTAGCAAGAACAGAACCTGCAGTTAAAGCTCATGTGATTTCTGCAAAGCTCTATATAAGCCAGGCCAAAAAGAAATTTGCCCAAACGTCTAGTGACACTTGATCAAGTGGCACAGCTGGTTTGGGGCATATGTACATGAAAACCAGTTTTTCAAGGAGGTCGAACTTCTGTGTCAGGCAACAATTTCATCTTAGGATGTCAGGGCTCTAAAGGTGTGCTCTGGCATGCCTGAGCAAACAACATTAAGCCAAAGATCTTAATCGGATCCTCGGACTGGCAGATCAGCAACCTGTAGTAAAACCTAAATTTAAATTGGAGGCAATGGACGGAAGAACCAAGTTATCTAAGATCTATAGCAATTTTATATTTCAGATGCTACATAGTCCCATGGGTAGCTCCATTTACTCCACAACAATTTCCAAATGACACTCAAAGATTTGCAACCTACTCCTTGGTCACGCCTGAATTTCAGTAGCATTGTAATGTGAACGGTAAACAAACTGAAAGACTAAATGGACGTGTTAGAAGGAAACCTAGATCTGATATCTGTTAGCTCAACCCAAGCTGCAAAAATTGCATCAGCCAGCAGCCAGAAAACCTACAAACTCCTCTGTCCATGGTGGTGTTGCTTGCATGGGTAGCACCAGTTTTTTCAATCCAGAATACCCTGCAAACTTCAAAATTATGGGTTAACAAAACAGTTAATTTCCTATTGCGTATGTAAAAAAAAAACCAAAAAAAAAAAAACACAACACTCCAGAACTCCAATTCACACATGGACGGCTGCAATTGACCCTGCAGTTTGGAGACACTTGAATCTATTTGGATCCTCTTCTCATGTACGCAAACAATCTGTGGATATATTTTTCGGGACAATTGGCCCATCTTAACGACTAGCGGGGAAGACAGGACGCTGACTAAGGTTAGCAGTAAGCTCTATTCATGGTGTTGCTTAATGGAAGGTCACACCGTGATACATGTGGATGTTCGGGGCAATTATTTCGGATTTTTTTTCACCACTGTAACCAGACTGGGCTCACAATGCAAGTTGCTGCGATCACAAACCTTGATGAGCTGTCAGGAACACCTGTAAAGTTCTTTCGTTACTACATCAAGGAGGGTTGCACGCAGGTATTTGCTGATGTTCAATGTAACTATTGAGACATCTTTCTTGTCTTTATTATTGTGACCGCTTTGTGCCCATGCTATAAGTCGCTACAACTATAGACACTTTGGAGAACTGTTAGAAACAGCTATAAGGGTATCCCGATATGCTTCAATAGAGGACATTTGGCAGTTATTTTTGGATATTCCGTGTTTTTTATATGAACTAATGTGGCCAATTTCGGTGGTGTATTAATACCACAATTATTTTTCGCACCAGTAGAAGAGTGGATTTGAGGATTCTGCTTGGAGTGGAATATAGTGGATTCTTGAATCTGGAGAACTTGGGGGTTTCCTTTAGAAAACATGTAGGTGTTTTCAATTTGGGTTATTTTTCCCTCAATTTTTCCACATTTGTTCCACAGTTTCAGCAACTGACTGGGGTATTTTGTCTATTCAACTGTGATTTGTGTTGCAGTTGGGAGTGGGTGTTATTGGAAGTCAACATATTTCCATACACACCTTGGTAGGCCATGTGTGTAATATACTTACTGAAACATCGTTTTCAGGTTGCATAATTACTATGGCATCCCCTTTGGAGGTATGATGAAAAGAGAAATCTAGTAAACTATTATTCACCCTAAATACGAATGATAACATGGCTATGAAAGACCATAGTACCATAGGCTCTAGTATCAAGGCACAAGTATTGTATGATAAATTGGAAAGACTTCATAAAAAAGGAACTCGCAAAATGGTGGGAAGCTGAATCTTTACAAAAAGATATATCAAAGTAGAAAGAGTACTGAGAGGTCTTTCACAATACCAACGTATGAAGATCCTGACCTGGTAATGCTAGATGAGTGGGCACAGAATTTGAAGAAATGCTCTTTGAACAGGAGTATCTTAATCAAATATGCCATTAAGGACAGAGAGAATATTGGAGGAGCTCGATAAATTATCTTCGGAATTACCTTCAATGGTCTCTCAAGAGGTATTTGATGAATTTATGAAAAAGTTGGAGATAAAAATTGTCCAAATTGGAGGAAGAAATCACCACAAAAATTACATTTTCTACAAAATCACAAAACTTACGTCCTATATTGATGAGGAGTTGGCATATTCTACAAACAGATTCTGTGAGGGCAAGTACCTACATTAGACCCCGCAAATCATGTTTAGGAAGAGTAAATCTCTTCGGGACAATCTCAGTCAGAATAGGATTTCTAGTGCAAGGGCCTCCCATGAAACAACAAATCCAGAGTTTGTGCGTTGCTTACAAGGCAGGGCATGCTCCAATAGCTGTAATTGCAAAAGTCCGCAGATAGGACCAGGTAACGGGCAGTTTTGCATTAGAGGTTTCTTCAATTGCAACACTGATTTCAGCATATATTGCTTGCTGCCCTGAGGGAAGATATACATGGGCAGCACAATCCCATCGGGTTAGAAAAAGGATTCTTGAGCACAAGAGAGCTATTTGCCACAATGATCATAATGATCCTGTTGCCAGCCACTTTCATCAATTGCACGGGGAAGATGAAAAGCTATTGAAATTTGTGGTAATAGATCATGTCAAAAGAGATATCGGAGGAGGAGACAGAACAAAGATTGAGAATTTTGGAATCCAGATTTATTATCGATTCTGAGACTTATTCCCAGGGTGTCAACTCGAGTGAAGAACTGGCCGTACATTTAGGGTGAGGATCATGAAAAGTGTGGTTATTTTATCCTGTAATATACACAAGTCACTTTGGTTATTTACTGGGAGTTTTAAAATACATATATTTTTTTAAATGGTGGTGTTTGCAGCTTTATGGTTGACATTTCTTCGTTTCCTTCCTTTTTCTTTTGTGTATACATCTGTTTTCACATTGGTGGGAACTATGTCCAAACCTATAACTAGTACTTTCGTGATGATAGCTTGTGTCCATCGTTTTATATATCGGAAGGTCATTTATATGACTTTTTGTTGAGTACGTGAGATATATGGGATTTGTATTTCTTTGAATGCCCACTTGGGGCGGGATGACCTTTCCTAGCACCTAGTTTTTCATTTTTATTTTTTTTTGCCAATAGAACATCATTTTTCTGTAAGTGAAACGAGCCAAACTGTGTGTGGGGGAGGGGGGTCAGGGTGGTGGGGTGGGGAATGGGTGTTACAAAGTATGACATTTTCATGGCACTGTGGGTCCATGCAAGGCAGCATCTAGTAGTTTTTTTTTTTTTTTTTTTTTTTTTTTTTAAATGTGCAGGTTTGGTGAGGTTTCCGTGGGTGCCGGCTGAGCTAGGCCCCATATTCCACTGCCACCAACACTGCAGAAGAGGGTTGGGTTTTAGGTAGAAGATTCTGATCTGTACGCGTTGCAATTTGGGCCTTATCCTGTGGCAGGCACAAGCCCCCCTACACACACTGACAAGTGAGGAACCATTTTTATCCGCAAACCTGGGAGAATACTGGTGGTAAGAAATTTGTGGATTGCAGTAAAAGCTTCCATCGCAGAAATGTGAGGAAGCTTTTTTTTTTAAACACAAAGTTTGAGGTTTTAATTGGCTTGGGGGGGGGGGGGGGCTGGGCTGTTGAGAGCCATGCAAGTCTTGCCTAACTGGACACCTCCTGGTGTCTAGTTTTCACAAATTTCTTGGTTTCGTAGGTTTTCCTGGGTAACAGCCAGCACTTAGTTTGTAAAATAATTAGTGCCAGAACCCAGAGTGCTGCTCAGAAGCCTGAAGTCAGTACTATTAAATACCTAGGCTGCTAGTTCTGAATCCACCCCAGGCCCATTTAATCCACTATGACCCACTTCTTTCCCCCCTCTCTCTCTCTCTTTTGCAGGTTCCTCTTTGCTCCCTTTGAGAAGATCTTTCAGTCTCTTCTTCCGCTTCTGTGTGCTTTCCCCACTCTTCCTGAGGAAATGTTCAATAAGGAAAAATAAGTGCCCATCTTTTGTATCAGGAGACACTTGAGAACACAGATTAGTAGAATATTTGGGACCATCAATTTGATTTCTCTGCATTTGTCTTTTAAATGTAAGCCAGTGTGCTGTAAAGAAGAGATTTTGCTAAATTTCCTCTGAATCACATGCTTGTGTGGTTACATATAAATTCAAAGATTTACAAATAAGCACTGCTCCTAAACTCAGTCCCTGGTGTCCATTTTAGAAATACACAGGGTTTCTTCATACCCATTTTTATTCTTTATAATTTAACATGCAAATTACTCAATACTATACACTCTATACACAATGAAAATACATTGCAATGTGCAGCACCGTTGCTGGCTCTATGTACCTTGGGTTCATGGAGAACCCCCAAAACCTAGATCCCATGAATGGAAGGGTCTAGCAGATGTAACAGTATATTGCTTTTGTTAATCAGCCATTGTGACAAAAGTTCTAGATATAAATGTTGCCATAGATGGCTGGTTCTTTCCTACTCATTTTCAATAGTTTGTGTATTTCAAGCCTTAGTTTCTTTTTTTGAAAACCTCAAGAGATCTGCACAAATGACCACTTGTTGAACTCAGAATGGTCTCCCTTCTATTTATCAGAAATGTATAGCTTTCCTGCTTCACCCATGACTTTCACACCAATTTCCACCATAAGCAACAAGTAGGTTGAAAGCATATAAATTAGGAAAAATGGTCTACCTCTTAGGAAAATCAGAAACTGATTTAAAAAAAAAAAAAAAAAAAAAAAAAAAAAAAAAAAAAAAAGTTTATATAGCTATGTAGGTTCCTGAAAGCTGGGATGGTCATTTTAGCATAGCAAACCTTTTGTTGATGCAATTTTTTGGGGGTAGGGGACCCACTTTTACGGAGCACCCCAAAAAATAATAATAAATAAATCAAAAAAAAGTCTACTTGTCCCTTTGGTGCCATGTATTGCGGCAACAAATTATGGAAACAATCTCATTATGTAAGAACTCTGATAATAGCCTCTGTGATAATGCCCGGGCTACTACTATAGTAGAGTTTGAATACTTGCAATTACAATACCTACTATAACAATTTCCTTATTTTGCCACCTTTCCTTAGTTCTACATACTGGGGCTGGAGGAAGCAGTAAACAATAGTTCCAGGACTGGAATTCCTTCGAGTCTGCAAACTCATTAACTTGCATGTTTTAAGGGTTTTCACCAGCTTTTCTCTTCATCTTTTCCCATAATGAGAAAGGTTGGAAATGTACTCCTGACAATGGCAGAAGTAGAAGTTCTTCTACGGTTGGGAAAAAAGTGGTTGGAAGGAAAGTGAACTTGTAAACGCTAAATAGATTTTCCCCTGAGCAAATCTACACATGCAGATTTGCTCACGCTAAGATACAGTTCACAAATATTTTCTAGGAGTACAATTTCCTAGACTACTTCTGTAAGATCTTGTGAATTCATGAAAGCCACATACCATAGGTGCACTTTTATGACTTTAAGAATTAAGTCCATAAGCAGGTTGGTTTTTAATAGGCTTCTATTTCTCTACCTATGGGCTGACTTTACTGTGAGTGATCGCATTCCGCTCTTTCACGAGGAGCATATTGGCACAGAAAGTTTTGTTCAGTGCCAGGAACTACTGTTGCAATCAGTGGCATAGCAAAACAGGAGGGGTGCTGCCTTGCAAAGAACATGAAGGCCCCCTCCCCACCCCAGACTCCCTCATGGTAGGCGCTGTCCTTTGAGGGGCCCCCAGGAGGGGGGCTGCGGGGCCTTTGTTATGCCACTGGTAGCAATGTGTTCTTTTTGAAAGCAAAACCTTTTTTTTTATTCTTTTTGCCAGTGTTTGTTACAATGGAGAGGGCCTGGCAGCTCCCACAATAATAAAGTGTTACTAAAGCAATGCCAAAACAAGACACGCATTGACGAAACCAAGAGACTCACAAGTATGTCGGATTGGTTGGCTTTGCCAGTGCTCGTTTATTTTCATGCTTCTTATAATCTTTTTTGAAAATGGTTACACCAATTTTCCATTAGGAATATTGTTTTTAGAAATACTTGCATGCATCAACACATTTTACTAAATGACGCTTCAAAGAACCTAAAACTTCATAGTAACAAAACGTTTTTTTCCCCTCTACATGCATTTTTTTTCTGAACAAAAACAAAGAATAATCACTCTTGCTTACAAGCTTCTGCAAACATATGAATCTAATCCGAGAGCATTCTGGGGGCATTATTCTTAGCCTCCTATTGTTAAACTTTTCAAAACATGCGTGTACACTTTTTTTTTTTTTACTGGAACCACTGTCAATAGTGCAGTGTGACCTTAAAATATTAATATTAAATTACACCACTCACCCTAATAATGAAGGTTTTTCATTAACCCCTTCTGTGCCGGGGACGTAATGGTTACGTCGACCAGCACAGTGCTCATGTGCCGAGGACGTAACCATTACGTCCTCGGCACTGAGCTCAGAAGGAGCGCTAGCGCTCCCTCTGTGGGCTTCCCTCCCACCCCCCCCAAGGCAGGGATGGAAGGGGAAGCCCTTCCACCCTTGACACCACCCCCCCCCCCCCACACACCCCCAAGTGACGTCCGACCTCATCAGAGGCCACTTCCCGATCGGAAGAGAAATGCAAAGCATTTTTCTGATCATGTGATGGGGGCCTGAGAGGCTTTAAAGCAGAGGTCTTCAAACTGGGGGGCGGGCCCCCCTAAGGGTGCCTCAAGTGATCACAGGGGGGGGCGCCAGACTCTGGACAAAAGAAGCATTACACACATAACAGGCCTTTGTTTTAAGCAGAAGCATGTTATTGCATCTTTAAAAAGATAACAGTACTAAACAGCAATGTTTAAACAGGTCTAGACATATTTAAACATTGCCATCTTTATACAATAATTGTGCAAAATTCTGAGGAGGGGGCCCCAGTGAGTTTTATTTTTCAGCTGGGGGGGGCACAGCATTAAAAAGTTTGGAGACCTCTGCTTTAAAGGGAAGGAAAGGAATTTCCTTCCCATTGAAGTCTCTCAAAGCATTTCAATTAGCCAGATCGTAAAGCGATCCAGCTTTTGAAATGCCCACTAGACACCAGGGATTTATTTTTCATTTTAAACTGGCATGAGGGGAGCGACCCCCAAAGGGTTTGTGCTGCAGGGGGTTGGACCCAATTGTTCTAAGGAAAAAAAAATAGACATGAAAGCTTGTTGCCGTTGACCCCCTACAATACATCCAGAGCGTCGGGCGACAAATTCCACATCCCTGAAAAATGCAGCTATATTTGGGATATTTTCCTGTCTCCTTCACGATAATCCACAAACCTATAGAATCCCAATGATCTTGGGGAAAAAGTCTGCAAGTCTGAATTGGATCCCTTATATGGAAAAAGGTTACACCAGAGTAAACTCAAATTACTGAAATAGTGAAAAGACTGAGAACTACACTATGGTGGAAAAGCCTCATCAGTTAAAGCATTCTAGAATGAGCACGAGTTTTATGCCTGAAAAAAAGTGGTTTTGAATATTCATAAAAAAAATAAAAAAAATTGGTTCAGTGGAAACACTGCACCATTGAGTTTTGGATAGAGTGCTTTTGGCCTCCTCCAACTCACCGTTGTTCTTCAGTTTTTATTTGCAAGGCAGACATTAGATTTGAGAATGGAGGGGAAAAAAAAAATCTTAGTTCTGGGAGAACAGTCAGTCAATATTTCACTCTTTCAATTGGTCTTGTCAATTGTTTACTGGCCCCAGTACCCATGAAAAAAAGCAAAAAGCCTCACACATGCACAGATGAGCTTTACACCAGAAGTCAATAAGGTTGTGAAGGGTACAAACGTTTAACTACTAATTACAACCTCTCACTCCAATCACTTAGCCACCTGGGTCATGATGGCAGCCTGTCCAGACTACTAAAATGCTCATTTGCAATACAATATACAGAGACTGACAAGACACCAACCTCACAAATACAAAATAACTACAGAAATTACATTTCTACCCGTCTCTGAAAGCTCCAGAAAGGGAACAGGCAACTATTGCTTTTCCACAACCATGTAAAAGATGAGGTTGGGCGAACCAATACTCTATTAGGGTACTGTTTTCTCAGTGCAATAAACACTTTACAGACGCGGATGCAGAAGCAGGAACACCATTAAACATACAACTAGCTTTAAATATTGTGTGATAGTTTCCCATTTGACTTCCCTGGAATAATTTTTACAAAATTCTGTAAATCAAAACTGTAGGCTGTGGATTCTTAAAATACCCATGTAGCATCAGCGTAAAGACATGCAGCCAGTAGAGACTTGAGAGTTACAACACTAAGGATCTCTTCTTCTGGTGTTCTATGGAAGACAGCTCATTCAAGAGGTCTTTATACAAGCTTAAAAAAAATAAAAAAAAAATAAAAAAATTTAAGCAGCGGTACTGTTTGCCGAATGGTCAGTCTGAGGTTACGGGACATGCTTTCCCTTTGTCAGCTCTTTGTCTAAGCACATGTGCGACTGAAGATAATAATTAAATGAGATCCAGAGTTCGGATCAACAGGGGAATTGAGAATTCCCTCCCTGCCATATACTCCGATCTTTGTCAAGCAAGTCAAAAGTTCAGGTGTACAGGATGTCTCCAGTGGGATCTTCAACATACGATTCCCCACACTAGTTCCAACAGAAGCGGCATTTATCAGCATAACCAAGCGTTTCTATAGCTACCAGGAGCCCACCTGGAGAAGTGGGATGAAACGAGTGAAGAATGTGCAAATACCCACGTTACCGTTTGTCTCCATCAGAACATGAGGCCATGCGGAGGTTAAACAGTGCACGTGCTGTCCAAGCTTCAGCATAGAGCCTAGTCCATGATGGATCAAGGCAGAGAGCTGATCAGCTAGTTCCTATTCACCGACAGCTAGACTCAATTTTGAATTCAAGCACCTGGGTGAAAAAATAAATCCAGCTCTCCCATTGGACTCTCGAGTTTACAAGCAGCTAGCACAGTAAATGTAAAATGTAAATTAGCACTTGTATAGCGCACTACTCACCCGTTAGGGTCTCAAGGCGCTGTACTCATACCGCTATGGAACCCCTCCTCGCTTTTTCCCTGTGAGGCGCCCACTCCTGAGCACCCCCAGGGTGAAGCCAGGCATCCAAGCGCTGTTGGGGCCGTTGTGGAGATTAAGCAAGCTATTGCCCAGAGTTGCAGAGTGGGACCCATGAATTAGATTAGGCACCGAGGCGAGAATGATCTGGTCAAGGGGAATTGAGCCCAAGACCTGCCGAAGCGGGATTTGAACCCTGTTCTTGAGCCAGATCTCTGCTTCAGGGTCTGCCGCTCTAACCATTGAGCCACACTTCTCCACAGTGACAAATGCTGAAGCATTCTTAAACCCCACATATTCACTTTAATGCTAGAATGGTCACAGAAAACCAGCTTGAAACAGACGCAAAGAATTCAAAGTTTCTCAGGGTCAAACCTACCATTTTCTATTAAACTGGAAGTAAGTAATAAGGACTTAAACTGGAGCAACGTGCCATTCATGAATGTTTTGGCCCCAGCACAACCAGAGTTTGAGAAGGCTTGGAATTAAGATCAATACTGAGGCAGAGAGATTTCAGACAGGCAATGAATTCAGATGATGTATAGATTCCAGAACCAAAGCCTGTCCGATGGCATCCGATAGGCGATCAGGGCTTAATCCTACAGCACCTCAATCAAACCAGAAACAAGGATGAGATCTGGCACCACTGAACACCTTTCAGTGGGAGAAGTAAGACAATGACACCTCATGGATGTACATAATGTTTTGAATGGGCTGGCCTGTGGCAGGAATACACACCTTGTTACTATTACTTATTTTAAGTTTCATTCTAGCATCTATATCATCGTTTGGAACAACATTTTACCTATGCTGATGACGTATACACTACTAAAACTGGAAGACGATATGACCGTGCACCCAACGCATGTTTACAAGATGTAGACTGTGGGATAATCTGAATGATAAAGCTCAAATGTTCCAAAGTTCAAGGGGTGTATTATCAGTGTGTACACACTCAGTTCAAAAACATGCAAGTGTTCCAGCACCCTGCAATCATTTTGATTGCAAAGGTTAAGCAGTGAGTCACAACTTGTTCCACCAAAAATTTCTAAAGAAAACATGCCAATCTCATGCGAGCCACTTCAAATTTCAACAGTGGTTGAGCAATGGGATTAGAGGCTGGACTATGCCCAGCTGATTGATAAAACCAAAGGAAAAAATAAAAAATAAACACATTTCATGGACAGTGATAGTGTTCCTACATAAAAAAAAATTAAAAAACGGTTTATGATGAAAGCAAGCAAGTTTAGGGCTCAAGGAATTCTAAAAGGAAAAAAGAAAAAAAAGAAAAAAAAAGGACTTCTTTCTGAGACAAGTTTCAACTGTATGTATTTATCTGAACTGGATGATTAAGTATGAAGGTGAACACTTTATTTCACCAGACCCCTGGCAACTTTGTTTGTTTTTATTAAAATTAAAAAGTTACTTACCTTTGGTAATGCAGCATATCTGGTAGATGCTATTTAGCTGTAGATTCCCTACAGCTGAATTTCCCCATGAGCCAGACTGGATCAGGAAACGTTTGCTCGAGCAATACCCCTGTGCGTGCAGTCGGATGGCTCCTGTCGGTTTCGAGTGGCGCTGTCGGTGCCATACGAGATGTCATGGTCACATATATAGGCACCACCCAAGTGCGTGCACGGCAGTTACTTTAATCATGACTTTCCATGCCAGGAGCTCAGAGCTATGGCCCTGAAAGGGATCACCCTGACCCTAGCAAATGAGTCCACAGAGCAGGGAGGCATGGTTATGTGTAAGGAATCTGAAGCTAGATGGAGTCTCTACCAGATAATGAGTCAAAGGTAAATAACTTGTTCATCAGATAGAGACTGCTAGCTGCAGATTCCTTACCTTTGACTAGACACCCAAGCCATATCCTCCTGGCAGTGGGCTGCGGACAATTTTTTTTCTTCCCCCAAACTAGAAAGTCCTGCAGGACCAAACAGGTGAAATGCCTGTCCCTGTTGACAGGACTGTCCAGGCGGTAATGTTTGGCAAATGTGTGCAGGGATGCCCATGTGGCTGCCTGACAGATGTCCAGGACTGGGACTCAACAAGCTAACGCTGTGGTTGCAGCTTTTCCTATGGTGGAATGGGCTCATAAGCCCTCAGGAGGCTGCTTTTTAGCCAGGTCATAACAGATCTTTATACAGCGAATGACCTCATGTTTCTGTACTGCCCAACCTTTCTTTGCTCCCACATATCCCACAAAGAGTTGGTTATCCACCCAGAACGTGTGTGGCCAAGCTACAACGACAACCCTCTTTTTGGGTCCAGTCGATGGAGTCGCTCCTCTTCCTTAGAGGGATGCAGGGAGAGTAAAGAAGGTGGGCAGGGTGACAGTCTGTCAGTAATGAAATGGTGTCACCCACTTTGGGAGGAAAGAGGCATGTGTGAGAAGCACCACCTTGTCAGGAAATACTGTGAAAAATGGTGGCTTAGATAACAAGGCCTGCAGCTTAGTCACCTTCAGGGCAAATTTTACTGCCACTAAGAAGGCAGTCTTGATGGTAGGCAGCCAGACAGGACAATTGTGCAATGGCTTGAAGGGAGCACACGAGGTATGTGAGAACTAAAATTAAGATCTAACCGAGGCATGATAAAGGGTGAAGGTGGGAACATATGTAGACGCCCTTTTAGAAACCTATTTACAACAGGGGACTTAAACAACGAGGGTTGTCAGGGAGCTGCAGAAATGCCGACAAAGCAGATGGATAGCCCATAAGAGTGCTCAGAGTTGAGCCCTGCTGGGCAAGAGAAAGAATGAAAAGTAGAACATCAGAGAGAGAAGCAGAAAGGGGATCTAAATACTTCTCTGTAGAATATTTTACAAATCGTTGCCAACAGCAGGAATATACCGTTTTTGTGGAGGAACACCTGGCTGCTAAAACAGACTTTGGGAAGAAGAAAGCGGTCAACTGCCTCCGCTCAATCTCCATGTTTGAAGGCTTAGCATTGACAGGTTTGGATGGACAACCCTCCCATGCTGCTGTGACAGAAGATCTTCCTGAAGGGGCAGCCCGATTGGAGGATCAATGTTCAACTTCAGAAGCTCACGATACCAGACTCTCTGTGCCCAGTCCGGAGCCACAAGGAATACTTGGGCCCGGTCGTTCATGATCTTCTTGAGAACTCAGGGCAGGAGTGGTATGGGCCGAAAGGCGTACACGAAGCCTGAGCTCTACTCATGAAGAAGGGCGTCGCAGAGCGATTGCAGCCTTGGAAACTCCAACTCGCAATACCACTGACTGCGCATTCTCTTCGGAAGTGACCAGATCTAACCAAGGCTCTCCCCACTGCTGATAGAATCCTTGCACCACCTACAAATGGACAGACTACTCGTGATTCCCTAGGTATCTAGAGCCAAGTTCGTCCACCCTGGCATTCATAGAACCTGCCAGGTGTTGAATAACCAGGCTTATGCCCTGCTGTTCCAGCAATGCCCAGAGACACAGGGCATCTTGACAAAGGGTCCACGACCCCACCTCACCCTGCTGTAGCAGTACCACATGGCAGTGGTGTCCATTAATACCTGCACTAATGTCCCCTTGACGGAGGGACGAAATGCCTTCAATGCTAGTTGGATCGCCTGAAGCTCCAACTGGTTGGTCTCCAGCGGAATCCAGACTCTACATCTGAGTCATCTGATCTACACATCTCCCAGATGGCCGCCCCATCCCAGAAGAGAACCATCTGCCACTACTGTGAGGTCTGGTTGAAGAAAGGAGAGGAGCCTGCCTCTGACCCAGTCATGGTGCATAAATCCACCACTGCGGTTTTTTTTTTGCAGTTCCCTACGAGATCTGGGCCATGTCGGAGAGATTTCTGTGATCCTGCGTCCACAGGAACTTCAGGTCCCACTGCACAGCCCGTATATGCCATCTGGCATGGTATACCAGCAGGATGCAGGAGGCCATGTGGCTCATCAGCCTCATCGAAACCCAGCATAGAGGCCGAAACATCACTATCATAACCTGAATATTCTGGACTCGCTGCCTGGGAGGATAAGCCTGAAACTGCACTGTGTCCAGAATAGTTACTATGAAAGAACATCAGAGGGAGACAGGTGTGAGTGAAGCACGTTTAAAGTGAACCTCAGAATGCAGAAGGTTCGCTGTAGTCTGGTGATGGGAGGAGACAGCCTGGGAGGAGCCCACCTTCAATAGCCAGTCATCAAGGTAGGGGAAGACAAACCCCTGACCTAAGCAGATGAGCTGCGACCACCGCTATCACCTTGGTGAACACCCGAAGGGCACTGGTAAGGCCAAATGGCAGCATGGTGAATTTAGTGTGTTTGTGGCCTACCATGGACCGCAGGTAACACCTGTGGGCCAGCAGGATGGGACTATGAAAATACGCATCCTGCAAGTCCAGCACTACCAACCAGTCTTCTAGGTCTAGAGCAAACAAGACCCAAGCCAACATTAGCAACTTGAACTTCTTGAGGAAGAGTTTTACAGTCAGTAGGTCTAGAATAGCCTTGTTCTTTTGGCTATCAGAAAGTAGCTGGAATAACAACAACTGCCTACTTCTGATAATCGGTCCCTTTCTACGACTCCCTTGACCAAGAGAGCTGTAACTTCCTCTCAGGACAGAGATGAATGATCCTCAGCCAGCTGTTCAAATGTTCGTAGTATTTTGGTGGGGGGGGGGGGGAGGGGGTTGGAAAGACAGGACATAGCTTTTCCGAATGATCTGCAGTACCATGCGTCCAATTTGATGGACTGCCAGTGGAGGAGATGGTGGTGAATTCTCCCTCCAACTGGGCAAGCACGGCCCTGCAGAACCAAACTAGGAGGGCTTTGAGACGGCAGCTGCTGGGGGGCAGGGTAGCAGACGACTTCTTGCTTCCAGACCTTCTAAGTCTGAAGGCATCATGCCCAAGTCCTCGCATAGCCTACGGTGGTTGCGTAGGACAGTGGCTGGCATAGAGCCACACCCCTTCCGTAGTCATGAAAGGCAGACGGTGGATGAGGAGGGTCCCCGAGGCCCAAGGACTTGGTCATAGCCAGAGTTCTTAAAGCACTCCAGCACCAAGTCTGCCTTCTCGCCAAAACAAGAGAGTCACACTGAAGGGCATGTCCATAAGGTTTGCCAAGACATCCTCTGGGGGGAAAAAAGGAAAACAAAACACCGAAAGCCCAGTCTACACAACCGCTCTGCCCAGCGAGTCAGTCGTATCCAAGCCAAAACAAATCAAATCAAATGGTGAACTTAGCTGCATCCCTCCAGTCTTACGGCTTAGTAGAGCATGGCCCGGGCCTACTCCGGGACCTGAGGAATGACTTGAGCAACCATATTCCAAATGGTGTGTGAGAAATGGCCCAATAAGCACAAGGTGTTCAGACCTCGGTGCCAGGCTGGTTCAAGAAAACATCTTCCCAAGATGGCCCAGCCTCTTAGATTCCCTATCCGGGGGAGCAGAAGGGTATGCACCATGGGAAGTTGAGGCTTGGACTAACAAGATCTCAGGCGTGGGGTGTTGGATGAGAAAACTAGGGTCACCCGGTGAAGGGTGATGGCAGCGAGCAATCGGCCTATTTACAGGAGCCAGTGATGGGCTTGCACCAAGTTCCCAGCAGGACTTCAGTAAGTGCTTCATTAAAGGGCAGGACGGGTTTGAAAGAAGAACTCCCATGCTAGGCATCTTGACAGCCACCGAGGGCAGTTTGCGGACCTCTGCTACCATACGCACCACCACTGGATAGGAAGCTCCCTCCTCTGTAGCCACAGATCGGGGGTTAAGGGAAGGAAGCAAGCCAGTATCTGGAGAGGTGTCCTGACCACTTGCTTCACCTAGCTTCTCATACCAGTCCAAAGATCTTTCTAACTGGTGTCCTAAATGGTCCAGTGACCTCTCACAATCTTCTCCCATGCTTGGCTGTGAAAAATAAGGCGCCTGTGAGTGCCGTCGGCATTGGCGACATGCAATGCCGTTCTGGCTCCAGATCGTCGGGAATTAGAATGGGGCTGGCACCGCCGGGGGTATCAGTGTCAGGACCTGCGCCGGTCCAGAACCAGAGTCTGATACATTACAGCATGGGAGCAGAGGCCGAAGCCACTGGCACGAACATGATGAGGCCTCCACAGAACCCGCGGGCCCCGACCGCACGCCAGAGGAGTCAGCCCGCTCGAATACGCAGCACCTTGCTTTGTCAAATTCTTTTATTAGAGCAGGTGTTGATCTGGCTCCCAGAACCGGGGGGCGGCACGGAGTCGAACTGGACAACAGCTGTGCAGAACTGAGCTGCGAACGCCAATGTTCCCCACTCGTCGCGCCAGCCAAGGTGAAGTAGAGGTCTGCTTGGACATCTGTTTTGTGCCTCTTTCCCGAATGTGACATTTTCAGGCTCCAGGAGCAGTCTCGCGACCTGCTGCTCGACAGGGACGAGAAATCTCAAAATTACGCGTGCCACTGTCATGACTGCCGGGCCACAAGCAGCTTTAGGGGCCATTCGCTCACAGCTTTTGGCCCGGCACAATTTCAAGTCATGGTCGCGCTCAAGACACCAGAGGCAGATGAGGTGAGGATCCGTAACAGACATGGCACGTTGACAGGTGCCACACGGTCTGAACGCCACCTTCCTGGACGACATCAGACACACCAAAAAAAAAAAAAACCACACACAAATAAAGATAAAAACCCACACTTAAAACATGTCGAAAAAGGCCTGTCAAAGAGCAACCAAGGGGTAGCTCTCTCTGATCTGCACTAACGGGGGCGAAAAGAAGTGATGTCCACATACTACCTATATAGCTAACAGTGATGTTACACCCATAACACTATACAGAACCGGGCGGAGCCACCCGACTGCACGCACAGGTGTATTGCTTGAGCAAAAGTTTCTGGATCTAGTCTGACACCCGGGAAAATTAAAGTAAAGAATCTGCAGCTAAAAGTCTTTATTATATAGGAACAAATTTAAATGGGGGAGAAAAAAAACAAAAATGAGTGGTTGTGAGGAGTTAAGGCCTGCCTGAAGACCAATTGAAGACTAGCCCAGTCAACTCAAGGACAGTAACATAAAATAACATAGGTCAAGGTGATTAGTTAGAAGCAAGTAGCCACTTTTAGCAATTGTGCGACAAACCATTACCTACCAGACTTGAATCAGAAAACCCCAATTTAACACAATTTTGGCATTTTACTGGGACATACCCCATTTTTACTATTTATTGTGCTTTCAGCCTCCTTCCAGTTTTGACAGAAATGGGTGTGAAACCAATGCTGGATCCCAGAAAGCTAAACATTTCTGAAAAGTAGACAAAATTCAGAATTCAGCAAGGGGTCATTTGTGTAGATCCTACAAGGGTTTGCTATGGAAAATAAAAGCTGAAATAAAAAAATATATATATATTGAGGTTAAAAAAAAAAAAAAAGGCAGTGGTTATTTGCACATCTCTGAATTCTGAGGTGCCCATACTAGCGTGTGAATTACAGGGCATTTCTCAATTAGACGTCTTTTTTACACACTGTCTTACATTTGGAAGGAAAAAATGTAGAGAGAGACAAGGGGCAATAACACTTGTTTTGCTATTCTGTGTACCAACAAGTCTCCTGATAAAAATGGTACCTCACTTGTGTGGGTAGACCTAATGCTCGTGACAGGAAATGCAACATGGACACATCACATTTCCCAAAGAAAACAGACCTGTTTTTTTGCAAAGTGCCTAGCTGTGGATTTTGGCCTCTAGCTCAACCAGCACCTAGGGAAACCTACCAAACCTACGCCTTTTTGAAAACTTGACACCTAGGGGAATCCAAGATAAGGGTGACTTGTGGGGCTCTCACCAGGTTATGTTACCCAGAATCATTTATAAACTTCAAAATTTGGCCCAAAACACTTTTTCCCCCCTCACATTTCGGTGACAAAGTTCTGGAATCTGAGGAGCCACAAATTTCCTTCCTCCCAGCGTCTCCCATCCTCCCTATTCCCTCACCCCCCTCCCCCCCACACACACACACTCAAACATCTCCCGATTAAAAAAAAAGGTACCTCACTTGTGTGGGTAGGCCTAGTGCTCGCGACAGGAAATGCCCCAAAAAACTATCTGGACCCATCAAAATTATCAAATACAAAACTACCTGTTTTTGCGGGGGCGGGTGGGTTATGGGGGAGTGTGCGTTTTTGGTCCTGGGCTCAGCAGCTATCTAGAGAAGCCTACCAAACCCAGACATTTCTGAAAACTAGACACCTAAGGGAGTCCAGGGTGGTGTAACCCAGAATCCTCAGCAAACCTAAAAAATAGTTTGTTTGTTTTTAAAACCAACTTTTTTGCCCACATTTGTGTGGGATCACCCCACCGGGACACATTTCCTAGCACCCAACGTTCCCCTCAGTCTCCTGGTAAAAATGATACCTCACTTGTGTAGGTGGGCCAAGGGCCTGTGACAGATAAGATCCAAAAACCTGTCCAAATTGAGGGGGCATCAAGGCGGGTCCAAAAGGGCGATCTTGGAAAAGCAAAAAAAGAAGAAAAAAAAAAAAAAGAAGAAAAATTACTTTTTTGACTGTTAAGTGCAGCAGACTTTTTATCGGTATAGATGAGACAATGTTGGGTGAGAGGAATTTTGTGGATTCCTGCAGATACCGGAAGGTGCCATCACAAAAATGTGGGGAAAGTGTGTGATTTTCAGCAAAGTTGGAGAATTGCAGGGCATTGCGGAAAGGGAAATGGTGGGGGGGGGGGACACACATTTGAGCCCTCCCTACCAAGGCCTCATCGGCGGCCAGTTTGGGCCGCAGCCTGGATGGAGCTGAGGCGCAGGAGCACGGAGTGTGTGGCCGGACGTGTCGGCCGGAGACAGCTGGCTGGAAGTGTCCGGGCCTGGTCTCTGTGGGGCCAGGCGCCCGAGGTGCGGATCCGGGCCAGAGGTGTTCTGTTGGGCCCGTGTTGGCAGAGAGCCTGGGGTGGCCCTGCGCGGGCTGATTGTCGCGTGGTGCGCTTCTGTTGGCTGGTGCTGGGCCCTGGTGGCTTGGGGGCGTCGCCGGTCAGATCGGGCCAGAGGAGCTCATTTATCTGCCAGAATTGTGGAGTCCTTCTCGGCCTTGACTACTTTGGAAGGCTGGTGTACCAGTCGTGAGTTGACCAGCGTCGCAGTGTGTGGACCTGAGTCGGGGCTCATGATCGCTGGACTGTCCTTGGAGGTGCCTCAATTTGGGACACACGCATATGCCCTTGCGGTGAGCTCTAGGTTGGGGCTAGAATTTTTCGGGCTGGTGTTTTAAGTGCACCTGTGTTGTGGACTGGTGACCTGCTTCTGCCCTTGCCTGGACTATGCTGTGGGGCTCCCCGGTGTTTTTGAGGTGACACTTGGGAGCAAAGATTTCCTGGGCTGCCTTCTTTGTTGTTCTATTGTTGGCGGGACGGAGTTCCTTGGTGCCTGGTGGTTGCGGAACATGGGCAAGACCGAGCAAAGACAGTCCAAGCTCATCTTGCAGGGTGGAAAGAAGAGAAGAGAGGTGGTTCTTCTGCCTCCCTACCCGCTGGTGAGAATGCTGAGGAGGGGAGCCCGGATGCCTCGGTTAAGGCTATGTTTCTTGATCTCAAGAACAGTCTTGATGGCACTGATGCAAAACTTGATCATGTGGCCGAGCAGCCTGACCGTATCAAGGCCCAGGCAGACGATCATAACTCTAGATTTGAGCTGTTGGAGTCGCAGACATCTGATCTGGAGGATCACCATGATGGTGATAGAGAACAACTTCTACAAAATGGAGCGAGTTTTAGAAGTTATTCTAAACAAAAATGAAGACTTGGAAGCGGGGCCGCACCGAAAAAATATCCGTATAATTGGTCTGCAGGAGACTACGGCTATGGGCCGCAAGGAGGATTTTGTGGAGGGCATGCTATCGGGCCTCTTCTCTGGAGAACTCCCCCGGCTGTTGGTCGTTAAGAGGGCTCATAGATCCTTGGGACCTCGGCCCCCACATGGAACCCCTCTGCGTCCCATAATTGCCCACCTGCTGAATATAGGAGGCTGGCCTGCTTGTAGTGGGTACCAGAGGTACTTACACCTTGTGCCAGGTCCAGTTATCCCTTATTAGTGTAGAAGAGGTGTTTCTAGCAGCTTAGGCTGATAGAAGGTAGCTATAGCGGAGCAGCTTAGGCTGAACTAGGAGTCATGAAAAGCTCCTACTATACCACTGGTGTCATATGCACAATATCATAAGAAAACACAATACACAGATATACAAAAAATAAAGGTACTTTATTTTTATGACAATATGCCAAAAGTATCTCAGTGAGTACCCTCGGTATGAGGATGCCAAATATATAAAAGATATATGTACACAATACCAAAAATATGCAGTAATAGCAAAAGGAAGTAATGCAAGCAGTGTAAAGTTACACTAGATTGCAATAGGAGCACATAGGTATAGGGGGCAACACAAACCATATACTCCAAAAGTGGAATGCGAACCACGAATGGACCCCAAACCTATGTGAGCTTGTAGAGGGTCACTGGGACTGTTAGAAAAATAGCCCACCCCAAGACCCTGTAAGGTAGGTGCAAAGTGCACCTACAACCCCCAGAGAGCACAGAAGTCGTGATAGGGGGATTCTGCAAGGAAAACCAACACCAGCAATGCAACAACAGTGGATTTCCAGACCTGAGTACCTGTAGGACAAGGGGACCAAGTCCAAGAGTCGCGACAGTGTCGAGAGTGGGCAGGAGCCCAGGAAATGCCAGCTGAGGGTGCAAGGAAGCCGCCACCGGATGGAAGAAGCTTAGAGTTTTGCAAGAACTAAGAGGACTAAGAACTTCCCCTTTGGAGGATGGATGTCCCACGTCGTGAAGAAGCTTGCAGAGGTGTTCCCACGCAGAAAGACCGCAAACAAGCCTTGCTAGCTGCAAGGGTTCCCGGTTAGGGTTTTTGGATGCTGCTGTGGCCCAGGAGGGACCAAGATGTCGCCACTTGGATGAGGAGACAGAGGGGGTACCTAGCAAGTCAGGGAGCCCTCACAGAAGCAGGCAGCACCCGCAGAAGTACCGGAACAGGCACTTCGAAGAGGAGTGAACCGGAGTCCACGCAGAGTCACAAAAGAGAGTCCCACGATGCCGGAGGACAACTCAGAAGGTTGTGCACTGCAGGTTAGAGTGTCGGGGACCCAGGCTTGGCTGTGCACAAAGGAAATCCTGGAAGAGTGCACAGGAGCCAGAGCAGCTGCAAATCACGCGGTACCCAGCAATGCAGTCTAGCGTGGGGAAGCAAGGACTTACCTCCACCAAACTTGGACTGAAGAGTCACTGGACTGTGGGAGTCACTTGGACAGAGTTGCTGAGTTCCAGGGACCACGCTCGTCGTGCTGAGAGGGGACCCTGAGGACCGGTGATGCAGTCTTTTGTTGCCTGCGGTTGCAGGGGGAAGATTCCGTCGACCCACAGGAGATTTCTTCAGAGCTCCTGGTGCAGAAAGGAGGCAGGCTACCCCCAGAGCATGCACCACCAGGAAACAGGCAAGAAAGCCAGCAGGATGAAGCGATACAAGGTTGCAGTAGTCGTCTTTGGTACTTTGTTGCGGTTTTGCAGGCGTCCTGAGCAGTCAGCGGTAGATCCTTTGGCAGAAGGTGAAGAGGGAGATGCAGAGGAACTCTGGTGAGCTCTTGCATTCGGTATCTGAAGAATTCCCCAAAGCAGAGACCCTAAATAGCCAGAAAAGGAGGTTTGGATACCTAGGAAGGAGGATTGGCTACTAAGAGAGGTAAGAGCCTATCAGAATGAGTCTCTGAGGTCACCTGATGGCACTGGCCACTCAGAGCAGTCCAGTGTGCCAGCAACACCTCTGTTTCCAAAATGGCAGAGGTCTGGGACACACTGGAGGAGCTCTGGGCACCTCCCCTGGGAGGTGCAGGTCAGGGGAGTGGTCACTCCCCTTTCCTTTGTTCAGTTTCACGCCAGAGCAGGGCTAGGGGATCCCTAAACCTGTGTAGACTGGCTTATGCAGAGATGGGCAGCATCTGTGCCCATCAAAGCATTTCCAGAGGCTGGGGCAGGCTACTCCTCCCCAGCCTTCACACCTATTTCCAAAGGGAGAGGGTGTCACACCCTCTCTCAGAGGAAATCCTTTGTTCTGCCTTCCTGGGCCAGGGCTGCCTGGACCCCAGGAGGGCAGAAACCTGTCTGAGGGGTTGGCAGCAGCAGCAGCAGCTGCAGTGGAGACCCTGGAAAGGCAGTTTGGCAGTACCCGGGTTCTGTGCTAGAGACCCGGGGGATCATGGAATTGTCTCCCTAATGCCAGAATGGCATTGGGGTGACAATTCCATGATCTTAGACATGTTACATGGCCATGTTCGGAGTTACCATTGTGACGCTATACATAGGTAGTGACCTATGTATAGTGCATGCGTGTAATGGTGTCCCCGCACTCAAAGTCCGGGGAATTTGCCCTGAACGATGTGGGGGGGGGGGGGGGGGGGGGGGACGGACCTTGGCTAGTGCCAGGGTGCCCACACACTAAGTAACTTAGCACCCAACCTTTACCAGGTAAAGGTTAGACATATAGGTGACTTATAAGTTACTTAAGTGCAGTGGTAAATGGCTGTGAAATAACGTGGACGTTATTTCACTCAGGCTGCACTGGCAGGCCTGTGTAAGAATGGTCAGATCTCCCTATGGGTGGCAAAAGAAATGCTGCAGCCCATAGGGATCTCCTGGAACCCCAATACCCTGGGTACCTCAGTACCATATACTAGGGAATTAAGGGTGTCCCAGTATGCCAATGCGAATTGGTGAAATTGGTCACTAGCCTGTTAGTGACAATTTGGAAAGCAGAGAGAGCATAGCCACTGAGGTTCTGGTTAGCAGAGCCTCAGTGAGACAGTCAGGCCTCACACAGGGAACACATACAGGGCACACTTATGAGCACTGGGGCCCTGCCTGGCAGGATCCCAGTGACACAGACTAAAACATATATACAGTGAAATATGGGGGTAACATGCCAGGCAAGATGGTACTTTCCTACACTGAACTATCGAGATAGAGATACCGTCCTTAGGCTGGCCAGGGAGCGGCGACCTGTGATCTACAAGAACTCTGAACTCAATTTCTTCACTGACTATACCCCTGGTGTGCAGGCTGCGTGGCGTGCCTTTTTGCCGATCAAGCGCACGTTGATCCAGACAGGTGCGAGATTCTCTGTTATACCCCGCCAAGCTAAAGGTGCAGCATGAAGGGAAACTGCTGTTCTACACTGACCCGAAGCAGGCGGCCAAATTCGCCAAATCGGTGCCTAAGCGGTTGGAGGCATCGGGCCCTGATGGTCCTGGGTCAGAGCATGCTGCCTTGAGCGACAATGACTGATTGGTGGGGTGTTGGGGAGGCTCCACCGCGATTGTTGGGAATGCACATGATTTACTCTTTTTGCCTGTGGCCGCTCTACCGCACTGCTTTGCTGTTCGGCCCTTTTGCTCCTCTACCCCATTCCTGATTGGATGGGGGGGGATGGGTGGCCTGGCTCTCACCCTTTGGATAAGTCCTGATTCTGTTCTACCTGTTAGGAATGGGTATCTGGATGTTTGGGGGAGGGCAGGGGGAATTTTAGTGTTTTTTCCTACTTTCTTCTCCTTTTTCCTTTCTCTTGTTCGTTTGCTGCTGGCGGGCAGGTTGGGGCACTGTGGATGCGCCTTCTTTTTGAGAGGTTGTGATGGGAATCGAGAAATATGACAGCCGTTCGTTGTCTTACCTGGAATGTGCGTGGGCTGAATGATGGGCGTAAGGCGCGCCTCATTTCTGCTTATGTCAAACGCCATGAAATTGATATCTGCATGCTACAGGAGACATATTTGGTAGCTTCTACACGGGGCAGGCTGAATCGAGTAATATCACTGTTCTGTGTTTTCACGCTATGCCCGTGGGATGGCGATTTTGTTGCATAAAGGGTTGCAGTGGCGCACTCAGAAGGTTGTTGCTGATCCTAACAGCCGATATGTTATATTGAGCGGCACGTTGCTGGATAGAGCTTCCAGGCTTGTCTCCATATATGGTCCTAACACTGATGACCCTGAGTTTATTTTGCAAGCTGTGGCGCTTGGTGGAGTCAATGGGAAGTGGTGCGGTGATCTGGGGTGGAGACGTTACCGTGATTCTGGACACGCCGGTTGATCGTGAGAGTTTAGCTAGGGTGCAGTATGTTGAATGCGGGCACTTCGGTAGATCTGTGGAGGTTGAGGCATGGTGCTGCCAGAGAGGACACGTGTGTTAACTTTATTCACAGCAGCTGGTCTCGTACAGATCACTGGTTGGGCACTAGAGATGTGGAGCTCTGGACTCGGTCTGTGGATCACGTGCCTCACACTATCGGATCACTCGCCGGTTAAACTAGTGCTGGAGGTGCCCTGTGGGTTGGAGCGCACATTTTTGTGGTGGTGGCTGCTGCATGGGGCGCTCCGGGACAGGGTATTTCGTGAGGAGGTTCGCGAGGCTACAGTTCATTTCTTTGCTGACAATAGTGGATTTGTGAGCTCAGCCGGTACCTTGTGGGAGGCATTCAAGGTGGTTATTCGTGGTCTGTGCCTCTCGAAACATGGTGTGCTGAAGGCGCTGTGCCGTGACCTGGCAGATCTGGAAGGGAGGATAGCGGACCTAGAGCGGCGCTTGGTGGTGGACTGGTCTGGTGCTGTACTTGCGGAGCTGCGGAGTGCTGTGTCCTTGTATGAGGAGGCCTCTCGCAGGGAGATTTGCTTTCTGGGGGAGGTATGCCAAGGCACGGCGGCTATGGTGAGAGGGAGAGGGCCGGACGTATGTTGGCAAACATGCTGCGCAGGCCATGAGCCAGCAGCTACGTTACTGAGATTGACGGCGCGGGGGTTAGCGTGTGGTTGGAACGCAGGGCGTTATGCAGGTTTTTAGCCATCCAACTGGATTGGATGCTGCTTCGGCTCAGGCTTACTTCTCGGAGATTGCGCTCCTCTGGTTTGATGATGCTCACCGTTCTTATTTCGATGCCCCTTTTTCGGTGGAGGAGGTTGCTGCGGCGATTCGCAGCTTGCCAAGTGACAAGTCTCCTGGGCTAGATGGCTTGACTCCTGCGTTCTATAAGAAGTACTGATATTCTTGCACCTTCTCTTGGAGGTATACGCGGAGTCAATGGAGACCGGGATCCTTCCTGCCTCACTCCGTGAGACCTTAATTGTCACAATACTTAAACCTAGTAAGGATCCGTGCAGCTGTGACTCCTATCGCCAGCATTCTATGATCAACATTGATAATAAAATCTTGGCCAAAATGATAGCGTCGCGGTTGCAGCCGCTGCTTCCGAGGCTGGTGATACCGGATCAGTCTGGGTTTGTGCCCGGCAGATCCACATCCCACAATTTGTGCACGTTTTTTGCCGGCACGGGCTTCATGGGGGCCGAAGAAGATGCAGCAGTGTTTTTGAAAGCTACTAAGGCCTTAGATTCCTTGGCATGGGAATATATGTTTGCGTTGCTTGCTAGAATGGGCCTGAGTGCTCGCTTTGTGAAATTGATCCGATTGTTATATTCGTCCCCTACCGCCAGGCTGCGTCTAAACTGGAATATTTTGGCCCCTTTTCCGGTCGCCCGAGGGACTCGTCAGGGGTGTCCCCGTTACTTTTCGCTGTGTGGCGATGGAGCCTTTCGCCGCATGGTTGAGACAGCACCATAATGATAGGGGTCTGCAGTTCAGGCAGTGGCCTATTTCGATATCTTGTATGCTGACAATATTGCATTGTGCGTTTGTGAGCCGCGTAAAAATCTTGACGTTTTGCTGGATGAAACAGTGCCCTTTGGTACTTTTTCTGGGATTGTGATTAATTGGTCTAAATCTATGGTGGTGTCTCTGTCTGCAGGTGTGACGGACATCTCTTCCCAGTACCCAATTGAATGGGCGAGTGGCCCAGTCAGTTATCTGGGAGTCTGGTTGAGTTGCGATGTGGAAGCTCTCTGGCTGGCCAACTATGGTAAAACTATATCGTGGTTGGAAGAAAGTCGAGGCATGGTGCTCGCTGCCAGTCTCGTTGACCGGGCGTATTGCCATTGTGAAAATGGTGGTCTTGCCTAAATTTCGGTATCTTTGTAAACCCCCCTCTCCTACTTCTGGTGAGCTTCATGATACGTCTTCGTTCTGCTCTGATATGATTAGTTTGGGCCGGCAGACAGCCTCGTATTGCCTGGGAGAAGCTTATGTTACCATTTGCGCTGGGTGGCCTAGCTGCCCCGGATCTGGAGCTTTACTATTATTGTGCTCAGGCGCACTTAGCGTATTATTGGTTGCGTCCGGAATGGTATTTGCCACATCTTGCGCCTGAAAGTGATGCAGTGTGGCCAGACGACTTGGCCAGTTATCCTTGTCAATCCCTCCTGGCTTAGAACGCAGGGCATTGACACCGTGATGTGCACCGCTCAAGCCTGGACAGCACTAGTGCGCCACTCTGGAGTAAGTACGCCCTTTGCTCCCTCGTTGCCAGTCCTTTCGGTCGCAGATACTGAGATGTTCCGTGATGTGCAGTGGCGTGATTTTCTGCAGGATTCGAATTTAACTGAACTGGGCGACTGGTTGGTGGATGGTCAACTGATCTCCCCGGGGATGCTCTTGGGGATGGACACACCACTGCGTTGCAGCAGCTGTATGTGCTACGTGTCTGCACAATGCTGCAAGCTCGATTCTCTGGACTTACGGAGACTCCATTGGAATGGCAGGCCTTGGCGGTGTTGTGCTGCGCTCAGTCGCCGCGTAAACTCATTACCAAATTTATTAATTGTGCACAGGAATGGCGAGGTGACATTGGAGCGTCTGCTAGAGTGCGATGGGAGGCGGATGTGGGTGAGCCTATATCTGAGGAGGCGTGGCAGAGATGCTCTGCGCATATGAGAGCTTTATCCCCTAATTATAGACTACGTCTGATTCATTTCAAGTTTTTGCACCTCCTATAAAATACCCCTCGCTGTCTCAGCACTATGGGCCAACATGCGGATGCGTGCTGTGAACGGTCCCGCACCCCTGATGCTGGATTTCTGCATCTTGCATGGGAGTGCGCGGAGGTTCATGCTTTCTGGGTGGAGGTTATGCGTATGATTGAGGAGATGACCGACTTGGAGCTGCCCTTCTCCCCCAGATTAACGCTGCTTGGATGTGTGGATGAAGTGCAGCTGAGTCACAGGAAACTGGTGGGCCAGCTCCTCTTGCTAGCTAAGCGCACGGTTGCAATGTGCTGGGACCAGGGTCGGGCCCCTCGTGGATCTAACTGGCTGCGTGATGCCTCCTTTTGTCACGAAAAGCTGATATTTTTTTGGGAGCTGACTCCGGAGGGTTCCCGGCCAAAGGGTGTTTGGGCCCCACGGCGCTCCTTTTTGGAGGCCTTCTAGTGCAGCTGCGTTTGGGCTACATGACAGTCTACGTGCTCAGTGGCTCTGTCTGCCGCCGCTTTTCTCTCACGCTGTGGACATAGTGTGAAGTCGGTTTGTCGCTATGCGCTCCTATGTTCCTCCTCTATCTGCCTTCTACCTTCCTTTCTTACCTACTGGTTCTGCACCTAGTTTCTGGCCCTACGGACATTTTGTGCAATGCCTCGTGCTTGGACTATGTTTTGCTATGTATACTTTGCGGCGGCTGGGCTCACCTAGCAGCATTTGGGGACCTTGCCACAGTGCACTTGTACAGAGAATCGTTTGTGATCTTCCTTCATGGACTGTGTCCCAGTGACTGGGCGGGGCGTGCATGCGATATTCTCTTTGTATTCATGCTCTGTAGGCTGTCTTCTGTTGCATTGTTGTATGTTCACTATCTAATAATAAATAAATGTTTAAAAAAAATAAAAATAAAAAAATGGTGGGGTGCATGTGAAGCACACCACCCTGGAATCAACCAGATGTTTAGTTTCCAGATGTGTCTAGGTCTTGTGGATTTTTCTACATAGCAGCATACCAAAGTCAAAAAAGTGCAGCCCTCACCATTCCAAGTGGGACTATTTTGAGAGTTACCAAGCTCTCATGGCCCAAATGTAAAACTAAAACCCCAAAAATAATCCCATGGCAAGCAAGAGGACATCTGATATGATGTTTTAGTGTGTATGAGGGAAGGGGGATTCGGAGAAAGAGCTGTTATCCCCTTCAGTTGGGGAGGAGGCATAACCAGGCCCATACTGGTTGGTAGCCAACAACCCCACTATTTATTTATTTATTTATTTATTCATTCAATTCCCTGGCATCTAGTAGACTTTCTGCCCCTGCCCGGGGTGGGGATCGGGGGTTATTGCCCCCATCTGCCCACTGGTTGGCAGAACAACTTTGGCCCCATTTATTTGGGGTATGGCCATACCCCCACCCTCTTATTTTGAAAAAAAAATAATCTTCTCTGGTGGGCTTTCCGCTCCCCTTGGGGGTAGAGGAGCCTTCCAAAAAAAGGCCGATCTGCCCTGATAAGGCCAACAGTAATGTGCCCCCACAGGGAGCGACCCTTGCCCAAGGGGCTACCCCCCTAAACAAAAGACATACATACACACACCAATCCCTGCTGTCTAGCAGTTTCTGCCCCGGTTGGGGGCAGATTGGCCTAACAAAAATAGGCCGATATGCCCCCCAAGGGGGGGCAGTAGTGGCCTAAATACAATTTGGCCCCTAGGGGAGCGACCCTTGCCAAATACATCAAAACAGAAAGATTAAAAAAAAAAAAAAAAAATTATATCTATCTCTATCTAGATATATATATTAGATAAATAGCTATAGATATATACACACACCTCCCCGGTGTCTAGAGAATATTTTTAGGCCACTCCTCTTATGTATAAGTTCATAAAAAAAACAAAAAAATTCCCTGGTGTCTAGTGTTTGTCACCCCCTCGGCCTAATTATATTGGAAATGGCCTAAAAATTATTTGGCCCCCCACATTAAAAAAACAAATTAAAAAAAAAAAAAAAGGAAGGAGGATCCCTGGTGTCTAGGGATTTTCTGTTCCCACCCCCCCCGGGGGAGGACATCGGCCTAAACATCATTTGTGGCCCTTGCCACCCCCCAAAAAAAACACAACAAAAAAAACAAAAAATAAACAAAAACAAATAAAAACATCATTTGTGCCTAGTGGGCATTTCTGCTGCCTGAAAGGTCTTTCCTTTCATGCCTCTCCCGCCCCACCTTCCGATTAGAAGAGAAATGTTTTTGCACTTCTTTTCCGGGATTGTGTTGGAAGCATGCTTCCAGCGTGATCAGAGATGACCTCTGATGTCAGACGTCACAGACGTTTGGGGGTGGGGGGAGGGAGGGGAAGCAATATGACAACTATATACAGCCAAAGAGGCCTCCGACAAACATTTGCTGCAATACGTGGAAGACATCACAAGGATGAACCCACACTGGCGTAGCTTGAAACATCTGCTAGAGCACAAAAAGGAGCTATCATAATTGTAGATGAAGTTAAACAGAGGTGAACTTCCAACTTTTAAAGCTCTCAGAAGTGACGGGTTAACAGCTGACTTCTATAATGCCATTTGCGACATTGTTGCTCCTCCCCCACCCCCCACCCCCCCAACAATGCTTGCAATGTGTACCAAAGTGCTAGACAAGGGTGAGCTGTCTGCATCATGTTGAGAGGTGATGATAACTGCCTGGGAAAAAGCCTTCAAGAGCACAGTGATATAGACCACTGCCCTTACTCACTGTAGATTTAAAGTCCTAGTGCATACATTTGTCAATCAATCGACACCTGGCTGTGCGGCCTAGTACAGCAAACTAGACAAGTTTCTTATTGGGTAGAGAAACTGCTTATAAAATATGAATACCGACTGCACTGCTCGATCACGTCAACCCTACACTGCCTGCAGTGGAGGCAATGTTAGATGCTGAGAAGGCATTTACCTGCCTGGAATAGGACTACATGTCCTTCATATTAGAAAGTCTATGTCTGGGCTCGAAATGTATTGACATTATCCAGCTGCTATACATATCTATGGCCAGTAAGACTGCTGAAACCAGGCGAAAAGTGTTTAATGTGATAAGACCTCAAGGTTGTTCCAGTTAATAAACTTTGCACTGTCACAAAACATAGCAAGTTACTGTAGTCATGAAATGTAGGCATAATAACAGAAATATGGTGATCCAATTTGGCAAATTATTGCTGGACCAGGGTCAGATTTCTTTTTAGTACATTGCTAACGTTTTGCAGGAGGGGAACTGGCAAAATGTAAAACTACTGGTCCAAAATGACAGTTTGGTGTATAACAACAACTGTAATAATTTCGTCCGAATACAGTCCCTGGTAGAAATAACCCAGCTATATCATTTCCCTAGGATAAACATTTTACCTTACAATGAGTAGCTTTTTAAGTGGCTTCAGTTTACTAGAGATAATTCACCACTGAATTAAAGGAGGTTACCATATTCTTGATGTTTTGCTTTTAGGCTCCCTTGCAATATGAACAATTTCAGTTTTCTAGAAGGAAACATAATTTATAGCTGTGGTCCCAGAAATAATGGATGGACGAACTCCATATTAAATACCCTTATTTCTAGCCGGAGTGGTAACTTCCGTTCAGTGGTAACTGCATAATGAAAACATGGTTACAGTCATCAAACATGCCATCCCAGAATGTGTCTACATTCAAGGAGTGAAAAAGTAGTAAGTAAAAAACAATATATACATATATCCTTCCTATTAAAATTTAGATTTGTTTCATATTTGTTTGTGAGTTACATAAAACTAGTTGTTTGTGTATTTATTTGATGAATGCTTGTTTCTTTATATTGTGTATTGTTTTGCGGTTCAAATGATTGAAAATGCTTAGGTTGCAGTCCCCGATTTACAGTAATGACTCTGTAGGTGTCCTTTGATTAAATGGTTCAGTGTTGGGCCCCAAGTACGAATTATGACTGTGAGGTTTCACTAAAGTCAAAAAAAGGTTAAAAACCACTAGTCTAGACTGATATATTTATAATAACAGACATAATATAATAAGTAAACTTAGGTATAATAAGTATATTATGCATACTAAAATATTAGCTATAAAAAGTATAAGCACACTAACAATATTAGGTACAATAAGTATAATAATAGGTATAAGTAGCATACTAAGCATAATAATAGTTATAAGTATACTAACAATATTAGATACAATAAGTATAATAGGTATAAGTATAATAAGGAAACTAACAATAATAGGCACAATAAGTACAAGTAGTATACAAAGCACACTAACAGTATTAGGCACAATAAGTATAAATATAATAGTAGGCATACTAACAATATGGTACAATAAGCTTACTAAGAATATTAGATACAGTAAGTAAATAAGTATCTATACCAACAATATTAGGCACAATAAGTATAAATATAATAAGTATACTAACAATATTAGGTGCAATAAGTATAATCGGTGTAAGTAGCATATTAACAATTAGGTACAATAAATATGATAAGTATAAATATAAGCATACTAACAATAAGTCTAACTATAAATATAATAAGTATACTCAATATTAGGTACAATAATTATAAATAAAATAAGTATACTAACAATATTAGGTACAATAAGTATAATACGTATACATATTGTAAGTATACTAGCAATACAAGGTACGATAAGTATAATAATTATACCAACAATATTAGGTACAATAAGTACAAATATAATAAGCATACTAATATTAGATACAATAGGTATAATAGGCATAAGTAAATTAAGTATACCAACAATAATAGGTACAAGTATAAATATAATAAGTATACCAACAATAATAAGTACAAGTATAAATATAATAAGTATACTAACAATATTAGGACCAATAAGTATAATAGGTATACCAACAATATTAGGTACAATAAGTATAAATATAATAAGCATACCAATATTAGCTACAATAAGTATAATAGGTATACCAACAATATTAGGTACAAGTATAAATATAATAAGCATACTAACAATATTAGGTACAACAAGTATAATAGGTGTAAGTAGCATACTAACAATTAGGTACAATAAATATAATAAGCATACTGACAATAAGTATAATAACGATAAATATAAGTATACTCGATATTAGGTACAATAAGTATAATACGTATACTCACAATATTATGTACAAGTATAATATTGTAAGTATAATCACAATATTAGGTAGAATAATTATACGTATAAATATAATAATAAACATACTAATAATATTAGGTAAAATAAGTATAAATATAATAAGCATAACAATAGTAGATACAATAAGTATATCAAGTATAAATACAAAGTACATTAACAATATTACACAATAATTATAGGTATAAGCATACTAACAATATTAGGTACAATAAGTATAATAGGTATAAGTATACTAATAAGTATAATAAGCACACTAACAATATTAGGTACAATAAGTATCAATATAATAAGCACACCGACAGTATGCATACATTTTTACTTATTGTACCTAATATTAACAATTTTAGGTACAATAAGTATAATATTAAATACAAGTATAATACATATACTTCTATGCCTAATATTGAGTATAGTTAAGTGTACTCACAATATTAGGTATAATAATTATAATAAGTATAGGTCTAATAAGTATACTCAAAGTATTAGGTATAAGTATACTAACAATATTAGGTATAATATGAAGAACAATGATATTAGTAAGCATGATACTAATTAATATAATTATACTCATTATACTAAGTACAAACAATAACAGTAATAATACATATAAGTAAAAGTATAATAAGAATACGGATAATCAGTATAATAATAATAATAATGATTATGCTAATAGGGATAATAATCAGCATTATTATAATAATACGGATAATAATAAAGTCATCTATGAACCACATCGTTTTAAGCAGTCTAGCTGGCCAGGTCTGAACCGAGTGACCGACCGACCACTGCACCAACAGAAAGAAAAGGACAGGGTTCCAAAGGACTCTACCTACTGGTCATCCTACAATGACCTACACCATCCTAACCAAATGAATGCTTTAGCCATCCTTCACAAGTTTGAAGGAAAAAGAAAAACTGGTTCACCCTCATAGCCTGAAGAACCTTCACGTGTGTTCTATTGAGGGAAACATGTTGGCTGAACACAGAACTATTTAAACCAGTTGTCTTGAGTTGCTGAAGCAGAATGCCTTGCAGGTAAACACTAACTAGCCACAAGTTTTAGGTGCAAGCAGGATCGTTTGAAGGGGGTCACAGCATGCTCAAACATGACACTCATGAGAACTCTCAAGGTTCCTGGATGAAGCCTTCTGAATGAGCAAGATCTGCAACAGAGCTCCCAAACACTCCACAGAAGTTTTAGAAATGATCTGAAAACTTTGGAATAAGAATGGAATTTCAGTGATTCGGTTGGGATACCAGAGGGAGAAGATCGATCAAAAACTGCCCCTTGAGAAAGGCTAGATTAAAGGCTGCCACTAAAATAACCTGGACATCAAACTCATCAGAATACCAGTCCATGAACAGTACAAGTGATTAAAGTGCAAAAACAGACTTTAACACCACGTGTCAGTGTCCTGTAAATAGAGTGTAGGGCGCCTCAGGTGGGGCCTCCTCTACAAACCTAGCAGGCCAGGCAAGAGTCCCTTCCCTCCTCGCCTCCCTTCTCACTATCCTTGAGCATTAAGTTGCCTTCTCCTTTACCCATCCAGATGTGTTAACGTTCGAGCAGGACATCTGGATGGTAACAGGCATTTTCCTTGCCAGCATGTGTCAGTGCTCATAAGATCCAAGGATACTTCGGGTTGATTCTTCTGTGTCTCAGTATCTGAGTAGCACTGGAATAGCCACATCCTGAAAATCCGAAGGTTGCTATGAGAATGATGTGGAACCCCACCAGTCTCCTTCCTCGTAGATTGCACCAAAAACATCAAAGACTCTGCTGCACCAGCAACTAGCTCTTCCACACCGCTGCTCCTCCTGTGCGTGGAAATGACTACTGGGCACACCCTAAGCAATGTGCTAAACGTTTCCAGGGCCAGGCCTACTGACTCTGCTCAACATCAATATAGCCATAGTCTTCAGCCACACTAAACTTGGCCTCCTACGATTGAGGATGATTGGAGTGTACTATTATAATCCTAGTGTCCTCTCACATCAAACACTAAAATCTAGTTTGGGGCAGTCACTGTTGTCTGGTAGAACAAAAGTAGGGTTCTTTAGCAATTAGACACTAAATACATAGATATTGCCGTGGCATTCCATTTCTCTTCCTTTGCAGTGCAACCCCAGTGTTCGAAGTAAACCTAGGAGACCTTTAAATTAGGCTTTGAGGTTCAAGCAGGCTTTAACAATGCAATGTCAAAAATAATCCTCACCACCCTCGTACCCTCCACTCCCATGCTCCCCCACACTCCCATCCTCCCTCCCCCCCCCCCGATTTCCCCTGTATATTCCGTCAGGCTCAGAGAAGTTATCTTGCCCCTTGAGGTCAGGCTATTATTCACTCCTATTTATTCCTGGGAGACATTTCACAACCTATTTATACCTCTTCAAATGCTAATTACTGGCTGTCAGAAGTAGGAGAAAAACTACCAGACTTCACCATTGAACTCCGTTTTAATAACTATTAAGAGTAGTTTTGTTAATTTTCAAGCTAATCTCATTCGGAGATACTGTGTTAGGATCTTTAACCTGTACTCTAGTTTTCTACATACAACAGTGAAAAGTAGCTTTTGGGTGCAAATCATCGAAAGGACATGTTAACACTAAATTTCTATAATGTGCTACTTTTAAATACCATGCACTCTCTCTTGTGGATTTAAGAGCCTACATAGGGGTGACTTATTAATATAGTGAAGATTTATCAGAAGATTTTAGCTGTGTGAAAACTGCAATTCTACCTGTCAGAGTGAGGCTACAGATGGTAGGCCTGAAATCATGTTTGCACTAGAACTGGTGTGGATATTACATCAAGTACTACAGCCCACTAGTGGCAGTTACCTTACAGGCTGTAGGGAGACCTTGTACCATTTACTAGGGACTTGTAAACATGTTAAATATACCAATTAGGAGTAAGCCAACTCAACCATGTTTCCCACTGAATAGCAGGGTTAAAGTGCAAAGACTTTTAAAGCCAGCACAAACAGCGGGTCAGGACGGCAGATTTCCTGCAGTAGACTTAGAGGAGACAGGATAATCATCAGTGGGAGAAGAACAAGCCTTTGAAGACCGCCATGAAAGGACACCGAGTTAAAAAGGTTGTTTTCATAAAGACAATACAATTTACAGACCGACGATGGGCACGTTTTCAAACTGAAACCTGCATAAGGTGTTCGCCACAAAGGTAATGAGTGGTCTGGTCAGGTTAGTGGGCAAGGCATTTTAGCTGTCTTGTTATAATAGATGGATGTTAAAAACTCTGTTCTAGTTTCTAACTCATTAAATGTTGCGAGTGACAATTTACTCTGCATTCCTGCGTTAGATTTGGAGCCATCTAGTTCTTTCTTAACTGTGTGTACTTCAGAGGTGAATGCATATTTAGTGATAAAGTAGAGCAAGCAGACCTCCTCCACACTTCCTGAAAGCCACCTGAAAATATCAGTTCAAGAGGAAGCAGCAGAGGGAGAAGCTAATGCCCTACAGACACAAAGACAAAAAGTGAAAGCAATTCATTCAAGGCTGTAAACAAAGAGTGGGGGGCGGTTTGCAGGATCATGTCTTGACTAATCACTTGAGTAATTCTTGTATTTAGAGCACACCCACCATTAATCAGGTCCCAGAAAGAACCAGCATTGGCAAGGCCAATAGGTCTTGCCTATTGAAGAGCCAATGTGTTTTAGCCATGTTGTACATCGACGAAGCTGCTGTTTAGCATGGTTAAAAGGTAGGGGCATAGAGCCTAGTGTGATGGGGCGAATAGTGGCGTGTGGTGGAGTGGCTCAGAGTAGAGAGGCACAGAGTCGAGTAGAATGTTATGGAGAGGTGCAGAGTGGAGTGGCATAGTGTGAAGCATGCACGGTGTGGCAGCCCACTGCCATTACACACCACACATTTTCAACTGAAACGACAATTACATTTACCCAGGTAGTTCTACTGATAAGTATACAACGCACAAATGATAGTGTGGAAATGGCATTACCTAGCGTACTAATTTGTTTTGATAAAAAAAAAATAAAAAAAAATCACATTTCTGAATAGAAAAAAATAAATTCATCTGTGCTTTTGTAATTCTGATATACTCAAAAATATTTGCAATTCATTTAAAGACATTTACATTCTGTAAAGTCAGTACCCAACAAAATTGTCAAAAAAACTCTTCAAACTTTGAAATCAAAGAAAAATAAACACCAAGCTCTCTCAGAAGACAAAGCCAGACACTTGACCTCTGTCTAGGAAGCACAGCAAATGTTACAAGATAAGAACGAAATTTAAAGGCCAGTTTACAGAAATTAAAGACTCGTGGAAAAATGCAATGAGTGATGGAGAACAAGGTCTGCTTCACAGGAGCGACAAAGACATGCTGGACAGCCTAAAACAAAGCAAGCAAAAGGAAAGCCAAAAAATGTGAGCTACAAACCACAAAGCCAATGGTGAGCTGTGGGTTAAATGCATTCCCAGGGAGGCTTTCAGAATGCTCACAGGACGTCTTTTTGCAAACAGACAGCTCTTCTGGCTGTAGGCTTCAAACTAAAACGGCTTCTGCTAAGAAAAATGCTTTAGGTTTGGCAACAGAAATGAGACCAGGTAGATAATGGGGAAAAACTGGAAGGCTGTGGCTCAAAGCAAGAGAGATTACAAAGACTGGGGTGTGGATTTTTTTTAAATATCTTTTTGTCCATGGGACAGATTGCTTCATAAATCTTGTACTGTAAAGAAACGTTCTTGCCCCATTGGTGCCAAGTAGTGCAGCGATAAATCATGGCAGCAATATCATTATAAAGGAGCTTGGATTATAGCCTCTCTGATTATGCCTGGTCTATTACTATAGTAGGGCTAGAATACTAGCAATTTCTTTACTTTACCACCTTTCCACGGATATACATACTGGGGCTGGAAGTAGCAGGTTGAATGCTATCTACACCCTTCAAAGGGTCTGCGGTGCACAGCTTGGGTTAGAAACCGACCTTATTAAAATGTTACCAGTCGTCTAACTGGTCACAGAAGATTTTTCGAAATAACAAGAAAAATGAGAGAACACATTTTCAAATGCATCTTTTCATAGAAAGGTTTTCCCCTAAAAGCTCTGCAGTGATAGTCAGGGTTTTGCAGGAGCAGGTTATAAACTCAAAAGTATATAATGACAGCAAGACAATAAAACTACTCTTCAGCAAAAGCATTCTTGGGTTATTGGTAGGGGGGGGGGCACACTGGAATTATGCAGCAGAGACCGACAAACATGCTGCATAACTCAGCACAATTTAGTGAAGGCATTCCTTAATTTTTATCATTTTTACTCCTGGTAACAGTGTCTGGACAAAGATTTCTCTTCTCATAATTACCCGTTTAACAAGCAAATGTTGCAATAAGCAGGTAACCTTTGTGAAGGGATTGCCACTGAGCAGGAACACACACTGTGAAACTTTCAGTAACTTCTTAGTAACTTTTAATCCATTTGAGTTAGAAAGATGGTTTGTTAAAATCTACAGTGGATGCAGCAGATGAAGGATTACTTAACAAATCTACTTATGGAGAAAACACTGGCCGCAGATTCGCATAATTCTGCCACGGGCCCTGGGTATAATACAGTGTTGTCTACTCCACAAGAGGAACAGCGCTAATAAAATGGGGATGCTGCGGAGTAAAAAAACATGCTCAGATGGTCATTGTTCCTTATATACAGAGTTGGCAAATTGTATCTCTAAGGGTCTTAATGTGTTTTTAATACAGCGCTACAAACGAGAAGGAAGCTCTACTACTATTGCAGAGAAGTAGTATCAGCAATACAAAGTAGGGAACCGGGAACCTATACCGACCACAAAGGATCTGTTTAAACAAATGAAGTACCGGATATCTCGGTTTGTATAGATGACCGACTCTTAACTGAGGTACAACAGCTTGTGCGAAAGAGGATTTAATGTCAAATCGGTGAAATGCTCTAATTACATTGCTATCGCTGCAGCCCCGTACATAGAGAGAACAACAGCCGCTAACAAGAAAAGCAGAATCCCATGGCACGGAGCAACACTAGATACACCTTGGTGCTGCTCTTTGAAGGGCGAAACCATTTTTCTATTGTGTTCTCGTAGGACATTTGCTTACTTTGTGTTTATTGGGGATTTGTCATTTTCTATTTCGTCTTACCCATGTGTGGAACTAAGGCGTTGCCAAAGTGGGAGGCAGACTATATAGACTTGATTCTGGCAGTTGAGCGCAGCTTGTAGATCTAGTGTCCCTCTGCCACTCCCTGTGTTTCTACAGAGTGAACCTAGCCAAAAAGGGAGCAGAACGATGGTCAAAGTCCAGCATAAAGTTAACAAGCGATAAGTTTGGCATCTGATTTGTGTACTGTTAAACGCACTGTGATGTAGTGTTCTTTAAAGTGAGTCTTCGGATCTTTCTGAAAGTAGAGCAGTTTTGGAGTAGCCCTGGTATAGGAATGGTGCTCTAGCTCCTTGGTGTATAGATGGAAAAGGCCCGATGTCTTTGTTTTTTTCTCTTTTACACTTCTTGGTCTGCAGTTTGTTGTCTAGTGATGTGAGAGATGAGTAATTAGTCTTTGGGTACTCATGTGAAATGTCAGACAAATTGTACACAAAATGTGTAATCACACGAAGTGCAGTTATATAGAGCTATATTTTATGGCAAAACACATCCTGGCTTTAGAAACAAAAAAAAATAAAAAACACAACACAAGTCGTCTGAGCAACAACTGATTACTTTCTGGCTGTTTGTAATGTTCGTGTGCTTGTAGTAAAATGTTGCAGAGAAAGGCACATAATTCACCCATTAAGCGAAGTACGCCAGCATAATTTAAATTTCTCCCAAGTCTAATGGTGCCCAGTCGTGCTTAGAAGCACTAGAGATAGTGACCCTGTCTGCTGGGGTGCTGGTCGTTATAGATTTGTAAATTATGCAGGTGCTTTTAAAGACTGTGCGGCCAGCAATGGGTGCTGATGGAGTTTTATCAGAGTGGAGGCAATGCGATGCACTGTGGCATGTATGATAGCTTTAAGGACAGCCAGTTCGAGTCTGAGAGGCCATAAAAGTAGTGTGTTACCACCATTCAGATGCAAAAGTTTAAGGGTTTGAATAGTAGCTTTGAAGTTGCTTTCAAGAAGAAAGTTGTACTTGCTTTAGAAGAGAGCTGGTACTAGGCAGACTTTTTTTTGTCAATGTGTTCTTGGACAGTGAGGTTGGTGTCCAGAAAGAATCCAAGCGACTTGGCACTCCGTTTACAGGAATTCGGTCCTGGCTGAGTTGAGCTTCAGGTAGGTTCTGAAGACCCAAGTCTGGGTGAAATGCAGAAATGTTTGGATGGCTGAAACAAAGGAGACTTTGGGGTTTGCGTTCAAGGATCAGCAACATATTAGAAAATACTAAAGCTGTTAGCACCAAGAGGCTCCATGTAGAGGATTCAAATGACCGGGAACCATACAGAAGCCAGGAGGGTGCTTACCCAGGTGATCAGGATCTTTTAGGGAAGTGGAGGTGCTCATGTGAACATACTAGAGGCGGTTGGGAAGGATGGAGAAAAATCAGTGTATTTGAAGTTACTTACCTTATGAAGTCTATTCTTACTGGGGACAAAGACGGGATACTGCTGCAACTCCTCAAAACCACAACTCCAGATGAAACTGAGAATAGTAGCAAAGTCCGTGTATTCACTAGTTAACCCCAGGATTGCTGTGTAAGTCACAGCGAGAAAGTCCAAGGGCCAACACATCAAGCCACACTCCAGCTGGTTAAGTCGGAAGTGTGAGTAAGAGGGCGGCATTTAAGGAAGCACAGTGTGCTCTTATGACACGCATATACCTAGCCTACTCCATTTCCCACCAATGAGAAAGTGCTAGCTCTGTTTTTGCACAGGATACCACAAGAACTGTCCTTTTATTGGACTTGCCATGTTCCGACTGTGCAATGAGCCAACCGGGGAGTGGAAGTGGGAGGTGGTGTCACTGTGCGACAAGGAACATCCTAGTGATAGATGCACTAGCAATCACTGACATAGGTCTCCGAAATGCTGTGCTGCTAAGCCTCCAGAGTTCATGGAAAAAACCCAAATGGGAGAATGGTGCTGAGAATTAACTGGATTGTTAACACAGTGTGCTCTTTCAATTTGAATGATTTAAACTTCAGCTGAACAAAGCGAAGAGCAATTTTTGAAGCACAGGGAGAACTGGGGAACAGAGGACAACCAATGAAAAGAAAACGTCTGCCCACAAAGAGGGTAAAAAAAATTACTTAGCAGACATTCAAAGCCCACTGGTAGTTGCATCCAGTGATTTAAGACTGTGGTTGTGCTACCATCAACACATAGTGAAGTATCTGGTAAAACCAGATTCAGTAAGGAGGACATTGATAGCACCACTGGAGATCTTGGGTGGCTGTACAAGGAATGGATGGGGACAGTAAAGTCTTCAGCAGAGATTTACTGAATCTGGATAGGGCAAGAACATTAGCATTTGTATGTATGATTACAGCGTGAATGATACACGCAAGTAACTTGGGAGTCTGGGTTGTGAAAAGGTTAGTGCAAACATCCCATTTGCTAGTGCGAGTATAGACTGTTCCTCTGCTGTCCAAGTTCTTCTTACACACACACCTGACATTTCCAGCAAGTCTTAATATATCAACTCATTCTACTTTCTTCCTGACAACTTTGGGAGAACCCGGCAACAAGTAGACTAAGTACGAGTATGTCTTCCAACACTATGCCATGGTCTGTGAGACCAGTTTCTCAGCTGAAAGTACAACATCGTTATTAATGCCCTGTCTGGGTGTAGGAGGAGGCATTTGAAAAAATGCCAAATTCAGAAGCCAATAAAGCTTTGAAAATTTTAAATAATAATAAGAGATCTGCTTTCTAAATTGGACAAACTCCACATTGTTAAAGCAAGCATAGTCCTGGCAAGGCATTATTTTGGGGTATGTGCACAAATGGGAGGAGAATATGTGAAGGAATGTGTAACCGCATTACGACAGCTTGCAAGTTTGAAACAATCACAAATGAAACAAGAAAGAGATCATTTTATGTTCAAATGTAGAAAAGGCAAGGTACATGAGAAATCTGATTGAAGGATGATCCCTTTCCTGGGCAAAGATTTTGTAGCAGGAAGAAAAAGCAACCATTTTCTGGCTTGTATATGCATTATCAAAAAGTACAATGGGAGTAAAGAGAAGGAATGGAAGGGTGGCGAGAGGGGCAGGTGCTTGGTACTAAACTGTGGAAAAGAAGCAATGTCACCAACAGTTACAAGGTGGTGGAAAATTAAAAAGACTGTGATAAAAGTATGCTAGAAAGGTCCCACTGCCATGTAGAGCGAATGTTTAGTCACTAAAGCTATGTGCAAGTTATGAAAAAATAAATCAATAAATGGGGCATGATGCCAACTGTGGTTGTATCACAGTGGGAGGAAAATAGGTTAATGAAGGCTTTGAGACAGACGTTTTTCGTACCACAGGTTGAAGATAAAGGATGAGATAAAAACCAAAGGACATGGGAGAACTAGGAGGAGTGAAGATTGAAATGTCTTGACTTAGGAGTATGGCGAGCCCCGTTACCTTTGGAAACATCTAAAGAAACATTTGGGAAGGGGCTAAAACCGAAAGGGTGCCGCATTTCACCTATATGTTATGGAGGATGGCCCATAAAATGTAGAGAATGTTTTGAAGCAGAACTAAGATTCAGGAGAAATGGTTTTAAAACCTAAACGCATGTCACCACGAATGGCCCATTAAGTTGTCCCAATAGAGGTTACTAGGGATAAACTGTAAACACAATGCCAACCCACATATGGTAAAGTGCAGTGTGCACCATCTTACTTTAGAGGAGTTTCTCTAAGTTTATGTCTGTATTCTGGGGGTTCAAGGGATATGTTCAGGAGATAAAACAAAACAAGAGGGATACAAAACCAAAGAAAAAGCAAGTTCAGAGAGATTCTGGTGAGCGTAAAGAAAACTGAGCACAGCAAGTTGCATGGATTACAAAAATTAAGAATCATAGAAGCTGTGGAAGGCCACGTGTAGCCCACAAGCCAGGGGGGGGAGCTTGGACTGTGCAGCAAACTAAATAATTTTGTAGTAAACAGGTTTCTTTCAATCAAGATCAAACAAATGGTGAAACTTCTGCAGAGCGCAAAGGCTTCTGCCACAATTTATCAACACTGCATGAGAAAATTGCGTTTGTCACTCAGTCTGAGACATACAGGTCTATAAAGAATGACTTTCGGTGTAGTGCCAGCAGCACTGGTTTTTCAAAGACTAACAGGTTGTTAGGGGATACACCAGGAGTACAAATTCCTAGCTGTAGGGAGGGACAGAGGAGCATGGCAGGAAAGAGCTGTATTGAGCATTTTATAGGGACGTGGTTCATCAATGAAGGCAAAGAAACATTATTTGGAGGAAAAAGAAATTGTGTACATACGTTATCTAATTTCAAAAATAGTGAGAAAACACTTCTGAAGAAGACTAAAGTGTTTGAAAAGGATGAGGAAAGCAAGATTGAATTTAGGACAATATAGGATTTGAAGAATGTTCCCAAATTTAAGCGTGTTTGACCCAAGAGAAGAAACCAGGGACACGACAAATTCCAGCAGATAGTTTAGGGGCAGTATTCGCACAGAGGCAAAACAATTACGTGTGCACCAAAGGGAGAGCCTGAACAAGAGCAAGATGTTCTCAGTGAGGGAAAGGATCTTGCTATAAACCATGACAATCAAGAAGCTTAAGATTTTTGTTCTGAGATGGAAACTTCTGAGATGGATCACAAACCACTATGATTGAGTGAGGTGTAATATTTACCTGGGGTATGTTAAGTAAAAGGAGACTGAGCGAGAAGAACAAATTAAAAGTGCTTGTGTATGATAATAAAGCAGAAGGTGAGAGATGAGGTAAGAACTTGTGAAATGAGAACAATGTATAATGGAGGACAAAATGAAAGCAAGAAAAAGCAAAGCACAAAGTACTAAGGATGGTATGAGGTTGGATAAGCAAGAAATGACAAAAGTGGGAGATTGTTATCCATTATTTGAGTAAAATAAGAGTTAGTCCTACATGTGCTGTCTACAGGCATGCTAATGGTAGGGTTGAGGCGCAAACTACCAGTATTAGGGCATTATGTGCTTTTGGAATTAGTTGGAAAAAAGTGAGTAAAGAGCTGTTGGCAGTTTGGATAGGACGATGCTTAAGTAGATAAGAATGTCCAGTGTCTACCAAGTGCTAGCGCAAGAACCCCATCTGTGACAGAGAACACCAAAAGTACCATGAAAGCATCACCCAGGATATCATGGGGTAATTCAAGGTGGCACAGAATTCCACAGAGACAGAAACGGTTTCAGATCTCAATCCTAGTTGGGACAACAAATTATGAATACAGTTTATGAGTTTTTCTAAAGTTGTACTAGAGTATTCTTTTGAAGGAAGGGATAATAAAGCAGAAAAAATAAGCATCATATAAGCATGAGACCAATCGGACGGAGGAGAGGTTTAATCACAATTAAAAGGAGAGTAGAGTATTCCACAAGGTAAATGCAATGGTCTAAATTGAAGGAGAGTTTTTGTTTAAAGGAAAAAAAAAAAAAAAGGGGGGGGGCGTACAGGATGACTCCACATTGTGCTACAGGATGGAGTGTATGCAGAGCAAATTACTGTATGGACAAGAGGTGGAAAAAATGTGGATAACATTCCAAAAGGTTGGCTACAAAACTGCAGTACATTCAGGATTACAAGTATTAGGGGTTGAGTTGTGTTTCTGGGGGGGGGGAGGGATATGCCTTCTCAGTGGAAGTTATACGTATAGTTTTATATCATTTAGTTTTTAATGTTTGAGGGAAATGTGGATGGTTAGCACATTATGTGCAATATGGTATGAAGGGAGGTTCCAGAAGGGGAGACAGTGTGTACACACCAGACTTGTAGATCCAGTGGCTCTCCCTATCCTGCTTGGCACTAGAGGTAGAATATCTTACCTTGTTTTCGAAACAACTTTTCTTTGTGCCTTGCTTTTATTAAATCTGTTATAATAGGTTCATTCACCCATTTTCAGTTTATAGGGTCAGTATTACTGCTTATGTTTCTGCTGCTTGGTTTTCAACTTTGTAAAAAGAGAAATATACCAGTTGTCAGTGCAAGTTTTTACCTTGGGTTGTGTTGCATGTAGGTTTGAGAACTGGCATGTTGCTACTGAGTTTCTTCCTCCACATGCATTAATTCCTCTGCAGTGTACAATTTCAGCAGGCTAATAGCTATTCGCTCTCGAGTTGCTACTCCCTGCTCTCACTACACTGTGGCCCTGGTTTGAGGAACAGCTAGTTACTAAGCACGTAGACAGATATGTGCTTTCAATCCCTCGACTACTTTGAAGTAGCAATGGGTTCAACTTGCATATATTCTTTACCTTGCAATCAGAATGTTTGGGCAGTGTTTTGCTTCTGTTAAGTATTGTAGGAGATATGTTCATGTTAATCGCTCTAGAATTTTGGTTCCCAGGCACATAGTGACTCTGCACCAAACATGCCCTAGCTCTATCATTACTGGATGGACCTGCTAAAGGGATGAACAGAAAGACTTCCAGAGGGAACATACTAGCAGCTTTTATTTGGTCAGAACATAGAAATTCATAGCCTTTTTTTGGTTTTATGAAGACAAATGTTAAAAGGAACAAACCGAGCTGGCTGAAGGAGGCCAAGTCTAGTGACCGAGAGGAGAAACCTTGGACTAAAGGAACACTTTTCAGTTAGAAAGTGTGCAAAAAGATATAAAGCAAAAGGATAAAAAAGTCTGTAATAAATACCTCTATTCCTTTTAGACAGATTGTTTTGAAGACTGAGGAGTCTAGCTTTGACCAAAACCAAACAATAAAAAATAAAAAATAAAAATGGTTTTTGGTACTCACATTTCTGCCCAGTTGCATCATTAAACTATCCAAAAAAGTGTGGGATCAACGCCAAGTCCTCTGAACCAAAGAGGATCCATTGTACGATTTTCTTTTTCCTGGCTATGTGTACCATTAGAGCTAGGAAACAGACTGCACAGCTACTGTATATAACATCTTAGTGATACTAAGCGAGGACTGAAAATCAACCCAAATATTAGAATGGAGACCCCGAAAAAAAAAAAAAAAAAAAAAAAAAAAAAACACACCACACCCAATTTCTAAGTCAACTACTCTTGATTCTTGTAAGTGAAACATTTATAGGCCAACTTTTCCCACTTATTTGGTTATAGTAAATTTACAGAAGTTTGAAATACTGATATTCTAGTAGCCTAGAAATAAACCCTACGAACAATCTTAGCAGGTTCCCGGGGGGGGTTGGGGGGGGATTTAATGCCCCTAGTACTGCAGAAAAGGAAATGCTGGGTCATTTATGAGTGAAATACCTAGACACAAACCAAGAGACACCGATTAGTCCACCTCACAATAGCTGTACCTCTGAACAACCAGCTAGCATCTAGTTTTCACATGTAACAGCCACATCCTAGTGTAGGAGTGGCCTTTGACCAATAAAGTGCTGGCTTATGCTCAGATGATTTTGTTGGCTCCATTACAATGTGAAATATTGGGTCTAAACACAGTTATACATCCTAGGAAGACGCACCCTGTGCTATTCAACATGAAGAATGGCTTTCTGTGGGTCTCACAATAAAGATGCAGACCTACATTTCTTCAGCTTTTCTTTAAGTGCACAGCTCTGGAGCAATTCCTAGTACAATTTTTGTCATAACTTCTTGCACGATTTCTTCTCATGACCACATAATCCACTTTACTAAACACCATCATTGTACCACTGATTAGACCGCTGTTAAAGGATTTAAGGAAAACTGTGTGGAGCCTGCTACTGCATTTCACAATCTCTGAAGGCACTGCAATGAATACAGTTTGCACGCCAGCTTCTACATAACTGCACAACAATGACTCTTTGAAGTATGCCTGAAAGGAAAATAAAAAAATTGTTACAGGCTCAACAAACACTTAAAGCCATGAGGTCTCGCCTGCATGGGGCTATCGGGTTTGTCAATATTTCAGCCATGTTGTACAGCAGCGCGACTGCTATACAGCATAGCTGGAAGTAAAAAAAAAAAAAAAAAAAAAAAAAAAAAAAAAAAAAAAAACACACCACACACACCTTGGAGCATCATAGCACTTTGTTTATTGCTGGCAGGAGACAACACAAGGCGGGTAATGAAAAATGCACTCTGACACTGCCAGTGGTGAGTGCATCATAGCACTTTGTTATGAAGGGTGGGGAGGCGGGCCACCAGCATTTAACAGAGGGAGTCCTTGGGAAGTAATGTGCTTTGGTCAGCAGATCATTTCAGTCTGAGGGCACCTACTTGTGAATACCTAATCTTCACAATAGGCACATACTGGTCCTAGGCTGGTCAAGCCTGCCATAAAATGACAATTTTCTGAGTCATGGTTTTCGATCCTGCGTAAGCAGGAAGCTCAACATCTGCACGCTATATGCAGACAGCTTGTCGTGTACAAATGCAACCAAGTTCGCATTAAATAGACACTTATAGGCAGAATGTGTGACTTGGTCGGAGGCATGTACATGAACAGTGTGTCACTTTCTGACATGGAACACCTGTGAGAAGCTGAGCAGTGAACACCTCATTTTTCAGGTTCCTTAGACACTGAATTATTGCCCTTCTCTGTAAACACAATGATTTCATTAAAATTGCCTCCAATTTGAATTTAAAAAAAAGGAGCCCCATCTTCTGCGTCGCTGATGACAATACCACAACTTTGAAACGCACATTTTGAGCACAAAGGCAAGTGCACAAAGAATGTTTTAGATGTCTTGCCCACTTGTGGAGCCTTTTTATTCATGTAGAGAAGTGTGGTTTTTTTTGTCAGTTGTGGGAAGCGTTGTGCAACCCTTACAGTCTGCAGTTCTGCATTATCAGCAAGCACCGTCAAAGCCAACAGGTGTCCCCTGCAAGAGAGCTATTTGAGGTACCATGGCTATTCAGTTAGGAAGTTGTGCAGCACTACTAAAAGCATTTAAAAAAAAAAAAAAAGTGAGATGGAGGAGCTAGGAGCAAGCACACCAACAATGGAGGGTAAGGGCAGGCAACAACATGAACAACAGAAAAAACGCTGGTGGGTCGGGCAACGAGGAAAGTTACACATTGAAGTAAGCCGAAAAAGATGCAATTTGATAGAGTGCGTAACATAGAAAAAGTAGCACATACAAAATTCAACAGTGTAAGGACACGAGTAATGAGTCTATGCTCCAGGGGAAGAGACAAACACAAGAAGCAAACCAATGGATTGTCTTCAAGCCCACTGATAGAAAACAAAAAGTTCTTGGAGACCCTGTATGTGAGGTCTAGGTGAGACCAAACAAACAAACTCTTAAGCTGCAGTTCTCTGGGTTGTTACCCCGGCCCATCTTATATATTTTGGGCAAGTGTGATATATGAAGTCAACAAATTCAAGAAATTTGTTTGGTGGTCAATCAATGCTATTTTCTTCATTGGATTGTATCCAATTTTTGGCATTCATCTCTCCGATGGAGACAAGAAGAGGCATAAGTAGCGTGTCACTGCCATAATCCTGCATTGACAGATCGATGGCTGAAATGAGCATCCGGTGACGGGCAGAAAAGAGTGGAGCGAAGGCAGAGCCCTGGGAAACACTACACTGCCAACATGCATATTTTAAAATCGATAGAATGGGAGACTGCAAGGAAAAGAGCAGTCAAAGAATCACATCAAGTAGAGCCATTGCCAGATAGGGATTTATTGGTCCACTACATCAGAAAGTAGCTAAAAGCTGTGGAGGACCAGGGCGAAGTTGTTACCCATGTCCATCCTTTGTTGGAGGATGGACAAATTGGAGTCGGTTACAGGTTTATACAGAACGGAGTGGAATAGAACCCATAAAGAGCTTGTTGCAGACCTACTGCAATTGATTGCTGTCAGACTGTACAAAATTCAAAATTATGAAGCCCGTAAGAAGCTCCATCGTCGAAGAGGAGGCTTCTGACATGCACAGTATCTGTACGTCAGCTGGGCTCCTCTTTTGTTTTAAAGTACAGCCTCAGTATTTTCATTGCAGAACCAAGTGCTGATTATTTACTGGAGACATGATAGAATTCCTACTGTGCTGAATTTTTTCAGATGCTGTCCAATTGAAGGCCTTAAAATTGGCATTTGTAGTTAGATGCTTCTAAGGAGTCCATGAAGACAGTCAACATGTTTAATTAATTTTCAGGTGCCAATAGTGCTAGAACCTTGGGAATGAAGGGTGTTTAGGTAAAATAGTCAGACAACCTAAGTAGTAGAGTACCTAAGTAGTAGAGTTCACAGGTCATGGGCAACTTCCGCCTCCAACTACTGCAAATATCCGACATGCTGTGACAGGCATTTTAATAGATCTACAATTGTTAACATTATATTGATACCATCATAATAGTAACAAATATAACCTAAATAGCAGTAACGGTACTTTGTAGAGCTACTGACTAAAGATGCAAATATTTTGTCTTTAAGTACCAAGATCTAACTGAAATAATATTTAAACAATAAAAAGGAGAGTTATGAGTTTTTACAGAGAATAGTAAACAATATATTTCTTTATTGAGAAATCTGTTGAAGGGCCAGAAACGATCCCATGTCTCATATGAAGTCCTCCACGTGGAAAGAGGATTGAAACTTTTTAAAAATGCAATTACTCAATGTAATTAGCCTTGTTTTTCTGGGACCTATGTATAGTTGCATGAAGGAATTGAAATTACCCTCTCAACCACAAGATCCTTTTACCTCCTCTAGGAGAAACAGAGTTAATGGCATAGCCATGAAAGCACCATCAATGCGATGCAGCACACCTTATCTGATGCTTGCATATTTGAGGAAGACGTGCATCAGCTGTTTGAGAAGCATTTCATTATTATTTTTTTAACAAAATCTTGTATGAATACTTAAGGAAAGGTTTGAATGTTTAAGCTAACCTATAATGTTGTTCTTCAGTTACTAGGTGATAAGAGGTCCCGGCGCTGTGATATTTTCAAATGCTATAAAAATCCCCCCAAAAACTAGAACAACATTTTAAATAGAGAGTTGCCCAGTAGATGGAAGTATGTTTAAACAAAACAAATGCTACATCCTGCCAATGCCTGCAAGAAGAGAAAGAAATACTGGAAACTGTGCCCACGACCACAGAGAGGGTCTGTAGCACTTTCAAGTAATACAACCCATGAGTCGAGGGGGTGGTTCAGCAAGGAATATGCACTCTTATAAAGTGCATTAAAATGCAAAAAAAAACACACACACACTTTTATCCATTTAGTTTCTAGGTAATCAGTTGGGAGCATTATCACATCCCATGGGTGTCCACTGGCACACTCAAACTGCAGCTTTTCACATTCACAGCTGCTTTTACAGAACACCAAAGTACACATGATTACACTTGGTGCCCAAAGAACAAGAATGTAGGAGTCAAGCTTGAGTGTTTCAATCTATTTTGTGCCTTTACAGAAGCTCAAGAACAGACTGTAATGTCCGTGACAAACGGCAAGCGGAGATGCCAGAAGAACCGTGGAGTCAAAGTAAAACGTTTCAAGCTACTCACATTTGCAATTAAAGGAATATGCGCCCACAATCACAAACTGTCTGCAGCATTTTCAAGCAACACACTGCAGGAGGTGTGTAAGGCTGCAAGCAAACCACAGGCACTCAAGGGCTGTAAAATGCAAATAGAAATAATAATGCGTAGAGAAGTCCTAGGTGCCAGGCTCTGGCTCTTGACATGATATGGGCCTTGCTGACTGGCTCTTTTACAGTTAATGTGTAGCTCAGAGAAGGAAAACAAAATAAATGCCAGCTATAATTGAAACAATTTAAGAGCGGTGTCGTGTTGCTTTTTAAAAAAATATATATATATTTGTTTTTTTAGGACCGAGGTAAGTCAAAAACAAAGGACAAGGAATGACAGAGCAGGGAGTACGCAATGATGTGGGAGGGGAACAAGTTTGCCCCCTCCTGGCTTAACAAAAGGAAGGAGGAGGCAAGCAGCGATGAATGAGGGAGTGGGGAAGAACGGGCAAGCAACACCAACATGCACACTCAGAAAACAGGATCCGACAGTTGAATTTGGTCTTTGAATGCACAGCAAACGTGACGAGGTAAAAACAAGATTTACAGTCCTGTTTACAGAAATGGAGTGTGGAGCGATTGAAAAAAAAACGAGCACTCCTGTGAAGTGCTCAAAAACAGAGAAAAAAGTAGTTCCTAAAATGGGAGCAGAGGATGGATAGTAGTTAGTGGTCCACGCTGTTGGGGAGGGCTAAACACAAGAAGAGGCATGGTACATGCATTTCAGGGACAAACGGGGAGAAAGAATATGAGAGACGGTGGAGCCAGCAAATGGGAAGCCTATGGGTGGGCTGAAGCCCACATATTGTATACACGTATCTTCAGGATAGTGCATGCGCTGCCTAGCCGAGATCAAAATAAAAAACAAAAATAGGTGGGGGTCTCCAAAAACACTGCTCCAACCATGCATTTTCCATTGGGAAAATTAGACAAAGATATACCCAAATCGTCAGATTGGCTACCTGCAACATAAAAGAAAAGTGTTACAGCTGCCATTACAGGACACCAGGACTTGCACGCAGCAGGAGGGTTTTAGCTGCAGGGCTCTTTAAAGACCAAAAAAATAAAACAAAAATTCACTAGTTATACGTGACTGACATTAAGTATAATTTGCATTGCTGTGATGGTCAGTTTACAACATCACATATTGCACCACCCCGGATTTCAGATCTGTGTTGTAAGTTATACTTCTGCCACTTATGTATAACTGGTGGATTTCAATTTTTTTGCTTTTTAAATGGTAGTGCTTGGTCAGTGAGTAAGATTTTTTTTTTTTTTTAAATGCAAGTTAACATGTTCCAGTTTTGGGTGACAAATTATTTTTGGATTACAGGGATATGGAATTCCTATCACCCAACGCCCGGGACATATTGTTTGGGGGTCAAGGGCAACAAGTTTATATTGTCCTGGGGACAAGTAGGCCCAACCCCCTGCAGCACAAACCCTTTGGTTGCCAGTTTACGGAGAAGGGAGCGGTCTGCAGTTGAGGTAATAAGTATCTCCATATATGTTAATGCTGTTCGAGCTTATATTTATGGTTCATTAATGAAAAGCCTTAGTTATTAGGGAGAGCGCTGTAAATAAACGTTTTAAGATCACACTGCACTACTGACAGTGGTTCCAGTATTTAAAAAAAAAGGTATTCCCTGTATTGTAACTGCAGACTCAGTTTCACCATATACTATAGTCTATTATGAAGTATGGATTTAGAAATTCAAGGGTTTTCTGGACAGCGCATTATAACCACCAGACACTCAGCCAGTAATTTTTACTGGTGCACTTCTCCCCATGGCTGGTTATTGTACAGTAATGTTTGACTTTAAAGGAAAATGTAGCCAAGAAAGGTCCATCAGTACTTGGCTGGGTTGGTAAAGGGAATCTTGGTATCATTTTGAATCATGATTCAGAACAAGTCTCACTTGCAGATGTAGTCTAGTTGTATCAGTTTTTCACAACCCATGTCATCACAATTTCCTGAATTCTTTCCAGCAGTGGATAACCCTCAAGGACAATACTGTACCTGTCTCACATAAAGTAAGGATTATTTCTTTCAATGTCATACAGATTAGGTCAAACAGTAACTGGAAAAGGTAATTGATTTGGCCATAATTGAAAAGATTGAGTCAAGTGAATGGTTAGCACAATTGGTGGCTGCACGTAAAGCCAATGGTAATATCAGATTGTGTGTAGATTTACGTGATCTAAATTCTAATACTGTAATTGATAAATTTCCACTACCCAAAATCATGAAATATAGGCTAAGACCAGAGGCATCAAATGCTTCACTATGTTGGACTAGACAGCAGCCTCCCACCAGGTCACCATTACATCCCGATAGTAAACACTTGGCTGCTTTTATCGTGCCTTATAGCTGCTTTCAATTTAATCACATGCCATTCGGTCTTGCGACTGCTGCAGCAGTATTTCAGAGTTAAGTGTGCAGACTATTCAAAGGCCAAGACGGTGTGATTTATTTTTTCCCTGGATGATTTTCAGATTATGGGTAGGAGTAGAGAAGAGCATGACAAAAAGGCTGAAGGTTGTCTTGAGTACTCTTAACAACAAAGGACTCACAGCAGAAATTAAAAAGTGTAAGTTTGGTATGAACTCTGAAGTATTTTGGGTATGAGATTAACAGAAGGAAATCCTTCACAAGGAATTATTAGGAGGCATTCTTGATGCGCCTTCTACTTCAAAAAGGTTAATGTCTGATCTTTGAGATTTCGCAATAAAATATTTGAGGTCAGGGAAATCTTGAAAAGTGTAATATTTGTTTGGAACAAGGTGCAACAATCTTGTTTTGACAACATAAAGAATTAAATTTGTAATGCCATTCCTCTCCAAGGTTTTGACCCCAATGTCGTTACTTTCATCACCAATGATGGTAGTGGGAAGCTACTGCTCACTCACTCCAGTAGAAGAAAGGTTTGCTACAACTGAAAGAGAAGTGCTATCTTATGAACAGGACATAAGCAAGTTTAGGTAGTAGGGATTACATTTTATCTTTTGACAGATCATCATGCCCTAACCAAGGTCCGAGCCACTGCTGGTATGTATAAAATAGCATTCAGGCTAGTGAGATGGTCTTTGCATTTACTGGATTAAGATTCAACAGTGCTTGGAGTTATTAACAGGGTGGTTGATTTATTGAGAAGGGCTCCATTAAAGATTCAGTCACAAACCTGTAAGGGTAGGGTATTCTGTTGCCATTGTGGATTTTGTAAAGTGTGAGGAAATGTCTAGGGAAAATTGGGCAGAGAGATATAAATTGGATCCAGTATTGTTGGAGGTGCAAAAATATCTGTTAGGAGGTTGGTCCTCCAGGAACAACATTAGCAATATAATACAGCAGTTTGGGCAAATTAGAAATGAACTATTGGGGAAATGATGCACTTTGCACAAGGAATGACAGACTGGTCCCTCCCAGAAGTCTCAAGGTGAAAATCCTACATACCATCCATGAAGGAGACCTAGACATTTTTATGAATAAGAAAAGGATTAAGACTCAGTAATGGTGGCCAGGTTTTGATACAGAGACTGGAAGATTTATAAAGCAACTACCTTGAATATGCTAAATCCTTGGTCACATTTAGACACCTTCATCTCCCAATAAGCATGCTGATGGACCTTGGGAAGACTTGGCTATTGATGTTTTAGGGCCAATTAAGAATTTTTGTGGTGGTAAATGTGTGGAGGTGTCATGATTTATTTAGGAAATAGCCTGAACTGTGCTTCAATAAGAAAGTTGATTCAGCAGCCATAGTGAAGTTTATTCAGTCTTATTTATGCAGAAACTTTATGCAGAAGCACACATTCTTGTATTGTTCAGCTGGGAACGGTGATGTAGAGAGGTTTAATTGGGTCCTGGTGGGTGGAACTTGCAGGACGATCAAGAACTTTCAGGATTGGAAAACTGAAGTAAAAATAATTTTGTTCCTGTACTATACTTCTCCTACAGTTACTGGATATAGTCCAGTTAAATTGTTGAGTGTAAGAGATCCTCAGACTAGAGTTAAGTCATGCTTGGTTTAAAAAAAAAAAAAAAAAAAAAAAAAAAAAAAAAAAAAAAAAAAAAAACACATACACACCATACACCACACAAACACACACAGTTTAAGAACAATTTATCCTTAGAGAATATGAAAGAAAACATAAAGGGATGCACAAGTAAGGTGTACAAGAGACTATGAAGCCAAGCATGATGTGAAGGAGTTAAACTTAGTGTGGGAGACATGGTCATTGTTTTGAAACAAAGGAGGAAGGCTAAAGGTAGTTGCATGTTCAGCAACCTTTCAAGGTAAGGCACCTGTTTACCAATTCTGACAGGTTGAGTAAGGAGAAGTATGGCATTTTAGCAAATGAGCTAAGGTTAGTAACTTAAATGAGGTCACTATGGAAAGTGGTGGAAGGAAGCATCTGTACTGGCTCATGGATAGTGCTCAAATATAAAAAGGAAAAGTTTCTAGCAGAGAAGGAAAGGGACCTGATCCCAGGAGAACAGAACTTTGTTAGGGACACGGTTGTGAAAGTTTTATCAAGCAATTTGGATGGTGTTGTCTTGGAGGACTCGCATGTGAGGAGGTGTTTCATGACACAAGGAGTTGAACCAAGAATGGAAGTGTCTGGACAGAGATGTAGGGTAACCAATTCGAGTAGACATGTTGAACTGCCAAATACTTTTGATGATATTGTGGTAAGAAGTAACTTCTTGTCAAGTTAAGATGTCCATTTTTCTCTCCTTCTGGGTTTTTCTTTAACTTCCTTGAACTTGCAATCTATCTTTTCCTTCCCTGTTTTATCTTTTTGATATGGTTGTGTTTCTTACAACTTCTACTAGAGCTTTAAGTTATTAGATTTTGTGTAAGTGTGCTCTATAGAATGGCATTCTTGGAACAAGACTTTGCATTCGTTTTGGGTGTTAGTTTTGAAGGGGATGAGTGGTATTGGAATGTGCATGGCTGTGTGGACATGAAGTTCCATGACAAAGGGAGGAGAGCTGGCCAGTTCAATGACAACGAGAAAGACTGTTGCGGTTGCCATTTATTGCTGGAGTCATTTAAATAAAAGGATTAAACTAGAACTACTTGGAAACGTCTTCACTACATTTTGTTCATGTTGCTCACTACCCCAAATAATGTCTCTATTGGAGCACAGGACACTGACTCAATTGGCTACTTTCCTTTGACAACATGTAATGTGAATGAAACTTTTTTTGTTTGTTGGAAGCTCTGATGTAGACCGGCCAGTGACTGGGGGTGAGTAGTTAAAAGTTTAAGCACTCCGTCCATCATCCTTTTGTGTTGCTAAAGTTGCCCTGACCTGCCAGCATATCCTAGTGCACAGTCGGTTTGAAAAATGTTTCAGACTGCGCTGTTGCTGAGGAAGCTGATAGAGTTTTTCCCTTAGAAACTGGTTATTTTTATGCATATAAAGATCATTGTTCAAATTTGCTCAAACTTTGTTACCACTAGTCAAGCCATGCTGACTTTTCACTTTTTGCTTATCATTTATTCATACAAAGTGCATAAAATCCCTGTTTTGGGGTTGAGCCAGAGACTTTCCTTTGAAATAGTGTTGGTATTCCATTGTAAATATGACCATTAAAAAAACCTGGGATACTTTTAGTTTTCCCCACAGGACTCTGTACATTTAAAGTGCCTTTCCTTTAGGGATGCTGTCCGTTCCATTTAAGATTTTTGTTGTTTATTAGAACAATTCAGAATTTTGACTATATATATATTCTGTATCTAAGCCTTCTTGACATATATTCTGCATTTCACTGTAGTGAAAATTGAGATTTGGTAATAAAACCCTTTAACTTTTTATTGATCTACAACTCAGTTATTGAGTGAACCCAGTCATGTTTTTGTTGATACTGCCAAGTTATTGAGCCCGATGCAGAGGAGGTTTCTGACCTATCACAAGATGATGTGTGGAGGAGCCAAGACAAAGGTAAATTTCAGGGTTACTAAATAGTGGGGTACCGTGAAATATTGGGTTGTGGCACCCACACACGTATAACTCCACTGTACAGTTTTTTTTTTCATGTAGTGATGGCTTAATCAGCACAAGATAAGAAGGAGAAAGTATGAGAAAGGAAAAGGCCTATGGACGAATCAACTTCATCAGGTGAAAGAAATTTGTCAGTACGATTAATGTAGACAGTTTCATGTGAAAGGCAGCAATGTTGTCAAAGGGAGTATTACTCCACCTATGTCCTAAAAAAACGTAAAACGGCCCTGGGAGATTTGGGTAGGAGGGAGGCAAAACGAAGAACACATTAAAAATATAGTCTTTAAAAACTGGCTGCAGTTTCAATCCCACCAAAGGCAACTTTAAAATTCAATACAACACGGACGGTATGAATTTTAACTATGGATTTCCTACATTATTTGACTCAGATGCAACGATTAGACTTTGCCTCACTTGCTGACAGTCTTACCTAAGCAAAAATTAAAGTCAAACCTGCTTAGGGTCTTTACCTGGAAGATTCAGGAGCCATCAAATCAAATTAATAAAACAAGTATTGGTATTTGTCAAGTAATTCATAAAGGTTAATCAAAAGGCTGGACACAAACATTTTGAAATGACATCTTGCCAGACGACTGACAACTGAAGTATTTAAGACTTTGCTCTTTAGCATGTCAGTTTCTGTTCACCAAGCACAAAAGGTGGCACTGCTTCTAAAGTTTTAAAGGACTCTCGGGGGGGGGGGGATTATGACAACACATACACCACAGAAGAATCTTCACTTCTTAAACCAAACCAAAAATCTAACCGAAGACAGGAGCTGTATGTAATGCAAATTAACCATTTTAGTGGAAGATGGTTTGCTTTTTTGGTTGAGAGATGCAAGTGGAATGCAATTCAGTTCAACATACCTGGAATGACATACGTAACTCCTTTGTAGACCAACATCTTTAAATAATGCCGGAAACTTCAGGTGCTACTTGGAAACCAACTCATTCTAGAACTTTAAACATGAAGTATGTCACAGTAGTTGGATTCTCAGAACCTCCTTTAATTCCAGTCTAAAAGGATGGACATCCATTTATCCACACAGTCCTGTTTTATCTCAATTTCATCGGTACTCTTAGCGTTAACCTGCAATTGGTATTACAGCTTGTGTGCTAGAAATTCAAGTGTTCATACAACATTCATAGGATTCTAGCCAATAACACTGTTATTTTTATTATTGAACGCGTTCCACAGTTGCTATGCGCTGTGTGGAACGCGTTGGGAGAAACGAACGGGAAAGCAGTTGAAGGAGTCACTTTCCCCAGTGGCTCCAGGCAATAAAGTGTTTTGCACCAAATATCTTGTGGTGTTTTCACTACAATTTGGCGACGAGCGCCTGGAGCCTAGGACTACGCGTGCTGTGGCGTTAGGAGTTCTGGGATGAAGCACAGCATTCATTTTGGGCTGACCACGGAGCGATTCATCGCGTTCTGAGCTGCGCTTTGCCGATTTCCTGGTGGGCTTGACGTTTTGAGCTGCGCAATGCCGATTTCCTGCTGGGTTGGACTGTGTGTTTTTACTGTCACTTTTTCACTCGACTGCATAACGGAGTTGTGTTGGTTGTGAGCAACAGTAGCTTGACGCGACGTTCGCGCGCCAATGTTGTCATGACAACTTGAATGCCGGCTATGTATTTCGTACTGCGGCCATTTTGAAGGATCAGAAAGCATTCTTGAGTTTCGTAGCAACAAGTAATTTCTGGATGTGAACCTTTTGAGGATATCCTGCCATTTGTAACTATTCTTTGTGCTGCAAAACGTGCTGGAATTCATACATTCAACTTAACAAGTGTGCTTAGCGGTCATCTTTATTTGTTTGGAAATCTCCAGGGAAACCACAGATTACTAGCTGCATTTGGACTTTACCTCATAATATTATTTTTATCTTTCAATTTAATTTGAGAGTAGTTATTTATAATGGCAATGCAGAATTTCAGCATTTCTCCACCACAAGCATTTTGGCCAACAGGTTCTGAACCATCTATTAAGTGGTTAGAGTGGAAGGAGTACTTTATAAATTACATTGATGCAGTGGGTGATTCAGGCAACATGTCAGCAGACCAAAAAAAACGTATTTTGTTACATTCTTTGGGTCCTTATGGGTTAAGAGTGTACAACCAAATGTTAAAAGCTCCAGTTGTTGGGGATCAGAACGTTTTTGAGGCAGCATTGAAAGATCTTGACACTTATTTTGCACCGAAGGTTTGTATAGGTATTACTAGATATAAATTTTTCCAACGTAAGCAAAATGAGAATGAGTCAGTAGATAATTATGTTGCGGAACTTAAAAAATTAGCTATGGATTGCAAATTTGGAGCATTACAAACTGACTTAATTAGGGACCAATTAGTTATGCATGTTCATAATCAGAGTATTCAAGAACGTTTGTGGGTGAATGGTGATTCATCACTTGAGGAGGTTATGAACATTGTGCGTAAAGCAGAGATGTCTGGTAGATGTGCCAAGGAATTATTGTCAAAAGTTAAGGAGTCTGAGTTTGTCTGTAAAATAAACTCCAAACCTGCCAGTAAGTCTTATAATGCCACCCAAACTTCCAGTAAGTCTTTTAATGCCCAATCAAAATCGTTTTCTAAAGAAAAAAATAGATGCTATAGGTGTGGTAGTAAGGATCACCTAGCGTATAGCAAGACATGTCCAGCTATCCAAAGAAAGTGTGGAAATTGTGGTTTAATTGGTCATTTTGCGAAGGTTTGCAGGAAAAAAGATAACGTCAAGTGTGTGTTGGAAAATTCTGAACAGGATGATGAAGAGGATGGAAAGGGTCATGGGTTTGGTAACGATAGTGTTATATGCTCTACAACAAATTTGATTCTGAATGTCAATGGGAAGCCAGGGAAAAACAAGCCTGAGTGTCAAAAAAGCATTGGTGGAGTTATAATGAACATTTTTGCTGATTCTGGATCACCTTATACCATTGTGAATGAAGAGGTATGGAGAGATAAATTCATAGGGAAATTTGGTATGGAGTTATGTGAACCTGATATACAACCACAAGGGTACAGTGGTGATAAAATTGATATGTTAGGTTATAGATGGTTAACCTTTAGATTTAAAAACAGATCCACTTGTGCTAAGCTGTATATAAGTAAGAAAGGACCACCAGTTCTTGGCTGGATTGATCAGGGTAAATTGCACATTGTCCTGGATCCAAACAGTGAAGAACAAGTGAAGGTGGTGGATGAAGAGTTGGACTTTGCAAGGGATCTGTTACGAAAATTTCCTTCAGTGTTTGACACAAACCTGGGAAATTTAAGGGGTTTTGAACACTGCATAATTTTGAAAGCAAATGCAGTCCCGAAGGTACACAAGGTTAGGAATGTTCCTATATTGATTAGAGACGAAGTTTCAAAGGAACTGGAAAGATTGGCGACTTTGGGAGTAATACAACCTATCGAAGCGTCAGAATGGATTTCTCCATTGGTGGTTACCAGACGCAGAAATGGAAAGATTCGGTTATGTGTGGACCTACGCCATTTGAACAATAATATTGTTATCGATCGTTTTCCTTTACCTAGGATTAATGAAATGGTTCTCTCTTTAAAGGATGCAAAAATATTCTCCACTATAGATTTATCTGCTGCGTATCATCAGATTTCCCTTACGACTGATTCCAGAAAGTACACAGTATTTATTACACCTTTTGGCTGTTTCCAATTTAACAGGATGCCTTTCGGCTTAGCGTCTGCTGCTTCAGTGTTCCAAAGACTTATGTTTCAGTTATTTGGAAATAAATCTGGTGTAAAATTCTTCCAGGATGACATTCTAATCTATGGGAAGAACAGCATTGAACATGATTCAAGATTGAAGGAGGTAATGAACATATTGGTGAAAAGTGGTTTAACTGGAACTTTCAAAATGTAAATTTGCAAGGGACAGTGTCACTTATTTGGGTCATGACATTGGAGCCCAAGGTGTCAGACAAAAAGAGTTTCTTGTGAATGCTATCAAAGATGCTTCGCTTCCAAGTTCTAAGGATGATGTTAGATCTTTTTTAGGTCTAGTTGAATACTGTGCTAAATTTATTCCACAATTTGCTGACAAAAGTTTCCATTTGAGACAACTATTGAAAAACAAAGTCAAATTTGAATGGTCTAAGGAATGCCAGGAAGAATTCAATCGCATCACTTCTGAAATTGATAAAGTCCAAAGCTTACACTGTTTTGATCCTAACCTGGATAACTGTAGCTCAACGGATGCCAGTGGTAAAGGTTTGGGTGCGGTATTAAGCCAGAAGGATAAGGATGGGAAGAAATTTATAATATCCTTTGCCTCTAGAGCCTTGTCGCCAACAGAAGAAAAGTATCCCACAATTGAGAGGGAAGCTTTGTCATGTGCGTGGGCTCTGGATCACTTCAGGGTTTTTGTGTGGGGAAAACCTGTAACAATTTTATCTGATCACAAGCCGTTGGTGAAATTATTGACAACGGGGGGAACTGTTAATGCTTCTGCGAGGATTGCAAGATTGTCAATAAGAATGCAGGATTATGTTTATAAACTTGTATATTTACCGGGCAAGGATAATCTAGTAGCGGACTTCTTATCAAGAATGCCTACTAAATTGGAAGAATGTGTGGATGGACGTTGGCATAATTTCCAAGTAGCTTTTGTTCATGCAGATGGTAGTCATGCTGTGTGCAGGGAAGAGTGGATATCTGAATAGGATAAGGATACAGTATTAGTTGATGTAAAGACATTTTTGCAAGGAAATTGGCCGGATAAAAACAAATTGCAGGAAGAGGTTGGGCCTTTTTGGGGAAGTGAGATCACAGTTGTCCATGGAGAATGGTACAATCATGAGGGGTGAGCGGATTATTCCTCCCCAGAGCTCGAGGGAAGTAATTGTGGATCTATGTCACGAAGGACATTTTGGCATTGTAAAAACAAAGGGTGTGGTAAGAAGTTTATTTTGGTGGCCTAATGTGGATGTTGAGGTTGAAAGATTTGTGAGGAATTGTTCCAAGTGTTCAAATGCCGACAAGACGTTACAAACATTCAGACCGCCAATGAATGAACATTTTTTGCCGAAACAACCATGGGAATGTGTGGCAATTGACTTTGCGGGACCGTTTGGTGATGAACAAAAATACGCAATAGTGTTGATGGATCTGTTTTCTAGGTGGCCTGTTGCAGAAATTGTTGAGAGGGTAGACACAAGATGTATTTTGGAATTTTTAGATAAAGTTTTTGTGTCTGAAGGTTTACCTACGGTGGTGCTAAGCGACAATGGTGTTCAGTTCTTGTCCAAGGCATCAAAAGATTACTTCAAAAGAATTGGCGTACAACATAAAACTACTTCCCTTTATAATCCTAGTTGCAATGGCATGGTGGAAAGGTTCAACAGGGTGGTTAAGGGAGTTATTCAAGCAGCCTGTGCTTGTGGTACGGATTGGGAGGTACAGTTGCACAAGGCTGTTTGGGCATACAGGGTGATGAAGAATGAGGTAACAGAATTATCGCCTTTTGTAATAATGAGGGCGGGAGCCTAGGACCAAATACAGTTTAAAATGGTTGCATCAGCGTAATGTGGTACAATGGTCTTTAGAATCAGTTCAGAATAGGATGGAGAAAAAACATTACGATGAGCAGCATGGTACAAAACCAGTTGACATTGTGGTTGGCGATTGGGTTCGTGTTAAGAAACCGTTTAAGGTCAGGAAAGGACATAGTCAGTTTTATGAACCAGAAGAAGTTGTAGAGGTTTTGAACAATGCAGTCAGGTTGAGCAATGGAAAGGTATGAAATCTTAAACGGGTGGCCAAGGTGCGTAGGGAAGCTAGGAGTCACAATAGTCACAATTCCTCTACGTCTAATTTTAGATGGTTGGAAGAGGAAGAAGGTGATACTGTAAGTAGTGAAGGACTATGTATGGAGAGTGTTGAATGTGAGAATAATGCAGAGGTTTGTACGGGTGGAAGTGAGAATAGTGCTGAGATGAATGAGGAGATTGGTGGATATGAGGCTAGTGCTGAAGCGAACAAGGATGTAGAAGGCGTGGTTAGTGAGGCTTTGGATGGAGGGAAAGGAAGAGTGAGGAAACCACCCGATTGGCTTAAGGATTTTGTGTGGGGGGGGGGAAAAGGTTGTTGAGTTCATTAAGTAACTTATAGGAATTGTATGTACTCATAGGAGTTGAATGTATATAGTATATTTTTAGTACAGCTGCTAGAACTTCTTTAGCACTTCTGTTAAATTTCAATGTTTGGTTTATGTTAAATTTCAATGTTTGGTTTATGTTAAATTTCAATCATTTATTTTCTTATTTGTATTCATTATTTAATTTTTTTTTCTCTGTATTGAAAGGAAGGGGATGTGTTATGTTTATTATTGAACACGTTCCACAGTTGCTATGCGCTGTGTGGAACGAGTTGGGAGAAACGAACGGGAAAGCAGTTGAAGGAGTCACTTTCCCCAGTGGCTCCAGGCAATAAAGTGTTTTACACCAAATATCTTGTGGTGTTTTCACTACAAACACAAAATCAGTATACAGAAATTAGTGTCTTGGGAAAGAAAATAAAAAAATGGGAAAGACAGCAGAAGAGCACATTTGTATACAATATAAAAAAGGAGACAATGAATTAACAAGTACAAATAAATCATAATACAAAATCCATCTCACTAAATTACTCCTTACTTAAAATGAGCAAAACAGGCTGCAGAGGTTAAAGAAAAATAAATAAATGGAAAAAAAAAGGGGGTTGGGAGTAGGGGGAGACCTATGGCCTTAAGGATAATTATACCTAAGAAGTTCTATGCAGAAAAGATTGCATTCTTATGGATAATTTAGTTTAAAATAAAAAAATTAAAATAAATAAATAAATAAAAAAGTAAATAAAAAGAAAACAAAAAAAAGGGAAAAAGTGAAGATTAAGGATTAAACCATATCACTCTGCACTCAATGTGTTTGCACATGAAGCACACTACCAATACAGGGGTGCCATATGATATTTGGCTGTGCTACCAACCAGCAAGGAATATTGGACATCCATGAAAAAAGAAGAAAAAAAAAAAAAAAAAAAAAAACACAACACACACAACGAGAAAACTGGCAACCACTGCAGCATTTCAATAGTCCAAATCAAGCACCATACATATTTGTGGAAAGTTATCAGAAAACAGTACTGGGAGAACAGCCATATCCGCCAAATTAGAAGTAAATGTTTGTAAATACAAGGCTTAAAATCTGAACTCGTCTCTAAAATGAAAGAGCCCTTTTTAGGGCAAAGCAGATAAAAATACCATTTGATAATAAGAAACCATAAATTCCATTCTTACGGATTTAAAAGAGTGGAAACATCATGCTTCAGAACAACTGTAATAGCATTGTACAACCCTATTATTCTCGTCTATAGCAGACTATTTTCTCTGTATTAGATGCCAACTTATTTCTCAATGCTAATTACCAGATATCCAATGGGCCTGTAAAAGCATTCCTCTTAAAGACAAACCTCCGGTAGCTAAGCCACTGATCAGTTTCAGGCAGGTGAAAAATTGGAGGTAGATGAATGCCTCGCCAACAAAAAACAAAGAAATAGCAAAGCACTGATAACAGTTAACAAGCATTTGCAATGCCAACAGGCTGCCTTTGGTTTTTTTTTGCATTCTATCTTACTATACAATGGGGTTATAAATATTATACATTTTTTTAAATAATATTTAATGTTATAATATAAGAATAATGGCACTTTGTCCTGAGATTAAGTGCAGGCAAATTCTATTTAGAACAAAATAATCCCAAAGAGTGACTGCGATCTTGTAACTGGTATTCTATGATTATTTACATTATATGTAATGCCCATTTCCTGGAAGCTACCTTTTCTCTTCAATTTGGACCATCTATTTAACAGGAGCTTCTCAAATCTCCAGTTCTTTCTCCAAGACTAGATGCTTTCGTGCTCTGGCGATTGTGTGGCCGAGATTACTTGCCAGAAGGACAGTCACAGAGGCCGACACTGAGGAGAAGGGCCACTTAACGACGCTGATTTGATGTCATGATGATTTAGTTTATTTTGGCTGGAAGGCTGTTATCAAGTATATCTGCATATTAAACTTTGCTTCTTGTCCTTTAAAATTTAGCTTTTCTTGCCACTTACATTGGGAAAATCCCCATAACAGTCTACATACTAATGCAATCTCTGGGAACATTCTATTGTAACAGCGCATTTAGTTTTTTAATGGGCACCCCATATTTAAACGAGTTTCGTTGGCAGCTTGTCACTGATCATTTTTTTACTAAAAATATACTCATACCTAAAAATGGTTACTCAACATAAGTTTATTGCAGCTTTGTATCGTTCAGCTCGATTCTTGCGAGGTATCACAACAGGATTTCCTAGTTAATGCTTGTGCAATATGTCATGGAAATAAGCACCTCCCACAAGAATACAATGCCACTTTTCCTTAAGACTGTTCATTAATTAATCCAGCATGTGGATTTCCAACCTCACATTACAATAAATTTTCTACAATTTCATTTCAGGTTAATGAAGCAGTGTGAGCTAATTTCCCATTGTTCATCAAGTTTCCTTCAATCCCATTATAAGGTAAGAAGATTAAACATTCAGATCCTCGTCCTACTCTCACCTGAACTTCCTAAGTGTTGGTGGAGCTTTGGTACAGAAAGCCATGGGACGCATTCAACGAAATCACAGTGACCAAATGTGGGGCATCATTGTACCGTTGCCATCTTGTAAGGGGCAGGTTTCCCTTTTCCACAGCAGAAAAGTCAGAAACTACACCCCGCAGAAGCCCAACTCATACCGGTCCAGAGCTCAGTGATGGCAGTTTGGGCTGCCCAGAAGCCTGCATTTAACTCTGCAGTTGCAGTGTTCACGCATAATGAAACACCTAGTTTCAAAATGGCATCGCTTGTAGGTGCAGAACCTGGGTTCCGCAAGGAACTGCACAGCCACACATGCGTGTGGCCACAATGGTTTAGACTTTGTTACACTCTGTATTTATTTGTTCCGCGTCAACTTAAAATCCATACCTTTGAAGATATGGGAAAACCGCAGTAAGCTGTAACACATAATATGTCAATGTACAGTAGTTTGGGCAAGTAGGTATGTGTTTATACGTTCTCCCATCATTTCGTACAAGTGGTAGTAGGGAACTGCATGCATTGCGCATTTATTACAAAAGGTCATCTATGAGTGCGGGGCAGCCAGCCATGGCATGTGTATGCATTTAAAAAACAACAAATTTACCATCACAAGCAGGACATGGGCCCCAGGCCAGTCTCCACGGTAGCATGACTGAGGCAAGGAGGAGGAGTTGACCAGCAAACAGCCACCCAATGGTAATTAATTAGAGTGATGTGGAGACCACGTGGGAGCCAGCAAATGGTAAGACAAGGTAAATAATGAGTGAGCTCTAAGACCCTTTAAGTTTTTTTTTTTTTTTTTTTTAAACACACAGATTTTGCAAGCGCTGTGTAGGCAAAACCTAAAAATTAATAGTCGAATGAAGAGTGCAGATTCCTTGCTATTTTGTTGCGCATGCATGTACAATTTGATTTAATACAGCACTTCCGTTCCATGGTAAGAAAAATTTGCCTTCAGGGACTTGATAATGTGCCCGGCACATTGCATGTTAATGTAATTGGTAGTAGCACTTTTAAACTGTCTTTCTTCCAGCTCAACATGAGAAACTGAATTTGTTGTACTACTGATAAATTAGTGAGATCACAGACAGCCACTTTCTCTATGTTCATATCCAAGGCACAACCGTATCCTTTGAAATTTGCTTTTTCGAGTTTTCTGGACAGAATTCAGCTTGATTCAAGCTTTGACAAGGAAAAGAAGAAGATTTTCCAGCTCTAGAGAACGTGACAGTACAAGAGCCCTGAAGATTTAAATCTATTAAATGAACAAGAGTCCAAAGGAGTTGCAAAAACAAACCAATAACCAGAATTTGACGACTTCACACTAGCACTAACAAGCCACAACTAGTAAAGTACAAGTAAACTACAGACTAGGTGATAGTCACATGTAATCCTAGTTCATTGCTCCAACAGAAGATATACTTTAGCGTACTATGCACAGACTAGGCCTTCCCATACATTCAGGAGTACTTTTCCTAATATATATATATATATATATATATATATATATATAAAAAAAATAAGTGTTAACACTTTGCCTGCATTTGCCACATTTGTCTTTAGAAAGGGAAAAATAAAAAATAAAAAAATAAAAAACCCCGCACACACAACACGCTCACACTGCACTCACTTGCAGTACCTACCACATCTTAAACAACAAATCTCTTGTTCCTTACAGCGTGGTCTCTTACGTGGGATACCCATTTTTAAAAGTCATAAGACCTACACAGAGTCGCAAGCCCATCCTGTAAAAAGGAGCTGAACGAATTGGGGGAGGGGGTGTGAATATCTATCTATCTACTACTCTGAAGAGTCCTTAACTAGCGCAACAACCGTGTCTCAAAAGTAGCAAGAGATATAGAGGCAGCTTTGTTGCAGATCTGTAATGGGAAGTGTCTGGGAGCACTGGCAAAGCTTATAAGTCTCACCTTCGGGAGGACACATTTTGTAGGCCTTCATGCCCATGCATGTAAACGCAACAACACACTCGCTTCTTTCAGTATAAAATCTTTTTTTTTTTTTAAAAAATAAGCGAGGGTAGAAACAACAAGGGTGTAAAGCAGACAGAGAGCCCCTGTAAATTCTTGGTATGCCCACAATGTCTTGCAACAGATAGACAGAACGTGTGCTTGTTAACAGACAAGACCTAAAATGTGCTTTCTGGCCTAGCGCTGAAGAAGAGCTCTTAATGGGTCAGGTATGTTGAACATTTCTTGTAGGTGCTTTATCACTGTATCAGCATTTTTTTTTATTTATTTTTTTTAACATATGTATACCGGCTCATTAAGGAAAATGAATATAAATGGAGCCCTTCACCTTTGCCCTCAAAAAGGTGGAAGTTAGAGAAATTAAAATCCTTAATTGATAAAGATTGATTTAGTGTTGTCAGTAAAAACTAGGGTGTTTCTTAAAAGGCAGAGAGGAAAAAGCTCAGAGGCTCGGGAAACCAGAAAAATCCAGAGTACTGGTTTCTTGCCCTAATCTTTATGAGATAAAGAAAGGTTTAACAGTCGAGTGGGGTAGTGGTGTGGAAGATGGCCTTTCAGACTGAACTGCAGATACACCCACAGCACATATAATGTGCAAACATGAGTACTCCACTGAATCTAAGACAAGTGATAAAACAAGCATTTGCAATGCAATGAGTCTCGCGTTTCCTTGAGTTATAGCTATTAGTGTTGTAAATTCCTAACTGGACTTTTCTTGCCACATAAATTGAAAATTAAAAGTAAAAAAACGCCGACATAAGCAAGTCAATTCAAAGCACCACAGCCGCCATGAGCGAGAAGGAGAGATACAAAAGGGAAAAAAAAAGAAAAAAAAAAAAAAAAAAACGTTGGCATGCATTCAAATATATCAGCAAAAAGTGAAATTGTCCATGTAACAGGGTTGATGGCAAGGCGGTAACAAAACTGCCCCAAGGAGAGACAAAACGTAAAGCATTTACCAATGATAAAGATTTTTTGAAAGGCAAGCTCATGAACAAGTGATAGTGATGGGCGTGGTTGAAAAACCCACAGATAAACTACAACACGATTGAGCGCTCAACCTAAACATCCTTAAGCACATAAAGAATATGCATCCTGGGGACAGAGCATTGCCTTTAAACACCCCCCCACCTCAATATCCTGTGACGAGAGAGTTTAGAAAACACAGCAGGCTGCCTGAAGAAACACCAAAAAAAGCAAACCATACTGTGCAGGCTCCTCAAAAGCAGTCAGTGATCTTTTCCTCATAGTAAAAAAGGGATGATCTGGCTGAGCTGCCACGTTCTCTAGCTTGGAGAAGTGAAGAGTGGTCGAGAATCGAAAGGAGCAGCAGCCCTGAACTCTGGGTAACATCATAACATGCCACTGAAAAGTTGTAGAAGTCAAACACAAACGAGAGTTGGTGGTGTGACAGGGCAGGGGGTTTGAGGGAGATGGCACAGTGGCAGGTGGCGGTGGCTAAGAAACAGACGGGGTGGTGGAGGCCGGAAAAAGAAGCAACAAGGGTGGGATATGGCAGAGGGCATGAACACACAAATCAAAAGAGCAAACACTGTTTAAACATGCCCCTCCAAGATAGGATTTACAAATAAAGAGTGTCTCTTAGGGGAGAGAATATAATGTAATGCCCAGAGTGTGACTTTGGAGCTGCGGAACCAGGTTCTAGTCTCTGCGTCTGTTCAACATACTATTATTCTGAGCAAGTCACTTAATCTCCCTGACTTCCAAGCGAAAGCAAATAAATACACATGTACACAAACGCCTGAAAGCTTCCGACACAGACTAACAAGCATCAAAGAAATAAACATTCACAAATAAAGTTTGAAAAGTTTACCAACTGAGGAACATGCTTGCAGGATGACATTTGATCTCCGTCTTTGAATGCGCAGCAAATGTGACGAGATAAGAACAAGATTTACTGGCCTGTTTACAGAAACAGAGGGGTGCGTGAAGGAAGTGAAAACATGACTGATAGTGTAAATTGCTTTTTTTCCCCGACAAGGAAAAAAAAATATATATATATAAAAATAGTTCCTAAAACAAAAGCTAAATTGGTGAACAGTGGATTGATAGGTTACGTGGTCCCTGCTCTCGAAGAGGACTAAGCACAGGAAGAGGTATGACAAATGAATGCCAAAATAAGAGAGCGAAGATGAAGCCAGCATATGAGAAGCAATGGGCGGGCTGTAAGCCCATAAAGTATACACATGTCCCAAACAGCCAGTGCAAGGTCTGTCTAGCCAAGACCTAAAAATTATGTAAATGGAAATTTCACTTCATGAGTTCATGTTTTTGCAGGTATACTTGTTACAGTGGTCATTTGTAGGTTACCAAGATCAACGCTATGCTGTCACTTGATAATACTGTAAGTCATGTCCATATCCAAGGCCCATTCAATCACGTGTAACATTAAAATAGCAATTGCCTGCCCAACTGTATGTATATCAATGGCCTAATGTGCTCCTTCCACAAGCGTCAGACATGAGCCATGCTGGGGCAGTTAGCGGTGCATTCATAGAATGGTTTACTGAGGATCTATTTTTTTTTTATTTCTGGTCTTTGGTTTAAAGAGCTTTACCGTCTGTAACACATCTCCTGTAGAATTATATTACATTTGGTTAAGTGGCATACCAATACAATAGTGCATTTTTTTTTAATTGCTTGGTTGCACGTCAAAGATTTGTTAGAAGAATGTGCATTATGTGTTTTTTCTGATATGTCCTTTTAGTGATGTATGTGTTGTTACTGTTTGTGTTGTTGCTCTTTATCCCTGTACTACAAATGCCAGAATGCAACAGCATACAAAAGTAAAGCCAAGGTCAGATGATGCATGTTGCTCTGGAGGCACGAAACCCTGTAGACAGTCTACATATCTGCGAGAGAAGAGCAAGAGTTCACTCCCTCTGTACCACATAGCTAGGTATATGTTCTCATTGCTGCCAGTAACCACCATTTTCAGGTCTCACTCGAGACTGTGCAAGCGCTATTGCTTGCAAGACATTGTGATCTTGCAGGATCTTTAGAGCCCACCCCATGCTTACCACAGGTTAGCTTCATCACTTATTTCCTTTCTTCTCTTTGGTCAATGCATGCCAGCTTCACTTCAGGTGTATGTCCCTGCACTTGAGTATGGAGTAAGTACAGCTTTCTTGCTTAATGTATTTATGTACTTCCACTGCGCGTGCTTTTGGAGCTACTTTTTTCTATTGCTGTAACACCTCAAAGGAGTGCATGTGCTTTGAAACATCCCCACGTCCCAAAGTCTGCTCTGTGCAGTTTCTTGTCCCGTCCCTCCCGCAGTGTTGCTTGCTCAGCTATTGCTTTGCCCCGTCCCATCTGCCAGCAGTGTTGCATGCCCCATCCCTCCCGCTTTGTTGCTTTGCCCCACCTCCCCTCCTGTGCTGTACCCTGCTCGCCACCAAAAAAAAAAGAAAGAAAACAAAAGTGCCATGGGGCGGCCAGTGCTGGCCAAGTACACCTCCTCTCCAACTTTTAGCCATGCAGCTTAAGAACCTGGCTAAAAAAAAAAAAAAAAAAAAAAAAAAAAAAAAAAAACACACACACACACACACACACAGACAATAAATCCTGCATAGGCAAGCCAGGTGCTTTTATTTGTAAAGTAAGATCCAGTGACCAAAATTATATTCAGACACACGCAGCGGGCTCTATAAAATACCAGCATACCGAATACCAAGGGTGTCACCCACCATACACCACTGAACCCGCTTCCCCGGACATCACCCTCAACAACTGGACCCACATCAACACGGAAGAAACCAAATCCATCATGAACTCTATCCACTCCGGCGCCCCTTCGGACCCCTGCCCGCACTTCATCTTTAACAAAGCCGACGACATCATCGCCCCGCACCTCCAGACCGTCATCAACTCTTCTTTTTCTTCTGCTACCTTCCCCGAATGCTGGAAGCACGCTGAAGTCAACGCCCTACTAAAGAAACCTACGGCTGACCCAAGCGACCTGAAAAACTTCCGCCCCATCTCTCTTCTACCTTTCCCAGCCAAGGTAATAGAAAAGACCGTCAACAAACAGCTGACCACCTTCCTGGAAGACAACAACCTGCTCGACCCTTCACAAACCGGATTCCGAACCAACCACAGCACGGAAACCGCCCTCATCTCAGTCACAGACGACATCAGAACCCTGATGGACAACGGGGAAACAGTCGCCCTCATTCTCCTCGACCTCTCGGCTGCCTTTGACACCGTCTGTCACCGCACCCTAATCACCCGCCTACGCTCCACCGGGATCCAAGGCCAGGCCCTGGACTGGATCGCCTCCTTCCTCGCTAACCGCTCCCAAAGAGTTTACCTCCCTCCGTTTCGCTCAGAACCCACCAAGATCATCTGCGGCGTACCTCAAGGCTCATCGCTCAGCCCGACACTCTTCAATGTCTACATGAGCCCCCTCGCCGACATCGTACGCAAGCACAACATCATCATCACCTCCTACGCCGACGACACCCAACTTGTACTCTCCCTCACCAAGGACCCCGCCAGCGCCAAGACCAACCTACAAGAGGGTATGAAGGACGTCGCAGATTGGATGAGGCTCAGCCGCCTAAAGCTGAACTCTGAAAAAACGGAAGTCCTCATCCTCGGCAACACCCCGTCCGCCTGGGACGACTCCTGGTGGCCCACGGCCCTCGGCACCGCACCGACCCCCGCAGACCACGCCCGCAACCTCGGCTTCATCTTGGACCCTCTTCTCACCATGACCAAGCAAGTCAACGCCGTGTCCTCCGCCTGCTTCCTCACTCTCCGCATGCTCCGCAAGATCTTCCGCTGGATCCCCGCCGACACCAGAAAAACCGTGACCCACGCCCTTGTCACGAGTCGCCTGGACTACGGCAATACCCTCTACGCCGGGACCACCGCCAAACTCCAAAACCGCCTGCAACGCATCCAAAACGCCTCGGCCCGCCTCATCCTCGACGTACCCCGCAACAGCCACATCTCCGCACACCTGAGACACCTGCATTGGCTCCCAGTCAGCAAAAGGATCACCTTCCGTCTTCTCACCCACGCACACAAAGCCCTCCACAACAAGGGACCGGAATACCTCAACAGACGCCTCAGCTTCTACGTCCCCACCCGCCCCCTCCGCTCCGCTGGCCTCGCACTTGCTGCCGTCCCTCGCACCCGCCGCTCCACGGCGGGTGGGAGATCTTTCTCCCTCCTGGCGGCCAAGACCTGGAACTCCCTCCCCACCAGCCTCAGGACCACCCAGGACCACTCCGCTTTCCGGAGACTCCTAAAGACTTGGCTGTTCGAGCAGCGATAACCCCCCCTTTTCCCCCCTAGCGCCTTGAGACCCGCACGGGTGAGTAGCGCGCTTTATAAATGTTAATGATTTGATTTGATTCCTAATGAGAAATGCCTGATGAGGAGAAACAAGTGCTGGTGGCTCCAGCTGGCAACCACTGGCTCAAATTAAGCACTTTGAGATCTACGGGTTTTTCCAATCCTTGTTGCTATTGACTATCCACAAGGGTGGAGAGTTCAAAAATCTGGGGTCCATCTCTGGCAGTGAGATTACCACTAGAGGAGAACAGATCAAAGTATTGATGTCAGTATGCACCTTTGCATCCCACCCATGGTGGTGTTGGCGCTGCAGCCACATTGAAATGGTGCAGTTTTTGCTTTGTCAGACTCTCACAGTATAGTCATCTTTTCTTCAATTACTCTTCGCTGGATCGTTGTGCATTCATGACAAAAACATAAATGGAGACGGGTTTTTCCTTTCTATCTCGATCATTTAGCTTATGCCCAGAGGTGAAAAAATGACTTATTTTGTATTGCTCTTGTTGGATTTTTAGAGATTCTTCAGTTGTTCTAGTCTACATTAGAATAATGTTTGTTTTTCAGCGATGGTCCTTTCCTATCTTTGTTCTACATAGTAGAAATCAGAGCAATGAATACTGGGGCAGAGTGCCACCCCTTTCCAACTAGGCCCGGGCAAAATTTCCATTACAATGGCATATTCTTGTATAATTTTGCATTGGACTTGTTGCATGAAATAGCGCTATTATACCATGTCATGTAATTACATGCAGGTTGTACAGCAAATTGAGCTTGAGCAACGCGAGCGGCCAGAACACAAGCTACTGATTTTAGTATTCAGTTGTTTTTGCGCTATTTTTTGGTGCAAAATGCCAGCTTAGCATACCACGTAATTTGGCAAACGCAAACTGCAACATTATGGCAAAGTGTCAAACATAGATAGATATATATTAAAAAATAAAAAATAAAAAACACACACACACCCACAAAGCTTGCACTTCGGTGAATTGTGCCACACCTGAGGGAAGATGTGCAGGAGATGCCAGTGTTTCATTGTGCTTGAAGGTTTTGGATACTTATTTTGTATCAAAGGTGTGCTCTGGCATCAATGGACAAGTTTTTTTTTTTTTTCTTCTTTCCAAAGGAAACAAAGGACAAAACTGATGCCTTGCGGAAACTTGCAATTGTATGGAAAATGTAGTGTTATGAAGGAGTTAAAGATCAGCTTGTGATCCAACCTGGCATACGGTAGACACTGTTTGTAGGCGACTAGGCATTCAGAGCTGAAAGACTTCCTGGCAGTTGTGAGTAAAGTAGAGGTATCTGAATGGGGAGCAAAAGCAGTCATCTCTTGATCTCAGAATATTTAAAGTAAGTGTTAAAAGCGATCAAAGAATTATGGGTGGCAAGTTCATTGCTGCTGTCACACACAGGTGTTTGAATCATTTTGCACAAAGAAAAACGTGTTGTGCCATAAAACGGCAGTACAGTTTGTGCAGTGTGAGATGTGAGATGGGACATGTTCAGACGTTTGAAGAATTAAACTAAAAGGGACTTCAGAGCCCTAACCAGGTGATGAGATGGATGTGTGTATAGGAGAAAGTGGTGTATTAGCTGTTTCAAACAAAAAAATACGTGCTTCTGGACATTTCTGTTTAGGGTGAGGAAAGGAAAACCTACTTACCATTTGACTAGAGGTAGTGTGGGTATTGGATTGAGAGCAGATTCTTGATCACCATACAGAGAAAGTGTGGAAGGAGAAATGTGGACACATAGGGGGATAAATCATGAGAATTGAATGTTCATACTGAAAAGGTACAGTGAACATACAATAGAAATGTTGGAACACTGGTTTTCAGATTGAAAGTAAGAATGAAGGAGAACTTTGTGGCCAAAAAGTTCCACTTGTTTTGGGTTGGGTTGATCATCAAAACCTAAATAGTGTAAAGGACTTGAAAGTCAGAGCAAGTTCTGTTGGTGGACAGGCTAAAGTTTCCTAAAGTGTTTAGTGTGAAACTTGGAGGACTATGAATATAAGAACATTTTAAAAGAGGACTCCCAAAGGTTTAGAATGGTTCCAGTGTTGTTTAGGGAAGAAGTATTCAAAGAATTGTAGAAACATATTCAAGCAGCTATAATCAAACCCATCGAAGCACCGAACTGGATTCCTCATTTATGGGCAAAGGGAAGATATGTTTGTGCAAAGATTTTACCAACACTTAAATAACAGTATTATTGTTGAATGATTTCCTCTCCAAAAGATCGGCAAAATGTTGCCCATGATTAAGGATGTACAATGGTGGTCTACTTTGGGTTCAACGTTGGGGTATCCTCAAATTTCACTTCACAGTGAATATAAACAGTACACTGGGTTTATTACCCCTGGTAGGAGTTTCCAATTTAAATGCATGCATTTTAGATTACCATCTGCGGTTTTACAAAAGGTTCATGTTTAAGCTGTTTTGGAAAGACTCTGTGCTATTACATTCTTCCAGGATGCTATTTTGATTGCGGGGGTGGGGGGAGAACAATGCATAGCCAGAGGACTGCTTGTACATGTACCACATTTGGTAAGATTAAGGTTTAAATGTGAATTTATTAAGTGCAGGTTTCCAGTTGGAAGTGTGACATACCTTGGTCAAGAAATCACTGGCGGTGATTTGAGACCTTGAACACCATAAGTCTGGTTGAAGCTATTAAGGGGGCGCCTAGCAGGACAGAGCTTTATTCAAAACATGCACCTAAAGTTTTGATGCAGTGCTTTCACACCAGATAGTTATTGAAAAACAAGTGCAAGCAGTGTCAGTTAGATATGACTGAAGGAAGCAGGACATAACTACTCTTCAGGGTTTGACCCCAACTCAGTGAATATAAATCACTGATAATAGCAGTATAGGAATAAGTCCAGTATTAAGCCAAAGGGATGGTAATTTGTGTTAATGAGTCATAATAACCTTCGTTCCCGCCACTATCATTAAACCGAAGCTCTGGCATGGACGTGGTCACTGTGCCATTTCAGAACATTTGTGTGAGAATTCCTGTCAAGATTCTATGTGAGCACAAACCACTCTCAGTAGTACTAAATAGTTAGTAACTACAGATGGTTTGGTGAATGATTCTGGTCAAATATATTGTGATGGATACTGTGGGACCAATATAGCTGAATCAGAAATTTAATGGTAATGGATTTATTTTGAAGGTAGCCAGTGGTAAACATAGTTGACAATGAGTTTCTGGAGGATGTATTTTTGAGTGCTATTTATTTTAATAACTGATAATTTGGTTCAGTTTAATTCAAGGAGAGCAAAACAATCTTTAGAGGTCACCGAGATTATATAAAGGACTTAATCACTATAAAATCCAAGAGCAAATAGCATGCTCGAGAGAGTCACTAGATTATTGAAGGGTGCATTCAGCTGGCAAGTGAACAGAATCTGGTCTTCAAGTTATTAAGACGATATAGTCTTATAGGTCAATTCTGTGGCACCAATGGGGTCACCCCTTTTGACTCATGAGTGGATGTTATCCTAGACTGGAATGTAATTGTGACTTGAAGTTTCATGGAAGCACACTTGCTGAGTGGTCTGTGTAAAAGGTGAGGGAGAGAGCTTGAAAGGACATGGCATATACACAACTTATTTTGACAAAAGAAATAAATATCACGATCCTAATATTGTTGTGCACAACACATTTGAGTAAAGCAACCTGGAAAATTATACATGACATTCAACGAGGCTGGAATACTGAAAGTGCTGCCATACGAGGCGACTGGTAGAGTTCAGGAGGCAAGGTACTGAAAGAGGAAGAACAGTGGTCTGCAAAAGAAGCAAAAAAGTTTGCCACTGGAGGGTTAGATAAGGATATTGAAGGATGTGGTGACTGTGGAAGGTACAGTGTGGATGAAGGTACCACTGTAGAACTGGTGGGTTATACTGAGGGACAAAATACTGATTCCGATGTTGTGTCTAGTGATGTTTGCCTAAGTGGATTTGTCAGTTGTGAGTGGTACAAATGACTGGGTGGTAGAGGTACCCAGATCCAAAAGGATGGCTGGCCTTCCTGAATGACCTCAGATTACCAATGCGTAGGATAGCCATGCAAAATATACATATATAAAACACAGACACACCACCTAAAAGTAGCCATTTAACTGCAACAGGAATTTCACATTTAAAAAACATGTTCACTGAGGTGGATGATGTACAAGCACTCAAACTGCAGACACCTACAGTGTTTAGAATGGTACTGAAAACATATATGTTGGTCTTCAAAAAGGAGAAAGTAACCAAGTACCCCTATGTGCAGACAAAATAAATAGGGAGCATTTAAAGTCAACACAAAAAAAAAAAAAAAAAAAAATCACACCTTAAACCACTTTAGAGAAATGAACATTTTTTAGGCAAATATGAATAATGTGAGCAGGGTTTCTGCATTCACTCAAAGTCAGGGCTACTGGAATTATGCAACTGTGTGGCTTTTTTCACAAAAATGTGTATTTGCTGCAAGTGCCTCATAATCCCTTCTCTGCTGTATAATCTTCTGATTTTTAGCAACAAATACATAAAAAATGTGTGTTGCTGCACGGTGGAAGGCCCTTTGCAAAAGTTTACTGGTCAACTTTCTTTTGATTATTGCTGTATTTTAATATTAAATTGGTATTGATGAGGTGTAACCAATGATCAGACAGTGTAATAAGCATTTGCAATGCAACAGGTATTGCATTTTCTTGAGTCAGGGCTATTGGCATTCTAAATTCAGAACTGGACTTTTCTTGCCACATAAAATGGTCAACCCTGTCTCATAATTTCCATCTATTTCTGTTATGTTGATCATTGGCTGCTACTGACATCAGAAATATCTGAACAGAAATTGAAAAATGAGCCTGGAAAAGTATTTTATTTTTATTTTAACAGAACGAAAAGTCTTCCAAGTTTCTTGCTTTGGATTTTAACAAAGCTCTTATGGAGCTAACAATAGCAGAGCAGCCAGATAAGATTTATGGCCCCAATAAAGGGGATAAGCAATGCCATGTGTGGGATGTCCTCGTGCTGGCAGGGAGGGGCCCTGGAGAGAGATTCTGCTAGGCAAAGCAGGTTTCACATCCCTGCTTCTAGTTTTAGCTACATTCTAGTAGAAAAGGCATATTGTGGCTTTCCTGAGCAGCGAGGTAAGCAACTGTTTCAGAAGTAAATGAGGACAGCACTGGAATAAAGCCCAAACAAATGTCAGCGACGCCAGAAGAACAGAATGCTGCAATAAAACGAAGGAAGCTACCAGCCTAAAATACCCACAGTGAAAGGGGAGCACCAAAGAAACTACAAAAATAGTCCATTACAGCAACAGATAAAGAACCCAAAGTGGAATAATACAGGAGTTGGTCACTGATCTGAAACAGAATAAGGAGGGAGAAAAAGGCAGAACTGACCAATTGAGAGCACAAGTTTTTAAAAAGGACACTACCATCAACAAATGAAATCACTATAAGTCACAAGAAGTATACACATGGTTGAATGCTTACGCTCGACCTAACAATTACAAAATAATGAAGTAATACCATTACAAAATGTGCTGTATTATGTTGTAAAATGTGCGTTTGCCTTGCTGTGTAGTTTACTGAACCCTGCTGCATAATGTGCCCCTCCCCTGCCGCATCGCTCCAGCTGCCCGCTCAAAGTGAAGAGAGCCTGTAGAAAAAGCAGACTGACACACTGCCCCATGAAGTAGGCTGTGGTGGGTGGAAACAAAATGACTGACAGTTAAGGGATCAATGGATAAAGCCCACTGGCCAAAATCCCCTCTATGTAGATTTATGTATTTTTGAAAAACAGTAAACCTGGACAAGTAAAAAAGAGCCTCAAGAGACAGACCATAAAAGAATTAAATAAAACAAAATGCAATTCCAAAATCGAGTCACAATCACTCTTATTTATAAGAGGCACCTGGCCTGATCCTATACGGGCAAGCTGTTTGACTACTCACACTTATTTCCCTGATCTTGTCTGCCTCAGCCAAAACACACTTAAAGCAAATCTACCCCCTCGCACACCAAGCTCTGTCCGTGACAACACAAGCAATCCCGGGGGATTCACTGGAGTCAATGTCTGACATTGTAAGCATCCAAGTAAAAATAAACTAGGTGGCACAGGCATTCTCATTATTCAAAAGATCTAAAAAAAAAAAAAAAAAAAAAAAAGAAGAAAGGGAAATGTCACTTCCTAGATGCTCATAAATGTGGGATATTGACTTTACTCAACACAAATGCCTAGTGTTGCCTATGCAAAAAGTGTTAGCAACAAGCCTGCTCATTTTATTTCACTGTAGTTAAGATACATTTAAGTGTCGGATTTTTTAATTTAATGTACATATAAAAATGATGAAGAACTTTCACCTGTCAAGTACACGTCTCAAAAGCTCTTCTGGCAAATGTATGTATCCCACTGTGGCAGAAGTCGGGCAACGCAAAATTATACAACGATTTACTTCTACGAGGAGGCATAAAAGACACCGCTTGACAAAGTGTCCCCCTATGGCTATGCCGTCGCATCACACCCTTTCCTTTGAGGGGGGGGGGGGGCTGCTTCTGGTGTGAAAGATAAAGAGGGGCGGAGCCCCCACCCTCTCACAGAACTGCTATTGCCTCTTTCCGAAGATCTCTAAGCATGTCATGTATGATTAACGTATGGGTCTCAGAGTGACCTCACTTATGTAGCAGTTTCTTGCTTTTAGAGAATCAGGGAACAGACCGGTCAACTGTTTGTAAGAACATTATACCTCAGGTCAGTACCTGCCTCTTTATGTAATGTAGTCAGAATTGTTAAATAAAAAAAAATAAAAAAAATAAAATAAAAAAAAGGGGGGGGGGGGGGGCTACAATTTTACTTTAACCAGAATTACAGCTGTCATCAGCATAGAATTACAGCAGAGGCTTTAAAAAACAAATTAAATACAATTTTTAAAGCCAGTATAATGCGTGTTAATTAACTTGCTTTCTTATAACAGCTGCTAACTACCTCTGCTTTGGAAAACATACAAATGCACTTCCCACCGTTTCTCTAAATACCGGAACAAGTTCAATTTCCCAAAGTCTACCCGGACAGTAGGTTAAAAATCGGGACTCTGCAAATCCGGGGCGCCTGATCACCCTCTCTTTATGTCACCACTGCCCATCTGAACACATTCTCTCCCCGCTTTCCCTCTCTTGTCATGGGTCAGAGCCTAGTGATGGAAAGTAAGTGCAGGTCCCCAGAGTGAGTGCTGGTGGGGCCCGCCGGCTCAGATGAAGCACTGGGCAAGAGGTCCTGGAAGCCCGGTCTCATGGGTTCTAAATTCCACAGAATTAAGGGTGGGAAGCACGCTATAAAAAAAAATAAAAAAAATAAAATTTAAAAAAAACTGTACGCCAGCTTCTGCTGAACAGGCTGCTTTTAGGGCCAAGCAAGGATGCTCATACACTGTAACTAGGGTAGGGCGGGGTGTGACATTCCCTTACAAAGGCAGGCTGCCCCAGCCTCTCTAGCCCTGCAGAACAATAACCTAGGAAACGAAGAAAGGCCCAGGGACTCCCTGGAGCAGGCCGGCTTTGTCGGGGCCTCTCAAACCAAGAAGAGGCAAGACACAATAACAAGAGAAAACAGGCACGCTAGCACAGAAAGGTCGCACGCGTTTTCACCAATATGCGAGCGACCAACATTTAATAAAGGGTGAATGCCACCCTCTCACACTAAGGGCAGGTCGAGGTTTACTAGTGGAAGCGCACGATTCCTTCATACAATCTAAGGAGCCAGAAAGTGGGTCCGGCGTAACACTCGAGCACCTTACCCTACGCGGCAGCCAGGCAAAACTGGTGTGTAAACCACTAACACACCAAAGCCCGCTTTATTAACAGGACGAAGCAGAGCCACAACTTGGGGAGACCGAAGGGCCTGCGAGTAGCCAAGAAAAAGGCCGCTCTCTTCGTGCCCCGACGATTTTGGGCCAGGCAGGTTGTACCTGTTGCCCCAGCATATAAAATACAAGGCAGTAAACACGAAGAGGAAGGGGGATTGAAATTTATCACAGACCAGTGCTTCTTAATCATTTGACTTCTGTGGACCCCCACCTAATCATTACATGAATCAATTTCAATCCAGGCCCCCCCCCCCCCCCCCTTCCCCATTGAGTCATTACTGGATGCCAAGTACCCCGTTCTAAGCATCTTCAATGATTTGAAAGCCAAAACAATACATAACAAAATATACAGTAACGAGCATTCTAACAAATACACAAATGAAATATTTAATTCGCAAACAAATAATCTAAACTTTAATAGGAAGGTTAGAGCTTTTCTAAATTCACTGAGGCCACCCTTCGCCCATACCATATGGTATTTGATGCACTTGCACAGCTCCCGCGAATTATTCCGATACCAACTTATTTTTTCAGCCTCCAATTTCAAATGTATTCACATTTACAGGATATTCTAAAAGATGTAGTTCTACGTGTTGCTTATTATATACACTATCAATATCCTAATAAAACTAGAATACTGTGAATTAAACTTTACCTACGTTTGTGGAGGGGTAGTGTGCTTCCAAGGGTCTCGGACACTCCAGTTTTCCCTTCACTCCACTTTCTTCTACAGTCTCCGTTAAGACAACTACGTCCCAGACCCCCCTACATCCACCTGCAATATGCCACCTGTAACTCATTCTTTCCCACAAATAAACTGACACAAGTGCGACTACTGCGGTGTGCCCTGTAGAGATGACACCAAGAACTTGATGAGCATCTAGTTCCCACGCCTCCATGACACAAGAGGCACCGTGAGACTCGCACATTCTTCTGCCTCTACTTCAGAGCTCTCACCCACGGACTGTTTTAAATATACACCTACAAGGTGAACTCACTCAGACTCCAAGCACACAGTAAACTAGAGGCATTCGGTGAATGAAAAGTAATAACTACAGAAACAACAGCTTGAACAAAAAGCACATACTTCTGAGAAACAAAGGATGAAGTAAGCCATTTCAAATATAAACAGGGTTGAATCGCCGATACTTAACTTAAATATGTTGTACAGTCATTGTGCATATCAAGCCCGATAAGTACACGGTTTTAAAGACGGTTTTTAAATTACTACGAGTTCGACCCACCCACTTCAAGTCCTGATCTACCCCTTCTTCACACACTAGGAAAAATACCGTTATTGTAACGAGGGAGAAAAGGACAGGGAACTCCTACTACAATATCTGCCCTCACCTTTAACTGCAAGCAGAGAGGACAGTGTGTCAGTACCCAGAAACACGAAAGCAAGGCAACTTCTACTGAATAAGGCCCACAGCATACATCACATCACTCACTGAAAGACATCAGAAGGTTTCCTATGAGACCATACTCCTCCTGTCATAACAGATCGGATAGAAACTTATGCTGCAGCTAGAAATGGAACATACGGACATGTGTTTCGCTTGAGATGAAAAAGTAATAGGTTTTGTACTGGGCTAAGGGCGTTCATCCCCTCGCTAGAGGCTGTACCACTTCACTAAAAGATGGAAACATCTTTCCTGTAGAGTAAATGGGGCTTGGGAGCCACCAACATGCACCGCTTCTGCTTGGATGGGAGAGTCCGGAAAAGAAAGTCTGAAGGGGTAACAGGATCTAAAATCACAACCCACGGGTCACCTTTTGTCATTTCTCGAAATAAACCAAAACACCAATAACTTTTGTGAAAGGTGGTGTGCAGATTTTAGGAACACTTCCCACAGACCTTAAAATGTGGAAGAGGCTGTGACACCGCCAGTCAGGCTGTGCTTGTTCTTCCTGATAGAAAGCAATAACGGTAACTTCTGTGGGAGTTTGAAATCCAATAAACTGAGCATCTAGTTACTGGGAAAGAAAAAGGCAACTTTTGTGAGAAGGGGTGCAGGCTGGTCCTGTCCCTTCCTCCCCCTGTCAGGCAGTTAAATACCTTCTAGGATGGGTGAGGGGGTCTGCCTGCCCCCCTGCGGCAGCCCCGGCTAAACAGCAACTTCTCCGGCGGTCAGTGTGCGCCCGCTCCCGGCGCAGGCAGGGAGGGCAGGAACTCCTGTGATCCTCTGCAGCGCCCGCTCCCGGCGCAGGCAGGGAGGGCAGGAACTTGTGACCCTCTGCACCGCCTGCTCCCGGCGCAGGCGGAGAGCAGTAACTCTTGTGACCCTGTGCGGCTCTGCCACTCCCCGCGGCCTCTCTCCCCCCCACCCCGGGGCCGAGGGAGGGGTCCGCGGCTCCTCTTACCTGCTGAGCCCCAGGGACGCGCCGCCGCCGCTCTGCTCCTCCTCCTGCCCCGGCTCCTCCTCTTCAATCCGCCCGGGGAGGGCGGGGCGAACCCGGCTCTGCGCGCTCCCCGCGGCGCCCTGCCCCCCGCTCAGCGCGCTCCCCTCGCGGCCGACAACAAGCGCCCCCAGCCGGCCTCTGCCGCTGCCTGCGATCCAAGATGGCCTCCCCGCCGCGCGCCGGAAGTCCCGCCCACTTCCGCTTCCGGCCCTGGCCCCCCGGGCGCACTCCCGGCCACGCCCTCTCTGAACTTCCCCAGGAGCCATCTTTGTTCCAGAGCAGTGAGGCCTGCCACCCTGACCCACAGGCCCACAGCTCTGCCCCCCCCTTTTTGCTTGGCCTCCTGTGTCAGGGTCCCCACTTCCCCACAACCCCCTTTGTGTCTGGAGTCTGGGAAGCCACCTCTTCATTTTTTCTAAAGATAATCCCCTCCAGAAAAAAGTTCCAATTTGTGTTAAATTCTTCCTTCACATCACCCCCAATCTTTTTTTTTTTTTTTTTAGAAATGTAGAACTCATATGAAACTCCAATTTAAGGTGGTCACCATTTTGATCTGAGAGACTGCTAAAAATAATTTAATAATGCTAGTCTTTTCATCTCATTTTTTTTGCTTTTCTTTCAATAGTATTCTTTTTCCTGTTAAATTGTCTTTGATAAAGGGAAATTTCTACTATCTCAATAAGTGTTAAATGGCAGGGTATCTTATGCTTTCATCTTTCAAAGGTAGATAGGATTATTACTATTTCACACAGTAATAATAAAACCAAAATAAGATGTACTATTTACTCTGTATTAAAAGTCACTTATTCATCGCAAAACATAGAGGATCAGCAGATCTGCTGTTTTGTAGCAATGTAGATAGTTGTGTTACAAACACTCAAATTAATCACTCTTAGTTTCTAGACCTTGGAAGTAAAAAGGCTCAGTCAGTTCTTTACAATTGTAACCAGTGACCTGTAACTATATTCAAGAGGTGAGAGATAAAGACGTGTCCCTAGAATAGCTATGATTGCTATTTTGTCATATTACATAGTTTTTTCTCAAGTTTAGCTTAGTTTCAAGCATACCTTTTCTGTGCTGGTCTATTACATTTGACAATCCCTCCTATTGTCTTTTGAACTCTTTTTTTTTTTTTTATCTTGTCAGATTTTTTTAATAACCAAATTCTAATGGCAGGGTGTAAGCTATATACATTTTAAATAACAATATGTTTCATTTACATATACATGGCTAATTAGAAGGTGTCTATCAAGTTCTCATTAAACAACCACGAAGTAGAAAATTCAATATGAGCCTGCAATATATTTTGAGTGGAAAATAACAAAACAATTTCATGTAATGCAAACATTGCTCGCATCTTACTTGTCATCTATCCTCGTATTTGCAGGTATTCACATTATTCTCTTAGTTTTTTTTTTTAAATAATAAAATGTGATTACTGTCCATTTCTCCTAGATAATGTTCTATAGGTGTTGGTGCATCTAAATAGAACATTAATACATTTTCAGAATTCTCTGACCAGTCCCTTTTAAATATTCACAAATACATTAAATATATATTTTTTTATTGCGGTTTGCCATAAGCCTAACAGGTTACATATGGTAAATTGTCTTTGCTGCGGGTCCTTGTTTTTTTTTTTCTCTCAAGCTTTTAATTTTTTGTTCCACATATTAAGAGTGCTTGATGGAATGTGCTCAAATATACGTCAAAGCTTGATTGTGATATTTTATGCCATTTCTGCTAAGGCCTCCATGATTAGAGTTTTTACATCCAAGCAAAAAAAAACATTCTAAATATAAATTTGTAAAATAACCTGTATTACAGAACACCTTACAGTACTCTATATCTGCCCACTTTCCCTATTTCTGTGGGTCTCTCTAATTGGTATCAATTTATCTAAATTTCATTTTTTTTCTATTAAAAGTTCATTTCTCTAGTGCACACCAATGAGAGATGAAGAAATTGCCCTAATGATTCCTCTAAACCTCTCTCTTTCCATTTCTTAGATGCTCACATATATTTAGTGCACAAGCTGTAAAGTTTAGTGTTCCTACCCACTGGTCAGTGAATTACATTAAATCATTATTTGCATCTTTATCTTTTTTAAATTCCTGTAGAAAAATCCCCCATTTTGATATGTTCCACTTTTTCATGATGTGAATGGAATGTGCCTTGACACATCACAATAACAGATTAAGATGGGGATAAAGCCCATGTTCCGAAAAATACACCCAAATCCGAAAACTAAATCTAATCTTTTAAACACAGGAAGTTAGTTATGTGACTCCTTAAGCATACATAATTAACCATGAGCACCTTAATCAAGGCACTTATTGTACATGCCACCTATGGTTAAGTTTACTTTCTAAACCAATACCTGCACTCTAAGAATAAGTCCATGCTTGGAAGTCTTACCACCATAACAATTCAAAGATTCCTAAAATTGGAAGTCCTAAACTTGTATGTCCAAAACCCATAATCCCAAACCCTAATCTCTAACAATGCACCAACCTGGAATCTTATACCCGTAGAGCCAAAATGCTGCACATAATCCTAGCACAATTTAGGCTAAATCTGCACCTTGAAGCCCAAAGCCAAACCGTCAAGCGCAAATAGATAAACATCTACAGTATAAACACTGCTTAAACAGAAGTATACTTTGCTAAAACTGAAACCCGGAATCTAAATAAAAGAACCTAAATGAAATCCTCAACTATTATAACCAGGATTGGCTATAGGACCATGATTAAATGCCGAGGCCCATATCTGAAGTTCAAAGCCCAAGTCAGGGTTAAAATAACTGAGCCCAAACATCTACACCTAAGTATTTTATCCTAAATCCCAGTCTCTGCTCACACTCCTAATACTAGACTAAAAAAACCCTAATCTAGGCAGTACAGGCCTTTCATCTTCTGAAACTAAGACCCTAAACTAGACCTAAACATTTAAGCCTAAACACTTAAATCTACATAAAATAAGGCCCATGTATATAAAGGTTAAACATAAACATCTAAATATCTAAGCATAGCTAGTTTGACTAACTGAACACCCCACCCCTTTACAAAATAAAGGGTAAATCATGGGAATAGCCACAGGGCCTGGCTGCAGGCAGGGCCTGAATCCAACCCTGTGAGAAGCCAACCACACATTTCACATGGTCTTCGTCCCTGCCTGGTGTAAAGTGGCCACAAGCCAGACCCTGCCCCCAACCTCAGAGCACATGAGCCATGAGCAAGGCCTGGGTGTCATTTTAAGTAAGGCAGGCCTACTGACTTTGTTAGAGCAACAAAATATAAAACTTGGGCCTGTTGGCTAACAAAATGTGTTTTTTTTTTGTAATGTTTAATAAAAGTAGTTTTCATTAGAAAAGTAATAAAGTTTTATTAAAAAACATCAATATGTCTTTGAGTTTCCCTTTAACATTTATCAAGCTACAAAGTGCAGCTATAACATCTATAAAACCCACCACAATATGGCTTTGCACTCCAGATGAAGAGCATAGAGCACCAGGTCAGAGTGGTTTAAAAGAATACAGTAAGCTCTCCTGGGGTCATAGATTTAATGACCCAGAATACTTACTGTTTTTTTAATGTTGCTGGAGGGTTGCCCATCTCCTTGCAGCCCCTCACAACATTACAAAAAATGTTTGGGTGTGCCTCTGCCTCTTAAAGGCGCACCACTACTACGCACAGGGCCTCCCCTCCTAGGGCATTTTTATGCCCTAGTGACCTCCACCTCCCGGGGGCAAATCATGAGATTACTGAAGGGGCTCCGCGCACCCACCTACAGCCCCGTGGACCGCCTCCTCCCTAGAGCTTAAATGAAATAGTAGGGGCCCGTGCCCTGGGGACCATACCCTCCCCAGAGCTGTTTCTTTTAATTAGAGTAGGGGGGTCCTGCGGATCCCTCCCCAAAGCTCGAGGGACCACAAGCTCCCCAGGCCTGCCATTGTTTTATATGCCAGAGCTAAACAATCAATTAATGCGGGGTGCTGCGTGCCCCCCCCTCAGTCCAGGGGACAGCCACCTCCCTGGGGCTAAACAATCAATTAATGTGGGGAGCCCACGTGCCCCCCTGCCCCATAGCGCCGGTGGCCGATACGTCCCCAGGGCTATTCATTTAAATTAAGGGGGGGCTCGAGTCCCCCCAAGCAACCCCAGGGACTGCCACCTTTCCTGGGCTGAACTTAAATAATGAATGGGGTCTGTTGTGGATCCATGGCCCCGGGGACCACCATATAACTATAACTTGCGATCTTGCCATGTACTGCTAATTACCCCCATATTACATAGCTCAGGACATCTTTGATAACATAATTGATTCTATCAATGTAACATTTGCAGTAGAATTATTGAAGAGAAAACTGTGCATGGCGGGGGCGTGAGTTATGGTTACCTTAGGGCACGAGTTATAGTTACTTGAGCTAACCATAACATCATCTGCTGAATTTCTATGGTTTTGTGCAGTCAAATTCAGATCCTAACTACAACATCCTTGTAACCCTTGGTTTTTTAAGTGAATCTCCAAAGTTTTTTAAATTCTATTTCCTAACTATAACGTACCTATAACCTTTGTTTTTTTCAGTGAATTTCTAGGGTTTTTTTTAATGTAAAGAAATTTTAATTACTACACATTAATCCAACCACTGCACCATGTGCAGCGCGGGTTGGCTGCAGGGCCTGACCTGTGGCCAGGCCTTGCAGCCAACCCGCTATAACTACTCAACCCAATGCCACAGGG